>NC_080791.1:87014052-87715552 GCF_028018385.1 Neofelis nebulosa
TGATTATTATATTTATTGTCCCATTCTTATATTGTCTGTTCCACATATATTTGCACTTTATCATGTCAATTTATAATGCTGCCATAAATGTATTTTTTCATTAAGTATTTGAAATTTTAGAAGGTATATTAAGCTCCAGAGGGAAATGCATCCGGGAACACTTGATAGATAATTTCTTAAATTACTATAAATCACGTATAATTATTAAAACACTTTGAGTTTCTGGAAAGAAAATATTTTACACTATTATGAGTAACATTTTCTATTCACAGTAAAATCTTTGCCAAATTTCTCCTTGTTTAAAGAAAAATTCGGGATTTCATATATAAATTTTAGAAAATTAAAAATAGTTAAATTCTAAAAATGAATGCTCTGTAACATATGAAGGAAATGAGAAATGAAAATTCCCTCCATAAGGATCATTATATGAAACCAACCATGAAATAAACTATTAAAAGTACTATAAATTCAACTAATCTAAAGCAACACAACAGAGATCTTTGTATCAAATACATAAATACTAATTTTGGCCACGTTATAAATAAGATGTAGGAAAATTCTTTAAATATTTCTTAACCACTTAAAACCTTTAATTTTACTAAACTCCAAAATTTTCCAAGTACGAAAACATAAAAGTAAAGTTCCAAAATATCCTAATAAGATTGATTCTAACATGGCTGGAAATTTATTGCTCATTGAATTTAAATTGAAAATAAAAGTTTTAGTTTATATTAATCAGTGCCAGGCAATTTCACAAAGGCTTTTCTTATTATTAACAGAAAGTTTCCATGAGTCATAAGAAAACTAAGAAAGCTAAACACACTTCTGTCACGTCAATACTGGCAAATAGAATAAGTTATGAAAATTACATGAATAATTTATAGTAACAATTCTCACCCAAAATATATTACAACAAAAACAGTTTTCCTTAATTATCTACATGATCATTGTGGATCTACAAGGTCCACAAAATACATCTGTAAAAATAGGTTCCACTGTCAAATAAACCTGGATAAAGCTGCATACTAACTCCCCATCTTAGAGATTAACAGTACCGTTAGCATACTTAGAACCTGTTTAAGTTTAACCCCAATTTCCCAAGTTTATCTTAACTATGGAACACTTTTTTTTTTTTTTGATAATTCAAAATGCAAACTAACATTCTGGAGAACACGTGTCCCAAAGAATGTATTTTGGGAAATTCTAACAATTCTAACAAGAAATTGTTCTATGTTCTTACTTTGCTGGTAGCCTGAGTTGATTATAAAGGATAATTTCCCAATAAGAAATGTGTTCATTCAACTATTACCAGGACTGATAGAATATTATCTTCAGCAAAGATATTTATCATTTAAAAATAAACTAGGAGCACATGGTGGCTGGGTGGCTGTCGGTTAAGCATCTGACCTCAGCTCAGGTCATGATCTTACAGTTGGTGGGTCTGAGCCCCACACTGGGTTCTGTGCTGACAGCTCAGAGCCTGGAGCCTGCTTCAGATTCTGTCTCCCTCTCTCTCTGTCTCCTTACCCCCACCCCCACTTGTGCTCTCTCTCAAAAATAAACATTAAAAAAAATTTTAATAGACTAGCAAAAAAATAAAATAGAAAAAAAAGGTAAATTGCTCACACTAAAGGTTAAATATTGCCTCTTTTGTTTTCAGTATTTCATTTATACATTTATATACATTTATACTGGCCTGTATGTAAAATGTATTTCTTAATGTGGGCTGTAATCAGAAAGTTTAAGAATGTTATAAGTTCCAAAAATGTTGAGTTAAGCAGGTTCTTTTACTGCAGGACTTTTGAGAACCTTTAAGAAATCTCTGTGGTTTGTGAGTTCGAGCCCTTGCATCAGGCTCTGTGCTAACAGCTCAGAGCCTGAAGCCTGCTTCAGATTCTGTGTCTCCTCTTTCAGCCCCTCCAATGCTCATGCTCTGTCTCTCAATAATAAATAAACTTTAAAAAAAAAAAAAAAAAAAACCTTTTTAATTTATTTAAACATTTTACTGAAGCATCTCACAGGACTAGCATTCCTTGGAACACAATTTAGGAAATACTTCTTTTTGGAAACCATGTACCCCCAACTGTCTTGAGGCACATCATATAAAACTGATGTTGAGTTCTTACCTCTTTCATAATATCCAGTTTTCTCATCTTAACTGCAAGTTCTTCACTATTTTAGTCAAACGTAACAACCCTAATTTGATCAAATGAAGAGTAGTACTTAAGCACCTGTTTGTCAATTCTGGCTCTACTAGTTATTGGCTATGTAGTTATCAGATTTGGATTATTATTTAATCTCTTTCCCACAGCTTCCTCCTATGGTGCAAGGAGACTAATGAAAATATTTAGGTCAGAGTGTGGGGAGTTTTTTTGTTTGTTTGTTTTAGTTTTAAATAAAATAATGCTCATAAGGCATCTAGTCCAGTGCCTGGGATGTAATAAACTTTCAGCATATGAAAGATGTCTATCACTGTCAGAAAAACACTATGACCACACCAGTAATTATGAAATCCATAGTCAAAGAAACTAAAAACGCTATGCTGCCACCCAGTGGGACTATGATATAAAAACTGATACTAGGTTCCTTCCTGATACTATGGTATGAAGCAGTATAAAAATTAAAATACTCTCTCCAGTTACATTAGCACACTTAATAAATCAAGTGGGTAATATAATTCCTAAAAATTTAAGAACCACTTCAAGTCAACTCTGAAACCAGAAAGGGTTATAAACACAAAAACTGGCTAAAAAAAAAAATGGCTCGAGAAGAAACTTGTTAAGGACTGTAGAATAAATTCCACCCACATGATGTTTGCTGATTTTCAAGCTAGAAAACTTCAGAAGAGTTTTTCCTTCAAGGTACACAACAAAGACAGCCATAGGTATTCACAACTAAGGCAAAATAGCAAATAACCAAAAGTAAAAGGATCTCACAGTCTAAGTGGAAGATTCTTAATGGAACCTTCACATCTTCGTTCTAAATGAGTGTACTGATTATAAAGGTTCCCACAAATGCCTTGAGAGTAGCCACTGATTATTTCCAAAAGCAAAGGTAAGTGGAAGATAAAACAGTAACATAAATAATGTAAATCTATACTTTACCATATGGGGATTGGCAGGACATTTTATTCCCAGGGAAATTCCATTTCAGTTTGATTGTGCAAGGCACCTCGTTAAGAATAACATTACTATAGGAATAACGAAAACTGGAGAAATTTTCCTTGGGGATTTACACACTTCCACAACTGCTTACTACCGCAGAATTTTTGCACTAAGCTTCAAACATTCTACGAAGTGACATCCGCCAAAGAAAGTCGAGATGCACTGGTAACAGTTCGAAATGATGCAAAATTTACGCACCACATTTGTTTGAAAATTTTCACAAGAATGGCCAAATTACCTTCAATCATAATGCAAACCTTATGTTTAAAAACAAAACAAAACCGAAAGCGCAGGTAGAGGCGGCTCCCGCGCATTTCTTTAACAGACAAGACTCACATTACTAACCGGTATTCCGCTTCAGGAAAAGCCGTAAGAAGCCCAAGACAAAGACTGCGAGGTCCAAAGGCTCCCCGGTCGGGTGGGTGGAAGATTCTAGACACCACCAACGCAAGTCAGGAGACTTCCAGGGCAACCAGAGGGAAAAAGGGGTAAGTCACGTAGCCAGAAATGCAGGTCAAACCCTTAAATGGGCCCTGTTTGAAAAAATTAGGACTGCTTCGAAAGAACTCACCTGCAAACTGGAGACTGCCCTGAATTACCTCAGCTGACCGCCTCTAAGTCCCCCGGCTTCCGGTTCACCTTTCCCGCCTTTGGCTGTTTCCGGTTTCCAGGCTCTGACAAGCTGCCTAGCTGAGAGTGGGTGGGGCATCTTCTGCACCTGGGCAAAACGTGATTGATTTAAAAAAAAAAAAGCAAGCTCCTGGAAAGTTTCTCTGATTGTTTGTGGTTTTTCTTTGTTTACTTTAATTAAAATATTTATTAGCTTATCTAAACTTATTTTTAAAAATCTTTGGAAAGATAAAGAAAAATCTAATGTGTCACCTGTTGGGAGCAATGAGAACTGTGTGGATAGGGCCAGAAAAAAGAGGGAGACCTCTCTGAATACTTTTTTATACTTTTTTATGTTGAATCATGTGAAAGTGTTCTCGTGCAAAAATTAAATGTTGATTATTTTTTAAGTGAAATAAAGAGAAAAACTAGAGCTCTACACATATTGTGATCAAAAAAATTAAACAGATGATCACACTTAGTACAGAACGCAAAATGTTTCAGCCCTCCTACGTAGTTTTTGCTGCGCTACCAAAATCTGAAAGAAATGATCCCCGTCCTCAAAATGTTAACCATATTTCCAAATATAAATCTGCCTGGAACATATTTTCCTGCCTCCCTTCCTTCCAAACTTTGCTCATATGTCACCATATTAGGGAGAACTTCCCCAAATACTCTATTTAAAGAAGTAACATCCATACAACATATTTGATCCCCCCCACCTTACTTTATTTTCTCTAACACAATCACCATCTAACATAGTTTATTTGTTTATTGTCTATATCCTAAAACATAAGCTCCATGAAAACAGAAACTACTTTTGTTCAGTTCTGCATACAAAATTCTAGCACAATTCCTGGCATATAAATACCAATAAATATAACCATTTGATACACTGTATGCATATTATAGTATAACAGCTATACTGTAACAATGACTGATATTTACTGATAATTTGATTATGTGTGACAATGAGCTAAGTGTTTTACATATATTATCTCTTTTTAGTATCCACAACAATCCTATTATTAAATTATCATATTATATATGATTATTCTTTTTGCACATTAGGCAATAAGGTGTAGAGAGGTTAAGGAGTTGAACTTAATGACCTCTGATCCCCTTCTAATTCTATGCAAATTTTTCAATGACTGATAAGTACAAAGTTTAACTTGTTTCTAGAAGAGAGATTTAAAATAATTTTCAGGAATTTTTCGTTACATCTCTTCTTCTAAAATATTCATTATAGGGGCTCCTGGATAGCTCAGTTGGTGGGCATTTGACTCTTGATCCCAGGGTTGTGGGATCAAGCCCCATGTTGGGTTCCACACTGAGCATAGAGCCTACTCACGCTCTCTCTCTAAAATTAAAAATGTGTATATATTTAAAATATCCTCTATAGATATATCTACTTCAATGGGAAACACCCTGACTTCAACTGAAGTGCCTATTTTAAAATAAGAGTTTAGTTAATCACTTAAAAATAACTTCATCATTATGTTAACAAGAACAATAATAATACTAGGCATACCTTTTGACCCAGTAATTCCACTTTTGAGATAACATTCCAAGGTGAATAATCAAATAGAGACAGGAGAAAGAAGAATAACAATTTTTACAAAGGGGTTTATAGCACAAGTGTTAATAGTAATGAAAATTTTGAAATAATTCTGAAAGAGTTGGATATTTTATTTTATTTTTTACTTTTTGAGAAAGAGAGAGATTCTTTTTTTTTTAATATATGAAATTTATTGTCAAATTGGTTTCCATATAACACCCAGTGCTCATCCCAAAAGATGCCCTCTTCAATACCCATCACCCACCCTCCCCTCCCTCCCACCCCCCATCAACCCTCAGTTTGTTCTGTTTTTAAGAGTCGAGAAAGAGAGACATTCTTAAGAGGCTCCATGTTCAGAAGAATTGGATATTTTAAAAAATACATAGTATATCAATACATTCAAACCCTTCACAACCTATAAAAAATATGTGTGCTGTTTCAATGCACAAAAACGTGAGCAATCTCAAGTGAGAAAGACAGAATCCAGCAATGGGTACACTGAATAAACCTATAAATATATCTGTGAACCTGAAAGGGATCAGAGAAAACTCTAGCACAATGTAACTGATCATTTAAATTCATGGAATTATTTTTTTTAATTATTAAAGTATTTAACAAAACTTGATAAATTCGAAAGCCTTATTCTTTCAAGTTATAACTATGTAGACTTGCATTAAGCCATAGTTGAAATTTTCTTTTAGACACTGTAATAGAAGCCATATAAAATGACTATCTTTGTGGTGAGATACTATTTTACTCTAATTATATTAGCAATTTTTGCTGTTGCTAATTCATAATACTGATTGCTGGTGAAATATGTGATTAAATTTGTCACTCATACTTTTGGTGCCTTTATAAATGATACAATCTTTTTGGAAAGCCATATGGTAATACACAAGAAAAGCTATGAAAATATTATTTTCTCTCTCATGCCTGGGAATTTGAGAAAATTACTAAGAAAATAACATACGGAAAAAATATCCATGCAAAGGTATTTATCACATTATCTATGATAGAATGAAATTGGAAATAACTTAAATATCAAAATAAAAGAATGATTGAATAAATTGTAGTTCACTAAAATGGTATTTTGAAGATTACACAAAAAATAATAAAGAAACTATTGTGAAGATTACACAAAAAATAAGGAAACTTGTGAGGGAACAAATCCCTTTTTTATTGTAACCATAACATTGTTATTATATAGAATTTGTATTTATCATATGATTAACATAATTTGCTAATTGCATAGTTATCATATGATTACTTGAAGACTCATAGTAGAATAATGCTACCCCTCTGTGTGTGCCAGTGATCTAATTCATGGTTTTAGTCAATTATGTGGGGAAGGGGTAAAAGGAAGAGCCTAGAGACTAAAAGGGAAAAACCCTAAAGGAGGTTTTACTCTACGCATCTGACCCCAGCCCAGGATTCTTTGTGGAAGGCCTATGAAACTCAGAAAAACCAAGTGAGAACTCATTTTAAGCTAAACACCATTCCCCAACTAGAGATTTTCTCTCACTTACCTCAAAAACGGAAGCCTTAAGATATCATTCTATAATATATGTTGCCTACTTTGTTTTTACTTCCCTGAATACCAGAATTTTCTTTCTAGTAACCAGATAGAAACTACCTGGTCCAGATATCTATGTAAAAATACCTCAAAGGTATTTTAATACAGTATAATAAAATGGAAATTACGTTTTTTAAAAATGTCCATGTATACAATGGTCTAAAAGTGATATCCTCAGAGGGAAAATAATGGTGGGGAAAGTCCTTTAATTTTTAAAGTTTTTAAAAAAGTTGTTACATTTTATAGCAAATTCTATTAATGAATAGGATTTTTGTCTCTGAATAAGTTGCTAATAGAGACATGCCCTACATAGGGGCACCTGGGTGGCTCAGTCAGTAAAGCCTCCAACTTTGGCTCAGGTCATGATCTCATGGCACATGAGTTCGAGCCCCACATCTGTCTCTGTGCTAACAGCTCTGAGACTGGAGCCTGCTTCAGATTCTGTGTCTCCCTCTCTCTCTGCCTCTCCGCTGCTCCTGCTCTCTCACCCCTTCAAAAATAAATAAACTTTTAAAAAGAGAGAGAGAGAGAGACATGTCCTATATAAAAGTTAACAAACACCCACCCCCCTGGGTGGGTCAGTCAGTTGAGCATCCATCTACAGCTCAGTCAGTTGATCTCAAGGTTCATGGATTCAAGCCCCACAATGGGCACACTGTTGTCAGGGCAGAGCCTACTTCAGATCCTCTGTCTCCCCCCCCCCCCCCCGCCCCTCTGCCCCTCTCTCTCTGCCCCTCCCCCATCCCTCCCGTCCCCCACTTTGCTCGCCTGCGCTCATGCACACGTGGTCTCTCTCTCTCTGTTTCAAAAATAAATATTAAAAATAAAAATTAAATTAAATTAACAAACATATTTAAAATGTTTAGAATTCCACATACTTCTGCCATTTGCCTGGCATATCCTTGTAGTTCTCCTCCTGGCTCTCCCTCCCCACTACCTCACCCCAACCTGAAGTTCCCTTAGTGTTTGCACATGTTGCTCCCCCTACTGTTTTCTATCACTCTGCCTGCATAAAAACACCTCATTATTCTTTAAGTCTCAGCTCTTTGAAATTTTATCAACGCTCCACTCCCATCTAAGCAGAATTAATCATTCCCTCTTGGTACAATCACTGCATTCCACATATATTTTTTGTAATATTTATCACACTGCACTGCAATTATTTGCACTTTCTTTCTCTTAACGGACTGTGAACTCCTCAAAGACAAGAACTCTGGTTATATTTACTTTTCAGTCTTTTAAAAGCTACCACAGTGAATGGTACATACATAGTGGTTCAGAGCAAATGGCTTGATACAAATCCTGACTCTGCCATTTAATACTCATGACCTTGGGCAAGGCATTCAATCTCTCCATGCCTCAAAATCCACATCAGTAAAATGGAGCTAAGAATAGTACCTACCTCTAAGGTGTAAAGATGATAGATAAGGTGCATAAAGTTCATCATACCATGCCTGGCAAGTAGTAAGCATTCAATGTGTGATGACTATTATTGTCATTATTTCTTTACATTATTTTTATTATCATTACTATTGCTATCATGACTATTGTTTCTTTTTTTTTTTAATTTTTTTTTAACGTTTATCTATTTTTGAGACAGAGAGAGACAGAGCATGAACGGGGGAGGGTCAGAGAGAGGGAGATACAGAATCTGAAACAGGCTCCAGGCTCTGAGCTGTCAGCACAGAGCCCGACGCGGGACTCGAACTCACGGACCGTGAGATCATGACCCGAGCCGAAGTCTGCCGTTCAACCGACTGAGCCACCCAGGCGCCCCATGACTATTGTTTCTAAGAACTCAGCAAATGTTTACTGATTGATTGAATTAGTAGATGAATGGCTATCAGGCATCTAAGTCCAAGTTCAGCTGGTGGTAAGATCTTTCTCTTTCTTCTGCAGTTTCCTTTGTAGCTCTCAGTCCCCAGTGCTCTCAGTCAGTCCAATATAACTTTACATATATGCAAAGTAAAAGCTTTCCTCACTACGAAGTCTGTTCTTTTTTATGAATAGAATGTGAATCTTTATTATAACATAGAATAATTTTTACACTTGACTTAGATTAAGGCCTCTAATACAACCCTAACCATAATTGTCAGAGAGTGAATGTATGTCATTTTTACTTGATGTAGTAAAGGGAGTGAACATATTTACATGTCTCCCAAACTAGGTTCTCTATAATCAGAGTTTTCATATCTTATATTAATAGGCCTGGAGCTACTTAGAATTTGTCATGAATAAGCATAATGACTCCCTGGGAGAATAACAGGAGATAATATCTGCATCAAAGAATAATGTTATATGCACAGAGAAGATGAACAGGTTTCCACAGCCTATGGAAGTAAATGCTAGAATGAAAACAAGTGCTTATAACTTGTTACAGCTACAGTACTTATCACATTTCATTATAGTTATTTGTTTCCATGCTTGTGGGAAGTGACTGTATCTTATTCATCTTTGTATCTGCAACCTCAGCACAGGGCTTGGCCCATGATATACATATAATAAATGATTGTGGATTTACACTATAATTTAAAGTAAAAGATCACATACCTCAAAGAATTTCATGTCTTAGTTGGTAGTGCTACAAATTGTGATAGAAATCTCTCTAAAATTTGCTGGATATATGGGTTTTCACCCTGGCTTTTTACTTTGACAATATATATAAGAATGCAACATGTCAATTAGTTGTTAAATTTTAGGTGTCAATATCAGGATGATGAATTAATCAACTACAAGATGTATTACATGTATTACATATACAGTGGAAGAAATTGATTGCAAGCTTATGATTTGTTGATTTTATTTGACTTTATTATATATATATACTACATCAGAGAAAAAAATCAAAGTTATTCATATTAGACAATTTGCATTAAACATATTCTTCCCAAGACTTTTACTCTTTTTTCCTAATATACTAGGTTTTTCTTTTAACTTCTAATTCAAATCTTAATGAAAAGCAACAAGACAAACTCAGCAAGTTTATGACATTTACCTTCTCTGTCCCCTCAACCAGATCCTCTTCCTGATCCTTTATTTATGTCATACACCATTAGTTATGTTACAGCACCATTTTCCCAGTTAATTAGAGTAGAAATGTCATAGTAACAGTATTCTACTCTTTCCCTCTCTCTTACTCCTCTCCTCCAATTTGCAGTAGTTAGTGATGGATTTTGGATGAAGTAGATGAAGAGAAGTAAAATAATGAATCCTGGAATTTCTACTTAAGCAACTAGGTAGGTCATGTGGCCATTTAGTAAAACGGAGAAGAAAGGAGGGTCAATACTTTAGGGATGAAAATTGTTATCAGGATAACTTGGGCAAAAAACAAAAACAAAAACAAACAAAAAAAACCTTCTACCCCAATTGAGTTAATCAACAGATATCAGGAGGTCAATCTTAGATAACAGGAAGTTAAGAGAAGGACTCCAGATTTGGTTTGTTAAGTCTTCTGCTCTACTTTTCAGTGGTTCTCTTTGTTTTGCCTTCCTCTAATGTTGGCTCCGTTCCCACATTGGTAGCAAGATAGCTTTCAGTTCTGAGCATCATATCCAGGAACAACAATGTAAAGAGGAAGAAAAGGGACGTATTGTCTTGTAACTACTTGGAAGGGAGAAAAATCCTGCCAGCATACATCTCTCATCGCTCAAACTCACATGCCTATCTTAAACCAGTCACTGATGTGAGAAATGAGATCATCACAACTGACTTTGATTAATTAAGATCTACTCCTAGAGCTAGGGACAGGGTCATCTTCTCCTGAGCCACATGGTGAGGAGTCGTATAGAAGAGCCAATAAACTCAAGACTCTGACAATAAGAAAGAAGGAAGAAATAGACTTGAATAAGCAACCAAGAGCATCTGTTACAAAAAAACAGTGATTCTGTTTTTTGCAAAAATTCAGTTTAAGATATTTGTCAGATATCCATGCAAAAGATCAAGAGGGCAACTAGAAATATGAGTCAGAAGCTCAGATAAGGATCTTAGCTGGAGATGTAAATTTGGGAATCAACAGCATAAAGAACGTGTTTAATCCTTGAGAGTAGATTATATCACCCAGAATATAGAGAAGAGGGCCTTAATTTGGTCATCTTTAAAGCATAGACAATAACATTACCTACCTTTTTGGATAATTTTAAGAGTCAATTGAGATAATAACCATAAGGAACTAGATCATAACATCAAAAAGAATGAAATCTTGCCATTTGCAACAACGTGGATAAAACTAGAGTATACTATGCTAAACGAAATAAGTCATAGAAAGACAAATATATGACTTCACTCACATGTGTAATTTAAGAAACAAAACAGATGAACATAAGGAAGCAAAGCAAAAATAAGATAAGAACTGAGAGGGAAACAAACCAAAAGAGACTCTTGAGTACAGAGAACGAAATGAGGGCTCCTGGCAGGGTGTTGGGTGGGGGGATGGGGTAAATGGGTGATGGGTATTAAGGAGGGCACTTGTTGGGATGAGCACTGGATGTTATATGTAAGTGATGAATCACTAAATTGTATTCGTGAAAAAAAAAAAAAGAACTGGATCATAGCAAATACTCAGTATCTTTAATCATATGTTAACCAATATCTTTGATGACCACATTTGAGCCACAGTAACACCACAATAGGAAGATATTTTCTATTAGGCAGGTCTCCTAAATATCATAGTTTGTGGATGATTGCCTACTATACTAACATTTATTATTCTCTCTTTCTCTAATATGATTGCTATATGGAATATCTGCTTATTTCAATATTCTATTTATAAAGAATCACTAATATCATAAATGTACAACCAGTTTTCAAGCACAGTAAAATGTGCTTAATATCAGAACATATCAACCATAATTTAATCTTGTTTAATGACTCAAAATATTTATCATCATCTTGATGTCTCTCACTCTTCATTAATAGCACTCATTATATTATTGGTATAACTGTGATAATATTGGTTAGTGTGACATGATATCATCATTACTATAAAGAAATGGTAAAAGATCAAGGAGAGTTTTATACCAAAATATAAAAGTAAGTGACAAGCATCAATAAGTAGTTAATAGGCTTACGTATATACAGAATTCTGCTAACAAAAACTCATTCTACTTTCTTTTCTTTTCTTTTTTATTTTTTACTGTTTATTTATTTGGGGGGGTGGGCAGAGAGAAAGGGAGGGAGAGAAAATCCCAAACAGGCTCTGAGCTGTCAGCACAGAGCCTGATGCAGGGCTCAAACTCACAAACCATGAGATCATGACCTGAGCCAAAACCAAGAGTCAGACGCTTAACCAACTGAGCCACCCAGTGCCCCAAAAACTCACTCTACTTTATAAAATTGTTCTAAAAAGAAATTCCTAGTAATTAGTATGCTGAAGTTTGTGAACCACTCTCTAATAATTACTGATTTACTAACTACTCTTATGCCTGTCTATCACACCTTCACACCATCCCTTTTTTCTGAAACCTTATTTACCATAACAACTTCTGATTGTAGTCTGTCTTCATCAACAGACATACATTAAACCACATGAACCTCTTATTGAATATTAATAATCACTTATTAATTTCATTCATTTGATTCAATTATTTTTTAATATTTATTTATTTTTGAGAGAGAGAACACAAGCAAGGGAGGGGCAGAGAAAGAGGGGGACATGGGGTGCCTGGGTGGTTCAGTCGGTTAAGCGTCCGACTTCGGCTCAGGTCATGATCTCACAGTTCGTGAGTTCGAGCCCCACGTCGGGCTCTGTGCTGACAGCTCAGAGCCTGGAGCCTGCTTCACATTCTGTGTCTCCCTCTCTCTGCCCCTCCCCTGCTCATGCTCTGTCTCTCTCTGTCTCAAAAATAAATAAACATTAAAATTAAAAAAAAAAAAGAAAGAAAGAGGGGGACAGAGGACCCAAAGCAGGCTTCATGCTGACAACAGAGAGCCTGATGCAGGGCTCAAACTCACGGCCAGTGAGATCATGACCTTGGCTGAAGTCACATGCTTAACCAACTGAGCCACCCAGGTGCTTCAAGTCAATTCTTTAGTCAAATCAATTTCATGAGAGAACCAATAAAACTGAATTAGTATACCTTTAGCTTAACTAGACATTGAACTTTGTATGTTGCCATTAAGTTGCAGCTATCCTGTGTTGCCATGACTCAAATAGTATCTATCCATTAATTGATTCTCCTAGATATTATCATGTGACATAATGCGATAGATTTATCTTTATATATGCAGATTAGCTTCTAGTTATGACTGACTCTCTTTAATTCAAGTATGACCTAAAAGTCCATTATGTGATCATTATATGGGTAATTCACTAGATGTGGTATTCTTGTCAAATTGATATCATTTCTGGTGTCTCTTCTCTTCATGGTCATAAATTCCGTAACTAGAACAGCTTAAAACACCACAGAGGATCAGGGAATTTGAATTAGCTTCATGTTCACATTGATAGTCAACTGATGCAGAATGGAGTTACTTTTTGCCTAGGGCTTCAAGTACAAAAACTATTCGTCTCTTCAATAAGCCAAATATTTTCCCAGGAATGGTGTGAATGGGTTTCCCTGAGCCTTCCACACTTCTTTCCTCTTTTTTCTTTCATACTGTGGTTAAAGATTTAGTCCATAATTTCAAAGCAAAAGTTTACCTAAGCCCTATTTGTATTGAATACCTTTAATGTCTGAAGTAGCGATATTTCCCACTAAGTATTTACATTGAGATAAAAGAGACCCCCACTTTTGCTAAATAATGCTTTGGAATGTTTACCTCTGCCCACCCTCTTCTTCCTCCAGAATTAGTTGTAGAATGTAGATAAGACATTTACCTGGTTTTCCCTGACTCCAACTGTGAGATAAAGGAGTAGGTGCAGAAACAAATAGTCTTAACAGAACAGGAAAAACAAAACAAAACAAAACACGTTTTTCATCAGGAAATGGCTCTATTCTTGCAAACCTGGCTACACCACCTCAAACTTAAAGAAACTTTTTTCCAAAAGAAGGCATTTCCATTACCCAGCCTTAGTAGCAAGCTTCTAATACTCTGTCCCAACCTTGAAACAAAAAAATGAGGCAGTTACCCAGATAATTCAATTTTCCCTCCCATTCTCTTCAGTTTTATTCTGTTCGTGTTAATGCTACTTAAACTTTTATAGGATGTTCATAAATAGGTAATACCATTTATATACCTAAAGACTGCTTACAAACTTTTCAAGGACACAGACTTACTTCATTTCAATCACAGTAAAACTTTATGACATTAATAGGAATTCCACACAAGTAGGAAAAGGATGAAAGAGCTCTTAAAACATATACTGCTGTAAAATATACTAAAATGCTTGTTGGGCCCCTTTATTCATAGAGTTCAGTAAGTCAGAGCAAATGTATGAAACTGTATCTAAAACATGGATCTAAGTTAAATAACAATATAAAACACAAGACCAGCTTGAAGTAATTTTCTGGAGAAGATTCTTTAGATCAAATTTATCTAACATACAAATTCATATTCTGGCCAAATCTGGCTTGAAACGTCCTTATTAAGTCAGTTAGAAACAATTTCACAAGGGGTGCCTGGGTGGCTCAGTTGGTTAGGCAACTGACTTAGGCTCAGATCATTATCTCACAGTTCATGAGTTCAAGCCCAGCGTCAGGCTCTGTGCTGACAGCTTGGAGCTTGGAGCCTGCTTCCTATTCTCTGTCTCTCTGTCTCTCTGTCTCTCTCTCTCTCTGACCCTCCCCTGCTGTTCTCTCTCTCTCTCAAAAATAAATAAATAAACATTTAAGAAAAAAAAGAAACAATTTCACAAGACCTGGCAAGAGAGACCTGGATCAGCCTTAGGGAAAAACCTGGCACTATTTTTCAGTTAATTTCTGCCTTTTTCCCCTGCTCGTGAGTAGCCCCCTGAGCCACCACAGGCTGCTGTGTGGAGAGTCACTGGAGCTGACCACTATTATAGCCTCTAAGACCGTGCTTAAGAACAACATTAAAGAATCTTGGTCCAGACGGAAAGAAAATTCTCAATTTCAATGACAATTCTGATAGGAAGGCCAGAAAATTCAAATACTCTTCCCACAGTCAAATAGGCTAATACTAATTCCAAATCTGTGGTTCATTCTGTGGCCTACTCAGGGTCTCAGACTCCTTTTAGAGAGTCTTCTTACCTTGTTATGAAATAGAAAGCCAATCTAACACAAGATAATAATGTTTAAATCACATCGCCCTGTGTGAGCTTCCGAATATGTATATAATTTATGCTGTGAACAGAAAACCAGTTAAAGAAGGTTAAAAATTCAAGTTTATTTCAGTTACTGATTATAGCTATTTATGTCAAGCCATAACAGCCTAAAATTTATCGGTTTGTGTTAACACAGAGGAGAAATAGGAAGAAGCATACAGAAAAACTAGTCTTCCAATAGACTTTTTCCAGGGAGGAGTCTGCCCCCCTCCCTCTCTCCCCAGGTGCAAATCACAGAACTGGACAGACAGGCAGAATGGTCAGGGCATCTTCAGAACAGTATGAAGAGTAGAGCCAGGGCAGTGTGAGAAAGAAGGGTGGCACCACACAGAATCCTGGTTCAGTAGGTCTAATGTGGGACTGAAGGCCAGCAAAATTTGAAAAGGACCCCCCATGTGATTCTGGTACTAGCCCTTTGTTCACAGTACTTATTGATGTGCAATAAAGTAAAATCTCTGGACCTATGAAAACATTCTAAAATTCAAAAGGAAGAAACCACCTAGAAAAAGGGTCATCTTTTTCTATAAAGGGCCAGATAGTAAATATCTCGGGTTTCCCAAGCCATACAGTCTGTGACAATAAGACAATGTTGCACTGTAGCAGGAAAGCAACTACTGTAGCCTATATACTGCAAATGCAGCCATAGATGCTATGTAAATGAAGGGGTGTGGCTATATTGCAATAATATTTTATTTACAAAACCAAGTCCCTGAGAACTGTAATTTGCCCACCCTTGACTTAGAATAATCAGAGAAATGGTTCTCTCTAAAATAAATTTACTACTTAGGGGTGCTTGGATGACTCAGTCAGTTAAGCACTGGACTCTTGATTTCAGCTCAGATCAAGATCTCATAGTTTGTGGGTTCAAGCCCTGTGTAGGGCTCTGTGCTGATAGCTCAAAGCCTGGAGCCTGCTTTGGATTCTCTCTCCCTCTCTCTCTCTCTCTCTCTCTCTCTCTCCCTCTTTCTCTCTCTGCCCCTCCCCCACGTGCGCTGTTTCTCTCTCTCTCAAAAATAAACATTTAAAAAACTTAAGATAAACTTTCTACAAAAACAAGAGAAAGGTTTAGAAAATTTTCTGATTCTTATTCCCAATAAGGTCTAAGAATAAATTGTATTTATGAGATCAAAATAAGCATTGATAAAAATGAAACAATTTGAGAACAGAAAATATTGGATTTAAAACATGCTCACCAAATTTAAAGTTGCACTTGAAAGCAGTACATAACAAAAGTTGGAAGCAGAATTAGTAAAGTAGGAAGAAAACTTAGAAATTTAACTAAAATAAAAAGAGAAAAGAAAGAGAAAAGAAAAATATGAGAACAAGGAATACATACATGGAAGAAAGAGATATTAAATAAGAATTCCTAAAAGGAAAGGTAACATATGGGAGAGAAG
The DNA here is from genome assembly GCF_028018385.1 of Neofelis nebulosa. Classification (NCBI taxonomy): domain Eukaryota; kingdom Metazoa; phylum Chordata; class Mammalia; order Carnivora; family Felidae; genus Neofelis; species Neofelis nebulosa. Next base: position 87,030,575 of record NC_080791.1, read on the forward strand.
GAATAATCAATTAAATGAAGAAAAAACTTTCTGAGTTGATAATATAGCATTAGCGGGGAGTAGGACAGGTCAAACTAGATATGGCCATGTGCTGATAAATTATTGAAGCTGAAGAGTGACTACTTTTCTTTCTATGTTTGTAGGATAAGAACTACTTTTCCCATTTTTGTAAATTTCCATAAGAGAATTTTGAGCCAATGTTGGTGCTAGCAAAAAGTGAACTGGAGATTGGACAACAGAAGGAGTAAAGATTCTGCAGTGACTATCTGGTGATTGTGTAGATTTTTCATGAGAGGATTAATAAACTAAGAACCTTCGTGTGTAAAAAAAAAGAAAGAAAGAAGGAAAGAATTTTGAGTTATTATGAGTTTTTCATAATTATGATAAGAATGCATGTTAATTTTTTAATTGTCAAAATAGGGGACAAAGAAGAAATCTAACCTATAATCCCACTGCCCAGATGTTACCCCATCAATATTTTCATTATCTATCCTTTAGTACTTTTTTTCTACTCAGATATATGTTTATGAAATTAAGATCATTTCATATATACTACTTTGTATCTTGCGTTTCTTTGCTTGATATAATAGAAAAATTTTCAATCTATAATTCCATTTTAATGTTATTGATTAGGTCCAGTAGAAAATATGTGTTTGGCATTATCCTAAAGGCCATACACACAGGCTTCTTATGATCTTACAGCTAGGCTTTGACTAATATGGTAAAGAAAAATTTTAATTGAATACAAAACTTAAAAATCTTAAGTATATAGGACAACTCAGTGATTAAAATGTGGTGTCTTCGGGGTGCCTGGGTGGCTCAGTCAGTTAAGCATCAGACTCTTGACTTCAGTTCAGGTGGTGATGTTGTGGTTGTGAGATCAAGCCCAGAGTTGGTCTCCACCCTCATTGTAGAGTCTACTTGGGATTCTCTCTCTCCTCTCTCTTTGTCCCTCCTCCCCCATTTTCTCAAAATAAATAAATAAACATTTTTTTAAAAGTACAGCATCTTCAATAGAAGTAAGATTAAGGGGGGCGCCAGAGTAGCTCAGTCAATTGGGCATCAGACTCTTGATTTCGGCTCAGGTCCTAATCCCAGGGTAGTGGGATCCAACCCTGGTTAAGCTTTGTGCTGAGAGAGAGGGGAGCCTGTTTGGGATTCTCTCTCATTCTCTCTCTCTCTCTCTCTCTCTCTCTCTCTGCCTCTCTCCCCTGCTTGCTCTCTAAATAAATAAATAAATAAATAAATAAATAAATAAAAAGGAAGTTAGATTAAGGAAATCTATATTCTTGTGTGAAAGGGATTGAAATCAACTCTGGCTAACATAAGCATAACAGAATTTGTTGCAAGGGGGTTGGGCACCTCACAAAATCTATGAGAAGCCTGAAGGAGATTCACAAAAGGGACAGAAGCTAAGGAAGCCTGAACAGCAGGAGCCACAACCCAGACAAAACCAGAGAAGCAGATTACTTAGGACGCTGAGAAGAGTCACACTACAGGACACAACTGACATCAGACACTTAACACCATTATAGACTCTTCCTGTCTTTGCTATCACAAGTAATTCCTAGATTGTTTCTGCATCTCTGTGTGTCATATCTCCCTTAGGATTCAAAACCCTATATAGGGGCGCCTGGATGGCTCAGTTGGTTAAGCGTCCAACTTCGTATCAGGTCATGATCTCCTGGTTCATGGGTTCGAGCCCCTTGTTGGGCTCTGTACTGATAGCTCAGAGCCTGGATCCTGTTTCAGATTCTGTGTCTCCCTCTCTCGCTCTCTGCCCCTCCCCCACTCACACTCTGTCTCTCTCAAAAATAAATAAACATCAAAAAAAAAAAATGTTTTTTTCAACCCCCTGAGCTGATTGCCAAATTCTGGATCCTAGATAAAGTGCCCTTACCCTAGCTGCACCAAGCTGGGGAAAGGGAAGATCTTCCCTTTTTGGTTTTGATGGTGGAAGGCAGGTATCTGTATCCCACTAGGTTTACACAAAATAGCAAATTGCACCTTAATAGGAAGTGGATGGGGGAGGAATATATAGGAAGAACAGAATATTATATACATATATAATATGTGAAATATTATATATCAGTTGAGATCTAACCTTAACATTCATGACCAAAAAAATGGCTATTTGATCATGACCTACTCTTTGACTTTTAATATTCTCCTCTAAATTATGACAGTAATATTTGTTCCTATTAGCTTTATTAGTATGTTGTAAAGATAAATGATTTAATATCTGCTAACTACACTGAACACCTTAGGAAAAGAATGCATTATAGATACAAGTGATTTTAATTAAGAAAACTATAATTAGTAGAGATCATAATATCTGCTGTACTTCAGACATAGATAACACTCAATAAATGATAAGAAGTCAAAGATACTAGAAGCTGTCTACAAGTATTTTGCTCTAACTACATTGCTATATACATAAACTTAAAACTGCACTAATTTTTAGTTAACTTTTTAAACTTTATATAAAATACAGTTCTAGGGCTTGGAATTGGAGAGGGGAAGAAAGATGCATAGACTGTTCAGTTGGTTGGATCTGTTACATTAATTTCACAATCTGTGAAGGAGTGGATTGCCACTTGAATGGTAATGGAAAATTAGTTTCTTTATTTCTTCATTAAGACTGTGGGAGGAAAATTAATACTCTCTTCAGCTTTCCCAAATTAATAGAATATATCTTTATTAAAATGATGAATGTACATGTCCACTTTCTTTTTGGTTGAGAGGCTCTCTAACTCCTAGAATGACTAAACTTAAAGCTGAGACTTAGAAATCATCTTGTTAAGGAAACTAAGATCCAGTGAGACTAAATTAGTTACCCAAGGTCACACAATCAATTAAGGACAGAGGAAAACTAGAAACTTGGGTCTCTGACTCTTAATCCAGTGCTCTTTCAAATTCATCAAGCCATTTAAAAGAGGAGAAAGAAAAATTCTTTAATCTACTTTTCACATTGTTAGTGTATGTAATGTTTTTACTTCCTATGCCCCAAGGGGTAGTAATCTCCTGTGCAAAATAACAAAAGAAAATATGTACCTTTTCCCAATTTTCTTTTTGTGAGGTTTAGGTGGAAAGAAATAGAACCCCTATCTTGGAAAAGGCCAACCTTGGGCAAAATTCTGAAGTCCACTTTTGGAGATCTTTCTTGGATCCCACCTTCCCCATTTTATACTCCTACAAAAATAAGTTCCCAATCAACTGTTTCCTTTCCCCACCATCCTTCTTTATGAAAACTCCTCTGAGATTGTATTTCACTATTTCATACATAAACAGTGTGTATGAACACACATGCATGCGCACACACACACACACACACACACACACACACACACGTACCCACACACACACCTGGGTGCCCCTGTCACTTATTTTAGGAAGTAAAACATACCACTAGTATATCACCTCCTCTTTATTCCTCCTTAATTTCATCTTGTCTCCCATGCACAGAGGTAACTAACCACTCTTCTGTCATTTCTTCCTTTTCTATCATTTCTCTGGTTTTCTTTATAATTTTACTACATATTGTACCCCTAATCATTACATTGTCTGGTTTGTGCATGATTTTAAATTTTATGTAATTTACATAAACATAAATATATTCCTATAACTCTCTTTTTTCATTCAACATTTCATTGGTTAAAAATTGTTTTATGTTACCTTAACGTGCAGTTGACCCTTGAACAACATGGGTTTAAACTGTGTGGGTCCACTTATATGCAGATTTTTTAAATAAATACAATACAGTACTGTAAATGTATTTTCTCTTATGATTTCCTAAATAACATTTTTCTTTTCTCTGGCTTACTTTATATATGTAAAACATATAACATACAAAATACATATTAATTCTTTATATGTTGGTAAAGCTTCTTCAACAGTATGCTATTAGTAGTTAAGTTTTTAGAGAGTCAAAAATTATATGCAGATTTTTGACTGCAGGGGAGAGGGGAGTGTCACCCCAATGTTTGCATTGATCAAGGGTCAACTGTATTTGTTTTCAGTGCTATGTTGGATGCCATTAAATGAATATACCAAAATGTATTTATCCATTCTTCTATTGATAGCCAACTCAATTTTTTTGCTATTAAAAACAAAACTGCCAAGAATATTTTTATACCTCTATCCTGTGGCATGGGGGCAAAAATACTCCAGTAGTAGAATCACTAAGTGGTGAGTTTATGATCATCTTCAAATTTGAAATAATGCCCAATTTTCTGGAGTTATTTTTACCAATTTTACTCTACCTAGCAGTGATTATGAGTTCCCATTGATCTATACCCTTGCTTACACTTGGAAGTATAAGATTTTTTTCATGTCTTCCAATCAGATAGTAGTTTTATTTTACTTTTATCTGGCTAATAATGATATTGAGCATGTTGTCAGATACTCATTGGCCATTCTGACATCCTCTGCATGTTTTTATTAGGTTGTTTGTCTTTGTCTTATTGATTTGAAACAATTCTTAAAATACCTTTTGTTTGTCAGTTATCTATTTTGAAAATATTTCTTCCTGTGAGTTATCTTTTCAATTTTTTTCATCATGTCTTTTGCTAAAAACATTATTTTATTTCATTTATCAATATTTTCTGAAAACATTATTTTATTTTATTTATCAATATTTTCTGAGGGTGTGCTTTTTGTGTCTTGCTTAAGAAATCCTACCCTTCTGGGGTGCCTGGGTGGCTCAGTTGGTTAGGCAACCGACTTTGGCTCAGGTCATGATGTCACAGTTGGTGGGTTGGAGCTCCGCGTTGGGCTCTGCGCTGACAGCTCAGAGCCTGGCGCCTGCTTCAGATACTGTGTCTCTCCCTCTTTCTACCCCTCCCCTGCTCAAGCTCTGTGTCTCTCTGTCTCTCAATAATAAATAAATGTTGGGGCGCCTGGGTGGCTCAGTCGGTTAAGCGTCCGACTTCAGCTCAGGTCACGATCTCACGGTCCGTGAGTTCGAGCCCCGCGTCGGGCTCTGGGCTGATGGCTCGGAGCCTGGAGCCTGCTTCCGATTCTGTGTCTCCCTCTCTCTCTGCCCCTCCCCCGTTCATGCTCTGTCTCTCTCTGTCTCAAAAATAAATAAACGTTAAAAAAAAAAATTAAAAAAAAATAAATGTTAAAAAAAAAAAGAAAAATAAATTAAAAAAAGAAATCCTTCCCTTCCTTGATGTGATAATGATTGCTCCTTGATATTCTTCTATATCTATTCCTCAGTGTTTTAAACATTGATTTTTATATGTAAATCTTTAAACAGCCTAAAACTTATTTTCATGTATTATATGAGAACTGCATTTTTTCCTCATATGGATGAGAAATTGGGCCAGGACCATTTATTGAAGGGTCCTTTTTATCCTTATGATTTGGGATGATATCCAATATATTAAGTCATAACTTTCCCATTTTCTGTTGCCGGCCTCTAGATTCTGTTCCATTGATCTATTAGTTTAATATCACACTATCTTAATACTATAGCTTTACAAGTCATGTGATAATCTGATAGGGAAATTCTCCTCTAACATATTCTCCTTCAGGAATGTCTTGGTTATTCTTAGGCTTCTGCCTTTCCAAATCAATTTTAGAATTATTTTGTCAAGTTTCCACAAATAATCCTGCTGGAATCCTTATTGTATTGTACTGAATTTGATTATATTAGGGAGAATTCAATCTTTCTATCCTTGAATATGTTATTTCTGCTCATTTATTTAAACCTTCTTTGAATTCTCTCAGTAGCATTTTATAAATTTCCCCATAAAGTTTATGTACCTTTTTGGTTAGATTTCTTTCTTTCTTTCTTTCTTTCTTTCTTTCTTTCTTTCTTTCTTCCTTTCTTTTTAAGTAGTCTCCATGCTCAGCATGGAGTTCAAACTCAGTGAGGCTTGAACTCACAACCCTGACACCAAGACCTCAGCTGAGATCAAGAGTCAGACATTTAACCTACTGAGCCACCCAAGCAACCCACTGGTTAGGTTTATTTCTAAATCTACTTTCATATGGAATACATTATACTTGCTCTGAAAGTCAACATTCAAAATTAAGTTATGCCAGGGACTCCTGGCTGCTGGTTCAGTCGGTAGAGTGCACAACTCTTGATCTCAGGGTCATGAATTCAAGCACCATGTTGGATGTGGAGCGTAATTAAATTTTTTAAAAAATTATGCCAAATGGCTTTAACTAGGAGCTGCAAATCCAATTATCTGTGGAGCCAGTTTAAAAAAAAAAAATCAATGTGAAAAGCAGACCAAAGTGTAAGACAATAGAAAATGGTGAAGATTGCAGGGCCCCTACACAGCTATGGCCAATTATTGCCCAATATTACCAAAACTTCCAAATATTCTAGTCTTGCTAGAAAGTTTTCCGATTTTTAAAACATTGTGTGGGCTGCCGTTTTCAATCATCCTCAGATGACTTAAAATAAAGAATAAATGAAATATCAAGTTTTAGCCAGCAAGTGAGAACAGAAAGGAAAGCAAGCCACTGTAGTGGCTATAATAAAAATAAAAATAAAAATAAAAAAAAGAGACAATAACAAGTGTCAGCAAAAATGTGGAAAAATTGGTATCTATTGTTAGTGGGGATGAAAAATTGTGTAGCCACTTCAGAAAACACAAAAAGTTAAACACAATAATATTGTATTACAATGATCAAACTTGTTAAGACACTAGATCTTGGTTATTCTCACCTCAAAAAAGAAGTGATAATTATGTGATGTAGTAGAGGTATTAACTCTTGCTACAATGGTAATCATATCACAATATATAAATGTATTAAATCAAAATGTTATATCTTACATTTACATAATGTTATACGTTAAACATAATTCATTTAAAAAAAGAAAGCTGGGGGTGGGGGGGCTAAACACAGAGTTACCATATGACCCAGCAAGTCCATGTCTAGATGCCCTAAGAAAGTGGAAACACACTCCACAAAAAACCTTGGTTTCTGTTTTAAAGTTTATTTATTTATTTTGAAAGAAAGGGAGAGTGGAAGAGGGACAGAGAGAGACAGGAAGAAACAGAAACTCAAGCAGGCTCCAGGCTGACAAGACAGAGAAGTATGTACCCATATGTGTTACAACATGGACAAAACTTGACAACATTATTCTAAGTGAAAGAAGCCAGACACAGAGGGCTACATATTGTATGATTTCATTTATATGGAATATCCCAAACACGCAAATTCATAGAGACAGAAAGTAGCTTAGTAATTTCCAGGGGCTGGAGAGAGGGAAATTGGGGAGCAGCTGTTATGGTATGGGGTTTGTTTGAGGGGTGGCAAAAATGTTTCAGAATGAAATAGTTCTGATGGTTTCACAACCTTGTGGAAAAACTAAAAACATTGAACTGTACATGTTAAAAGGTTAAATTTTGTGGTTTATAAATTATATCTTAATTTCAAATTTTTAACTTGAAAAAAGAGAAAAGAAAGTAAGTATATGTTGGGCTTTCCTCCAAAGTTATAATCGGCCAACATGAAGCTAGTTTTAACTTTGAGATTAAATAAACTCACCCATAAGTAAAAGTGAACATTTGTGTTTCTATTATTTTCACCTTTTTCTAATAACAGCTTTTAATAGTAATACCTTTGTTATTGTAATTTTAACAAGACCTATTCTTCCAGATGGGATGGAAAAAGTTCTGTAACATCTCCTTGTTTATTAAAAGACTGTGACTTATGCTGTTGCCTTGCGTTAGTATGATTTTTTTCTTTACTAGTATTTCTAAAAAGAGATGGCCTATGCGTTCCCCCCAGGTCCCTGCTTAGGCTCCCAACAAAACTTGTTGCTTTTGCTCTGTCTCATTCTGTCTCACCTCCCCACCACCTCATCTTCTTAAAAACACATGGATCTACCACCCTGATACATCTGTAGTTTCCTTGGAAAATCCAGCCCTTTTAGGCCTCTGTGCCTTTACACATCAAGTGCTCTGTGTATGGAAACTCCTTCTGGAGTGGGGGGTAGCAATGTATATGGAAAGGGGTTGATGGATATTTTTTGGAGGCAGTTATTAAACTTTTTTTTTTTTTTTAAGAGAAAGAGAGAGAGAGAGAGAGAGCCTGAGGGGGTAGGTGGGGAGAGGGAGAGAGAGACAGAATCTTAAGCAGGCTCCACACCCAGCATGCAGCCCTACTTGGGCTCTATCCCATGACCTTGGAACCATGACCTGAGCCAAAATCAAGAGTCAGACACTCCACTAACTAAGCCACCTAGGCACCTCTTGAAAGCAGTTCTAAAAGAACTTGCTAATGAATTAGATATGGGGTAGCCGAGAAGAAAAGAATCAAGGATGCCTACTGTCTGACTTTAATACTTTTAGATGGTACTGCCGTTTTCCAAGTTTGGGAAGACCAGGGTGGGGAAGACCAAGTTCAACATGGTAAACTTGAGCTGTCCATAAGACATCAAGAGGAGATATCAAGTACAGATATTATTGTGGAGTGAGATAATATGTATCTGGAGCACAAAGGGAAGATTTGTGCTAGAGGTATAAATCTGGGAGTTGTCAGCATATAAGCAATATTTAAAACTGTGGAAATGAACACAATCACCTAGGGAGGAAATTTTTTTTTTAATGTTTATTTATTTCTGAGACAGAGAGAGACAGAGCATGAGTGGGGGAGGGGCAGAGAGAGAGGGAGACACAGAATCGGAAACAGGCTCCAGGCTCCAAGCTGTCAGCACAGAGCCCGACATGGGACTCAAACTCACAAACCATGAGATCATGACCTGAGCTGAAGTCGGTCGCTCAACTGACTGAGCCACCCAGGCGCCCCAGGAGGAAATATTTTTAAAGTGTGCTCAATAAGTATTAGTAACAAGTTGGGCCACAATGTGTTAACAAATCCCCTTTCTTCTTTTTTTTTTAACATATGTGTTCTCAATGTTTTGTATAACTCATGAGTAATTTCCACCACGAATATTTACAACAATTTTTGTCTGATAGAAACCAGCTTTTTAAAAAAAGAGCCTTACTCAGAATAGATTTTGAGACTCAAAGTCATAGCAGAAGAAGTAAGTCTGAACAGTAAAACGGGGAGAAGACGGAGAGCAAGGCTAAGTTCTGTGTGAACAAGGGTTGGAGAGATGAGAATCCCTGCTCAGCACTTTGGTGAAAGCAGAAATGTCTAAGGGGAATTCATCAAGTTTGCTGAATGTTTTTAAATTAAACAAACAACAAAAAAGACTCTCTTCCATCTCACCTACATAATCTTTAGTAAATTCAACATTGCTAACTAAATGCAGTGAGTTCTCTACAGTGAATTAAATGCCAAGTCCTGACTCAGGTGGGATGGTTTCAAGAGGAAATACTGTACAGCCAATATCTGGGCTACATATGTTTTGTTTTTTGTTTTTTTTAATGGCAATGCAGGATTACCTGGCTGGCTCAATTGGTAGAGCATGTGACTCTTGATCTCAAGGTCATGAGTTCAAGCTCCACAGTGAGTGTAGAGATTACTTAAATAAATAAAACTTTAAAAAATAAATAAATTAAATAAAATGGCAATGCAATGAGCACCTTTAGAACTATATCTTTGCTCAGGACTATATATTTTTTTTAATTTGAGAGAGAAAGAGAGATTGAGAGGGCAAGTGGGGGAGAGGGGGAGTGGGGGATAGAAAGAGAGAGAGAGAATCTTAAGTGGGATCCATGCTCAGCACAGAGCCCAATGTGGGGCTCAATCCCACAACCCTGGGATCATGCCCTGAGCTGAAATCAAGAGTCTGACACTCATCTGACTGAGCCACCCAGGTGCTCCAGGATTACTTTTTTGGCATAAATTTCTAGATACTGGATTTAAAAAAAAAAAAAAAAAAAAAAGACCATTAACATTTTTTTAAGTTTATTTTATTATTTTATTTTTTTTAAGTTTATTTATTTTGAGGGAGAGTGTGCACAAGCAGGAGAGGGGTAGAAAGAGACGGAGAAAGAGAGACTCTCAAACAGGCTTCACACTATCAGTGTTGAGCTTGACACAGGGCTCCAACCCACGAACTGTGAGATCATGATCTGAGCCAAAACCAAGAGTTGGACACTTAACCAACTGACTCACTCAGGTGGCCCAATTAAGTGTATTTATTTTGAGAGATAGAGAGCATGCTAGCAGGAGAGAGGCAGAGAGAGAGGGAGAGAGAATCCCAAGCAGGCCCTGCACCATGAGCACGGAGCCAGACGCAAGGCTTGAAACCATGAACCGTGGTATTATGACCTGAGTAGAAACTAAGAGTCAGATGCTCAACTGACTGAACCATCCAGGCACCCTTGACCATTTTTTTGAAGATTTTTATACATGTTGCCAAATTGCCCTCAGGAGAAGTTGAACTAATGTATCACCAACATAATACTGTAGCGTTCATTTCCCCTTACCTACATTTTCTTTTTTTTTTTTTTTGATATTTTTTTTTTAATTTTTTAAAATTTAAATCCTAGTAAACATATAGTGTAATAATGATTTCAGGAATAGAATTTAGTGATTCATCACTTATATGTAACACCCAGTGCTCATCCCAACAAGTGTCCTCCTTAATGCCCATCGCCCATTTAACCCATCCCCACCCCCAACACCCCATCAGCAACACTCAGTTTGTTCTCTGTATTTAAGAAACTCTTATGGGTTTGTCTCAGTCTCTGTTTTTATCTTATTTTTGCTTCCCTTCCCCTATGTTCATTTGTTTTGTTTCTTAAATTCCACATATGAGTGAAACCATATATTTGTCTTTCTCTGACTTATTTCACTTAGCATAATACACTCTAGTTCCATCCACATTGTTGCAAACGATAAGATTTCATTCTTTTTAATCACCGAGTAATATTCCATTGTGTATATATATATATATATATATATATATATATATATATATATATACCACATCTTTTTTATCCATTCATCAGTCAATGGACATTTGGGCTCTTTCCATACTGTGGCTACTGTCGATAGTGCTGCTATAAACATTGGGGTGCATGTGCCCCTTCAAATCAGGACTCCTATATCCTTTGAATTAATACCTAGTAGTGCAATTGCTGGGTCATAGGGTAGTTCTATTTTTAATTTTTTAAGGAACCTCCATACTGTTTTCCAGAGTGGCTGTACCAGTTTGCAAAAGTGCAAAAGTGTTCCTCTTTCTCTACATCCTGGACAACATCTATTGTTGCCTGAGTTGTTAATTTTAGCCATTCTGATCCATGTGAGGTGGTATCTCATTGTGGTTTTGATTTGTATTTCCCTGATGATAAGTGATGTTGAGCATTTTTTCATATGTCTATTAGCCATCTGATGTCTTCTTTGGAAAAGTATCTATTCATGTCTTTTGCCCATTTCTTTACTGGATGATTTGTTTTTGGGTGTATGAGTTTGATAAATTCTTTATAGATTTTAGATACTGACCCTTTATCTGATATGTCATTTGCAAATATCTTTCCCCTTCCGTCAGTTGCATTTTAGCTTTGCTGATTGTTTCCTTCACTGTGCAAAAGTTTTTTATCTTTTTATCTTGATGGGTTTTTTATCTTGATTTTTGCTTTTATTTCCCTTGCCTCTGGAGATATGTCAAGTAAGAAGTTGCTGTGGCCAACATCAAAGAGGTTGTTGCCTGTTTTTTCGCTAGGATTTTGATGGCTCCCTGTCTTCCTTTTAGGTCTTTCATCCATTTTGAGTGTATTTTTGTGTATGGTGTAAGAAAGTTCCCCTCACCTACATTTTAATCTTTATTAAATTAATCAGAAAAAGTGGTAGCTTCTTGTTTTAACATGGCATTATCATCACCCATTAAATTTTTTAACATCACCCTGAGTAGTCTCCTTGTTTAATTTTTTTTTCCATGTCAATTCATTCTGTACACCACTGCCAGATTAATCTTTTTATAGTAGGGTGTCTATGACACTATTCCCCTGTTCAAAACTCTTCAATGGCTCCACTGAATTAAGTACAAACTCTTCAGTCTGTCATTTAAGACACTCTGCAATAAGACTTCATCACATATTTCAAATCTTATTTTTTCCTCCACTTTTCTGCACATACCCCATGATCCAGTTAAAATCATACAGTAGTCATTGTTTTCCAGAACATGACCCATAATTTCTCATCTCCTTGTCATAATAGTCCAGTGATGAAAACTCATATCATAAGTGCTTCAAATCTCTCCTCCCCTGCCCTTAGCAGATACTGCTAATTAATCATCATACTCTTTCCCACTGAGCTAGGACACAATGTCTCAATACAGTGCTATAGACAGCCACCACCAGTGAATTGGAATTGGCATGTGAGGTGAAACTTACCTGCCATCCCAGTAATGGTCCTTTTACCTAGTTGGCCTTCACCCCAGTGAAGTTCTCTTCAAATAGCAGGTGAAACTTACCTGCCATCCCAGTAATGGTCCTTTTACCTAGTTGGCCTTCACCCCAGTGAAGTTCTCTTCAAATGTTCCCTCTCCTAGAAAGCCTTTCTTGATTTCACTCTCCACCTCCAATTCTCTAAGCACATTATATGGCTCTTATATGTCTTACTTCATTTCACCTTGTTTTGTTACTTGTGTGCCGTCTTCTACCCTTTTGAACCATATGTGCCTTAAGACAATAAGTAAAGAGTTCAGATTCTGGAGCTAGACTGCCTTAGTTCAAATCCTGGATCTGTCCCAACTAACTTGAGCACTTGAGCAAGTTGTTGAACATGTGAAGTTGCAGTGTCCTCATCTGTAAAATGGGCATAACATTTGGACCTACCATGAGGCGCCTGAGTGGTTCAGTCAGTTACGCATCCAACTCTTGACTTCAGCTCAGGGCATGATCTCATGGTTCATGAATATGAGCCCTGTGCTGGGCTCTGTGCTGACAGTGCAGAGTCTGCCCAGGATTCTCTGTCTCCCTCTCTCTCCCTGCCCCTCCCCTCCTTGCTCTCTATCTCTCTCTCTCTCAAAATAAATAAACATTAAAAATATATATATTTGAGCCTACTGAAGAAAGTTGTGAGAATTCAACAAGACAATGTAAGTCAAGTGCTTAGCTAAGTGCCACACCACATTAAGCTTTCAGAAATGTTACATACTTGTCAAAAATTTATACATAGAGTTACCATATGATTTAGCAATTCTAGTCCTAGATGTAAACTCAAGAGAATTGGAAACATATGTTCGGGAATGTTCATAGCAGCATTATTCATAGTAGTTAAAAATGGAAGCAACCCATGGGGCGCCTGGGTGGCTCAGTCGGTTGGGCATCCAAATTTGGCTCAGGTCATGATCTCGCGGTCCATGAGTTCGAGCCCCATGTCAGGCTCTGTGCTGAGAGCTCAGAGCCTGGAGCCTGTTTCAGATTCTGTGTCTCCCTCTCTCTCTGACCTTCCCCCATTCATGCTCTGTCTCTCTTTGTCTCAAAAATGAATAAACGTTAAAAAAAAATTTAAAAATGGAAGCAACGCAAATGTCCATCGACAGATGAATAAACAATTAGGTGTATATAAGCACAATAAAAAGGAGTGAAGTGCTGATACATGAAAATGTAATGCTAAGTGAAAGAAGTTGTTCACAAAAGACCATGTATTGTATGGTTCCATATGAAATGTCCAGAAGAGGCAAATCTATGAAGACAGAAGTAGATTAGTGGTTACCAGGGGTGATGGGAAGGGGAAATAGGTTGTAACTGCTAGTAGGTATAGGGTTGCTTTTTGAATGATGAAAATGTTCTAGAATTAGATAGTGGTGATGGTTGTTTGCACAACATTGTAAATATACTAAAACTCATTGAATTGTACATTTTAAAATGGTTAAAATGATTCATGTTAGGAGCACCTGGGTGGCTTGGTTGGTTAAGAAATCGACTTTGGCTCAGAGCATGATATTGCAGTTCATGAGTTTGAGCCCCATATCGGGCTCTGTGCTGACAGCTCAGAGCCTGGAGCCTGCTTCGGATACTGTGTCTCCCTCTCTCTCTGCCCCTCCCCCCACACACACTCTGTCTCTCTCTCTCTCTCTCTCTGTCTCTCAAAAATAAACACTTAAAAAATTTTTAAATGATTCATTTCATATAAATTTTAAAATTTTATGTTATGTGAGTTTTATGTCATTAAAAAATGGTATTTATATCACTACTCATCTTTGTATCCCCTAGAGTGCCTAAGGAGATATCCTGAAAAAAATTATTTTCTTTTAAAGCGAAAGATATTTAATATGGCCTTTAAGTGCAAAGGTGAACTGACTTGAGTAACTTCTTTAAATTATAGTGATTGCAATTTGCATGCATAACAAACCATAGACAAATGCTAATTTACTACTCTGTAGAAATTCCAATAGACTAGATTCAATTAAAACAAAACAGTTCCAACAATCTTGGGATTACACTTGGCTAAAATACCATCTAACAAAAAATAGTAATAGGGAACTCAAAAAAGCAGAACTGTAAATATCAATTGAATATGTTAAAAAAAAAAGGTTAATTAAAACAAGAGACTATATTAAGCCATTTTTTAAATGTTCATACCCACCATTGACAATGGGAAATTATGGCCTTTTTGTCATTTCCCATTATATGTAAATGAGCATGTACATTTATAACACTTTCTAGAGGGTAATTTGACAACATGTATAATACAGACATAAATTTGTGGCTAGAAAAAGACCTGGAATGATTTATTCCAAGTGCTATACTTGGAGATATAATTAGCCACTTTTTCCCCTTGTCCTTATCCCCTACGTTTGTCTACAATAAGTGTAAGTGTTGCATTTGTAATAGACCATAATAAAAGCATTTCTTAACCAGTTTACTTTGTTGAAGTCAGCTTCACTTTTAAAAAACTTTTCTGAATAAACTACAACTTAATGATAGACCTAGAAAATGACAAATATACAGATCACTAAGAAGACGTTAGATCTGCAATTAGAGAATGATTCATGAGATACCATCTTTACAAATCAGCAATGCAATAGTGAGGTCAATGAAAATAGATGAGTCAATAATCTCTTGTAATGTTTAAGAACAGAATCTCTACACTTATCGAAATGAATTGCTAAATTGCTTTCTAATATGGTTATTCCACTAGTGAGCAGAAAATGCCCTTCTTACCACACCCTTCTCAGGACTGATGTAATTAGCAAAAACAATTAGTCTCATTTTACTTCTCATCTCTTTGACTATTAGTGAAACTGAATGTTTTCTAAGGTTTACTTACTGGCTATTCATATTTCTTCTCTGGGATGTTGTCGGTTCACGTGTTGTATGTTTTTTAAATAATCTTTTTTCTTGTTGATTTGTTACAATACTGTAAAAGGTAAAGATTTTAACTCCTTCCCTGTCATACATGTTTCAAATATTTCCCCCAGTTTGTCATTTTCTTTTTGACTTTAATCGTGTCTTATGTGTAAAAATATTTTATTTTTACGAAATCAAATATATTATTTTTTTCTTTATTACTTTTGCTTTGCTTTTATTATTAAAGAGTCCTTCTCAACTCTAGGAGAACATACTATCCACCTATAAGTTCTTCTAATTCTTTTATGGGATAATTTTTTTCATTTTATTCTTAAAGCCATCTGGAGTTTACTAGGGAGTAATATGTGAGACAGGCAACTAACTCTTAAAAACACATTTTTAATTCAACAAAATTTTCTATGACATAAGCATTTAATCAGTTCTTCAGAGTTCATTTGAAAAGGATTAGTCTGTGTAGAAACAACAATTTTCTTTTGGAAAAGGTATCTTTTTCCTAATTAACTTCTATATTATTTGGATGTTTTACAAAGGGTATATATTGCTTTGCTGTTAAATAATTGGGAATTTATTTTTTAAAAAAGAAAGAAAAAGTATCTTTTTCCTTGCATGACAGGTTGACGCCATATGTCAGAGTCAGATCATGAACTTCACCTTTTTGTGACTAAAAGAGAACAAAAGAAACTCTTCATGATTCATAGGGCATGAATCATAAATGCTAGATGATTAAGTGAAATTCTAATACCAGTGGGGTGAAGTGGAAATTCTATTGGGTAGAAACCAGAAATCCTAGTTTCTTTTTTTTCTTTTCTTTTTTTTTCAGAAACCCTACTTTCAATGCTCCCCTGATTCACTTACTAAATTTCTTAAAATTTCCATACCTGTTTGTCAATGCAGTGAAAAAAAGATCTTGGTTGTTAGAAAAGATGGGCTTATAAATTAACATAGTAAAGTATTAAAGGCACCTTGAACTAAACATCTTCATGGACAGTGTCAGCAATTCTAGTCATCCAGGAACTCAGGAAACCTAAAATGGTTTTTAATTAATAAGCCTCCTCTGGAGGACACTGCTGTTATTTCAATGTGCGTAATTCTCAGAGTTGAATTTACATTGAAGATGGTGGATTTTCAGAGGTGAACATTGTGGGAATGACAGACATTTCATATTACTGCTAATGAGACTGAAATAATACTGTATTTTAAGAAACCTAACCTTCCTTTCTATTTCTGCTACTTTTAACATATTTCAGCTTTTTGAGATGTTAATCACATATGTATTCACAAATGCTCATAGAGGTGCACACCGCATTAGTTTATGTTTACTAACATTCTTGCAAATTTGTGTATAATAATACTGATGTAGGTAACCACATGATTGCCTACGAGCATATCTTCATGTCTATCTTTAGCACATTGATGAAAAGAACAAATAGGGGCAACTGAGTGGCTCAGTCGGTTGATTGAGCATCTGACTTCACAAAGGTCATGATCTTGTGGGTGGTTCACGAATTTGAGTCCCATATCGGGCTTGCTGCTGTCAGCCTGTCAGTGCAGAGCCTGCTTTGGATCCTCTGTTCTCCTCTCTGCACCTCTCCTGCTTGCGCTCTCCCCCAAATAAATAAATATTTAAAGAAAGAAAGAAAGAAAGAAAGAAAGAAAGAAAGAAAGAAAGAAAGAAAGAAAGAAAGAAAAGAACTAATAAAATCAGGCAATGGGCAAATCTGGTAAGATGATTAATACCTCTGAATCCACAACTGGTAAAGAACTCTCTGCCTAAAGTCATCTAGGCTTTCAGTGAAACTGATGAAAAGGAGGCTTTACTTATTTCTTCATTCAGAAAATAGTAATCTGCCAGGCACTGCACTAGGCACTAAGGGAAAAGATTGGGTTGAACCACATGAAACTGCTGATATTAAGCATTTTCTTATCCATAACAGTGGCAATTTCATGTGGTTCAACCTAAGAAAGTTATAGAAATTCTTCAAAGAGGGGAAAAAAATAAGAGAGTTGAAAATCATGAGAAAAACACAATTTTCCAAAGTAACAACTTAGAAGAAATATGAGAGAATGGCAGGAAAAAGATACTATTGGGGAATGGGAAAAGGGAACACAGAAACAAAATAGAAGAGAATGGTAAAAATGTACGACCAAAAAAAGAATTCCTTTTTAATTTTTTATCTAGGTATAATTTATATACAACATTATATTTGTTTCAGATATACAACATAATGATTCAGTATTTGTATACATTGCAAAATAACCACCACAATAAGTCTAATTAACATCCATCATGACACATAGCTACAAAAAATTCTTTTTCTTCTGATGAGGACTTCTAAGACCTACTCTCTTGGCCACTGTCAAATATGCAGTACAGTATTAACTATAGTCACTGGGCTGTACAGTACATCCCCATGATGTAATGATGATGCCTGTACCTTTTGACCACCTTTACTCATTTCACCCACCCCTCTCTCTATGCCTCTGGCAACCACCAATCTGTTCTCTTTATCTACAAGCTTGGGTGGAGGGATTGTTTGTTTGAAAAATGAATACATTCTTAATAATTAATTTAATTCATTCAGTATGTATTTATTGAGTGTCCAACACAATAGATAATTTCATGAAAGGCACAATATGTGCCTGAAAAGGAAAATTTAGTTGTCCTTAAAGAGGAAAGATAGACCAAAGTGCCCCATGTTTATAAATTCTAAATTCTGAGGGGAAAAAAATGGAAAAAAAAAATATTGAGGCAGTAGGGGAGCTATAACAGAGGAAACCATAGTAGAAATATAAAAAATATATATAAATTCAATACAAATCTGAGAAAAAGAAAGTAAAGTTGGAAAAAAATAAAAGAGTCTTGATAATAGAAAAAAGATTCAGCAGCAATGTTACCTGATAACACAAAACTGAAAAGTATAAATCAAGTTATCAGGGCAAGAGAAGCTAATAAAAGTAAAATCTAAAAATATTTTAGTATCCCTTTTGCCACATAGAAAATTATATTAATTTCCCATTTTATATAATTATAAGTGAACAAAAGATAAAATGTGTAATTTGTGTATACAGCCAATTTTAAAATTTATAGTTTCATATGATTGTCCTTTTAAGTCCTATAAATTATATAAAAGCAAGTAATCCAACACTACCTAGAACAGGAAAGAATAATTAGAAAGTCACTTAAATATAACCTTCTTTACCCTTCTATTATCAAAGGTGTTCAAAGAACCATAGAATTTTAGCATAGGAAGAAATCTTAGAGTTCATTTAGGCCAAATCCTCGATGTCTCAGAAGAGGCAGAAAGAGTTCAGAGAAGTAATTTGTTCAAAGTGATCTAGTGAGAAAGAAGCAATTTTATTCATTCTTTCATTCACTGAGCAGTTAGGAAAGCCTGCTATGTGTTAGGTGAGGTACAGAGATTATTGAATTTTGTTCCTTGCTCTCAAGGACTGTCAGAGTGGCAGTGTTCAGAGTAGACAAGGGAGAGCCAAAAGTTTTGCTAATGCCATTACTGTACATCAGTAAAAGAAATACTACTTTAAAAGCCACATTTTATATGTCAAAACTCAGTTATTGAGAACTGCCATTTGAAAGCTTCAAGCCAGGGTGGTACAGAAAATAAAAAAGGAGAGTCCTTCACCAAAGAGGGATAAACAGGATCCTGGGTTTTAGATTTCCTAAGAGTTCCTCTGTATAACGTGTCTTTAATCAGTCCCAGTAACATCAATACAGAGTTAGTCATCGTTCTTTGAGGCAGAATAAATGAAAGACACTTAAACGTTGTCAATTGTATGGCTAAAATGCATGATTTGTTTGAACTCCCTTTTCACACATGTGCATGGAAAGCATGGTTTTGCAATCGATGTCACATGACCTTGTATATGAAACAATCTGTTTTTACTTAGAACATCATGATTATATGAACATGGGTTTACAAAAAAAGAAGCAGAAAAAAATTGTGTCAATCAGAAAGTAAGGTTATGATGATAAACTAAGTCTGAAAGAATTATAATTGTAAAAATGCTGAAGTTTGAACAAAGAGTGAGAGTTTTGTGATCAACTGTGACATAAGTCCCTGTCACAGGCCTGTTGGAAGGGTAGTTTGGAAGCATGTTGATTCAAGTTCCTATGTGCCTGTAAGGTCTATAAGGATTACCTTTTTTTTTTTTTTTTTACAGCATGGCATATAGCTCTTAGTACTACTCACAGCATGACACAGAACCTGATGACCATGAAATCGGATTACCTTTCACACTGTTCTTGATTTTATTTAATTTTGTTATTAATCATTGTTCTTGAATGATAGAATTAAAAATGAGTTGTAGTCAAAAGTTCCTTTAGAGGGCTTCACATAAATGTTTAAAATTAAATCTTTAGTCCCTTTGCCTATTTGCTGAATTTGAACATACCTGCACTCGAATATATAACCAACCTTGAACAGTAGGAGTCTTTCATTTTCCACCTACTGATTTTACTGGGATAAATTAAAACAGCAAACAATTGCTGTTGAAATGTCAAGGCTAAAATGTCACAGAAACATAAGTTCAGTAAAGTTGTATCTCCTGTTCTGAATAGGATAATGACACAGTCATCAGTGTGTCTATAAGAACGTGGATGTGACCTTACATTGCAAAGCTTCGTGGCCGCAACCTTAACATTTCCTGTCACAGTCCCTGAGTCAATCCTCATGCCCACACAGTAAAATGAGTTTTCATTTCATTCTTGAGTTCACACAGGTAAATGGGTGGGTATAAGCTTAAACTCAGAGATGCATTATCACATTAATCCAAGTCCATTCATCTCATTGCTCTGACTTTTTTCTTATTTCTTTTGAAATCAAGTAACACTTTACCTACTGCCCTCCATTGCTTCTTAATAACTCAGAAAAGCACAGGGAAGGGGCACCTGGGTGGCTCAATTGGTTGAGCATCCAACTCTTGATTTCGACTCAGGTTGCAATCTCACAGTTCGTGGGTTCCAGCTCCAATCAGGCTCTGCTTGGGATTCTCTCTCTCCCTCTCTCTCAAGAATAAATTAATAAACTTTAAAAACAACAACACCACTGGGAAGAATCAAGAGCCAGGCTACTACTTGGCCAATGACTATTCAAGACCCTTTACTTCTTTGTGCTTCATGCTTCAGTATCTCTCTTATAATATCTGACCCGATTCCACAGATGGCCAGAATAAAGCACTTAAAATTCCTTGGAAGAAAAGCATAGGAATATTGTGACTTTAAAAAGCAAATGCCACAAAGAAGAAAATGAGCACAGCAAGTAAATAACAGAAGAAATTGGCAGTGTGGACAATTGGCAGTTGTTACTGGTTATTCTCTTTTTTTCTTTGTTATCTAATCCCAAAATATCTTGTAATTCTATAGCAGTTGAAGTTTGTGTGCATACTGCCAAATGCTATAAAATTCCTTAGGATCCAATATTACAGGAAAACATGCAGGGATGTAATTCACCACTGAGAAACACTTTCATTTCTGTATCTGACTCCCCTCTCAGACTATAAACTTTGATATTTGATGAGAGCACAAAGCCTCATTTGTTTTGGTCCAAATATCCAGATATGTGAGTGGATGCATTCTACCAAGGAATGTCACCAAAGTTCACATCTGCTTATTCCACAGCATGAGGCATTGACCATTTGCCTCTCCCCATATAGTGTGAAGCAGTTTTCCTACGTGAAAATAAATTGCTTCCGTCCAAAAAAATAATGAATTGAGCATGAACAACATAAAAGGTGCTCTGCTGGGTACCATGGAGGATGTAAAGATAAATAAATCAGTTCCTGCCCTTATGAGAACTTTACAGGCTCACATTCTTGTTTCCTGTTCTAAGATGTCAACCACAAGAAATCATTTCTAGTCTCTTCTTTGTCTGATCTCAGTTGCTTAAAAACGATAAAAGGATTGAAGGAGAGAAGAAGGATCTATCCTAGAAACAAGTTAGAGAACAAGGTGGACAAATGGAAACCGAGGAGGAAAAAATATGGAAAAGGGGAAAGAAAGAGCA
This sequence comes from Neofelis nebulosa, assembly GCF_028018385.1. NCBI lineage: Eukaryota > Metazoa > Chordata > Mammalia > Carnivora > Felidae > Neofelis > Neofelis nebulosa. The sequence goes on from NC_080791.1 coordinate 87,051,795, forward strand.
CTATCCTGAAGGAATCAATGAAGACAACATTTCTGCAGAAAATTTAGGAAGAATTCAGTTAATTCTAAATAATTAGAATACAGAAGGCAATAGCCTTTGTGAGCAGAAAAAAATAATTGGGTGGATACTGAATTAATAAAAAACTAGAAAGGGGGAAAAAATGTTTCCTCTGATTTCCAGCAAGTGCCAAGCCACTTTGGTCAAAGCACAGAATCTTTTTTTTTTGTTTTTTTTTTTTAATGTTTATTTTTGAGAGAGAGAGAGTGCAAGCAGGGAAGGAACAGAGAGAGACACAGAATCGGAAGCAGGCTCTGGCTCTGAGCTGTCAGCACTAAGACCAATGTGGGTAGAGCTGGAAGTCAGGAACTGTGAGATCATGACCTGAGCCAAAGTTGGAGGCTTAACCGACTGAGCCACCCAGGGACCCCTCAGAATCTTAAGTAATGTTTCAAAGAATTGTGAAGCATGTTATTTGGACAATGAAGGGTGTGAATGTTACCTGAATAGGTCCTCTTACAGCCTGCTGCCTTCATTACTTGAGGCACCAATTCTCAAACGATTGGGTCTCTGGACGCTTTACACTCTATCAAGGGCCCTATAGAGCCTTTACTTATGTGAATTATATCTGATTATATCATATTACATGGTAAAACTGAGATATTTTCAAAATATTATTCCAAACCAAGACAACAAAGTGTACTTTTTTGTTGTTTCCTCGTAAACTCAAAGAAAAGTTCAAGAATTCAAGATGTTTTTGCTTTTGTTTTTTTTTAAATAATGAGGTTACAGTTATCCTGGCAGGTACGATCAAAGACAGCTAAATTACAGTACTGAGAACAAATTAACTTTATTAATCTCTATAGAAACGTACATGTGGATACTTAAACCTACTACCATAGAAAACACAGTAATATCCATACAGGCATTCTATTAGAGTGATGACACCATTCACGTCAAATGGCCTCTGGAAATTTCCGTTGTACAGTCGTGAGACAACGTAAGTGAAAAAGGCAAATCATGTCTTTTTACCCTAATGGAAATAGTTTTGACCTAGGAGACCCCTTGAAAGGATCTTAGAAACATCCCAAGACCTGGCGGACCACGATTTGAAAACCAATGCAATCGATTAGTTTTAAAGTCACTTCCCATTTCCTATTACTAGTGAAGTGTATTTTCTCTGGTGAATATTTTGTTTTCGTTCCCGGACCACCCTCTGAGAACCGCTGACCTAAAGTAACCACAAGACAGACCTCTAGCCCAGGGAAATCCAAAGCGACAAGCCCGCGGGATGCGCCGGGGGGCGCTCTGCTTACCACCGAGCACTTTTGAAAATGCCCCCTGAACTCGCAAGCAACGCCGGGTCTAGAAACCAGTCCAAAACCTGCCACCCGCGCGCCAAGGCGGGGCCAGAACTGGCTGCAGGCGGCCGGGCTCGCCCGAGGCTCCCGGCTGAAGCTGCGGCGGCTCGGGAAGCACCCGCGGATCGCCCGCCCGCCGCAGGTAGGCCGGCCCCCGGGGAGGAGGAGCGCGGCGGGTGCTCCCCAGGTAGCCGCCTCCGCCCTCCCTCTCCCACTGCTCTGCTCCGCGGCCTCTCGGGATCAAGGCAGGAACTTAACGCCGCGCGTCCCCGGACGCCCCTCCGCAGACCCCAGGCGCTTCCACGGCCCGAACGCGGAGGCCACTCCGGCCTTGAGGAGAGAGAGGCCGGGATTGTCGCCGAGATTTGGGGGTCGGGGACGCCGGGACGGAGGGTCTGGCGGCCGCAGGGACCACCCGCCGACGGGGCTTCGGCCCGGGAACTGCAGGAACATGCGCCCAGAGCCTCAGGTGCGGGGCCCGACGGCTTGGCTAGGGCCGGGAATGGGTTTCTCAGAGCGGGGCCCCCTCGGCGGACCGGGTCCGATTGGAACTGAAGGTAGAGGGCTGCCCGCGGCGACAGGTGTCCGCTCGGCAGTCGGCAGAGCCCCGGGGGCGCAGCATTTGTCACTAGGCGCTCTCGGAGCCGCTTTCCGGGCGCGGGTCGGGCCCGGGTGACCGAAACCCGAGAGCGGGGCGCAGTCGGGCGGTTGCTGGGAGCGCAGCAGGTGGGTGACTCAGTTCCCACGAAAACTCAAAGCGCTGAGCCAGGGGCTTTTTTGACTTTTTGCTGTTGTTATTTTGTTTCAGTTTGTTTGGCAGTTACCAGACTATGTTTACACTTCTGGTTTTTCTCAGCCAACTGCGCATAGTTACCTTCGCGTTTCCTCATTGCACAAGAAGTCCAAAGGAGTCTGGGCATGCTGGAGAAGAAGGTAAGCATGGCCTCCGTTCCGAGGAACCCCCCCCCCCCCGAAACCCGAGCCACGTATTACAGATCTCCAGCGAGAAAGTGTAGTCTTTGAAATTACATGCCCACATCAATCATAAAAAGCACCAAAATATCCCTTAGTTTAATTTGTGGTTTATTTGGCAATGTTGTGGTTATGTTGGGTACAATTTATACAAATTTATTTCTGTAGGTTACTTTTGATAAATATATATTTAAGACCTTGTTTGTGGTTCACTGAATGGAAAGCCTGTTTCACCTTCTGAAAATCAGTGAGTGCCGTTTTTCTAGATGAGGCTATGTGGTAATTATAATGAGCATAATTACTTGTTCTTCCTGGAAAGATGGACAGGGAGTCCAGGATCTAGTCTGGACTTGTGATGAGACCCTGGGCAAGTTACTTAACCCTTCTCCACTTGAATTTCTTCCTCTGTAAAATGATGGGAGTGGGGAGTAGAATGATCCCTGAGGTGCTTTTTGACATCATATTGTCTGATTATCTGGATGAAGTCAGATGGTTGTGGGAAGATTAGGCTTGGGGCTTGCTAACCTAGAATTTCATACCTTGCGGGTTCCAGGTCATAAACAGACTAGTTCCTGATCACATTTTAAAAGTCTATCTTAGAAAAAGCAGACAAGAGGGGTGCCTGGGTGGCTCAGTTGGTTAAGCCTTGGACTCTTGGTTTCCGCTCTCTTGGTTTAGGTGAGTCCAAGCCCCACATTGGACTCTGCGCAACAGTGAGGAGCCTACTTGGGATTCTCTCTCTCTCCCTCTCTTTCTGCCCCGCCCCCACTTGCACTGTCTCTGTCTCTCTCAAAATAAATAAACTTTAAAAAAAGAAAAGAAAAGCCAGAAAAGAAAAAAAAATTGGCTTCGGTTTCAGCATCCTTCTCTCTGCCTAGCCATTATGCTTCCCTACCCAGTGCCAATATTTTGGATCTACTTCTTTCTCTACACATTCCTGTCCCTTGTTCCTTCTCATCAGATCTAGTCTCAGCTCATTTTCATTTGGGAAGGATCTATTACACTAATACTCCTGGATAACTTATTAATGATTAATAAAGCTGAGTGTATTAAACCTTCCAGGAGGGTGTGTGTGTGTGTGTGTGTGCATGTGTGTGTGTGTGTGTGTGTGTGTGTGTGTGTATTTTAAGATAGGACATCTTAACCCAAAAGGATAGGTATCTTAACCCAAAGGAGTCAAACCCTAATAGCAGAATTCTAGGCAATGGATAAGCTAGCTAGTGAGTATAGGGACAGATTTTAGAAGGAGATCCTTCTCGGTGCCTCCCAAGTTACACCACATATGTAAGATTGAAGGTCTACACTCAGTGGGACCAGGCGCTGATCCCCAGTATGCTTTTGAGTATATTCATTCATTCACATAATACAGACATAAAAGACATTCTCAAGGACATCACAGACTATGGAAGGAATTTAGAGATCATACTCGAGTGCAGAAGACTGGAAATATCTGTGGGAAATGTAAACAAGGAATCCTGTATTTCTTAAGTTTATTTATTTATTTATTTATTGAGAGAGAGAGAGAGAGAGAGAGAGCGAGCGCATGTGGGGGAAGGGCAGAAAGAGAGGGAGAGAGAGAATCCCAAGCAGGCTCGGAGGTGTCAGTGTGGAGTGTGGAGCCCATTGTGGGGCTCAATCCCGTAAACCTCAAGACCACACCTGAGCTGAAATCAAGAGTCAGATGCTTAACCGATTGAGCCACCCAGGTGCCCCAAGGAATCCTATATATTTAAAGAGCTAATTTGTTCAGTTAGTAATCACTTTATTATCACATACTGTGTGCCAGGCCCAATGCTAGGTGCTGGAGATACAGCAGTGAAAGACTAGTCCCTGCCCTGGAAGACCTCTTCATCTGGCAAAGGGGGTAGGATGTAAAGAGATAATCTCCATAAGCTCTGTGACAGAGGTAGGGACAGAGAGCTCCAGAGAGAGGAAAGAGTAGCAGTAACTCTGTCTCTGGAGAGTTGTATGGCACAGAAGACAATAATAAGTGGTGATATGAAAAGTAACCAGGAAAATAAAGGACCTTCAGCTAAACTCTGATAAAGCCCAAGGGTGGAGTTGAAATGACTTAAAAGGAGTTTATTTAGAAAACATGGCATGAGAGAGGGAGAAGGAGAGAGGGAGCAAATAAAATCCCTGGGTTGGTGGGTTTGAAACATCGGAAAGCAGAGACAGCCTCTTAGGACAGCCTTAACTGGGAGAAATAAACATGGGAAGAGAACCTGAGGAGGGAAATACAAAAGTACTAAGGACCGCATATCCTCCAGCAATGGGCGGAGGGAAAATAGGAACTCTCACAGGAAGTCCCAAATGCCCCAGGACCAGGAGGTTTGCTTCTTTGGATAACAAACAAATTGACAGTTACATAGGACCCAAACAACAAAGCACAGTATTTCTCCTAAGATCAAAAGGGTGGCAGGAACAAGTTTAATGAAGCACTGAAAGTCTGAGGTCAACCACTGATGGAATCAGAACTTTCACACTCAGGGAAGTGGCAAACAGCAGCCCCTGGAGGCCATGTTTAATTTGGGGGTGAAGATTTTACTGGCATAAATATCATCCCAAGAACAATAAAAATGTTTATGATTCTCTCTTTCTTACTTTCCTTTCAAGTTGAAAGTAGTTCTATTGAATCCCATCTGGAGGGCACAGAGTATTTTTTTAAAAAAATTTTAATGTTATTTTATATTTGGGGGGGGGGGGGGTGTGCAAAGAGAGCCAGAGACAGAATTTGAAGGAGGCTCCAGGCTCCAAGCTGTCAGCACAGAACCAGATGTGGGGCTCAAACCCACAAGCCGTGGAATCATGACCTGAGCCAAAGTCAGACACTCAACCAACTGAGCCACCCAGTCGCCCATGGAGAGCAGAGTATTTTTATAATTCAAATAACCTGCTTGAAGGAAAGACCAACAGTGAGAAATTTGTGTTGCTTTCTTAGCCAATAAAATGTAAAGATCTAGCCACATCTGAGAAATAGCAATACAAAAGCAGATTTCTAATTCTCCATTCTAAAATTAGATTTCATGTAGTAAGTATAGCTAAGTTAGGCAGGCCATGAGTTACTTTATCACTGGTTTAGTATTTTAAACCTACAATAAACTGAGTAATACCAGATTATACCTATGAATTGTTTTAACTAGTAGAATTTAGGTCCAAGAGTTTCTTCCCAATATAGAAAAGTTGAGTTCATTCATTCATTTAGTAAAGTTTTTTGAGTGCCTTGTATGTGTCAGGAACTGCATGCCTACTTGAATGAAATTTTTTCTTCTAATGAGGGAAACAGTGGTAACAAGTAAGTGGGTAACACATATAAAACACCTGATGGTGATAAGTGCTATGGAGAAAAACAAAGTATAGTAAGGGACAGGGGAGTGCCAGAGGTGGGTGGGTGGGGATGGGAGTTAAGCTAACATTGAACAAAATCCTGAAGGAGATGGAAGAACAAACTGAAAGAAGAAAGTTCTGTTCAGGAGAAATAGCAAGTACAAAGGCGCAATGGAAGCCAGTGAAGCTACAACACAATGTTAAAAACAGACTGTAGGGAAGCAAGGCAACCCCTTCGAGGGCCAATGTAAGAATCCCTTGATGATGGTGACTTGGAAATTTTTTCATTTTGTCTCTATTTGGTAGTAGCATAAAATCTATAAGAAGACAAAGGAGAATAAAGAATAGAAAGATTTCATCATACTGGTTGCCTTTTAGAATATTTTTTTCTTTTCTTTTCCTTTTAGAGAGAGAACACGAGCAGGGGAGAGGGGCAGAGGAAGAGAAAATCCCAAGCAGGTTCCACACTCAGCACAGAGCCCAACTTGGGGCTCGATCCCATGACCCTGGGACCAGGATCTTAGCCAAAATCAAGAGTCCAACACTCATCTAGGGGCGCCTGAGTGGCTCAGTCGGTTGAGCGTCCAACTTTGGCTCAGGTCAGGATCTTGCAGTTTGTGAGTTTGAGCCCTGCATTGGGCTCTGTGCTGACATCTCAGAGCCTGGATCCTATTTCAGATTCTGTGTCTCCCTCTCTGTGGCCCCTTCCCTGCTCATGCCCTGTCTCTCTCTGTCTCTCAAAAATGAATAAACATTAAAAAAAATTTTTAAAAAAGGGAGTCCAACACTCATCTGACTGAGCCACCCATGCGTCCCTAGAATATTTCTGAAAACAGTTATCAACAGTGATTCCATTCTAGCTTCCCCACCACCCCAGTCCAAATAGCCCATACATGTTATTTATAACATAGATATGTATATGCTGGAATAGTGCAGGCAAATAGAAACATAATGTAAACCACATAAATAATTTAAAATTTTCTTTTTTTCTTTTCTTTTTTTTAATGTTTTTTCATTTTTGAGAGAGAGACAGAGCATAAGGCAAGAAGTGGCAGAGAGAGACACACACAAAGACTCTGAAGCAGGCTCCAGGCTCTGAGCTATCAGCAAATAGCCTGATGCAGGGGGCTGCAAGATCATGACCTGAGCCAAGGTCGGGACACTTAACCTACTGAGCCACCCAGGTGCCCCCAAAATTTAAAATTTTCTAATAACCATATTAAAAATGTAAAAATAATTGATAAAATTATATGTTTTTCATATATTTAATTTAAGCCATTATATCCTAAATGTCATTTCCAAATATAAGTAATATAAGACATTGATATATTTCACTTTTTTAATTAAGTCTTTCTTTTTTTTTTTTTTTTTTTTTTTTTATTTATTTTTGGGACAGAGAGAGACAGAGCATGAACAGGGGAGGGTCAGAGAGAGGGAGACACAGAATCGGAAACAGGCTCCAGGCTCCGAGCCATCAGCCCAGAGCCTGACGCGGGGCTCGATCTCACGGACCGCGAGATCGTGACCTGGCTGAAGTCGGACGCTTAACCGACTGCGCCACCCAGGCGCCCCAATTTTTTTTTTTTCAACATTTTTTATTTATTTTTTTGGGACAGAGAGAGACAGAGCATGAACGGGGGAGGGGCAGAGAGAGAGGGAGACACAGAATCGGAAACAGGCTCCAGGCTCCGAGCCATCAGCCCAGAGCCTGACGCGGGGCTCGAACTCACGGACCGCGAGATCGTGACCTGGCTGAAGTCGGACGCTTAACCGACTGCGCCACCCAGGCGCCCCATTTAATTAAGTCTTTCAAATCCAGTGTATATTTTACATTTATAGCACATCTCAATTCAAATTGGCCATAGTTCAGTTCTCAATAGCCATATGTGTGCCTAATGGCTATTGTATTGAACAAAATAGCTCTATAAGATTCAGACCTATTTGGAAAGGTGATTGATTAGTGGAAAAAAAATATCTTGGACAAGGTGTGACTGTTCTCAAGGGGCTAAGAATAAATGGCTAACCTGAGATCATTCACAAATCAATATTAATCTTTCAAGCCATGCTCTCTCATTAGTACTCAGTATTTCAGTTGCCCACTTTAATATATTCTTCTTTTATAGTAATGGTTAGCAGTGAGAAATACCAAATTCTTTTAAGCATTTGTTGTAGTTTTCAGTTTCTGAATTCCAGTCTTGGTAATGTGACCTGGAACAAGATTTCTTTTTTTTTTTTTTTAATGTTTATTATTTATAGTATGCATGAACACAGAAGGGAAGGGGCAGAGTCCCAAATAGGCTCCTCACTGTCAGTGCAGAGCCCCATGTGGACTTGATCTCAGGAATCGTGAGATCATGGCCTGAGTGGAAATCAAGAGTCAGTCACTTAACCGACTGAGCCACCCAGGTGCCCCAGGAGCAAGATATTTTAAGCATTCTTTGTGTGATACCAGAATGAGTTTAAAGTTTGTGGGTTTTTAAAATACTGCCATGGTGGGACATTTTGGTTTTGTGTCAACCTATGCTAAACTCTATCGTGTTTACCATTTACCTTCCCAGAAAAGATAGAGGGAGTCTTATAAAGTATTGGAGACACATATTTGGAGGGTAGGTAGAAGGAACTAATTCTTTAGGAGGGGCTGAATGTCTTTTTTTTTTTTAACGTTTATTTATTTTTAAGAGAGAAACAGAGAGAGACAGAGCACAAGCGAGGGAGGGGCAGAGAGAGGAGAGAGAGGGAGACACAGATACCAAAGCAGTCTCCAGGCTTGAGCTGACAGCAGCCAGCCCAACATGAGGCTTGAACTCACAAACCATGAGATCATAACCTGAGCCACCCAGGCGTCCTGGGGCTGAATGTCTTTTAATTAATCTTATAATTAACCTATAATTTTATTAACTTAGAAGTTTAAAATTTTATAAGTTTTTAGTATAAACTTGCTCTAAAATTTTTAATATATTGGGATGCCTGGATAGCTCAGTTGGTTGGGCATCCGACTTTGGCTCAAGTCATGATCTCACACTTTGTGAGTTTGAGTCCTACGTTGGGCTCTGTGCTGACAGCTCAGAGCCTGAAGCTTGCTTCAGATTCTGTGTCTCCCTCTCTCTCTCTTCCCCTCCCCTGCTCGTGCTCCATCTCTCTCAAAAGTAAATAAACATTAAATTTTTCTTTTAATTAGGGGCACCTGGGTGGCTCAATCACTTGAACATCCAACTTTGGCTCAGATTATAATCTCACAGTTCATGGGTTTAAACCCCAAATCAGGCTCTGTGCCAACAGCTCAGAGCCTGGAGCCTGCTTTGGACTCTGTGTCTCCCTCTCTGTCTCTTCCCCTTCCCTGCTCTCTCTCTCTCTCTCAAAAATAAATAAACATTTTAAAAATTTTTAATTAAAAAATTAATATAAATGTATGAATTTATAATTTTAAAACATAAAAAGATCTTAGTAATAATTTAGTTCATTTTCCAATTTTACAAATGAAGAAATAGCAAACCAGAGATGTAAGTGACTATCCCAGGATACACAGCCAATAGCTAAGCCAAATCAAAACCGAGAATCTCTGTCTTCTCTTAGTCCAATACTCTGTCCATGACACCAAACTAATTTTTCTCAGTCAAGATAATAGGGAGCCAACCCTTTAGAAGTAGAATAGTCTGACCTGTCATTTCTTGGAAATGTTATTATCTGGAGGGAAAAGTGATATTTAAATAATTTTCATTTATGCTAATAATTTGGGCATAAATCAAAATTATACTTATGCTAGTATATGTATTTCATATTTAACAGAAATTATTTTTACTGATGAGATTTCTTTTTGTCAGGACTTAAAACCATACAAGAAAATTTGGTATAATCTTACATCAAGAGAATTATTCACTTTTCCACAGTTAAAACAGAAATCTTCTGCCCTATTTTTATCAACCTTTGAAATCTTTCTATTTCTTTATTAGTCTTCACATCAAAAGAAGAAGCAAACCTTTTCATACGTAGACACCTCCTATACAATAGATTTGATTTGGAGCTCTTCACGCCCGGTGACCTAGAAAGAGAGTGCATAGAAGAACTTTGTAATTATGAGGAAGCCAGAGAAATTTTTGTGGATGAAGACAAAACGGTAATTTGGTTGATAATGTTAATTGACTGGAAATTATTATTATTAAATGATACTTAAAGTGTCACTCTCAGTCATCAGAGATTTTATGGTTAAAATAAAATCAAGATTGTATACCTGTTACCCCTCTTTACTTCTTTAAAATGATAATTAAGCTATTTAAACTTGGTTTTTATGTTTGACTAAATGGGCTTGTAGTAATTAGCAAGTTGTCAATTATGCTGTGATTTTGTGTGTTTAATGTTTATTATATTCAAAAACAATTATAAGGCAGAGTGAATTAAATTTTAAGATATTATTTGAGTTAGTTCTCGGACTCTTAGTTAGCTTCAATCATTCTAGACTCAGAAATTTTCCTATCAGTGACCTTATCTTTTCTGATTACTGTTATGAATTAACAATCTATTATGTCAACTGCTCTGCCAAAGACTGAAGATACAAAATATATAGTCTCTGCATTCAGGAGTTTATTGTTTGGTATATCTGTGTAATTCAAGGGAAAAAACTTTCAGAAGTTCTCCCTTTTTAAAATTTATTTTGAAGGAGGTGGGGAGGGACAAAGAGGGAGAATCCCAAGCAGGCTCTACACTGTCATTGCAGATCCCGACTCAGGGTTCGATCTCATAAACCGTGAGATCATGAACTGAGCCAAAATCAAGAGTCAGACACTCAACTGACTGAGCCACCCACATGCCCCCTAGACGTTCTCCTTTAAAATAGAATTAAATCCTATCTATTAATCTTGGAACAGTACAAAAAAAAAATGGACAGCACTATCCCTGTATAACCTGGCACATTCTTAAAGAATGTTAAGTGATCCAAATTCTTTACTTTTGTAAATTAAATAACAGCTCCTTTTTCCCTTCCTCAAGAGTCCTGTTTTACTCTTTGGTCAATAAGAGCTCCAGGTATCCTTCAAATGCAGGTATTAATGGAACTTAGTTCCTTTTTCTTCTAAAATTGCTCCCAGCCTCTCATTCCCCACTGATATCTGCCACATCTTTTGGAGAAGGAAAACAAAGTCTGTACTTTGTAGTTGTGCCTGTTGAAATTTTATTCTGTTTGTCACAAACCCATTGAATGATTTTATCATGGTTCCTTAAAATCTGCTTCATTCTCTCAGGAAACACTGAACTTACAGAATCTCAAGGATGTCTTTCTCAATCAATATCTTTCAATAAAATCTAGCAAACTTAGGGCCCACCTAGCACAGAAAAGTTCAGACTCCTTTTCAAACTTGGTAATGGGTCCACGGTTTCAGCTCCCACCTTTGGTGCTGTCACCGACTCACTGATAGTTTCACCTGATGCCTGAGTGGGGACTCTGAGCAGGTGAAGGGAGAACGGCAGGGTACAGCAGTGGGGAGCTGGCACGGCCAGTAATCCCCTGACCAATTTCAGAGTTGGGAGAAACAGTGGTGGGTAGTAGTGCTTTAGTTAGAATGAGTCACACCCTCTAGCTTGAATAAACTGGTATCTTACCTGTGCCACATGCCAAGAATTTACCACCCCTGTGTGGGTCATTGGGACCAAATGAAATGATAATAAAACAATGAAATAAACTTGGCATGTTTGCTTTTCTCTTAGGTGGCATTTTGGCAAGAATATTCCATCAAAGGACCAACCACAAAATCAAGTAAGGCAAGAATAGACCAAATTTAATGTTTTTCCCACCCTCTCTCTATTATAATACATTTTAGTTTCATTGTTTGAGTTTGGTTGTTGCTCAACATACATACCTTGTAAACCCAGGGAAGATTTCTCAATTATACACTGGGCTATCTAAGACAGAGGAAGCCGTGTTCATCTTTACACACTGAAAATCAAGTTTGGTGAGATACTAGGGAAATGAGATAATAGGCTTAAAGGTGTTTTAAACAACTCAGCTAAGTCGAGACTTGCACAGAATAAAAGTAGGACTCCATTAGTTCCAAGTAGTAAGCTATTTTAATGTTTTTTTCTCTTTCACCATTGCAAGTGAGTGGAATACTTCTGCTACTAGGTGAATTAAGAGTATTAGAATTCAGTAACTTCTACAGAAGGGAGATCCTTTATTTTATCTATATTTATCATTTGTAGCTGCTTTTTAGTCAAGTCTTCTTTGCCAACTCTTTCATTCCCCTCAGGTAGAGCCCCAGCTCTGAGGAGACTTTATTACATTGCTATGCTAGTGTTTCTTACTACATTTATCTGTGTATTTAATACTGAAATGTGCCTAGTTAGATAAAGAATGTTTTGTTTTGTATTTTTTTAAGTTTATTTACTTATTTAGTAATCTCTACACGCAACATGGGGCTTGAACTCATGACCCCGAGATCAGGAGCCACCTGTTCTTCCAACTTGGCCAGCCAGGCACCCTAGAATATGTTTAGTCTTAAATACTATTAATTTAATATGATCTATTTGAAGTAAATGAGGGGCACCTGGGTGGCTCAGTTGGCTGAGCATCCAACTCTTGATTTCGGCTCAGGTTGTGATCCTAGGGTCAAGGGATTGAGCCCCATGTTGGGCTCCATGCTGAGTGTGGAGCCTGCTTGGGATTCTCTCTCTGTCTCTGGAAATAAAGAAATAAACTTAAAAAAAAATTAAATAAATGAAAATATAACTAGGACTTTTAGGAAGTGCCATTTACAAATTTTTCAGGTCATGTCGCTAACACAAAGACTTTTTAGAAAAATCAATATTATTAGATGCTTAATAGAATGTTTAGATCCAGTGTTAAATTTATTGAAATCATAGGTAGTGCTTTCCAGTTAGTATATATTTTTAATGATTTTAAAATATTAAATAAATATTAACTAAATGACTTCTCTTAAGATGGCAACAGAGAAAAAATTGATGTCATGGGCCTTCTGACTGGATTAATTGCTGCTGGAGTATTTTTGGTTATTTTTGGATTACTTGGTTACTATCTTTGTATCACCAAGTGTAACAGGCAACAATATCCAGGGTAAGTACCATGTAAAAATATTTAATTCACTATTATACATTCTATATTGTTATTTTATTAAAAACATTTTTGTAATGTTTATTTATTTTGAGAAAGAGAGAGTGTAAGCATGGGAGGGACCTAGAAAGGCGGGGAGAGAGAATCCCGAGCAGACTCTGCACTGCCAGAGCAAAGCCCGATGCAGGGCTTGATCCCACGAACCACAAGATCATGACCTGAGCTGAAACCAAGAATCAGATGCTTAACCAAGTGAGCCACCCAGGCACTCCTCTATGTCGTTATTTTTAAATGGATAAAAGTGGCTGCCTGTTTTTTTTAAGTAAATTTTTTATTTTGGAATAACTTTAGATATACAGGAAAGTTGCCAAGATAATGCAGAGTTTTCCCATCCTTCATCCAGTTTCTCTCATTGTTAACATCTCACATCTCACACTCCCAGAGAACATTTGTAAAACAAACAAACCAATACCGGTATGTTACTGTTAACTAAACTTTAGACCTTATTCACATTTCACCAATTTTGCCATTCATGTCCTCTTTCTGCTCTAGGACACAGTCAAGATACCACACTGCATTTAGTTGACATGTCCCTCTGGTCTCCTCTAGTCTGTGACAGTGGTTTGGTTGCCTAATTTAACACTTACATAAACAATCTATTGACGCTATTTCCAAGGTCCTTCAAAAGAATATAAGAGAATTCACAAGTGTCAACTTGAGTGTTTAATATTTCCTTCTCAAGCAGGAGGCAGATACCAGTGTCCTCACATTGTTTCCAGAAGCAAGAAGTCCCATCATTTACTCCGAGTCCCAGTATGAGCAGATCTAGCCATGTGGCTACCCAATGAAATCAGTGTAACTAGTTTTAAATTCAAACATTTTATTGATATTTTAAATAAAAATGAATGAAATAAAATGGTTACCACTTGAAGATAATAGCACATTAATAAAGCTTCATAAGGCTTCATAAAAGCCATAATTGTCTAGATAATAGAATCTCAGCATCCTCATAAAAATGAAAAGTTATTCTCCTCTATATTATCTCTATTACCTTCTCAGTAAGTGTGGATGAGTAAGTGTAACAATAACCTCATTTAAAAAAAAAAGTACTAAGTGCTAAACAGGCTATTTGAAATTGATGCTTACATATCCCTATTCACACTTTCAAAATCTATGAAAAGCTCATGACCATGACCAGGTGATGAAAGAGTTATGCAAATGGTGGTGATGGTTGAATAACATTGTGAATATAATTAATGCCACTAAGTTGCAACACTTAAAAATGGTTAAAAATGGCAAATTTTATGTTATATATATTTTGCCACAATAAAAATTTTTTCTTCATTGTAAGTTAAGAGTTTAGGACAACAAATGTGGAATTAGGATTCATCTACTGGAGAATAAAAACTAAAGCCATGGGGTGCCTGGCTGACTCAGGTTGATAAAGCATGTGACTGTTGATCTCAGGATCATGACTTTGAGCCCCACGTTGGACATAAATATTACTTAAAAAAAAACTGAAGCCACGAGAGTAGGCAAATATTCTAAGTGTGATGAAAAGACAGATGGAGGACAGAGCCTTCAAGGATGCCCACAACAAAGGTGCAGAAAGAGAGTGGAGGACAGGGGCAACATATATTGTAATTCCATCCCCAAGCTGGAATTCCTGAACAGCTCCCTGAGGCATTAACATGACCTGTGCGCATGGACAAAAGAGTTTGTCAGAGAGCTCTGTAAATCCTGGAAAATTTTGAGAAACGAGAGAAAGTAAGGAAGAACTTACTTAATTCTTCTTAAGCCACTATCTTTTAAGCTGAGAGACTTTTATTAATTTACCTTATTTAATATAGAAAATGAGCAAGGTCTTTCCATTTTCTAGGACTTTTGACTAATATTTTATTCAGGGTGGCTTTCTCCACAAGTAGGGGAGGGAGTCCTGTAAACTCACAGGCTAATGAAGATACAGGCAAAATTGACTATGGAGACTCTTCTTGCCTTTTATCTTTCTTTTCCAACCCATTCATAATGTCTTTCCCAAAAAGTTCGTGTATACCCTCACGTTTAATAATTGCACTCAAGGTCTGTGATAGCCTAGCCATTATTCAGTGTCCTCATGCATGGCGTTTTCTTCTCTTTTGTTTTTCTTCATCTTTCTACTTTCTGCACCACTACATCTTCTTTCTTACCTTATGCTTTTTTTTTTTCCTCTGAAATCTTGTAGCTTCTTCCCTGCTTTAGGTTAGAAGCAGAATACAAAGGTAGCAAAGTAGTGCTATTATTGTGTATGTTTTCTGTGTATGTTGTTGTAAAATTTAAAAACCCTGAATATCTCTTATTTTATTTTTTAAAGTTTATTTATTTATTGAAGTAATCTCTATACCCACCATGGGGGCTTGAACTCTTGACTTAGAGATCAAGAGGTCCTATGCTCTACTGACTGAGCCCTCCAGGCACCCGTAATATCTCTTTATTTTGTATTTTTGAATGTTTATCCATTTTTGAGAGAGAGAAAAAGAGCACAAGGGGGGAGGGGGAGGCAGAGAGGGAGACAGAGGCTCTGAAGTGGGTTCCATGCTGACAGCACAGAGCCCGACACAGGGCTCAAACTCAAGAACTGCAAGATCAAGACAAATAAAGTTGCTTCCTGGAAAGAAAAAAAAAACAAAACTGCAAGATCATGACCTGAGCCAAAGTCCGATGCTCAGCCGAGTCACCCAGGTGCCCATCTCGTATTTTGAAAGCAATATTAGTGAGGTGCCTGGCTAGCTCAGTCCATAGAGTGTGTGGAGTCTTGATCTTGGGGTTGTGAGTTCAAGCTCCACGTTGGGTATAGAGATTACTAAGAATAAATAAATAAACTTTAAAAAATCATAAAAAAATAAAAGTAGGATTAGTTATTAATGTTAGTGTAGTATAATGCTATACAGTTCACACATCAGTTTTACATCTGTTTTCTCACTTTGATCCCCAGAGCAACTTTTTGAATTTTAGGGGACATTAAAAACTAGGTTTATGAGATATTCTCTTATTTGGGGATTAACTTTTAAACACTTACTAAAGTACTTTTCATCTATTATCCCAAGAAATTCTTCTAGCAGAGTTATTTGTTCTCTTTCTGTATTTCACAAGTCTGGAAGTGGGGGAAGGGTGAGGAAATATTTGAGAAAGAAAAAAGTAAAAAATAAGATTATTGTCAGAAAAGTTGTCTCATTCCTCTGTCCAAACATGCCAAGAAATGGGAAATAAGATCTTTTCATTTCTTAGTTCCTGTATTTTATGGGGAAAAATGGGCATAAGATGATGTCAGTTTATTTGAAATGTTATTGGTGCATACTTTCTGATATGAATCATTTAAGATGTATATAAGAAATCACTGTGTAGATTATTTAATAATTTTTATATTGTCTCTTATATCTTTAAAGTTTGTTTGTTTTGTGAGAAAGAGAGAGAGGGCATGAGCATGTACACTCATGCACAAGCAGGAGTGGGGCAGAGACAGAGGGAAAGAGAGAATCCCAAGCAGGCTCCATGCTGTCATCTCAGAGCCCAATGTGGGCTCAAACCCATGAACTGTGAGATCATGACCTGAGTCGAAATCAAGAGCCTTACATGTAACCAACTAAGCCACCCATGTGCCTCTGTCCCTATATCTTAAAATTTGAAAGTAGACATGGAAAATTTTATTTGTTCAAATAAAACACTTGTCTCTCCTATTCTCTGTCAGCAAACAAATAGAACTTTTGGTCATAAGCTAATGAAGGTGGCAAGTGACTAGCCTACCATGACTATGTTCCAGATTTCTGGCAGAGGAGGAATTGTGTGGAGCCCTCTAAGTAAGCTTGTGATGGATGCTCTCAGTCACCCCCAGCTAACTGAAAGGCTAGTCATCCTGTCTCCTTCCCTCTAGTTTCATATCTCATTATTACCTCCAAGGAAAAGGTGTTCCAAGGTGCAAATTGACTGCCTTGGTTTGGAAAAGTTTCCAGTATTTTGCATCTGCTTAACTCTTGTTAGGAAGAATATTGTAAATATTGTCTAGAAGTTGGGGATTAACCTATGAATTCTAACTATCTTATCAGCCATAGCTCTATGAACTTGATTTACACATTAAGTGCTTCATGTACAGCCCACTTCACAGTCTAAACCAATAAATTTACTAATGTTTAAATTATAATTGGTAATTCAATAGTGAGAAGTGAAAACAAAGGTTCATAACACCAGACCTGTGTTGCATATTAATTTTCATTGGCTGGTGTAGCTGACAAAGTTTTGTGAAAATGGTGGGGCTTGAACTAGGCCATATTTTTTAAAATTGTTGGTCTTAGGTCAATGGAGTGCGGAAAAGACAATAATCTGAGAAAGCAAACAATGCCAGTGAAAGCACAGAGGCAGGACAGAGAATTCATTGCACATAGTACTTTCGCAAGAGCAAAAAGCTGTAAAAAATAAGGTGAGGCCAGGATAAGGGAGGCTCTAAAAAGGAGGCATGGAGTTGAACTTGACTCAGTGGAAAGTAGGCTTCAGGTTACACTTTTGCAGAGAAGAGGGACATGACAGAAGTGCTGTTTAGGAGGAATGGACCAGGCAGCAGGACTGCAGGGGCAATAGGAGAGAGACAGGCATCACCTGTTGTGATTATCTCTGTGACATCACTTCCCTTGGCTTGGAGTAATGCTGCCTTTCAACAAGAAAGGATTTGGTTTCACAACATATTTTGAGAAAGTTCTCTGTCAGGAGTGGGAGAAAAAGGGAATTAGTATGTTTTGAGCCCTTATTATAGTGTTCCAGACACTGCTTAGATACTTTAAATATGACATCTTTCTGAATCCACACAATACAACTCTGTTGAGGTAGCTATTATTATCCACATTTTATTGAGGGGGAAACTGAGTTAGATTACTTGCCTTTGGTCACGTAGCTATGAAATGATAGGATCCAGTTTCATACCTGTGTCTGACTCCAAAACGCTTGCTCTTTCATCAGAGTTTATGTGTAAAATAAAACTGTTGTTATAGTAATAACAACAACTTTTATGAAAAGTTCAACTTGTGATAAGCTTTTGATCAACTTTTATCAACATAGTCATTTGGGTTTTATAATATTGCCATTTTAACCTAAAATGCTGCCTTTCTAGATCTAACCACAGTCTCTCTGTTTAGTTCTTCAGCCACCTATGTAAGAAGGGGCCGGCACACTCCCTCCATCATTTTCAGAAGATCTGAGGAGGCTGCCTTGACTCCATCACCACCTTCCGTAGAGGACGCAGGATTACCTTCTTATGAACAGGCAGTGGCACTGACCAGAAAACACAATGTTTCCCCACCGCCACCATACCCCGGGCCAGCAAAAGGGTTTCGAGTATTTAAAAAG
This sequence comes from Neofelis nebulosa, assembly GCF_028018385.1. Taxonomy (NCBI): domain Eukaryota; kingdom Metazoa; phylum Chordata; class Mammalia; order Carnivora; family Felidae; genus Neofelis; species Neofelis nebulosa. The sequence goes on from NC_080791.1 coordinate 87,069,879, forward strand.
TCTATGTCACTCCCATCTCACTAAGCCCATCATGGTGGAAAAGGAGATTCCTGTTATTTGAATGCTTTGTTTTCCCTGAACCAAAGAGACATGTCATATCAGCCCTTTATGACAAACTCTAAGGAGCAAAGAAAGAATAAGCATGTGTACCACACCACAGAAGTTCTGTTGGCATCTTGGACCTGAACTTGATCATTATCAGCTTGATAAGAAACTTTGATTCCATGTCTTTGCAGTAAAGAAGAGAGCACTTTTTTGTTTATTTTAATGGTTCAAAAACTCTCTTATGGATGCCATAGCTAGAACTAGTAAATATCCTTTGTACAGATAAAGGTTATAGATTTCTTGCATTGAATATAAAAAAAAATGATTTCGGATCAGTAGATTACCAAAGTCAGCATATTGGACTCACCCTTTATTAGGATTTCTTTTTGGTTGGAAATACTTTACAAAATTTGATACTTCAGTATAAATTGGTGGCCTTAATCACTGGGTTTTACATTTTAAATAATTGCATAGTATTGAACCATAATTTGTAGGTTTTAGTTGTTAACAATTGCTGTCAGTCATGTTTTGCTATGGGGAGTAGGGAGTAATTTAAAGAAAAATCAGTTGCTAGAGAGTTAGTTCTTCAGAGGGTATAGGGTTGCAATGGCAAGGATTTGCAAGGGCTGTAATACTGTCAAATAAATACATAGGCTTCAAATCTAGGAGTGACTAGAACTTGATAAAGTTGCCCATTCTACTGACATATCCATTTTCATTGCTAAATTATCTATGTATCACTATATATAATTATTTATCTTGAAAATGTGTTGAAGTTTATAAATAATAGTTTGAGAACATAGAAAATTTAATTTACTTTTCTGCTATTAAAATAATGCTGACTAAGGGGCGCCTGGGTGGCTCAGTTGTTTGAGTGTCTGACTTCGGCTCAGGTTGTGATCTCACAGTTCGTGGGTTTGAGATCCACATCGAGCTCACTGCTATCAGCATGGAGCCTGCTTTGGATCCTCTGTCTCCCTCTCTCTCTGCTCCTCCCTGCTTTGCTCTCTCTCAAAAATAAACATTTAAAAAAATAAAATAATCTTTTAAAAAATAATAATAATAATACCGACTAAAGTTATCAACAACCCCTTGTACCTCTTAATGTCTAGACCCAAAACACCATAAGTAATCGTTTTAACCTATACTTTTTGTCTCTTCTTCTAATTGTAGATATGACTAGTCTTCCTTAAGAATGTAGTAGAATATAAACTATAAACCTCTGGAGTGAGTGTGTTTGCACACATTTATGTAAGTGGGTGTGGATGTAAATGTGAATTTGTTTTCTCTTTGCAGGAACTTAAGAAATAACATACTCCTGGCAAATAAAATGGAAAATTCTGTTCTTTTTGTTTTGCTAGGCATTGCATTTTCCAATTATTTAAGACCATGTGTAAAATTGTATTTTGTTTTATAATTTTTACAGAAGTGAAACTAAAACCCACATGTATTTGGTAATTCCTTCCAATTAAATGTTTACAAAGTATAAATTATCATTACAATATGTGTGTGTGAGTGTATATGTCTCTCTTTTAAGACAACATGATCTTAAGGCGGATATAAGCAAGACCTTAATCATTTCAGACTGCAACCACTTTATCCTTCTAGATTATGGGGTCTCTTTAGTTGCTTGGCACAAAGAAATCATCTAGCAAAATTTAAGTATAATTTAAAATTTTTTTTCAACGTTTTTTATTTATTTTTGGGACAGAGAGAGACAGAGCATGAACGGGGGAGGGGCAGAGAGAGAGGGAGACACAGAATCGGAAACAGGCTCCAGGCTCCGAGCCATCAGCCCAGAGCCTGACGCGGGGCTCGAACTCACGGACCGCGAGATCGTGACCTGACTGAAGTCGGACGCTTAACCGACTGCGCCACCCAGGCACCCCAATTTAGGTATAATTTTAAAAAGTAGTCTTTTTACTTTTTTATTTTTATTTTTTTAATATGAAATTTATTGTCAGTTGGTTTCCATACAACACCCAGTGTTCATCCCAACAGGTGCCCTTCTCAATGCCCATCACCCACCCTCCCTCCCTCCCACTCCCCATCAGCCCTCAGTTTATTCTCAATTTTTAAGAGTATTTTTATTTTTTTAAAGATTTTATTTTTAAGTAATCTCTACACCCACTGTGGGGTTCAAACTCACAGCCCCAAGATCAAGAGTTGTATGCTCCACAAACTGAGCCAGCCAGGCACCCCAGGAAAAGAAGTCTTAAAAATTTTTTTAATCTTTATTTTACATAGGTTCCATGCCCAACGTGAGGCTTGAACTCACCACCTTGAGATCAAGAGTCACATGCTCCACTGACTGAGCCAGCCAGGTACCCCAAAAGTAGTCTCTTTAGAGCGTCCTACATTACCTATAAAAATTTTACCATTATGGGGCACCTGGCTGGCTTAGTCAGTAGAACATGCAAGTCTTGATCTGGAGGTCATGAGTTTGAGCCCCACATTTGGTGTAGAGATTATTTTTAAAAAAAAGAAAATTACTATTAATCATACCTTGACTTCCCATAGGTACTTTTCTGATGTAACTTTGCACTTTGCCCTTATTTTAATTTTCTTTAAAATGTCAGAGGCAGGGGCACCTGGGTGGCTCAGTCAGTTAAGTATCCAAATTCAGCTCAGGTCATGATCTCATGGTTTGTGAGTTCGAGCCCCACATCGGGCTCTGTGCTGACAGTTTAGAGCCTGGAGCCTGTTTAGGATTTTGTGTCTCCCTCTCTCTCTGCCCCTCCTCCACTCACACTCTGTCTCTGTCTCTGTCTCAAAAATAAACATAAATAAATAAATAAAATAAGAACTTTAAAAAAAATAAAATAAAATGTCAGAGGCAAATTCTACTTTGCTCATTTTGTAGCAGTCAGACTGAGGTGTAGAAGGATAACTTGCCCTAAATCTAACATGTTGGTGAGAGCTAGGTTTAGAAAGGGCAAGCACACTTTTCCAGGCCCATCTCATACCTATAGAATTATGCTGTCTCAAATTACAAAGAACAGGGACCTTATTACTTAATTCTAGTTCTGTATGAAAAATTGATGACCATTTGTCATATATACGTAAGTGTATATAGGTATATGTATATGTATGTGTCTAGAATTGCATTGTCTCAAATTATGAAAAACAAGGATCTTATTACTTAATACTAAGTCTGTATGAGAAATTTATGAGCATTTGTCATATATGTCATACATATGTCATACATAAACATATATAAGTACATATATTACACATATGTGTACATATTCTCACACACATGTATTTCTTAGGATGAATAGAAATATAAGACAGGCACCTGGCTGGCCCAGTCAGAGGAGCATGCCTCTCTTAATCTCAGGGTCATAAATTCAAGCCCCACATTGGGTATACAGATTATTTAAATAAATAAACTTTTAAAAGAAAAGAAAAATATAAGATAAGATGTATCTCTTATTGAATCATAATTTGAAATATTCCTTGAACTTGTTTACTACCACTGACACACGAGAGTCTAATTGCAAATCTAACTTCAGAAACTATGACAACCCCTCTCTCCCAGCAGTAGCCTAGATTTGTTATATGCCATCATTTAGGGTAAAACTGTTGCTCTAACTTGAATTAATCTAGAATTCATCACTAAGGTTGTGAAATCCCTGGTATTTGTAAAACATCCAATGTTGAGCTCATAATGCTTTATACAAAGGAAAATGTGGTATGAGACTACACCAAAATAAAATGCTTCTGCACAGCAAAAGAAACCATCAACGAAACAAAAAGACAACCCACTGAATGGGAGATATTTGCAAATGATACATCCAACAAGGAATTAATATCCAAAATATATAAAGAGCTTATACAACTCAACACTGAACAAACAATCCAATTTAAAAGTGGGAAGAAGAACTGAACAGACATTTTTCCAAAGAAGACATACAGATGGAAAACAGACACGTGAAAAGATGCTCAAAATCTCTAGCCATCAGGGAAATGCAAATCAAAACCACAATGAGATATCACCTTATACTTGTCAGAATGGCTAGTATCAAAAAAGACAAGAAATAAGTGTTGGCAAGGATGTGGAAAAAAAGGAACCTCATGGACTTTTCGTGGGGAATGTAAATTAGTACAGACACTGTAGAAAAGAGTATAGAGGTTCCTCGAAAAAGTAAAGATAAAAAACCTTATGATCCAGTAATTCTACTACTGTGTATTTACCCAAAGGAAATGAAAACACTAATTCAGAAAGATAACACTATGTTTTATTGCAGAATTGTTTACAATCGCCAAGACATGGAAGCAACACAAGTGTCCATCAACAGATGGGTAAAGAAGATGTGGCATACATATAATGGAGTATCACTCAGCCATAAAAAAAAGAATGAGATCTTGCTACTTATGACAACATGGATGGGCCTAGAGGGTATTCTGCTAAATAAGTCACACAGAGAAAGACAAATACCAGATGATTTCACATATAGGTAGAATCTAAGAAACAAACAAACAAAATGAACAAACAAACAGACCCTTAAATGCAGAGAACAGATTGATGGCTGCCAGAGGGAAGGTGGGTGGGGAGATGGGATGAAATAGATAAAAGGGATTAAAAGGTATAAACTTCTGGTTATAAAATAAATAAGTCACAGGGATGAAAAGTACAGCACAGGAAATATAGTCAATAATATTTTAAACATTGGTGACAGATGGGGACTACCTTTATCATGGTTAGCACTGAATAATGTACAGAATTGTTGAACATATGTTGTACCTGACACTAATATAACATTGTATATTAATTCCATAACTGGTAACTGCTTATAATAGAAAAATATCTTAATATAAAATTATTGGCATATATTTCTCTCATTCAGCAGTCTGAATTCTTGTAGTACTTTGGGTAGTGGATTTTTTTTTGTTTGATCTGTTTTATTTGTGCTTCTTCCCCAAGAAACTTATTAGTGTTAACCATTAAATCTATTTTGAAATAAGGTTTGTATTTAGGGGCGCCTGGCTGACTCAGGTGGAAGAGCATGGGACTCTTGATCTTGGGGTAGTGAGTTCAAGCCCCATGTGGGGTGCAGAGATTACTTAAATAAATTTAAAAAAAAACAACACTTTGAAATACAGTTTGTTTTTAACTAGATCATTACAACTCCTCCATTACAATCAGGAAATGATGGAATATGGGTATAAAAAGGGAACTGGACAAGAAAAAAGACAAATAGGCATTAAAAGGTTATACCTTCAATAGGATACTTAATTCTACACAGAATATTGTTTTTTCAAAATGAAAAAAATCAAAGAGCACAAATTGTGTCAAAGTTTTTCATTTAATAATGTACCCTCTGATGGGGCATGTGGGTGGCATCCAACTCTTGATTTCAGCTCAGACTGTGGTCTCATGGTCATGGGATCAAGCCCTGCAATGGGCTCTGTGTTGATCATGGAGCCTGCTTGGGATTCTCTCTCTCCCTCTCTCTATACCCCTCCCCTGCTTGTGCAGATGTGCACACAGACGCCTCTCTCTCTCTCTCTCTCTCTCTCACTTTCTCTCGAAATGCATAAATAAACATTAAAAATAATAATAGGAGCACCTGGGTGGCCTAGTCAATTAAGTGTCTGACTCTTGATTTCAGCTCAGGTCATGATTCAGCTCGGTTTGTGGGACTGAGCCCAGCATCAGGCTCTGCGCTAACCCTGTGGAGTGTGCTTGGGATTCTCTCTCTCTGTCTCCCTCTGCTCCTCCCGTACTTGTTCTCTCTCTCTCTCTCTCTCTCTCTCTCTCCCTCAGAATAAATAAATAAACTTTGAAAAACAATATTGTACCCTCTGAATGAATACAGAGTGGGGTAAAAACTCTTGAAACTATAAAAACTAGAACAACAGTGTCTTCTGTATCTTTGGTTTCCCATTGGCCTGTAAAATTCAAATCAATTTTTCTACCTCTCAGATAATTTATGTGTGTGTGTGCTTTTCCTATATAGGTACAAGAGAATTTTTTGATAAGAAAAGGTTTGTTAGTGCTGCTCAAAAGCTTAATTTTTTGTTCTAGAACTGTTTTTGTTCTAATTTAATGTGAATTCTATTTTTATCAGTTAATATTTTGCTTTGAAATATTGTGTATAGCATTTATACTATTAGAGGAGTGTCTACAATGTCTGTAATTTTTAAAAACTAGAGTCTTTTCCTCTCTGACCTCAGCCGCAGCAATTTCTTACTTGACACATCCCCTAAAGGCAAGGGAATTAAAAGCAAAAATGAATTACTGGGACCTTATGAAGATAAAAAGCTTCTGCACAGCAAAGGAAACAACCAACAAAACTAAAACGGACCCAACGGAATGGGAAAAGAAATTTGCAGATGACATATCGGACAAAGGGCTAGTATCCAAAATCTATAAAGAGCTCACCAAACTCCACACCCGAAAAACAAATAACCCAGTGAAGAAATGGGCAGAAAACATGAATAGACACTTCTCTAAAGAAGACATCGAGATGGCCAACAGGCACATGAAAAGATGCTCAACGTCACTCCTCATCAGGGAAATACAAATCAAAACCACACTCAGATATCACCTCACGCCAGAGTGGCCAAAATGAACAAATCAGGAGACTATAGATGCTGGAGAGGATGTGGAGAAACGGGAACCCTCTTGCACTGTTGGTGGGAATGCAAATTGGTGCAGCCCCTCTGGAAAACAGTGTGGAGGTTCCTCAAAAAATTAAAAATAGACCTACCCTATGACCCAGCAATAGCACTGCTAGGAATTTACCCAAGGGATGCAGGAGTGCTGATGCATAGGGGCACTTGTACCCCAATGTTTATAGCAGCACTTTCAACAATAGCCAAATTATGGAAAGAGCCTAAATGTCCATCAACTGATGAATGGATAAAGAAATTATGGTTTATATACACAATGGAGTACTACGTGGCAATGAGAAAGAATGAAATATGGCCTTTTGTAGCAACGTGGATGGAACTGGAGAGTGTGATGCTAAATGAAATAAGCCATACAGAGAAAGACAGATACCGTATGTTTTCACTCTTATGTGGATCCTGAGAAACTTAACAGAAACCCATGGGGGAGGGGAAGGAAAAAAAAAAAAAAGAGGTTAGAGTGGGAGAGAGCCAAAGCATAAGAGACTCTTAAAAACTGAGAACAAACTGAGGGTTGATGGGGGATGGGAGGGAGGGGAGGGTGGTTGATGGGTATTGAGGAGGGCACATTTGGGATGAGCACTGGGTGTTGTATGGAAACCAGTTTGACAATAAATTTCATATATTGAAAAAAATTAAAATTAAGATATTCAATAAAAAAAACAAAACTAGAGTCTTGTAGATCCTATCTACGTGACATTTAGGAACATATATGACATATACTGATACATTCCACTTTCAACCATTGTTTTGAATGCGCATTTTTCTTACAGCCTTAATTATATTTTTGTTTTAATGGATTTCCCTAAATCCAGACACTTTTATACATGTAAATAAACTTTATACTAAATAACTATCTGTTGCTTGTTTCAATTAAACATTCTTCTTATGTAATGCGAAAAATATTGTGAATTTAATGTGAACAGCGCATTTCAAAACAGTGTTTACAGCATGGTGTTGCTGTGAATATCTTCTATTTAAGTGGGGTTAGCCTTCTATTTAAACAATGTTGTTACACTTGTGAAAGTGCTATTTTGCTTTTTATTTTTTAAGTTTATTTATTTTGAGAGAGACAGGGACAGTACAAGTGAGGGAGGGGCAGAGAGAGAGGGAGAGAGAGAGAATCCCAAGCTGGCTTTGTGCCACCAGCCCAGAGCCCAATATGGGGCTCAAACCCACAAAGCCATGAGGTCATGACCCCAGCCAAAACCAAGGGTTGGACACTTAACCGACTGAGCCACCCAGGTGCCCTGAACGTGCTATTTTCTTTGATGCAGTTGTTTTTAAAAATTTTTTTTAGCGTTTTAATTTATTTTTGAGAGACAGAACAGTAGCAGGGGAGGGGCAGAGAGAGAGAGGGAGACACAGAATCTGAAGCAGGCTCCAGGCTCTGAGCTGTCAGCACAGAGCCCAACGTGGGGCTTGAACTCACCGTGAGGTCATGACCAGAGCTGAAGTCAGTCTCTCAACCGACTGAGCCACCCAGGTGCCCCTTAACACAGTTTTAGCATTTAATATGTTGTTTGAGGCAAATATATTACTCCTTAAAACTGAATTTATTTCTGTGGCCTATATCTATACATAACCTAAAAATGATAAGAAAATGTAGTAATATTATATTAAATTATGGGAATAACATTACTTCCAGCTTAAGAGAAACATATTAAGTAATACTGAGTATCCAGGCACCTGGCTGGCTCAGCAGAGTATCTGACTCTTGACCTCAGGGTCGTGAGGGCAAGCCTCATGGGGGTGTAGAGATTATTTAAAAATAAAGATTTTTAAAAAGTAATACTAAGCATCATACCCATAAATAAACACTGGTTATTATTAAACATTACTTCATGCTGAACATTTAGACTACCTCAAAATTTTTTTGGATCCAATTGAGTTATACACAAATGTTAATACTTATACTCCTTAAAATTATAATTTTTAAAATTTTCTTATTGTTTATTTAAAAAAGTTTTTTGTTTAATGTTTATTTTTGAGAGACAGAACAGTAGCAGGGGAGAGGCAGAGAGAGAGAGGGAGACACAGAATCTGAAGCAGGCTCCAGGCTCTGAGCTGACAGCACAGAGCCAGATGTGGGACTTGAACTCACGAACCGCGAGATCATGACCTGACCTGAAGTCAGAAGCTTAACTGACTGAACTACCCAGGCGCCCCTCCTTAAAATTACTTTAATCAAGGGAACAAGAAGAGAAGCTAGTTACTGGGAGAAAATATTTGCAAAATACTCATCTGATAAAGGACTGTTGTCCAAATTATACAAAGAACTCTTAGAAATCAACAATAAGAAAACTAACAACTCTGATTTTTAAAATGGACAAAAGAACTGAACAGCCACCTCACCAAAGAAAATGTGTGGATGGCAAGTAAGGATGTCAGCATTGTATGTCATTAGAGAATTGCAAATAAAAGCAACTAAGAGTTACCACTACACGCCTATTTAAAATGACCAAAATCTATAACACAAACACCAAGTGTTGGTGACAATGTAGAGCAACAAGAACTCTCATTTATTGCTGGTTGAAGTACAAAATGGTACAGTCACTTTCGAGGACAGTTTGGCAGCTTCTTATATAACTAATTATGCTTACCGTTTGATCCAGCAATCATGCTCCTTGTTATTTACCCAAATGAGTTGAAAATGTACATCCACACAAAAACCCTCACATCAGTGTTTATAACAGTTTTACTTACAATTGCCAAAACTTGGAAAGAACCAAGATGCCCTTCAGTAGGCAAATAAACCATGCTACTTTAAGGTAATGGAATGGGGGGGTGGTGAGCCTGAGTGGCTCAGTTGATTAAGGCTCCCACTTCGGCTCAGGTCATGATCTCACGGTTTATGGGGTCTTTGTAACTCCTTTATCAGATGAATCTTTTGCAATTATTTTCTCCTAGTAACTAGCTTTTCTTCTCATTCCCTTGATTGTGGGGTTGGGCTCTGTGCTGACAGCTTGGAGCCTGGAGCCTGCTTTGGATTCTGTGTCTCCCTCTCTTTCTGCCCTTCCCCCACTCACCCTCTGTCTGTCGGTCTCTCTCTCTCTTTCTCAAAAAATAAACAAACATTAAAAGATAATGGAATAGAGGCATCTGGGGGGCTCAGTTGGTTAAGCATCCAACTTTGGTTCAGGTCATGATCTCACGGTCATGAGTTCGAGCCCCACATCAGGCTCTGTGCTGACAGCTCAGAGCCTGGATCCTGCTTCAGATTCTATGTCTCCCTCTCTCTCTGTCCCTCCCCTGCTCATTATCTCTCTCTCTCTCCATCAAAAGTATACATTAAAAAAATGTTTTTTGAGATAATGGAATATTATTCAATGCTAAAAAGAAATTAGCTATCAAGCCATGAAAACACATGATGGAAATGTAAATGCATGTTACTAAGTGAAAAAAGCCAATCTGAAAAGTCTATATCCTGTATGATTCCAACATGTAAATGCATGTTACTAAGTGAAAAAAGCCAATCTGAAAAGTCTATATCCTGTATGATTCCAATTTCGCCTGGAAAGGTAAAACTATGGGAATAGTAGAAAGACCAGTGGTTGTAAGGGATTAGGGGTGATAGGTGGAGCAGAGAGGATTTTTAAGGCAGTGAAACTACTCTGTATGATATTTTATGGTAAATACATGTCATTACATGTTTGTCCAAATCCACAAATTGCACAACAGCAAGAGTGAACTGCAATGTAAACTATGGACTTTGGGTGATAATGATGTGTCAACATAAGTTCATTGATTAAAACAAATGTACCACTGTGGTGTGGGATGTTGATAGTGGGGGATGTTGTTTGTGGGAGGAGGACAGAGGGTATTGGGAATTCTCTGTACTTTCCAATCAATTTTGCTTTGACCCTAAACCTGCTCTAAAAAGTAAAGTTTATTAATAAAAAAAAAATTTTAAGACAAAGTTTTCCTAGGTCCAATTGAAAGGTTTTTTTTTTCAAATACTTCTTTATATGCTATTAAAGATTAGGGGGGAAATGAATTGGCTTAGTAATTATTTTTGTGTATATTTAACTAGACAAAGCCTATAAGTGAAATTTCAAGGGAGTCAAAAATATATCCTAGATTTTGATTACTGTGATGAGATTGTGAAAGAAACACAGATACAAATTTTTAAAAACTACATGGCATAGCCACATCATCTAAGGAGGAACCTGTCCTAACAGTTTAGTGAATATGCTTCCAACAGAAACACTAATTTACAGGGCACCTAGATGGCTCCACTCATGCTCTAGCACCCTCTCTCAAGAATAAACATTAAAAAAATAAAAGAAATACTAATATGGAGAAGAAGAACTTTGGGGATTACAACCATAAAGATTTAGGAAGTGGGGTTGATTAGAGATACCCTTACAAAGTTAATGCAATATTGTCTAGAATCCATTGCTGATTCTAAGCACATTTTTCCTCACTCAAAGATTGGAAGAAATGATGCAGTCACTTGTAAATTGGTTAGGAGACAGGTCTAAAAGATAGAAGTCAGAACTCCAGTTGAAAGTCACAAAAGCTTGGGCCACCTGGCTGGCTTAGTCAGAAGAACATAGGACTCTTGATCTCAGGGTCGTGAGTTCCAACCCCACGTTGAGCATGGAGTCTACTTAAAATAATAATAATTTTTTTAAATAAAAAAAGATTCTAAAAAAGGAAAAACACCAAGATTCTAATTGGCCAGGCATGGGTCATATTTGCGAGCAGGCCTGGTTCATGTACCTATCTTGTATCCAGAGTGCAGCATATTTTGATTGGAAGTTGGGGAGAGACAGTTCCCTGAAAGAAGTGGATGCTATTACTAAATCGGGGGCAAAAGGATGTTGAGCAGAAAAACCAGAAGCTCTCATCAGATCAAAAACCATCCTTGGGGAGCTTGGCTAGTTCAATTGGTAGAGCACAGTAGAGCATGCAACTCTTGATCTCGGGGTTGTGAGTTTGATTTCCACGTTGGCTATAGAAATGACTTAAAAATAAAGTCTTAAAAAAAAAAATCATTCTAAGACAGGTGGCGAGACCAGTTAGGATCTCTTGTACCAAACCAGATGAGGTGGGGCAGGGACTAAACAGTCCAGAAGCAACAGGACAGTCAGAAAGAAGGCTATTAGGGGTACCTGGGTGGCTCAATCGAGTAAGCATCCAACTTCAACTCAGGTCATGAACTCATGATTTGTGAGTTTGAGCCCCACATCAGGCTCTGTACTGTCTGTCAAGCTCTGTGCTAACAGCTCAGAGCCTGGAGCCTGCTTTGGATTCTGTGTGTCCCTCTCTCTCTGCCCCTTCCCTGCTCATTCTCTCTCTCTCTCTCTCTCTCTCTCTCTCTCAAAAATAAGTAAACATTTAAAAAATTCTTTAAAAAAAAGAAAAAGGCTATTAGACAGTAGCCCTAACCTCATTTGCATTTCAAACCAATTACATTTGTTGAGGACTGTAGTCGTTTTCTTTTGCTGTATAACAAATTTAATGCCTTCAAACAATACACATTTATTATCCCACAGTTCCTGAGTCAAGAGTCCAGGCACAGCTTACAAGGTCCTCTCCTCCATGTCTAACAAGGCTGCAATCCAGGTGCTGGCCAAGCTGTGTTCTCATCTTCAGGCTTCAATGTGGAAGAACCCACTTTCGTGCTCACTCAGTTTGATGGCAGAATTCAATTCCTTGATCTGTAGGACTGAAAGCCCTTATAGGCTGGAAGCTAAAGGCCGACCTCAGCCGCAGAGGTTACTTGCATTTTCTAGAAGCTGTTTGCAGTTCCCTCCACATAGGATTTATCAACATGGGCACGTTATCAACCCAGCTGAGAGATCTTTGGAGTGTGTCTGCTAGAAAAGGAAGCCTTATGTCATGTAACATAATCCCAGCAGTGATATCCCATTACCTTTGCTACTTTCTATTGGTTAGAACAAAGTCACAAGTTCTAACCTGCACTTGAGGAGAGGAGAGTTACAAAGGTATGAATACAGACCTGAGGAATCATTGGGGATCACCTTACGGTCTATATACCATAAGCATCTATCATGTGCCAGTTTCTAGGCCAAATAGTTTCTCTATTATCTCTCAGTTCATATGAGTATGTTAAAAAGTCTTTCAGTTATAAAGTGTTATAGAAATGTGAGTAAACACCTAATACTAATATTATTATTGTTTCTTGAAGACTTTGTAATGTCTCAGTATTTACCATTTTCATTCATCTTGTTCATTTTCCTACAATTGTTAGCATTAAACAGTCTTGAGTAGGTTAAAGTGTTTATATAAAAGAGAATATTTTTTAAAGTTTTTTTAATGTTTATTTTTGATAGAGAGACACACAGAGCACAAGCGAGGGAGAGGCAGAGAGAGAGGGAGGAACAGAATCCAAAGCAGGCTCTAGGCTCTGAGCTGTCAGCACAGCTTGAATTCAGGAGAGCCGTGAAATCATGACCTGAGCCAAAGTCAGATACTTAACCAACTGAGCCACCAGGCACCCCTAAAAGACAATAATATTGAGAACAATTTGGGGAAATTGGTCCTATTCCTCAGTTAGCCAAGGCACACCCAAAGGAAAAGGAACTAAAAAAGAGTGGGTCAGACCCTAATCCTTGAATGCCTCTGAATGTCTTCTTTACTCTCACATTTTTTTTAAACATTTATTTATTTTTGAGACAGAGAGAGAGAGAGCATGAACAGGGGAGGGTCAGAGAAAGAGGGAGACACAGAATCTGAAACAGGCTCCAGGCTCCGAGCTGTCAGCACAGAGCCCGATGCGGGGCTTGAACCCACAGACCGTGAGATCATGACCTGAGCCGAAGTCGGATGCTTAACCAACTGAGCCACCCAGGCACCCCCTTTTACTCTCACATTTGATTTACAATTTGTTGTGTGTAATGTTCTAGGTTAAAAATCATTCTCCTTGGCATGTTGTAGATATTGCTCTAATATCTTTTTTTTTAATGTTTTTATTTATTTTTGAAGGAGAGAGAGAGAGAGCATGAGCAGGGGAGGAGCAGAGAGAGAGGGAGACACAGAATCTGAAACGGGCTCCAGGCTCTAAACTGCCAGCACAAAGCTTGATGCAGGGCTTGAACTCACGAACTGTGAGATCATGACCTGAGCCAAAGTCAGACGCTTAACTAACTGAGCCACCCAGGCACCCCTGCTCTAATATCTTTTACCATCTAATTGCCATTAAGAATTCTAATAGCATTCTTGGGGTACGTGGCTGACTTAGAGGAGCATGTGGCTCTTGATCTTGGGGTTGTGAGTTTGAGCCCCACACTGGGTATAGAGATTACTTAAAAATAAAATCTAAAAATTTCTAATAGCATTCTCATTCAATTCCTTTACATATGACCTTTTATTTCCAATAGAACCTTTTTTTCCCCTTAAACCATGAAAATTTATTTTCTTACAATTCTGAAGGCTAGAAGTCTTGAGATCAACATCAGCAAAGCTGATTTCTTTGGAGGCCTCTGTACTTGGTTTGTAGATAGCCATCCTCTCTCCATGTTCTAGATGGCTTTCCCTTGATATATGTCTCAGTCCTGATCTCTTCTTAGAAGGACACCCATCAGGAGTGCCTGGGTGGCTCAGTCAGTTGAGCATCTGACTGTTGATTTCGGATCAGGTCATGATCTCTTGGTTGGTGGGTTTGAGCCCCATGTCAGACTCTGCACTTACAGTGCAGAGCCTACTTGGGATTCTTTTTCTCCATTTCTCTCTACCCCCCGCCCTGCTCTCTTTCTCTCTCAGAATAAATCAATAAACTTAAAAAAAAAGAAAAGAAGAAGGACATCAGCCATATTGGATTAGGGCCTACCCTAAAGCCATCATGTTTACTTAACCAACCCTTTAAATATCCTATTGTCAAATCTAATCATATTCTTTTTTTTTTTTTTAATGTTTATTTATTTTTGAGAGAGACAGAGACAGAGCCTGAGCCTGGCAGGGGTGGGGAGTGGGGGCCTGGTTCAGAGAGAGAGGGAGGCACAGAATCCGAAGCAGGCTCTAGGCTCTAAGCTGTCAACACAGGGGGCTCAAACTCACGGACTGTGAGATCATGACCTGAACTGAAGTCGGATGCCTATCCGACTGAGCCACCCAGGTGCCCCAAATCTAGTCATATTCTTAGATACTGAAGGTTAAGGCTTCAACTTCAGTTCATCCCATAACACTGGTCTCCTGTTTTTGTTCTTGTCTCCTAAAGTCCAGTTTCCATCCTCTGGAACCTTTTCAAATCTTTTTATCCCTGGTGATCTCCAATTCATTATTCTGAGTCTTGGTATAGGTTTTCATTTATTGTTCATGGTATCTAATATCTCCTTTCAATATAGAGATCTGTGTCCCACCTCCACACCCCCAAATCTAGGAAATTTTCATCTATAATTTTTGGCTTCATGTATAATTTTTTCTTCTCCTTTGTTTCTTCCACTTTTTGTGTGATTCCTAATGGTTGAATATTGGACTTCCTGAATCGATCTACTATTTTCCATTTCTTTCTCCATTTATCCTACTTTCTGCTAAGTTCTTATACTTTAACTTCCAACTCTATCAAATTTTAACTTTTTTTAAGATTTTATTTTTCTATATAACCTCTACCCCCAATGTGGGGCTTGAACTCACAACCATGAGATCAAGAGTTGCAAGCTCTACCAACTGAGCCAGCCAGGCACCCCGAATTTTAACTTTTTGAGATTGTCATGTCTTTAATTTCCAAAAGCATTGTTTGTATTCTATGAATTGTTTCTGACATTTATAACAACTTTACTTGTGTATAATTTACATGTTATAAAATGAAGCCATCTTCAGTGAGCAGTTCCATGAATTTTAACAAAAATAGACACCAATGTAATAATCATCCCAAGTGCAGAAAGTTCCCATTTGTCCCTTTCCTGAGTCTCTAGCCTCAGGCTACCACTGATCTACTTTATATCATTATAGATTAGTTTGCCTATGTTAGAATTTTACATAAATCGAATCACATGACATGTATTCTTCAGTGTCTGGTTTCTTCAGCAGAATATTGTTGAACATATTTGTAGTTTATTTCTATTTATTGGTGAATAGATTTTCATTGTATTGATATTTATCCATTCATCTGCTGATAAGCACTTATGAATAAAGCTACTATGAGCATTCATTTATGAGTCTTTGTGTAGATACATGCTTTCAGTTCTTTCGGGTAAATACCTAGGAGTAGAACAGCTAGTAATAGGTGAGTGTATGCTTAACTTTATAAGAAACTACCAAGTTGTTTCTCAAAGTGGTAGAACTATTTTACACTCCCAAAAGGAATGTATGAAGGTTCCAATGGCTCCATATCCTTACCAAATCTTGCTGTTATCAGTCTTTTAATTTTATGCACTCTGGTGGGTATGTAGTGGTATCTCATTGTAGTTTTAATTTGCATTTTCCTGATGAGTGATGATAGAATATACCTTTTTATATGCTTGTTAACCATTCATATAACTTCTTTTATCAAGTGTTTATTAAAATCTGTGAACACTTGATTTATTTATTTATTTATTTATTTGGGCGCGGGGAGCAGGCAAGCATGGGGAGAGGGCCAGAGGGGGAGGGAGAGAGAGAGAATCTTAAGCAGGCTCCATGCTCAGCGCAGAGCCCAACACAGGATTTCATCCCATGACCCTGGGATCATGACCTGAGCAGAAATCAGAAGTTGGATGCTCAACCAACTGTGCCACCCAGGCGCCCCTCTGTGGCCATTTTTTAAATTGCTTTGTTTATCGTCTTAACTTTTGAGTTTTAAAGAGTTCTGTATATGTTCTGGAGATAAGTCTCTTGTCATGTATGTGTTTGGCAGATATTTTCTCCTAGGTCGTGGCTTGCCTTTTCATCTTCTTAACAGTGTCTTTCAAAGAGCAGAAGAGTCCAATTTATCAGCTTTTCTTGTAATGTTCATTGTCTTTTTGTGTGTCCTGCCAAGAAATTATTGTCTGCCCCATAGTTGTGAAGATTTCCTTATGTTTTCTCCTGGACATTGTGTAGTTTCAGCTTTTACATGTAAGTCTAATTTTTATGTGTATATGGAGTTAGGATCAAGGTTCATTCCCCATCCCCCCCATCGAACTATGTAGTTGTGTTAGCAAGATGTATTTACAAGGCTATCTTTTCCCCACCAAATTATCTAAATTATCTTGGAGCCTTTGTCAGAAATCAACTGAAGATACATTTGGGGTTCTCTGTTCCATTGGTCCCTATCCTTATGCCGATATCATACTGTTTTGCTCACTGCAGCTTTGTAGTTGAATCTTGAAAATAAATAGCATAAGTCTTCCAACTTTATTCTTTTCCCGAATTACTTTGGCTATTGAAAGTATTCTGCATTTCCATATATATTTTAGAATCAGCTTGTCAACTTCTAAACCAAAATACTTTGGAGAATTTTACTAAGATTGAGTTTAATTTATAGAAAAATTTAAGGAGGGGGTGCCTGGGTGGTTCAGTCGGTTAAACGTCCAATTTCAGCTTAGCTCATGACCTCAAAATTCTGTGAATTTAAGCCCCACCTCAGGCTCTCTGCTGTCATCGCAGAGCCTGCTTCAGATCCTCTGTCCTCCTCTCTCTCTGCCCCTGCTCCACTCATTCTCTCTCTCTCTCTCTCTCAAAAATAAACATTTAAAAAAAAAGAAAACTTTGGGGTGCCTGGGTGGCTCAGTCGGTTAAGCGTCTGACTTCAGCTCAGGTCATGATCTCGCAGTTTGTGTGTTCAAGCTCCACATTGGGCTCCATGCTGACAGTGTGGAGCCTACTTAGGATTCTCTCTCTCCCTCTCTCTGCCCCTCCCACAATTGCCCTTTCTCTCTCTCTCAAAATAAATAAATAAACTTTAAAAAAAAAGAAAAATTTAAGGAGAATCAACCTCTTTTTTAAGAGCTGATAGCTCAGAGCCCCGATGCGGGGCTTGAACTCACAAACTGTAAGACCATGACCTGAGCCGAAATAAAGAGTCAAATGCCCAACTGACTGAGCCACCTAGGCGCCCCACTCTCTCTCTTTTTTTAAGAAGAATCAACTTCTTAACAATTGAGTCCTCCCTTCCATAATACATTTTTCAAGATATTGAGGCCTTTTAAATTTCTTTCATCAATGTTCATAGGTTTCAGTGTAGAAGTGTTGCATATATTTTGTTAAGTTCATCTTTAAGTAGTTCATGTATTTTTACACTATTTCAAGTGGTATTTTAAAAATTTGATTTCTAACTCCTAGGTGTATACCCAAGAGTATTAAAAACATGCATTCACACAAAAATTTGTGTACAAATAGTCATAGCAGCATTAATCATAATGACCAAAATGTGGAAATACTCAAATGTCCACCAACCTATGAATGAATACACAAATGTGGCATATCCATTCAATGGAATATTATTCAGTGGTAAAAAGGAATGAAGTGCTGATATATGCTGTAACATGATGAACCTTGAAAACATTATGCTAAGTGAAAGAACTCAGACACAAAAAGGCCATTCATAGCATATCATTCCATTTACGTGAAATGTTCAGATTAGGCAAATCCACCGAGATAGAAAGTAGATTAGCGGTTATCAGAGGTTAGAAGAAAGAGGGGATAGGGAATGTTTGATGATGGCTATGAGGGAATTTGGGGTGGTGGTGGTGGTGATGTAAATGTTCTAGAATAAGATAGTGGTGATGGCTGCACAATCTTATGAATATACTCAAATCCACTGAATTGTATACTCTAAAATGGTGAATTTTATGTTTTGTGAATTATGTCTCAATCTTTAAAAATCTCATTCTCCAATTGTTTATTGCTACTATATACAAATATGATGTTTTTTATTTATTGACTTTGTATCCTGTAATCTTGTGAAATTCAATTATCAGTTCTACTTTTTTCAGTAAATTCCTTAGGATTTTCAATGGCATAATCATGACATTCACAAAGAGAGTTTTACTTTTTTATTTATATTTCCTTCATCTTATTGCACTGACTAACCCTACAAAATGGTGTATGAAAGAAAGAGATATTGGAAGAAAATGTGGCAAATGTTAACATTTATGAAATGTTAATGAATGATTTAAAGGTATTTTTTGTACTATTCTTTAACTTTCTTTATGTCAAATAAAAAGTTTAAAATCAAAAACCAAAAACTATGTGTGTGCCAAGCACAGTTCTTTTTTTTTTTTAATTGTTTAAAATGTTTATTTATTTTTGAGAGAGACAGAGACAGAGCGTGAGCAGGGGAGGGGCGTGAGTAAGGGAGGGGGGGAGAGAGAGAGGGAGACACAGAATTTGACTCAGTCTCCAGGCTCTGACTGCCAGCACAGAGCCTGACGCGGGGTGAACTCACAAACCGACCTGAGCCAAAGTCGGACGCCCAACCGACTGAGCCACCCAAGCGTCCCTGTGCCAAGCATAGTTCTAAGTGTATATGAAATTATTTAATTCTCTCAACACTTTGGTGAAGCAGTGGAAACGGAGACCCAGAAAGGTTGAGTAGCTTACCCAAGGTCACACAGTAAGCAGCAGAAGCAGTATTTGAATCAAAGCAGCCTGGTTCCAGAGTCTATGCTCTTTAACCATTGTGCTATTCTGTCTCTCCAAAGAGTGCATCTTTAGTTTGTATTTTATTCACAAGGACATTCATAGTAGGTCAGCCCCTCTAATTTATTTAGTTTCCATTAGGTTATGTTTCTCAACTGGAATTCCTCTTAATCTCAGGTTTTTGTTTTGTTTATTTATTATTAATTGTGGCAGCTGGAGAAGAACTACTGAACTTTATTGACGTTAGTAGATAAGTGTCTGAAAAAAAGTGGTAGAGAGTTGTCACTCAAATCAAGATGGCACAGAAGGTGAGGATGCTCAGGTCACAAGGATACCTTGTATAGTGCTTGGGGCAGAGGGACTTATGTCTGAAACTAACTGTAAAGAGAAAAGGGACCAGTTGTGATTCTAAGCTCATCAGTACTATAAAGCAAATAGCACAAGTGTGGCTGCTATGACCTTAATTTCAACAAGGTAAGTCTAAATGGATCCATGCATTCATGCTGACATGATACACTCAACATAGTGCTCTCATGGACTGTCAGTGGAAGAGAAATGGATACACTCTTTCTGGAAAATAATTTGACGATATGGATCGAGGACATGAAGGAGCAGTCATTAAGGAGCATTGAGGAGCATTTGTGCTCCAAGACAAAGAAAGTCCACTTCTAGGAATATAGCTTAAAGAATCAAAGGATTACATATTTTCAGAAAGTTGCTCATTGCAGTGTATAAAGTAAAAAATTAGAAATGAGGGGAGCCTGGGTGGCTCAGTCAGTTGAGCATTTGGCTCTTGGTTTCAGCTCAGGTCATGATCTCACAGTTCGTGAGTTTGAGCCCCACATCGGGCTCTTTGCTGAAAGTGTGGAGCCTGCTTTGGATTCTCTCTCTGCCTCCCTGCTCATGCCCTCTCTCCTTCTCTTGAAATAAATAAAACTTAAAAAAAAATTAGAAATGAATGTCCAACAACAGTTGAAAAGTTAGTTGAATTATGTCAATATAGTAGGACTATGATGTAGCTATCAGCATTTTAACAAAATAAGAAAACTATTATAGATAAAATTTTAGCACTAAGAATTAACCAGCCACTGTTCCATTTCCTAAATACAAGCAACTCTTATTTTGGGGCCCTGTTTTTGCTTTCTGCCTGAGCTCTAGCTACTTTTCTAGCCCTGTACTTTTGAAACCAACTTCATAGAGACCTCAGAGTTTTATAAGGTGTGTTGGTAATTGCGTGTGGGGAGCAAAGGAGAGGGCCAGCAAGACTCAGGATTCCACTTTTATCAGTATTATATACTAAGGGGGCATGTAAGCTTTCATTGGGAAGAACTACAGTGTGTTTTAAAAAAAGACCCAAGCTCACTTGTTTCACGCTTTATATGGATAACATCTTTGGGATTGTCTGCCCCAGTTCTAACCTCTTGAACATGCCTTTAGAATGTAGCTTTTAGCACTTTTAACAATACTCCTTTACTCTACCTTGTTCCCTATGTCAGTCCACACCTGAAAAGGGAAGATTCAATAACAACGTTGCCTTGGGAACAGCCACTTATAAAAACATACATAAAAATTTAAAGTGCTAAAATTAAGTAGTTATATCAAATAATAGTATAAGACATGTTTCCCCGAAAGCAGAACCCGAAACAATGATTTGAATGCAGGTAGTTAATTGGGAGGCGGCAAGAATGACTGAGCAGGGAGTGGAACTGGGCAAGAGGACAAACTAAAGGGTATATTATCAAAGTTGTTGCTGTTAGCAACAATGGCTCCCTTCCACTAGGACCACTGAGAAGGGTGCAAAATGCCTCCCATAGCAACCCATCTGGAACCCGGGAGGCTGACTTATTCACTGACTTCTGTTCTCTATGATGGGAGAGATGCAAACTCCTCTACACTCCAGCAAGCTCCAGTGGTGTCACAAAAAGTGGAATACAGAAAGACACATGCAGTGTCTTGGGATAGAATGCTGTGAGCATGAGGTAAGTCAGAACTGTCTCAGAGGTGAGCCAGGGGATGTGATGTGGGCACCAGAGGGGCCTGCTATAACATGTCATGAGCAATGCTTCCTCTGAGTTTTTAAACTTGTGAGAAAGCAGTCACATTACATGAGCAGCATAAAAATGAGCACATACACATAAATATAATAAAATTGGTATAATGAATAGTCCAGCGCTTACCTTGCTACTTTCATAAATGTTCTCCATGAGTGGATTTGTGTGTGTGCATGCACACGTGCATAACTATGAAGAGACTGAGTTTCATTTTCTGCCTTGAACAGAGCCATCACTCCATAGAAGCAGAAAAAACTTGAAGATACATTGAGCAAGAAAGTATAAGTTTCCCCAGAATTTGCAGGTATTTGGGAGAAGTTTTGGACTTCCACAAGGTATGTGAGCCTACCATATCTAATCTTAAGTAACTGAGAAATTCCATATGACAAAATTGAATCTGTTACCAAGTAATGAGATGCTAGTAGTTAGTAACTATATACTAACATTAACATGCATGAAAGGGGTGCTGGGTGGCTCAGTTGGTTAAGTGTCCGACTTCGGCTCAGGTCATGATCTCACAGTTCGTGAGTTCGAGCCCCCACGTTGGGCTCTGGGCTGACGGCTCAGAGCCTGGAGCTTGCTTTGGATTCTGTGTCTCCCTCTCTCTCCCCTTCCCTTGCTCATGCTCTGGTTCTCTCTCACTCAAAAATAAACATTGAGGGGCGCCTGGGTGGCTCAGTCGGTTAAGCGGCCGACTTCGGCTCAGGTCACAATCTCGCGGTCTGTGAGTTCAAGCCCCGCGTCGGGCTCTGTGCTGACTGCTCAGAGCCTGGAGCCTGTTTCAGATTCTGTGTCTCCCTCTCTGACCCTTCCCCGTTCATGCTCTGTCTCTTTCTGTCTCAAAAATAAACGTTAAAAAAAATAATAATAATCATCTTTAAAAAAAAATAAACATTGAAAAAAAATCGTGCATGATAATTAGGTGAAGTGTAGACCACTCGGAACTAGCTTCCTTTCCCACTACCATATCTAGGGCTTTGGGACAAAGGGAACAGAGAAGTAACAAGGGAGAGGATATAAACCAGCATTGCAGGGGGCTTTCTGTTCAGGCAGAGCATGCTTTAGGGTCTTAAACTTAGGCTGTAGCTGAAGAATCTAGAGACTTGAGAACACATGCTCTACCATCCCTGGTTGAAGTTCAGTCCTTCAGCAGCAAAACCCCTGGAAAGTATTTGCCTCACGTTGTATTTATAAACAAGTAGGACAACAGGAAAATAGTGGGACTGTCTTAAGTAGTGAAATGTTTTTTCTTTTCTTGTTGTTGTTGTTGATGGTGGTGGTGTGTATGTATGTGTGTAAATCTATGAAGGGCCTGTGCTTCTCATGTTGGTACACCGATGTTCCATCTAGCCTGAAGATATAAACTACAGTGGGACATTAGGAAGGGCAAGGGAGTGTTTTCCATGGTTTTGATCATGTTATTCCATGCTTAAAATGTTCTCATGGCTCCTTAATGTGAGGAAATTTACTAAAGTAATTGTTTTGGTATTGGGCCAAATATGTGATTTGAACATAAAAATAAATAAATATGGCAATGGATTATAATCCTGTGTTCAAGGACCCCCCCAAGACCACCTTCACATTAAAAATCAATAAGTATGGTAACAGATTATGACCCACCCCCGCCAAGAACACCCTCATGTTCAATAATTTATTGTAGGAATTCAAAAGTCAGAGAAGTTGTTATACTGATGGTTATAGTTTATTACAGTGAAAGGTACAGATTAAAATTGGCAAGGGAAAATGGCACATAGTGCAGAGGGTAAGGGAGACCAGGTGCAGCTTGCAGTGTTCTGCCCAGTAGAGTCCTGTGGGCATTAATCAGTGAAGTACTGCCAACCAGAGAAGCTCACCTGAGCCTTGGTGTCCAGGGTTTTTACTGGGAGTGGGTCACATAGACATGACTGACTGCTCTGGTGGCTGACCTTAATTCTCCAGCCCCTCCAGAGGTCAAGCTGATACTGTGTGGTCCAAAGACCCCCACCATAAACCACATCATTAGCATATCTGGTATGAACCAAGGCCTCAGGTAAACAAAGATACTCTTAATGAGCAGGGTATTCCAAGTGCTTAGAAGTTATTGCCCTGGAACCTGGCAAGGGCCAAATCTTTCTTTACAATGTATAGGATTTGGACAAACTGGACCTGCTTAGTTAATCCTTTACTACACAAGTCCATCGAATAAGAATCCATGAGTCTGTACTGAAATAGATAAGGAAAATTCCTTCCTGTAGAAGAATGATCACCTATTATAGAACAAATGATGGAGTTAGAAAAATTACTGTTTGGTAAACATAATAATAGTTGCTTCAAGAAAGAATCACTAGTGGATGTAGCACTGAGTTGATTGGTGACCCCCTAAAAGATGTGTCCATGTCCCAATCCTCAGAACATGTGAATGTGACCTTATTTGATAGAAGGGTCTTTGCAGATGTAATTAAATTAAGATCTCATCTTGAGATGAGATCATCCTGGATTACCCAAGTGGGCCCTAAATCCAATGACAAGTGCTCTTATAAAAGACATAAGAGAAGGGGTACCTGGATGGCTTAGTCAGAAGAGTGACTCTTGAGAAAAAAAGAAAAAGAAGAGCAAATCTTGATCTCCAGGTCATGAGTTCAAGCCCCATGTTTTAGTAGAGATTACTAAAAATTAATTAATTAATTAAAACGAAACCCCCAAAATGTAAGAAAAGACAGATATACAGAGGAGAAGGCCTTGTAAAGACTGAGACAGAGATTGGAGTGCCATGGCCACAACCCAAGGAATGCCACCAGAAGCGGGAAGAGGAAGAGATGAATTCTTCCCTAGAGCCTTCAGACAGTGCACACAGCCCTGCAGACATCATCATTTCAGACTTCAGAATTGTGAGACAGTAAATTTCTGTTGTTTTAAGCCAGTTAGTTTGTGATAATTTGTTGCAGCAGCCACAGAAACTAATAAGGAAGCTAAAACCAGTGGTAAAAGAAGAATGCCTCAGGAATTCATGTAGTCTTAAAGTGCCCACAAGATATGTATTAATTATAAATTTTTTGTTTATTTTTTGAGAGAGAGACAGTGCAAGTGGGGGAGAGGCAGAGAGAGAGGGAGACACAGAATCTGAAGCAGGCTCCAGGCTCTGAGCTGTCAGCACAGAGTCCCATGTGGGGCTTGAACTCACAAACCATGAGATCATGACCTGAGCCGAAGTCAGATGCTTAACCAACTGAGCCACCCAGGTGCTCTGATACGTATTAATTATAAAGGAAAATATGGTAACTCTTCAGTGGAGAAACCTGGCAGGACCAAGCTTATGGAGTTTTGGAGTCAAACAAACATAGGTGGCCTGAAGCTTCACTTGCACCATCATCAATTTGTAACTTAACTTCATTAGCCCTCAATTTCCTGTAAAATGGAGGTGATAAAAACCAATACCCACATCTTAAGGATATTTTGAGGATTAAGTGTAATAATCTATGTAAAGCCCATAGCACAGGACCTAGCACATACATATTCAATATTTACTGGTTTTTCTTTTTTTTAAAGATTTTAGTTGTAAGTACTCTACATGCAACGTGGGGCTTGAATTCACAACCCCAAGATCA
The DNA here is from genome assembly GCF_028018385.1 of Neofelis nebulosa. Lineage (NCBI taxonomy): Eukaryota > Metazoa > Chordata > Mammalia > Carnivora > Felidae > Neofelis > Neofelis nebulosa. The sequence goes on from NC_080791.1 coordinate 87,094,702, forward strand.
AGGGTAGCACGGTCCAACAACTGGGTAAGCCAGGTGCCCCTATTTATTGGTTATTTTGATGAGAATAGCTATCATCTACAGAATGAGGTTAAAATTTCCTGTAATCTATTCAAAGAGATAAGAGATACACTCAATGAAAGACTTCATGATCAGGCCATACCTGTATCTTTCCAGGTCATACTTAAATTGTTCTTCATCCCCAGACCTCCTGGTCTTCTACCATTCAAGCTTCCTTTTTCTAGACTCCTGATCAGCTAAGCCATTCATCAGAGCCTGAGTCCATCCACATCCATAGCTCAGACCATTTCTTTATACATACAAAATTGATGATCAAGTATGCTTCTTGAAGTTCTGCTCACTGAGAGGAATGTGCCTTATCACTGTCTTTCAGTGACACCTCTGAGTGAGGCTGTGGCTTCCAAAGAAGCAGGCTCTTCTGACTCCATTGCTAGCTCCCCAATGGATACGACAGGCAATGGAGAGCAGTCGAAGATGACTGATAGGGTTAAGCCTCATAGAGAAAGTAATAGTGGGACTTACTGTATTTCTGATGTTTTAATTTCTGATAATGACCTAAGGGACTAGAATTAGGGTTGTCCTGGCAAAGATGGGGCTTATGCCAGAAAAGAAAGGAAAAATGAATAACTAAGCCCCCTCCATCATCAATCCATTTCCCACTCCCGATATACTTGGTAAAACCACAAACTTGACCTCCTTGGATCTTTCCAGTTAACAGCTGGTCTGTTTGTAACATTAAAATATATAAACTCATTGACTGCATTTCCAGTTAGGCAAGCCCAAATTCTGCTTTTCCCAACAAACTAATAAACAAGGCTGCCTCAGTGGAGATGGAGTTCCACTGTTCTCTCCTCCATCTGATTGCCTCCATCACCTTAAAGCAAGTGGCTGAACGCTGGGCCTCTGTTTCCTCAACAACAAAATAAGGGTGATGAACTACCCAGTCTAACTCCAATCTCCCTACAAGTTGAAATACTTTGTGATTTTTCTAATGGGAGGGAGGAAAGCTGGAAATGTGAGGACACCGTTCACGATATATTCTGAGGCATTAATAACTCCTAGACAATAAACTCAGAAGGAAGTGAAGATGGAGGTGAGGAAGAGGAAAGACTCCTTCTGAAGTGTAAGATTTCAATTCCTCTTGCCACCAAACTGTCTTTGATTGCATTGATTTTCAAAACTTGCCCCCAATTTTAGAATTGCGATAGAAATAGCGGGCAAAGGAACATCATATATGATGACAGAGAATATTATTTTTAAAATATTCACCAAAAAGTTCCCTTAATTTCTTTTCTGATTTATATGACATAAATAAACTACATAATGGTGTGAGGGACTATAAAGGTTTTATTACCACTTGTTTGGTATTGCCTGCATATCTGAGTACCAGTTGTGGGTATCTCAAACTAAGTGCCATAAAACATTTACAGCATGCCACCCCACTTCCTACACTTTCCGTGAAGACAAAACTTGAGTGCTCACAAAAATACTTATAAATGTAATAGTAGTGAGAACTTTCTTCTTTTATTTAGATTACAGATCTCCAGTCTGTAGCAAGAAAAATAAATGTTGTAAGGAAGATTTATGTTACTTCTCGGCAGGATCTCAGATTATCTGGCAAATTCCTTCCCCAAGGAAAACTACTTTTCAAAGAAACCCTCAGTAAATGCATACTGGAATTAACATAAAATTGGCAAGATCACTTGTGTCTAGGCGTTGGAATTCATTTGTAAATAACGACTGCTCACTTCCTTGCTTCCCCACCCGGGGACCAGACTCCCAAGCATTACAGGTGCCGAAAGACTTAGAAAAAGGAAGGAATAGGAACAAAAGGATGTTGGCGCCAGGAGGAAAACAGAATCTCCCAGAACAAAAATAATCTCAGAAGGAATAGCAGAGTCAGTATCAGGTATTACCGAAATTTAAACTGGCTCTTAAAATGGTGAACAGTTTTATTAACTAGGTCTTCTATTATGCCTGTCTGTTTAAACTTTTAAGCTTATCTTGAGGGGCAGATTTCGGTGCTAAGCACGTAATAGTTATTAAACTAATATTGACTTTTTTAAGGGTGATGGTCAATAAATATAAACTTTACTGTTTAACTTTTACTTTATGCCTTAAGGACCAAACGATGATTTCTATGATCCCTAAAGTTCACTACTCGTGAGTTATAGAAGAAACACAGCTCTGATATAAACACAGAAGATCTTCAAATAATAATTAAATTAACCCCTGCCAAACAGCGTGGTCAGATAGGAAATGTTTGGGTAGAGTCTTGCTGAAGTCCCAAGACTCAAACAAAAAACTCCAACACAAAGTGTGAACAGTGAGTTTAAATATATTGTAATTAAAGTCATCCAGATGGTAGTTGGATTAATCAATGAAGAGGCAGTATTTACCTTGGGATAGAAGATTCTGAAATCCAGAATGAGAAAATCCCTAAGGTGGGGGTGGGGACAGTTAATAGGAGCCCCTGGGAAAGGTCTTTTCAACGAGGATTGGAAAATAATACATTTGAATTTGAATCTCTTTGAATATAAATCTCCCCTAACAGCAGGAAAAGGGTCCTCTAGCCCAGCAAGCTTTGTGCAGGAAGGGAGTAAACGGAACTGTAAAACAGCCCGCTCAGCTGTTTCTGGTTTGGGACTGGGAGCAGAGAAAGAAATCGCGATGTGGGAACTGAGTATTTGAGACACTCAAAATAACTCGAAGGGTCAAATAACGAACTCCAGGCAAAGCGTTGACAAGCCTCCCCCTTTGTAGCACCTACGCTGGGTTTCCGCTCAATTTCCCCTCCCTCGCGCTAGGACAACTGCAGGCGCGGCCCCTTCCCACGCGGGACGCGACGAGCGTGGACAGCTCCCCTTGGAGCAGCCGAGGGCGGGAAGTCCGCGGCCCGTTGGCTACGGCTGGCGGGCAGCCCTCCGGGTCCCCGAAGCCGGCTGGGCCGGCAGGCCTCGAGCCTTCGCCCCGGCTGGCCTGAGAGAGGCGGCCGGTGGCGGCAGAGGCCTCGCGGGCCGCCCGTCTGGCCCGCGAGCGGCGAGCGCGGGGCGCCGAGGGGAGGCGGGGCGAGGCCGTGGGGCGGAGGGGGGGCGGGAGGTGCATCCTGGGAAATCCACCAACATGGGGCGAAGCGGCCACCGCCGCCGCCGTGAGTCCCGGCCGCGGATGCCGCTGCTTCCCTGACGCCCAGCTGGGGCCTCGCGGCGCGCCGCGGCCTGGGTTCCCCCGGCAGAGACCGGCCAGCGCGCCCTCCGCCCGTCCTCCCGCCGGGGCCATGTGAGGGGGCAGCTCCCTCCGCCGCCGCCTCCTCCTCCTCTTCCTCCCCCCGCCCCCTCCCTCCCCTCCCGCCCCCCTCACACTGGGCCCTAGAGGAGCCCCCACTGCTGCCCGCCCTCCCTACGCAACCCCCACGATGGACAGGAACTACGCGACCTCCGGCTTCGCGGACCCGCCGCCGCCGCCCGCGCCCCCCGCCGCCCCCGCCACCGCCAGCGCCGCCGCACCACCCCCCGCCCCCGCCTGGGCCTACGAACCCCGAGCCGCGGCGGCCGCCGCCGCCAGCAGCAGCTGCAGCAGCGGCAGCAGCCCCAGCCTCAAGGCCAGGTAGGGAGGGTGGGCGGCGGGGTCGTCGTGGGCCAGGAAAGGCCGGGGATGCGTTTGGGGCCTTCGCTCCTGTGCAGCGCCGCCCAGGGGTCTGGGCCGGGCGGAGAGCCTTCCACTCTTCTCCTAGCCCATGCCCGCGTCGGGAGAGGCTGCTAATGACTCCTGTGAGGTGGTCTTGGGGTGGGTGGGGGCGCCCAGTGCAGGATTCGCGCCCGGGGCTGCTCGGGGACTATGAGTAAAAGGGAGGGCTGGGCGGGAGTCGTGGGTCTCCGTCACCTCGCGGGTCTTGGGCTCTCTCACATGGTGAAGTTTGGGTTCGTGCCTGAACTCGGCGATCAGGGAGACCCGGGACTGGCTCCGGGGGGCCGAGGGGGGCTCTGAGGAGTTCCGGGCAGTGACATTCCATTGTATTGGAATGGACAATGTGGTTGGGGACCCCGGCAATGTGAGGGTGGGGGAGGCGCGAGAGGAAGAGGCGTCGAGCTGTGTCTCTGACATTGGGAGACCCGGGAGGGCTGGATTGCGGGAGAACCCCTGGGGCGTGGGGGCCCGGGAGAGGGCCTGGAGGGGCGCGAAAGCTGCGAAGGGGCTGGGTGACATATGTTTGCGGTGGTGGCCAAGACTAAGCTATTTCTCTTCCACGCGTTCAAAGTTACTGTTGGGTTTCCTCCCCTTTTAACAACAGCAGGAAGTAAGGGATCTTTTTTGCCTTCTGTATCTTGGGGAGACTAGGAGTTGGGAAGAAATTGGAGCGGGGGGTCAGCGAAGGCCGTAAAGGTTGAAGAACAGAAGCATGCTTCTCCATCTCGGCTTCTGAAACCCCGGTTCATTATGTAGAGCGGGGTTCGGTTCAAGAGTTCATCTTTGCTCCATCATGACCAAGAGAATCTAAAATGTTGACTCTTACTAGATATTTAAGCTCGCGGGAAATGTGTAGTAGTGCCACACTTTGAAATGGTCCATTTGAATGATAACTGGAAGGCGTGGTCTGCTTTGGACGATTCGGGAGCGGGGTGTTTTAAAGCCACCTCTGCCGAACAATGCAGAATCTGGTAGGTGCAGCTTCTGATTACAAGGACCAGGGAATCCTGGGTTGCTAATGACTTCATCCTCAGCTACCAACAGGAAGCTTCGTGGCTTTATGATCTCATCAGATTTCTTCACTATTGTCACAACAGAAGTGAACTTTTTTTTACTTTATATATTACACTGTTCTAGATTAATCTTCTTTGTTTTTATCAAAGTTCCACGTTCGTGATTTGGAAAATAATGTGTGAAGAGTAGCTGGTCTTTTGTCTTAAATACTACCTCGGGATGATTCTGAGAGAATGAGAAAAATTTGGTTCAAGAAAAGGGAAATAAGCTTTCTTAGAAAATTTTAGGTCCTTTGTTTAAAAGAGCTGGGATTTAAAAAATAATAATGTGATGTGCCAATTTGGAGCTAAATAATTGAAACTTTTCAGAAATAGTCATAACTTTGTATTATATACAATTAAGACATTTCAAGGAGTTTTATGAAAAATGTTTGGCACTTTTCCCATTGATTTTTTTTGATGCTAATTTTACTATTCGTTTTTCAAGTGGCTTTTGCATTGAGTACGATAATTTACAAATTAAAATTACTTTCTCTTCAGTAAACAGTAATGATAGGTATTTGTGTATCATTTTTTATGTTTTAAATTAAAAGTATTAGGTAAATGGAACAATTTCTACCTAGTTATTTCTGTTATTTCTTTTAGCAGAATACTTCTGAGGCAAGAAACTAAAATCTACTTGTCATATTTTCCAAATGTTATTTATCACAGTAACAAAGAATGACTTCCCAAACACATTTGAAAACAGTAAGTAGATTCATTTGGGACACGTAATCTAAAAGAGATTTATTTTCTGTTTTTTGGAAGATATTGATTCTTAAATGCTAAGCCCCCCCTTTTAAAAATATGTATTTTGGGGGTGGAGTCAACTAAATTTTAGCATAGAACATGCAGGTTTTCCCCCTCCCCCACCAACTTGCTTTGTTAACATCTTGTGTTAGGATCAGGCCATCTGTACAGGGCTACGCACACTTCTTAATTGTACCTCATTTTATTCTTCAAATTGTGCAATGTCCTCTTTCATTTCAGTTATATAGAAAATACTGAATCTGAAATATGGCTTGTAAGTCTTTAGCTATTCTGCATTTTTAGAAGCCTATTCATATTTTTATAACATTTTTAAAAGCTTTTTCATAATTCATATATCAGTTGAATGTTTTTGTTCCCCTTTGCGGCAGTTTCTTCTTGAAGGTGCAAATGAGTACTAGTGTAATGATATATGGATACTTATCCATAAAGAATTAGTCTGTCACCTTGTTTCCAGTAACCTATTCAGAAGTGAACAGATGGTAATGACATTCAGTTGTTACTGACATGGGATCTAACATCCTACTTGTGTCTTTGCTTGGTCCTGAGATGGAACATTTTCATCAGTTGATGGGAAAGAACGTGGTAAACAATTTTTCATTACTTTGAAATAATACTTTTTTGGTATAACAGCTCCATCAGATACGAGGTATTTCTCTTGTTTTACAATTAAAAAATAAAGAGCTAATGGGAAACTCCAACCGTTTATCTTAGGGTGTATAGAGGGTTTTCTGAATATTTCTGAATATATCTGAAATACTTGCTAAGTAAATGGGAAATTCAGGGATAAAAATTAGTCCTATAAATCTCCATTTTTTTTTTTGGTGTGTTCTTCGTTAGTTTTAGGGACTGAATGACTATATCTTTGCCTATCACCATGCATTTGGAAATACTTTTGTGGGGCTGTCTTAGATACCTTTGTATACCTTTTGGAAATAAGATGATCATCAGGAAGCTGCATACCTGCTGCCTTTTCTCTACCTGTTATTTATATCATGTACAGAACATCAAGAGGCTGTTTCCATCATAGTGATGATAGATATGTTTGTATTTGAATATGTACCAGAAAGTGACTAAATAAAAATGCTTTGTTTAAAGTAGGTTTATATCTGTTTTTGTAATTTTGTCACTTGAAACAGTCTATTTTTTTGCCACCAGTTTTTAAAATTTCCTGATACATAAGTTCTTTCTGATCGTATAGAATGTGTAATGAGTAGGGATAAGTACCCCTCCAAAAACCAGAAAAATAATTAACTTCTCTAAAACTGGTCAGCTATCTTGAGGACTTTTTGGGTAAGTTTTAAATCTAGAGTTTCTCTCAAGGCTTTTGGGAAAAGACCTTGTAAGATCACAATTTATGAGTAGAGACAATCCCAAATTAGTGAAGGGTTATTTCAAACAAACTTTTGTTATTCACAAAGTATTTTCTCATAGAGACCATGTTGTAAATAATAATAGATATATTTACTGAGCTAATTTGTGCTAGTTACTGTTTTAAGTGATGCATATGTGCATGCATACACAAAACACACACACAAACATGCTTAATCTTAATCCTCTGAGGTAGGTATTATTTTTACCTTTTATGAATGAGGAAACTAAGGCATAGAGGCATTAAGTATAACTAAGTCAAAGTATAATTAAGTGTAATATATTTATAGCCACCTAGTAAATAGGGGAGCTGGGATTTAAACCTGGGCATTGTGGATCTGGAGCCTGCATGTTTAATTACTATATTGGACTACTTCATGGTAAGATAGTCTAACAATGTAATCTGCCTATATTATGAGTTAAATGAGCTTTTATAGCTGGCCTAGAAACCTACCATCATTAGTATCCTTATTTCAGTGTTCATGTCACTGTTGACCTTTTTTTCCCAAGGGAAATGTGCTTTTTTTTTTTTTTTTTTAATTCTTTTAAATGTTTATTTTTGAGAGAGACGGAGTGTGAGCAAGGAAGGGGCAGAGAGAGAGAAGGAGACACAGAATCTGAAGCAGGCTCCAGGCTCTGAGCTGTCAGTACAAAGCAATGCAGATCTTGAACCTATGGACCGTGAGATCATGACCTGAGCCGCAGTCAGTCGCCCATCTGACTGAGCCACCCAGGCGCCCTGAAACATGCTTTCTTTTACTTTAATAGCACTGTACTTTGCTGGTTTTCCTCTTACCTTTCTAACCCACTGCTTTTCCCTGTTCTTCATTAATTCTTCCTCTTCTGATCTCTATGTGTCGCTTGCTCAGGACTTTGAACTGATACAATTTCTTGTGCTTTCTCCTGAGGATAATTACATCCATGCTATGACTTTTGCTTTTTTAAGTTTATTTATTTATTTTTGAGAGAGAGAGAGAGAATGAGCTGGGGAGGGTTAGAGAGAATCCAAAGCAGGCCCACACTGTCAGTGCAGAGCCCGATGTGGGGCTCAACCCCACAAACCGTGAGATCTTGACCTGAGCTAAAACCAAGAGTCGGGTGCTTGACTGACTTAGCTACCCAGGTGCTCCATGCCTATGACTTTAAATACCATCTCTGGAGATGCCTATGTATATGTCTAAGGCACAAACCTGTTCTGATCACCTAATCACATAACCAGCTACCTCTCTGAGCTTTTACTTGGGTATATAAGGACCATTTAGTGATGAACTCCTGCTGTCCCCACCTATTTCACCTCTGCTTCTCTAATGAGGCCTGTCTCAGGAAGTCACACTTTTGTCCATATAGTTACCCAGGTCAACCTGGGAGTTGTGTGTGCTTAGTCACCAATCCCTCCTGCTTTTTTTTTAATCTCTTAAATATATCTTGAAATTGTCTACTTCTTTCTACTCCTTTCCCTTCTACTGCTCCACCCTGATCCAAGCCACCATTATTTTTCACAATAACTGCAGTCTCCTCCAAACTAAACAATCTTTAACCTTTTCTTCCTTCAGTTAACTCTTAGAGAATTCAGACTGATTTTTTTTTTTAAACATAAATTTGCTAGTTTGATTATGTTGCCCCTTTGCTTTATAAAACCTTTCCATGGTTACTCCTGCATCTTAGGATCAAGTTTTTAAAATTTATAAAAACAATGTATATGGCCCTGCATTTACTGGTCCATTTTAAATTCCTTGGGCCATTCTAAATTCCTTCCTACCTTAAAACTTTCATACATGCTGTTACCTCCACTTAGACAACTCACTCTTTCCCTCCCTCTTTACCTGACTTCTTAAGGTATTTATGTCAGAGACTCACTGCCTTCCAACCTCTGTCCCATGTTGTTTTGTGCAATGGTATATATGTTTTCACACTGTATTTTAGTGTACTTTAATATAATTCTTAGGAATATCATACACTTATATGCTATTTATGTAATAGATACCTTCCTCTTTAGAATGGAAGTTCTTTGAGGGACAGTTTTGTGTACTGCTATATATCTAGTACTTACTCTAGTGTCTGGCATATAGATGGTGCTTAATACATATTTATGACACAAAAGCCTGAACTCTTGAGTTAGTTTGGTAATTGGAAGCCCTTTCCTTCCTGCTGCAGCTTCTACTCCTTGACCCTGTAGTAGGAACCAAGACAAAGGGCTTAGGACATTTGTGATTATCATTGGTTAGAAGTGAGGATGTGGGCTGCTGCTTGTTTTCTACATTTCCTTGCTATGCTCTCTGGAACAATGAATACTAAACTGTATCTAGCAAAACTTAGTCCAAGTTTTTTTTCCATTCATTAAACAAATATTTGAGTGCCCAAAGTACGTGAGACACTATTGCTTTATCCCAGGTATTATATATTTCTTCAGTGAAAACTTGAGCAATCATTCATTTGTGCATTCATTAAAATGTATTGAGCATCTTTGAGTTTCTGTTACTGAGCTAAGTTCTATAGGCTACCAAAAAAAAAAAATGAAAAAGACACTGCTTTGCCTTTCAAAGAACTTGTGATCCAAAGAGGAAACAGGATAATATCACTTGCTGCCTCTCTGCTTGGTTTCTAAATGTTGAAGTGCCCAGGGGCTTGGAGTTCCAGACTTTTTCCTTCTCACTTATCCTGGGTGAAGTTGCCATACACATCATTTAACTTTCAAATTTATATTTGTATATTCATATCTAGTTACAACGGGGCCTCCGCATCATCTCCACTTGGGTATTGAGTAGGTATTTCAAACATACTATATCCAAAACATGGTTATCACCCTAAGCCCTAACCTGGTCCTCCTTTAAGCTTCCCAACCTCAGTAAATAAGATCACTTGCTTAGTAGTGCTGGCCCAAAAGACTGGAGCCACCTGTGATTCATTTCTTTCCGCCCATATTCATCCCCTCAGTAAATCCTGTTGGTTTGATCTCCATATCCATAATTTCCCACAGGACTGTGCAGTCCCTCCTATTGCTTTCCTTGTTTCCACTTTAGCCTTCTAGAGTTTATTAAACATGCAACAGCCAGTTAACATTGCAAAATACAAATCAGGTAATGTTGTGACCCTGCTTAAAACCTTCCATTGTTACTCAGAGGAAAATCCAACGTCTTTATCATGGCCTACAAGGCCCTGTGTGATCTGAGCCTCAGCTAATTCTCCAACCTCATTATTCTACTCCCCCTACCATCCTTCAGCCATGCTGGCTTTATGTCTGTTCCTGAAACATGTTAAGATTATTTGTGCCCTAGGAATTTTGCGCTGGCTGTTCTCTTTATCTGGTATTCTTTTCACAGGTCTTCCGCTTTGTTGCTTCTTCTGGACACCCAGGTCTTCACCCAGGCCTCATAAAGGCCTTCTCTGCACTATCTAAAGTAACCTCTCATCATTGCATCATATCATAGAGTTTTGTTTCTTCATAGCATTATCACTGTCTGAAGTAGTTTTGTAGAATTATGTGTATTGTTACTAACCTTTCCTCATCCCACTAACTACCACTAATAGAATGTATATTCCATGAGGACAGAGATCTTGTCTGTCTTGTTCACCTCTGTAGAAGGCAGCTTGGAGTAGTGGTTGATAGCATAAACTCTGAAGTCAGAATTTTTGGGATTCTATTTTGACTCCACTTGCACTATGATCTTAAATAAGTTTCTTAATCTCTCTGTGCCTGAGTTCCTTGTATAAAATGAGCATTTTTGAAAAAATTTTTTATGTTTATTTCTTTTTGCGGGAGAGAGAGAGAGAGAGCGTGAGCGAACATGAGCAGGGGAAGGGCAGAGAAAGAGGGAGACACAGAATGTGGCAGGCTCCAGGCTCTGAACTGTCAGTACAGACACCGGCACGAGGCTCAAACCCACAAACTACAAGATCATGATCTGAGCCGAAGTCAGATGCTTAACCAACTGAACCACCCAGGTACCCCAAAATGAGCATACTTTCCAGAGTTCTTGAAAATTAAATGAAATAACTCAGAAAAGTGTTTAGAATGGCACCCACATTCTGAACTATATAGAATATTAGCTTTTAAAAAAAATTTTTTTTTAATGTTTATTTTTGAGAGAGAGACAGAGCGCAAGTTAGGAAGGGGCAGAGAGAGAGGGAGACAGAGAATGTGAAACAGAGATCATGACCTGAGTTGAAGTCGGACGCTTAACCGACTGAGCCACCCAGGCACCCCTAGAATATTAGCTTTATTGTCAGCACTTAGGACAATGTCTGGCAGGCACATTATAAGTGTCTGCTAAACATTCAGCAAATGAATTGAAGCCCTGTAGTACTAAGCAGAATATTTGTTTCTTTTTAAGTGTTACCAAAATGCTTTGGGGACTTAGAAGGAAAAATTAAATAAAGTTCAAGGGCATCATGGAAGCCTTGTCAGGTATATTACATACATCTGACCTGAATTATTGTTAATGTTGCATGAATAGAATAAGAGATGAGCATGAAGTGGGGGTGCCTGGGTGGCTGACTTCAGCTCAGGTAATGATCTCACTGCTCATAGGTTTGAGCCCCGCGTCAGGCTGTGTGCTGATAGCATCAAGCCTGAAGCCTGCTTCAGATTCTGTGTCTCCCTCACTCTCTGCCCCTTCCCTGCTCATTCTCTCCCCCCCACCTCTCTCAAATATAAACATAAACATTAAAGAAAAAAAATTTTAAAAAGGAGGAAATGGAATCAGACCAGTTAAGGGCTGATCCTTAAACTGACAGCATCACTTACGGTCAAAGCAGTTCTGGGCCCAGTGTAGAGTTATGGGAGAAAGACTATACAAAGGTGTGTTTCATTGGGGAGGTCAGCAGAGTAACACTCTACCACAGTGTATTAGTGCTAGACTTGGACAGCTTTGATGACAGACTACGGAGTATAGTCTGTACATCTCAATAGGAAGCTTTGAAAGGTTTTTGAGAAGGATGATGATGATATGAGCAAATAAGTGTTGTAATATTATTTTCTCAGTTAAGTACATAATGCATTAGAATTGGCAGAGGTAGGGACACCTGGCTGACTCAGTCAGTTGTGCATCCAACTCTTGATATCAGCTCAGGTCCAGGGTTGTGGGATGGAGCCCTGTGTTGGGTTCTGTGCCGAGCATGGAGCCTACTTGGGATTCTCTCTCTCTTTCCCTCTGCCCTCTCCCCAACTCACTTGCTCTCTCTCTAAAATAATTTTTTAAAAATTGGCATAGGTATAACACAGATACCAAATGAGAGGCAATTCATCAGTCCAGACAGGAGGGAGGTTGTATTAGTCAAGGTTCTCAGAGAACCTTGATTCTCAGAGAAATATTCTCTGAGGTTCTCAGAGAATATTCAAGGTTCTCAGAGAAATATATGATTTGTAATGGATGTGGATGGAGTATATGTATGTATATATGATAATTGTGGTATCTATCCATGTATGATTTATTATGAGGAATAGTCTCACACGATTATGGAGGCTGAAAAGCTCCATGCTCTATTCTTTGCAGTCTGGAGACAAAGAAGGCCTGTTGTGTAATTCAGTCTGAGTCCTAAGGCTTGAGAACGAGGGGAGCCCATGACATAAATCCCAGTGTGAGGCCTGGAGAAAATGAGATGTCCCAACTCACACAGTGAGGCAGGAAACAGGGGGCAGTTTATTTCTGGGGAAAAGGAGGCAGAAACATGCTTAATCTGGGTACCCAGTGGCCAGTGAAGGTGACCTTGTCATCTTTACACCTGTAGGCATCTATTTAATCTGTACTTAATCTCCAAATAAAGATAACAGTAAGATCATAATTTTTTCTAGCAGGATACAACTATCCTGTGTACAACTGAAAACCTGCCAGTCCCTTCCCCAGGAGAGCAGATTAAGTCCTTGAGTGATGTTTATTCTTCTCCTTGATATCCTATAACTTAAATACTGTGATGTAAAATTAATAATACTTAAGTACTGTGATAGAAAATCAGTACATCTTATGTCACATGATAAGGAAATAAGAGGAAAGAAAACAAATATACATGGACACAAAAACATAAGCAAAATAAGGAGGAAATACTCATGACAATTATAGTCCTGTTTCTTTAGCTGGTTATATACTCATAGCTAGTATTATAACTACCTCTTCCACTACCCATTCTGTTTGCCTTCAGCAAGTATCTCAGCTGCCTGTGGTTCTTTCCCTGGTCGGGTGACCCAACCTTCATTTCTAAAGGGCCTGTACCATTATGGTCCTGTTTGGACTTAGTTGTTTTAGTTTTCCGTTGACTTTAATTACAGGGCATGGTAATACTTGAGCATCACCTTAAGGGACTTCCTGTATTCCACACATACTCATCATTGCTTGCATTGCAGAGTATTTCAATTTCCCCTTGGTAGAGTAGGAATTCCTTTTTTTGTCTGTTGATTCAGAGGCATGAGAAGAAGCCCAAAGTGGCCGAGTGGCAGTCTTAACTTCCAGTCCAGTAGAATCATTGTTGGGTCTCCTAATGAAGCATTTTTCCTGCTGGATCTTAGACCTCCAGGCCAGCAGAGCATAAAGTCACTGAAACTGGGAGTTTCACTTAGTGGTTCACTAAGGATGTTAATGAGTGGTGACACTCCCATTCTCTCCCTTGATTCCTAGGCCCATGAAAACAATACTAGGCAACAGGATGATGATTCAGAACATATACAGAGTTCTAGAGAACCTTGCCCCAGTCCTCAAGGTGCCCCAGTCCTAGTTGGTGCTTAAATAGTCTTCAAGAGGCCATTCCACCATTCCATCAAGCCAGCTGCTTCAGGATGATGGGATACATGGTAAAACCAGTGAATTCCATAAGAATGGGCCCACTGTTGCACTTCTTTTGCTGTGAAGTGAATTCCTTCACCAGAAGGAATTCTGTGTTGGAATACCATAATGGTGGATCAGGCATTGGCGTTCCATAAGTCCACAGATGATAGTTGTGGCAGAAATCCACATCCAGAGTAAGTATCTATTCAAGAAACAACAAAGTGTTGCCCCTTCCATAATGGAAGCTGTTCAGTGGAATCAACCTGTCACCAATAGCTGATCACCCTGCGGAATGGTACCATATCAAGGGCTCAGTGTTGTTATCTGTTGCTGGCAGATTGGGCACTCAGCAGTGGCCATAACCACGTCAGTCCTAACATGTGGAAGTGCATGTTGCTGACCCCATGCATAACATCCATCCCTGCCACCATGGCCACTTTGTTCATTAGCCCAGAGTGGCTGGTGAAGAATGTTCTCTGATATCCACAGACCAGGTCATTCTATCCACTTAATGATTAAAATCCTCCTCTGTTAAGGTCACCTTTTGGTAAACATTCACACAGAAAACAAATCTTTGATTTTTTTGCCCATTCAGGTGTGTATCCATATACTTTCTTTGTCAGCAGTTTTCCAGTTATGTTCCTTTCAAGTCCCAGGCCATCCAGCCGAACCATTGGCTGCAGCACCTGAATCAATATATAATTGCTCTTCTGGCCATTTCTCTTTTCAAGGAAAATGGAGATCCGGGTACTCTGCTTGATGTTCTGCCTACCAGGAAGATTTCCCTTTACCACTGTTCTTCAGTGATATCCCAGAAAGGGACTGTAGTGCAGCAGCTGTCTCCTTTAGCTAGTGCTTACATATCTTACAGATAGGTAAACCAGGCCTAAGTCTTTCTTCCTCTTTCAATGGATTGTAAGGGTATAGGCTGGGAGAGAGAAGGCAGAGTAACAGGAATGGGGACCATGGGGATTTCGGCCACTTCTTTTTTTTTTTTTTTTTAAGGTTTTATTTTTATGTAATCTCTATACCCAAGGTGGGGCTTGAACCTACAACCCTGAGATCAAGAGTCACATGCTCTGCTGACTGAGCCAGCCAGGTGCCCCTGGGCTACTTTTTTTTTTTTTTTTTTGGTAATATTTATTTTTGAGAGAGAGAGAGAGAGAGAGAGAGCACGCGCACGCGCACAAGTGTGTGAGGGGCAGAGAGAGAGAGAGAGAGAGAGAGAGAGACAGACTCCGAAGCAGGCTCCAGGCTCTGAGCTGTCAGCACAGAGCCTGACACAGGGCTCGAAGTCACAGACTGGAACCCATGAGCTGTGAGATCATGACCTGAGCTGAAGTTGGATGCTTAACTGACTGAGCCACCCAAGCGCCCCCTTGGACCACTTCTTTTTTTTTTTTTTTTTTTTTAATGTTTTTGTTTATTTTTGTTTATTTTTTTTAATTTACTATTTTTAAAAAATTTTTTTTTAACGTTTATTTATTTTTGAGAGAGAGAGAGAGAGACAGAGCATGAACAGGGGAAGGTCAGAGAGAGGGAGACACAGAATCTGAAACAGGCTCCAGGCTCTGAGCTGTTAGCACAGAGCTTGGCGCGGGGCTCGAACTCAATGATCGCGAGATCATGACCTGAGCTGAAGTCGGCCGCTTAACTGACTGAGCCACCCAGGTGCCCCTGTTTTTGTTTATTTTTGAAAGAGAGAGTGCAAATGGAAGAGGGGCAGAGAGAGAGGGAGATACAGAATCCAAAGCAGGCTCCAGGCTCCAAGCTGTCAGCACAGAGGCCCATGCAGGGCTCGAACTCACGAACCACAGATCATGACCCTAGCTGGAGTTCAACGCCCAACCGACTAAGCCACCCAGGCGCCCCTCCCTTGGACCACTTTTTAATGTAACTTTTCCCTTCAGGGCCTGCTTGGGCCTGATAGGCTATGTACTATGTCCATTTGATGATAGAGTATTGCTGTGCATATCCATCTTTATGGCTTGGTGGATCAGATAACACCCAGTTTATGATAGGTATCTTGGGTCCCGTGGTAACTTGGGGGCCCATGGTTAAATGTTCAGTTTCTGTTGAGGACCAGTAGCAGGTCAAGAGCAGTTTTTCAAAAAAAGAGAGTAGTTATCTGTAGATGATGGCAGGGCCTTGCTCCAAATCCTAAAGATCTATGGCTGTAATTCACCAAAAAGGGCCTGCCAAAAGTTCTAAATAGCAGCCCTATCTGTTACTGACACTTCAAGAACCAATGGATCTGTTGGCTTATATGGCCCAAGCGGCAGAATAGCTTGCACAGCGGCCTGGGCCTGTTACACATCCTTTCTTGTCACTCAAAACTAGCAGTTTTTTGGGTCACCCAGTAAATGGGCCAGAATAACACACACCCTAGTAAGGAATATGTTGCCTCCAAGTCCCACTAGGTACATCTCATGCATCCTTCTTAGTTGTATGAAGCCCAGAGACAAAAAACCTATCCATCACCTCAGTAAGGATATTTCAACATATCCCATACCACTGGGCTACTAGAATTTCACTGAAGTAGAACACCCCTGAATTTTGTATTTTCCACCCAGTGATATATAAATGTCCTACCAGTAAGTCTAGAGTATTTGCTACATCTTGTTCAGTTTGTCTAATCACCCTAATATTATCAATGCAAGGTGATCAAGATCTGTGCAGAGTAAATTTTGACGTAGAGCTACCGAATCAATATAGCCCTGAGGTAAGATAGTAAAAGTGTATTGCTGGCATTGCCAGCTGAAAGCAAACTGCTTATGGACAGGTATGGAGAAAAAGGAATTTGCCAGATCCATAGCTGCATACCAGGCACTAGGGAATGTGTAATAATTTGCTCGAGCAATGAAACCACATCTGGTACAGAAGCTACAGTTGGATTTGCCACCTGGTTAAACATAGCAATCTGCTGTCATTTTCCAAGACCCGTCAACCTTCTGTATAGGCCAAATACATATGAATGGAGATACGGTGGAAATTACCACCCCTGCATCATTCAAATCCTTGCCTTGGTAGCACCAATCCCTGCAGCCCCTCTGAGGATTTAGTATTGCTTTTGGTTTAATTTTTTTTGAGGTAGAAGCAATTCTAATGGTGTCCACTAGGCTTTATCCTCCATAATAACCCTCACACCACAGGTCAGGGAATCAGTGTGGGGATTCTGTGAGCTGCTAAGTATGTCATTCCAATGATGCATTCTCAACCTGGGAAAATAACCATAGAATGAGTTCAAGGACCCACTAGACCCATGTGAGATGAACTTGAACCTGACCTCCATAAGCCCCTACTCTTTTAAAAAAAAAAAAAAATTTTTTTTTCACATTTATTTTTTTGTGAGAGAGAGAGACAGTGTGAGTGGCAGAGGTGCAGAGAGAGGCAGACACAGAATCAGGAGCAAGCTGTAGGCTCTGAGCTGTCTGCACAGAGCCCGACATGGGGCTCGAACCCACGAACTGTGAGATCATGGCCTGAGCTGAAGTTGGATGCTTAACCGACTGAGCCACCAGGTGCCCCAAGCCCCTACTCTTGACTACTGGGCTACAGTGATGTTTTGGGTCTCCTGGAATTAGCGTCAGGTTATAGCCCACATCCAGTAGTTCCTGAAAGGTCTGACATTATTTCCTTTTTTCCAGTATACAGTTACCCTGGTAAAAGGCAATAAATTCATAGGTCCCTTTGGAGAAGGCTGAGAGAAAGATTAACAGTATACATTTTCAGTAATGTACTGCGGTCCTCCCTCATGGGGACTTGGCCTCTTTATTCAAAGACTTCTGAGTCTGGGGCCCCTGGGTGGCTCAGTTGGTTAAAGTGTCTGGCTCTTGGTTTCAGTTCAGATCATGATCTCACAGTTTATGAGATTAAGCACCACGTGGGGCCCTGTGCTGGCAGTGCTGAGCCTGCTTGGTATTCTCTCTGCCCCTCCCCAACTCACGCACACGTTTTGTCTCTCAAAATAAATAAAACTTTAAAAAACTTAAAAAAAATTTCTGAGTCTGCAGTCTGGTTCAAGTCTGGGAATTGACTTAAGGGCTTTTTTATTATTTGAATTAGGCTTTTATTCACTTGACCTAGAAATTTTGTGCTTATGTAGATTAAGAATTTGGTTGTCTTCCTGTCTGTTTTACTTTCAAGGAACACCATAATCAACATCAAAGGTCTAAGTGATTCAGACTATTCAGATTGCTGCTTTGAGTCTGCTGTCCATTACAGTAACCATGTCCACCTTGCCTTTTGTAGTGGATTGACTCTTGGCCCCTGTTACCCTGGAGTCTAATTATACTCATTGTATTTAGGTTAATTGACTACAGTTTCTACAGTGAGGTTTGGCCCACAGAGATGGGTGGTCACAGAGCACTCCACAGATGTCAGGATTCCCTTCACAAATTTATTCCTCACAGTATTGGTGAAAAGTATGTCTTCTGGACCTTCCCAATGTGGGGAAGTAGGTCTTGACAAACCTACTGGAACATTCTAATCTCCATAAGCCTTTGAATCACTTCTACATTAAACCAAGGCATGTGGGCACTTCCAGTTTGCTCCTGGTGGCTGGCTGCCTTTTAGTCCATTTTTCAGCTAACCAGCCAAAATGCTAGAGCCTTTTCCAGCTCCCTAAGCTGTGGCATTAAATGCAGAATCTCTGCTTAGTGAGCCCATGTCAATAAATTTGGCCTGATCAAACCATGTTTCTTCTACCGTTAGATCCACACACATGCCCATTCCCATACATGGTCCTCAGATTTTTGTCTATATAAGTTAGAAATCAAAGTATTTCTTTTAGACTGTAACATACTTCATCCTGGACCTGACACATTGTGCCTCACCTTTAGGGGCCAGTTGGGACTTCAGTCTAGTTATGGGTCTAGAAACACAGAGAGGTGGTAGGGATGGGTCCTGAGGAGAATCAGCATTGTCTTACATAGCAAGTGCCTCAGGGGAAACCATTACAGATTCATCAGGCAGTGCAGAATTAATCCCATCAGATGGAGAGGATGCTTCTACTGCGGGTGGGGAAACCTCTTCCACCAGTAAAGAAGACTGGTAAGAATTTAGAGGCCCAGTGTCTCCAGCTCCATCAGATCTTCCCACATCTCGCCATCCCAACTTGCAGGATCTCATTCTTCTTTCCCAGTCAGTGCCCTTACTTTAACAGTAGCCGCCCTGTGGCGCTGAGAGTTCAACTCGTGTTGTAATTCTACCACAGGATGAGGTTCTACATGGACTTTCAGCCATTTCAGCCCAGTGGCTACAGGAGGTAAGGATCTCCTTCAGGAACACCTAGAAGCTCTTAGGTCATTTACTGCACTAGAGCTGGGAATTTGAATCACTGAGCTCATCCTCTCTTTTCACCACTTTGTCCAGTGACATTAGGAGCAACCAGCCAATGTCATATTCATTAGTTTTCCAAAAAGGTTTGAAAGTATCACATACAGAGTCATTTAGCTTCTTGCTGCTTATAAGGGGATGATGAGGAATATCCAGTGCAGATATTTTGCATATCTCTATAAAATAGAGTTCATGCCATGGACTATCATTGCTCTTTACAACTGGAAACTTTAACTCTAATCAGATTAGAGAGCCAATTGCGGAAACCCTAGGACCATTTCAGAAAACTCATCCTTGAAATTCTCTTCCTCTGTAACCAGTCTTGGTACCAAAATGTGTATTGGTCAGATGTTTTCCAGAGAAAGAGAACCAATAGAATGAATACACACACACAAGTATATATAAATGGAGATTTATATATATAATGCAAATTTATCATGAGGAATTGGCTCATGCAATTATGGAGGCTGAGAAGTCTCATGATCTGCTGTTTGCAGTCTGGAGACCCAGGAGAGCTGATGGTATAATTCAGTCTGAGTTGTAAGGCCTGAGAACCAGGGGAGCCCATGGTATAAATCCCAGTTCGAGGGCAGGAGGAAATGAGACAAGATGTCCCAGCTCAAGCAGGAAAAAAGATACAAATTCCTCCTTCCTCTACCTTTTGTTGTATTTAGGCTCTCAGTGGTTTGGATGATTCCCACCTATATTGAGAGGGGCTATCTCCTCTACTGACTCCATGGATTCAAATGCTAATCTTACCCAGAAACACTTTTTTTTTTTATATTTATTTTTTGAGAGAGCCCCAGTGGGGGAGGGGCAGAGAGAGGGGAACAGAGGATCTGAAGTAGGCTCCGCACTGACAGGCTGACAGTGAGCCAGTGGGCTTGAACTCACGAACCAGAAGATCATGACCTGAGCTGAAGTCAGACGCTCAACCAACTGAGCCACCCAGGTGCCCCTCACCCAGAAAACAGTCTTACAGACACACCCAGAAATAATGTTTAATTTGGGCTCTCTATGGCCAGTCTAGCTGACACATAAAATTGACCATCACAGAGGGTGTAGAAAGGAAGAGATGGGTATAAGAGACATTCAAGATAAAATTGCCTGAGATTGTTGAAAGGGTATGTGTTAAAAGGTAAGCAAAAGGAAGTACTGACCTTTTTCTGGTGACTGGAAGAAGAATGGTGCAATAAAAACAAGTAGAGGGGCGCCTGGGTGGCTCAGTCGGTTAAGCGGCCGACTTCGGCCCAGGTCATGATCTCGCGGTCCGTGAGTTCGAGCCCCGCGTCCGGCTCTGTGCTGACAGCTCAGAGCCTGGAGCCTGTTTCGGATTCTGTGTCTCCCTCTCTCTCTGACCCTCCCCCGTTCATGCTCTGTCTCTCTCTGTCTCCAAAATAAATAAATGTTAAAAAAAATATTTAAAAAAAAAAAAAAAAAATTAAAAACAAGTAGAGATGTTCATTCATTTTGGTCAGTGAATACACCATACACCTCTTCTAGGCTTATTGGGAGTTCTAGGCAATTAAGACGGACAATTAAGACAGACAAATATAAAGTCTTGTGGAGTTAATATTCTTGGGGTGGGAGAGCAGACAAGCAAATAAACAAGAAAATGTCCTACCCGAGGAATTAGTATTTCCCCAAGATTTGACGAAAGGGCTCGTGCAAATGTCTGATGGCAGAAACAAGTCTGATAATTCCCCTCCCTGACATGATCTTACCCTAGATCAGTGGTTTTCCAATTTATGAGTCCTTCAGATCACCCAGAGGGCTTGTTGAAACACAGGTTGCTGGGCCTAGACCTAGAATTTCTGAATCAGTAGGTCTGGGGTGAAGCCCAATAATTTTCATTTCTATGTGATGCTAATGTTGTTTGTCATCTTATCATCCTTGGCTTCTTGGCATTGTCTCTGCTTAAAAATAAAGTATTTGTCCTCAGCCAACAAGACCAGAAAAGTTAATATAGGAGTCTGAATAGACATTTGTGTAGAAGACAACAGTAGAATCTTAGAGATTAATATTTCTGAGAATGAAGAGTAGATGGCTGAGAACTGAACGTAAGCTGTTGGTGATAAGTAGCATTTGTTGAATACCTACCCTGTGCTAGGCACTGTTCTGATATTTCTGTTACCTCATTTAATTTTCACAAGTCTGTGCAATAGGTCCTATTAGCCCATTTTACAGACAAGGGAACTAAAGCAAAGAACTGTTAACTTGTTCAAATTCACACTGCTGGTCAGTGGCAGAGAAAGGATTTAAACCCATGAAGTGTGACTTCAGTGTGCTGTTAATCACAGCGTGTTCATCCCTCGGGGAAAACTTTTGAGAGGGGTGGGGGTTTAGGACGAAGTCAAATTGGCAAATGAAAAGAAGTCAGAGCCATTAGTGATGGGAGACTTTTAACAAGAATATTGACTCTCTTGGAAGTTAACCTGTATGCTGGAAGGTTATACTTTCTCAGTTATTTTAAAAATTAGAATAATTTTTCCACAACATACTTTCACGAAAAGTTCTTGAAGATAACTTGGATACGTGAGTTTATATCAGATTGAATGGTTGCCATAAGGTATGGGAATTTCAGAGATGTTTACCAAGCACCTCTCATATATTAAATACTGGGGAGTTTGGGATATATCAGTGAACAAAACCAGGATGCCTGACCTGGAATTTAATTTACACTGGAGTATGTGGAGTGAGACAGATGATAAATAATAAACATAACTAAATTATCTAGTATGTTTGGAGGTGATACAAGAACAAGAAAATATGGGGTAAGGAGGAATGGAAGGTGGGTTGTGAGGCAGTGTGGATTAAATAGTTTGGACTGGGCAGGCTAATTGAAATAGTGATATTTGAAGCCATACAGAGAAAGACAGATACCATATGTTTTCACTCTTATGTGGATCCTGAGAAACGTAACAGAAACCCATGGGGGAGGGGAAGGAAAAAAAAAAAAAAAAAGAGGTTAGAGTGGGAGAGAGCCAAAGCATAAGAGACTGTTAAAAACTGAGAACAAACTGAGGGTTGATGGGGGGTGGGAGGGAGGGCAGGGTGGGTGATGGGTATTGAGGAGGGCACCTTTTGGGATGAGCACTGGGTATTGTATGGAAACCAATTTGACAGTAAATTTCATATATTAAAAAATAAAAAATAAAGCTGATTTTATTTAAAAAAAACATGAAATAGTGATATTTGAACAAGGACTTGAACATGGTAATCTTTTGAAAAGAGAAGAAATATTTTACATTGAGAATAGTACGTCAAAAAGGGTGTTTTGTTTTTGTTTTCTTTTTTGTGCACTAATTCAAATATGACTACATGTTTCTGTGGTTTTGTTTTTTTTTTTAATTACCTACTCCTTTGCTAAGCTTGCTTACAAAAAAAAATCATTTCTTTGTTATGTGTTTATCCTTGGTTGCTGCTACTGACTGCTGTTTTCATTTTTAGCAACATGCTAGATGACTTCTTGTTACAGGGCTGCTCTGATCAGTTTCCTTATTTTCACTCAGACCAGCAGAGGCCTTTGCAGTTGCAATCAATTCTCTTTTCATTTTGGTCAACAGTAAGCATTTGTTAACCAGTGTGCTAGCTGTATGCTAATATGTGTGTACATATTGCATAATATGAAGAGGTAAATGGGAGGACACGGGCTTGTTTACCTTTCATTTTTTGTAGAACATGACCTCAGATTCTCCCTTCCCCTCTTGTTTTATCTTTGAATGAAACATATTTTTCATTGTTTCTTAAACAGTAGTAGGTATGCCCTTACCATGGGGTCTTTGGGCTGTTTCTCCGCTAAGACCAGTCTTCCCTCTGATAATCTGCATGGCTTTCTCCTTCAATTTATTCAGCTCAAAACATCACGTTGCTAGAGGCCTGCTTTTCTAGTACCCTCAATGGAAGGGTGTACCCCCACCCCCATCACTGTATAGCCTAGTACCTTGCTTGAAGTTTCTACATAGCACTCATCAATCCTTGATGTTAAATATTTCTCTGGTCTTCTTGTTGGTCCATCTTCATTAACTTGGTGGTTTCTTGACCGTCTACCTTGAGCAGTTTTTTTTTTTTTTTTGCCATGTATCTGTCATATAATAACTTCAATAAATATTGATTTACTAAAGAATAAATTTAATGTTGGCATATATTCGGCTTCGACTTGTTATCTCATATTCAGAGTTGAAATTTGACATCCATAAGTTTAAGATTTCTTTAGCAATCCTGACCACATAGCTTGTCCTATGTTGGTAAACCTGTCAGCATTTATGGGGTGTAGCTAAACATAAAATAATGAAATTTTCATATGACTTCATTCTCATTACTGTGTGATCACTGATCCTATTTAAATAACTTGAGACCAGATTTGTCTGACCCAGTGAAGCATGACAAACACAAAAATGTGGATAAGCTAAAATACTTTTGCTTGGATCTGCTTAAATTAGATGGCTTAACATTTTCAAACATTTCTCATACTGAGCAGACTGCAAAATGAGTATTTCTCTGGTAAAGCAGCTGGTACTCTCCTCAGTTAAACAGACATTAGACTAAGTTGATTTGCCCAGAGCCACTAAGGGTCTAGTGGAATAATGTCAAAATAAAAGTGTGAATGATTTGGAAGGATAGAGGATTTAAATAGAATGGTGCATTTAGTCATTCATTGGTTAATATCTTTGTATTACTTTCTTTTTAAACAAAAGCAAATCTCTCTGCCCCTCCCCTGCTTGTGCTCTTTCAAAATAAATAAATAAACTTAAAAAAATTAAATAAGAGCTAGTCTAGTATATCAGCTAGTTAATCTTGATCTATTGTGTACCTTATTATGGTCAGCTTAGCATCATCTTCATAAAGTATACTTTGGAGTGAGTATGAATGTTATTCACACTTAACAGATATGTTTATCAGAAACTTTAAGATAGTAGGTTTGTAAATTAAGAAATTGTTTTTACCTGTTGTTTAAAAATAGGGTATATACCTTTTCTTTAATGTTCATTATAATTTCTTATTTTGCATTAATCATTGTTGTGAACCAGAAATCCAGAACATAAATTAGCTACTTGGAAGTTTATTTTTCTACTACAGACAATAACATTTTTATTAAGGAAAATTTCCAACCAAACACATTTAGAGAGAATGGTACAACAAACCCTACATATTCATAGCCAGCTTTAAAAACTTTAATACATTGTTAATCTTTTTTTTACGTTTATTCATTAAAAACATTTTTTTTTAAATTTTTTTTTTCAACGTTTTTTTTTTTATTTATTTTTGGGACAGAGAGAGACAGAGCATGAACAGGGGAGGTGCAGAGAGAGGGAGACACAGAATCGGAAACAGGCTCCAGGCTCCGAGCCATCAGCCCAGAGCCTGACGCGGGGCTCAAACTCACGGACCGCGAGATCGTGACCTGGCTGAAGTCGGACGCTTAACCGACTGCGCCACCCAGGCGCCCCTCAAAACATTTTTTTTTAATGACTTATTTATTCTTGAGAGAGAGAGAGACAGAGCATGAGCAGGGGAGGAGCAGAGCCAGAGGGACACAGAATCCAAAGCAGGCTCTAGGCTCTGAGGTGTCAGCACAGAGCCCGACGGGACTCGAACTCACAAGCCTTGAGACCTGAGCCGAAGTCCGATGCTCAACTGACTGAGCCACCCAGGCGCCCCTATTTATTCATTTTTAGAGAGAGAGAGAGAGAGAGAGAGAGAGGATCCCAAGTTAATATCGTGGAGCTCGACATGGTACAAGGCTCAAAGCTACGAATTGAGAGATCGTGACCTGAGCCGAAACCAAGAGTCAAAGGCTTAAATGACTGGGCCACCCAGGTGCCCCCCTACATGGTTAATTTTGTTTCATATATACCTCCAACTACTTTCTCTCCCTACTTTGTATTTGTTTTGTATTTTTTCAAAGTAAATTTCAGGACATGTATGTATCTCTTTCAACCATAGTGTGTCTCTGAAAGATAAAGGTTTAAAAAAATTTTTTAACATAACTTCACTATATAGGATATTTTAAGGCAGTCTATTTGGTCAGTGGGGTTATAAATTTCTGGAAATTTCCTTAAGAAAGCAGAAGTAGTGAGCTTATAGATGATTTCTGATTAATTTATATTAAAATTTCTAGAGAACAAAAAAACAGCATACTGAGTATCAAGGTGAATAACTTAGGATTTTGACTCACCTGGGAATCTTTTTTTTCTGCTCCAAAGCGTTATTAGGTTCTTATATTAAACCAAAGGTGTATAAATGTCTAGAAATCTAGTGTATAAATGTGAATTGTCGTGATGAATGTATATTAGACAGACTTGACTTACCTAATGCCAGAAATCCTAGATCACATGAATAATAGTGAACAAAATTGTGACACAGTAAAAATTCAGCTGTACTAGTTTCTCATAAAGGAAGAAGTTTAATTTGGTAAGGGAACTGGGCCACAAGATACAATGAAGAAGCTAAAATAAAAAAAACATTTCATAGCACCTATACAATTGAATTATGGAAATTTGAACTCTTGTTATGTGTTGTGAGAAATAATCAACTATATAGTAGTTCATTTTTAATAATTTCTTTAGAGCCTGAAATGAAAGATAATCATGAGAACCCACACGACCATTTTTGTCTACTTCTTAAATGAGTATGTTAATGTCTGGAAATTACAGGTAGTTAATACATTGCAACAATTTGAACTACAAATTAATTGGCTTTGACAGATGTATTTGGGTTTTTTCCCTTGGGTTCTTTTAAATTAAAAAAAAATTTAATTTAAGTATAGTTGACCTATATTATTATATGAGTTTCAGGTGTACAACATAGTGATTTGACAATTACGTACATTACGAAATGTTCACCATGCTAAGTGTAAGGGACATCTGTCCCTATACAAAGTTATTGCAGTATTATGTAGTGTATTCCCTATGCTATTTTGGTCATCACTGTGGCGTATTTATTTATAACTGGAAGTTTGTACCTATTTAATCCTCCTCACCTATTTCACCCCTTCCCCTTTGGCAACTACCAATTCTCTGTGTTTATGAACCTGTTTCTGTTTTGTGTTTGTTTTGTTTTTAGATGCCACATATAAGTAAAATATAGTATCTGTCTGACTTCTTTCACTTAGTATCCATGTTGTTGCAAATGGGAAGATATTCTTTTTTATGGCTGAATACCACATCTTTTTCCATTCATCTGTGGATGGACACTTAGGTTACTTCCATATCTTGGCTGTTGTAAATAATACTGCAGCAAACATAGGGGTGCATATATCTTTTCTAATTAGTGTTTTAGTTTTCTTTGGGTAAATACCTGGAAGTAGAATTACTAGATTGTATGACATTTCTTGTCATAGATTGTCATTACTAGACTAGACTAGTAATTGTCATACTAGATTGTATGATATTTTAAATTTCTTGAAGAACCTCCTCCATGTGGCTGCACCAGTTTTCATTCCTACCAGTCGCACATGAGGGTTCCCTTTCTCCACATCCTCACCATTAGTTATTTCTTGTCTTTTTAATTCTAGCCATTCTGACTCGTATGAGGTGATAATCTCATTGTGATTTTGGTATGCATTTCCCTGATGATTAGTGATGTTGAGCATCTTTTCATGTGTCTGTTGTCCGTTTATATGTCTTCTTTGGGAAAATGTTAAGATCCTCTGTTCATTTTCTGATTGGATTGTTTGTTTTTTTGGTGTTAGGTTGTATGAGTTCTTTATACATTTTGGGTATTAACCCCTTATTGGATATATCATTTGCAAATATCTTCTTCCAGTCAGTAGGTTGCCTTTTCATTTTGTTGATGGTTTCCTTTGCTGTGCAAAAGCTTATTGGTTTGATATAGTCCCAGTTGCTTATTTTTGCTTTTGTTTTCTTGCTTAAGGAGACAGATCCAGAAAAATATTGCTGAGGCTGATGTCGAAAAGTTTACTGTCTTTGTTTTCTTTCAGTTTTATGGATTCAGATCTTAATATTTAGTTATTTAATCTATTTTGAGTTTATTTTTATGTACGGCCTAAGAAAGTGCTCCAGTTTCATTCTTTTGCATGTAGCTGTACAGATGTATTTCTTCTAAAAGAAAAGTGCTCTAGAAAAATACTGGAGGTGGGAAAAGTTGGATCTGAAAATTTTGTCTTTGTTGAAAGGAAAGGTCAGTAATGCAGGTGATGACAGAGATAAAAAAGGAAGATGATGAAATGGAATTTTGGAATTGTGTCCAATCCAGGCCTTGGTGTCTCTTGTTATGAATATAGCCAAGCATATGCCACATCACCATCACATTTCATTTATTTCCTGACAGAACAACAGACGGAAACTCTTCATAGCCTTGACTTTGGCATCGTTTTTCTTGGGCATCTGTTACAAATGCCAAAATCTGTCTCTCTGTGTGAATAATGTTTGGAACTGATAGACTGATTAGTCTAATATGCTCTACCACTCCACCTAGGCAGGAAATACCATACCTTTCACCTTCTTAGTGAAAACAAAAACACCTTTTAGCCAACTTTATTTAGTATTATCGTTTGTATAAAATGAAGCAGGATTGTTTTGGTAAAGATCATTAAAGATGTATATAACAGTGAAAACAAATTTACTTATTTCAAGAAATCACGCTTGATTTGACAATAACTTGGTACAAAGTACCAATTGCACTTCCTTTACACCAATTATCAGTTAAGGGCCCTGCCTAAAACATAATTTTGTTCCTTTCATTCATCTGAGGCCTCATATTAATGAGGCCCAGTTTATAGTTGGGGGGGCAGGGTTAAGGAACCAAAATAAGGATAATGAGATTTTGTTTTTTTTTTAAAAAAATTTTTTTTTTTTCAACGTTTTTTATTTATTTTTGGGACAGAGAGAGACAGAGCATGAATGGGGGAGGGGCAGAGAGAGAGGGACACACAGAATCGGAAACAGGCTCCAGGCTCCGAGCCATCAGCCCAGAGCCCGACGCGGGGCTCAAACTCACGGACCGCGAGATCGTGACCTGGCCGAAGTCGGACGCTTAACCGACTGCGCCACCCAGGCGCCCCGGATAATGAGATTTTGAATGAGTTGCAGCAGTGTGAAGCCACTTTTAGGCCCATGAAGGGGCAGGGCAATAAGTTATTGGAGTCCAGACTTAGCTGTAGTTGTAGAGGGATGCAGCTTGACTGGAACCATGGTTGTGATGGAGGGAATGAACAAATAATGCTCAGACTTCTGGGGCGCCTGGGTGGCTCAGTAGGTTAAGCATCTGACTCTGTTTCAGCTCAGGTCATGATCTCATGGTTCTTGAGTTTGAGCCCTGTGTTGGGCTCTGCACTGACAGCATGGAGCTTGCTTGGGATTCTCTCTCTTCCTCTCTTTCTGCCCCTCTCCCACTTGTACTGTGTCTGTCTCTCTCAAAATAAATAAATAAACTTAAAATTAAAACAAAAATAATACTCAGACTCCTTTCATCTGCCTTCTGATGTTCTGCAGAACATATTTCTAATGGCCCCGAATGAACCAAGGTGATGCAATGAATAGGAGTTACTTGTGCTCTGAGGTAGTCTTAAAAATGAGCAAATGAGGGGTGCCTGGGTGGCTCGGTCGGTTAAGCATACAACTCTTGATTTCAACTCATGAGCTCACAGCTTGTGGGTTCAAGCCCCACATTGGGCTCTCCCACGCTGATGGTGCAGAGCCTGCTTGGGATTCTCTCTGTCTCCCCCTCTGCCTCTGTCTCTCTCTCTCTCAAAAATAAATAAATAAACTTAAAAAAAATTTTAATGAGCAAATGAAGGCTCGGAGAAGCTGTAAATACATTGCTCAAGGTCCCCTTAGAGATAGTGAATCTAAGCCATTTGACTCTTCCAGCCCTTTTTTAAAAAAAGTTTTTCTTAGTTTATTTTGAGAGAAAGCATGAGTAGGGAAGGGGCAGAGAGAGAATTCCAAGCAGGCTCTGCACTATCAGCATGGAGCCTCATGTGGGGCTCGAACCCACAAACCACGAGATCATGATCTGAGCTAAAATCATGAGTCAGACACTAAATGGACTGAGCCGCCCAGATGCCCTAGCCCCCCCTTTTTTTAAATTAACAGCTTTATTGAGATTTAATTTACTCACCATGAATTTCTCCTATATTAAGTGTACAGTGATTTTTAGTATATTTACATCACTACAGTGTCATAACAATCTAATCTTCAAACCTTTTCATTACCCCAAAAAGAAACCTTGTGCCCATTTGTAATCACTTCCCATTTTCACCCCTATCTAGCCCTTGGTAACCATTAATACCATTTTCTGTCTCTTTAGATTTGCCTTTTCTGGGCATTTCGTATAAATGGAATAATAAAATGCATGTTCCTTTGTTTCTGGATTTTTTGACTAAGCATACTGTTTTAGAGATTCATCCATGTTGTAGCATATGTTAATCAGTACTATAAGTACTTACAGCAGAGTAGTATTCCATTGCATAGACATAGCTCATTTTATCCGTTCAGTAGTTGTTGTATATATGGGTTGTTTTCACTTTTTGGCTCTTGTGAATAATGCTGCTGTGAACATTTGCATGAAAGTATTTGAACATATGTTTTGTTTTCCACCTAGGAGTGGAATTATTGGGTCTTCTGGATATTCTGTGTTGAACATTCTGAAAAACTGCTAAATTGTTTTCTAAAGTGGCTATACAATTTTACATTCCCACCAGCAATGTATAGGGGTCTGTTTCTCCACATTCTTGTCAATATTTGTGATTATCCTTTTAATTATAACCAATGATACCCTGGAAAGTTCATCATTTTTAACCCATAGATTTGTCTCTTCTATGATTTTCTACAAAGTTGAGTACAAAGGAAAGGATTATGTTTTCTCATCAACAACTCTGTTATTTTCATTGTTTTTTACAACTAAAGGACATTACAATGGAATTATTCAGCAGTTCATAGCCAAATTCATTAAACTCTTCATCCCTTAACATTAATTTTTAAAGCAACTTTTAGTGAAACTTGGAGCTATTTGGGAAGTAATGTGTATATGAGGGTAGGAGTTGACAGTGAAAGGTGTATTTGATTTTAAGATTCCCTTTGCTTTCAATTTTAGTTTGAGAACTGAGGGAGTTTTGAAGCAGCAGCCAGTGTTACCTTGTAAAAATGTATTTAGGCACTCTCATACCATTGCACTTGGAATAAAATCCAAACTTTACTATGCCCACAAGGCTTTTACATGGCCGCCTGTTAATCCTCCAGGTAAATAAGGCTCCTGCTACAGTCCCCTTCCCTCAGTACACTCAAAGCATGTTAGTCTTCTTTCAGCTTCTCTATAATAGCAAACTCTTACCTACTTCAGGCCTTTGTGTAACTTTTCTCTTCTCTTCCTCTGGTTTGGCACAGGAATAGTTTAATATTGTGGAGACTTTTGCCTGATCACTATATCCTCCAAAAGCAGTATCCCCATAGCTTCTGTCCTCAGCCTGTTTCTCATGTAAGACACTCTTGGGCATTTTCACCCACTTTCATGACTTCAAAAATACCCAACTGGTAATGATTCCCAATTTTTTATTTTCATCTTGGACTTCTTTCCTGGGTCTTAAATGGGAATGTTCATTAGTCTGCTTAAAAAAAATTTTTTTTTAATGTTTATTTTATGTTTGAGAGGGACAGAGCACAAGTGGGGGAGGGGCAGAGAGATAGGAAGACACAGGATCCAAAGCAGGCCCTGGCCTCTGAGCTGTCAGCACAGAGCCCAACATGGGGCTTGAACTCAACGAACCATGGGATCATGACCTGAGCTGAAGTTGGTGCTAAACCACTGAGCTATCCAGGCACCCCTCATTAGTCCACTTTTGATTATTCCTCATTCTATCTCTTAAGAACACCTCACCTCAAACTTAATGCATCCAGAATTGAACTCTTCCAGTTGGATTTGTTCAGCCTTATGGGTGGTTCACTATCATTCATGATTCCTCTGACTTTTCCCACAAATCTTTTTTGGCCAAACCTTGTCAGTTCTGTTTGTTTTTAAGAGTTCTCAAATGTCTATCTGTGGCCACTGTTCTGTCTTTACAGCCTTTTACTTGGATTTCTGCAGTAGAATCTTGACTTTCCTGCTTTCAGGCTTTCTCTGTCCTTTTTGTTTGTTTGTTTGCTTGTTTATTTTGAGAGAGAGCATATGCTGGAGAGGGGCAGTAAGAGGGAGAGAGAGAATCCCAAGCAGGCTCTTCACTGACAGTGCCCACACTGGGCTCAATCTCACAAACTGTGAGATCATCACTTGAGCATCCAAGAATTGGACACTTAACTGACTGAGCCATCCACGTGCCCCACAGGCTTCCTCTGTTCTTCACACTGCTTATCAGATCGTCTTTCTAACACGGTGATTCTTACTGCTAGTACATGGCAGAATTGCTTTAAGAGTTTTTCAAAGTGACTTACAGAGTCCTGTCTCAGAACTGTTAATAAATAACTTCTGGAAGTGAGAACTGGAAAGGTATATTTTGGAGGAAAAACAACAAGAACAACAACAACTACCAGATGATGCTAATGGGCACCCCTGGTTAAAAACCACTCTTTTAAAATACAAATTTAATTGTTTAACTCTGATTAAAATTCTTTAGAGGCTTTTGATTCCCTTGAAGGTAAAATATGAGATCCTGGGGTGCCTGGGTTCCCAGGGTCACCCTGGGCTCCATGCTGAGTGTGGAGCCTGCTTGGAATTCTCTCCCTCTGCCTCTGTCCCTCACCCGCTCCCTCTCCCTCTCTCTCTCTCTCTCTCTCTCTCTCTCTCTCTCTCTCTCTCTCTCTCAAAGTAAAAGTAAAAATAAATAAAAAACTTAATTTTGTTTGTTAAACAGATTAAAATTAAGTTTAGGGAAAGAATGTTCAGACCTAAGGTAGAGAGTGGTAACTGAATAATCTTTTGGCTCATTTTAATTTTTAGGAAAATGTCATTTTTTAAAAATTTGGCATTTAAAGTGACAACAGCTGAAGGAAGATGATACTTCCCTTGCAAAATTCCGATCCTTCTTATCTTCCACAATGAGTCTACCCTACTTTGAGTGTGTGGAGAAGGGATAGAAGATTGAAGTTTATGCTATGCTGGGAATATGAAGATTAAAACAACTGCATCTCTTATCTCTTGGCTCCTTCCTCTTCTCTAGGCCTTAGCTCCTGTAATTTTTCGATTATATATGGGGATAGTATAAATTCTCTGTCTTTATCCGTACCACCCATCCAGACCTGGGGGGCTAGGAGGACTATACCAGGGTAAGTCTGATATTAAATAAATGTATATTTATTCAAAGGAAATCTTTTATTGGTTCAAATATGGGAATTTGTTGACCATGTTTTGAGACATATTTTTTTACCAAGATAATTTTTTTTAATCTGGCTTTTGTTGGGGCTCCTCGCTGGCTCAGTCAGTAGAGCATGTGACTCTTAATCTTGGAATCATGAGTTCGAGCCCCACATTGGGTGTAGAGATTACTAAAAAAACTTAAACACAGATTTAAAAAAATAAGTGATGTCAACAAACCAGTGACTATCAGATTATTGTCAGGGTTAAAATCTTTCAACTTTGGCCAATGAATGCTCATTCATGTTTTTTATTAAAGAATTTCAAATTGTATTCAAAATGAGTAGCAAAAGAATAAAGTTGGACTCCTACCTTATAGTATGTACAAATATTAATTCAAAATGCACTGTAGACCTAAATGGAAAAATTAAAACTGTAAAACTCTTAGAGGAAACATAGGAATAAATCTTTAGGACCTTGGTTAAGTAATGGTTTCTCAGATATGCCATCAAAAACACAAGTGACAAAAAAATCTATTGAACTGCATCTAATTTTATTTATTTAATTATTTTTAATTTTGTTAATGTTTATTTAATTTTGAGAGAGAGACAGAGCAGAAGCGGGAGAGGGTCAGAGAGAGAGAGAGGGAGACACAAAATCCAAAGCAGGCTCCAGACTCCGAGCTGTCAGAAACGAACCCAACATATGGCTCGAGGCCAAGAACTGTGAGATCATGACCCCAGCCAAAATTGGATGCTTAACCGACTGAACCACCCAGGTGCTCTTACCTGCATCTAATTTTAAACTTAAATTTTAAGGGGCACCTGGGTGGCTCAGTTGGTTAAGCATCCAACTTAGGCTTAGGTCATGATCTTGCATTTTGTGGGTTTGAGCCCTGCGTCGTCCAGCTTGCTGCTGTCAGTGCAGAGCCTGCTTCATATCTTCTGTCACTCTCTTTCCCCCTCCCCTGCTTGTGCCCTCTCTCTCAAAAATAAATAAAGCATTAAAAAAAAAAAAAAAAACAAGGTTGAACTGAATTGTTGGATGGTCACCCAGTTGGTGTCCAGAGAGTTGGAGAAGTGGATGTTGGTGTAGGAAAAAAACAAAAAAAAAAACACAACAAACTCAAACTTTAAAACTTTTGGGCTTCAAGGGCACCTGGCTGACTTAGTCGGTGGAGCATACGACTCTTGATCTTGAAGTTGTAAGTTTGACCCCATGTTAGGTGTGGAGATTACTTTAAAAAATCTAAAAAATAAAATAAAACAAAATAAAAATTAAAAAAAAAAACAAAAAAACTTTCAGGCTGCAGATTACACCATCAAGAAAGTGAAAAGATAACTTACAGAATGGGAAACAATATTTAAATATCATGTATTTGTCAGGTACTTGTATCCAGAGTGTACACCTTGATTTAAAAAACAACAACAACCCTTGGGGCGCCTGGGTGGCGCAGTCGGTTAAGCGTCCGACTTCAGCCAGGTCACGATCTCACGGTCCGTGAGTTCGAGCCCCGCGTCAGGCTCTGGGCTGATGGCTCGGAGCCTGGAGCCTGTTTCCGATTCTGTGTCTCCCTCTCTCTCTGCCCCTGCCCCGTTCATGCTTTGTCTCTCTCTGTCCCAAAAATAAATAAAAAACGTTGAAAAAAAAAATTTAAAAAAAAAAAACAAAAAACAAAAAAAAAAACAACAACAACCCAATTTTAAAGTGGGCAAAGGATTGGAATAGACATTTGTTCAAAGAAGAAATACAGATGGTCAGGAAGCATAAAGATGTTCAACATCATTAGGTAAATGCAAATCAAAACCACAATGAGATACTATTTTATACCTACTAGGATAGCTATTATAGTAAAAACACAGGCTGTAAGAAGTGTCAGCAAAGATGTTGAGAAATTGTAACCCTTAACCATTGCTGGTGGGAATGTAAAATGGTACCACTATTTTGGTTGGCCATTCTTAAAAATGTTGAACATATTTGAGTTGCAATATGACTCAAAAATTCAACTCCTAGGTATACACCCAAGAGAAAAACATACATCCACACAAAAACTTGTACATGAATGTTCCTAGGAGCATGATTCATAATAGCCAAACAGTGGAAACACCCTAAATGTCCATCAACTGTTAAGTGGCTAAATAAAATGTGTATCTATAAAATGAGATATTATGCAGCCATAAAATGAAGTGAAGTACTGATATATAGATGTTGTAACATGGGATGAACCGTGGAAACATTGTGTTAAGTGAAAGAAGCTAGTTGCAAAAGGCCAGGTATAGTATGATTCCATTTTTGTGAAATACTTTGAGTAGGGCAAATCCATAGAGACAAAAGTAGATCAGTGATCGCCTGGGGCTGGGTGCCAGGGGATATGTGGAATGATAATGGGTACAGGTTTATTTTTGAGGCAGTGAAAATATTCTAAAGTTAGATTATGGTTCTGGTTGCACAACTCTGAATATTCTTAAAAAGCACTGATTTGTACACTTTAAAAGGATGACCTTTATGGTATGTGAATTACATATCAATAAAGCTATAATTAAAAAACATCTAGAACAACATAACAAAAATGTGATACTTAGGGATAAATTTAACAAAATACTGGGGTGCCTGAGGGGCTCAGTCGGTTAAGCATCCAGTTCTTGACTTCGGCTCAGGTCACAATCTCCTGGTTCGTTAGTTCAACCCCCATGTTGGGCTCTGCACTGACAGCCCAGAGCCTGCTTGGAATTCTCACTCCCTCTCTTTCTGCTCCTATCACACTCATGTGCGCATGCTCTTTCTCTCAAAATAAATACACTTAAAAAAGAAACACTTTCTCTCAAAATAAATACACTTAAAAAAGAAACTTGTAAAAAATTTAACAAAATACTTACAAGAATTATGCACTAAACACTACAGAAGACTGCAGAGAGAAATTAAAGACCTAAATAAATAGATATACTCCTGGATTAGAGTCCTCAGTATTTCTAAGGTGGTAGTTTTTCTGAAAGTCATATATAGATTCAGTACAATGTTTTTTGTAGAAGTTGACAAGCTGACTCAAAAATTTATATGGGAATACCTGGCATACCCAAAATAGTTGTGAAAAAGAACAAAATTGGAAGATTTGTCCAACCTGAATGAATCATTTACCAGGCTGTGTTTTATTGGCCTAAGAACAGACACATTGATGTAACAGAATAGATAAGAATAGAACCACAAATATATGGCTAGTTTTTTTAAAGAAGAGATGCCAAAGCAATTCAATGGGTAAAGAATAATTTTTTTCAATATATAGTACTGGGATAATTGCATATCCAAATTTAAAAAAAAATGAATCTCAAGCCTTAACCTCACACCATGTACAAAAAATTAACTCCAAATGAATCAGACTTAAATGGAAAAAGTAATACCATAAAACTTCAGAAGGAAACAAACCTTCCTTTAAGAGGAAAAAGGAGAAAATCTTTGAGATAGTGGATTAGGCAAAGATCTCTTAGCAACAATAGCAAAAATACAATTCATAGGGGCATATGGCTGACTCAGTCAGTGGAGCATGTGACTTTTGATCTCAGTGTTGTGAGTTTGAGCCCCACGCTGGGTGTAGAGATTACTTAAAAATAAAATCCTAAAAAAATTCATTTAAAAATGGTTCTCTTCTTCTAACTACATTATTATGAGGATGAATGAAAGCCACAGAGTGGGAGAAATTATTTTCAAAACGTATATCTCACCAAGGATTTGATGATATCAGGCAAAAGATTTGAGTAGATATTTTACCAAAGATTTCTGCATGTTAGATGAGCAAATGATGCTAAACATTGTTAGTAAGGAAATGCAAATTAAAATCACAGTTAGGTACTATTGCACACCAATTAGAATGGCTAAACTTTGTTTTTATATTTAAAAAAATTTTTAAGTTTATTTACTTTTGAGCAAGAGAGAGAACAGGGTAGGGGCAGAGAGAGAGGGAGACAGAGGATCCCAAGCAGGCTCCATGCTGTCAGCACAGAGCCTGACGTGGGACTTGAATTCATGAATCACATGAGCTCATGACCCGAGCTGAAACCAAGAGTCAGACGCCTAACTGACTGAGCCACCCAGGCGCCCCTAGAATGGCTAAAATTTTTAAAAAGAAAAGAAGCAACTTACAAATTGGTAATACTTAGTGCCAGTGAGGATGCAGAGCCATAGACGAGACATACAGTACTAGGGATATGAGAAAAAGGATAGCTACTTTGGAAAACAAGCAGGTTTCTCTAAAGTTCAACATTACCTTATTACCATACCAGCCATCCCCCTCCTATATGTTTAGTCAAGTGAAATGAAAACTTGTGTTCACACAGAAACATACACAGGTGTGTGACAACTTTATTCATAACTGCCAAAAACAGGAAGGAACCCGAAGGTCCTTAAAGTGATAAATGGATTTAAAACAAGCACTAACCTCTGATGCATCCACATAATGGAATGCTGCTCAGCTATAAAATGTAATGAATTACTGGTATAAATAAAAACATGGATGAATCTCAGAGGCATTAAGCTAACTGAAAGTAGCCAGACACAAAAGGCTACACAACATGTTAAATTACTCTATTCATTTGACATTTTGGGCAAGGGAAAACTATAAGAACAGAGAATAGATCCTAGGGAGATGGTGGGAGGATCTAACCATAGTTGGGCATGGGGGAATCTTTTATAATGCTGGGACTGTTCTCTCCCTTAGTTTTTGCAGTATTTACATATTTTTTCAAACTCACTGACCTGTACACTAGAAAGGGTGAATTTTATTGTATGCAAACTATGCCTTAATTTTTGAAGAAATTTAGAAAATGAACCTTTACCCTTACCTTACAAAATTTATCTCAAAATGATTTCATACACCTAAATATAAAAGCTAATACTTTAAAAAAAAAAGCTAACACTTTAAAACTTAAAGAAAATATGGGTGAATATATTAGTGATAGGATACTAAAAGCACTGACTTTATAGAAAAAAATATAATTCAGGTTGATCAAATATTAAAACCTTGTTAGTCAAACTCAGAAGCAGAGAATAGGAATGTGGTTGCCAGAGACTAGAGGAAGGGAGAATTGGGGAGTTGTTCAAAGAATATAGAGTTTCAGTTATTCAAGATGAATAAGCTCTAGAGCTCTGCTGTACAACATAGTTAATACTACTGTATTTCACACTTGGCTAAGTGGGTAGATCTGTTGTTAAGTGCTTTTACCACAAAACTGATGAAAACCTTTTACTGAAAGACACTAGAGGGCACCTGGGTGGCTCTGTTGGTTGAGCATCCAACTTCAACCCGGGTTGTGATCTCAACGGTTCATGAGATCCAGCCCAGCATCAGGCTTACTGCTGTCAGTGCGGAGCCCTCTTCAGATCCTCTGCCCCTGCTCTCTCTGCCCCTCCTCCGCTCATGCACATGCTCGCTCTCTCTCTCTCTCTCTCTCTCTCAAAAACAAACATTAAAAAAAGAAAGACACTAGAAAGTATAAAGGAGACCATCAGACTGGAAGAAAACATTCACAATACATATATCTGACAAAAAAGGTAGATCCAGAATATAAGAAAAGTGCTAACAACCTGAATTTTTTTAAAGGCAAAAATTCAGAACGAACTTTACAAGAGGAGCTGAAAGAATAGCCTGTTAGCATATAAAAAGATGCTCGTCATCATTTGTTATTAAGAAATGCAAATTATGCTGTGGTGAGATACCACTATACCTACTAGAATGACTAAAATTAAGAAGACTAAAAATATCATGTGGTGAAAAGGTTGCAAAGTAAAAATGGGCGCCTGGGTGGCTCAGTCGGTTGAGCGTCCGGCTTTGGCTCAGATCATGATCTCACGGTTTGTGAGTTCAAACCCCACGTCAGGCTCTGTGCTGACAGCTCAGAGCCTGGAGCCTGCTTCAGATTCTGTGTGTGTGTCTCTCTCTCTGCTCCTCCCCTGCTCGTGCTCTGTCTCCCTCTCAAAAATAAACATTAAAAAATTTAAAAAAAAGTAAAAATGGAAATTTGATATATTACCTTACGTGGTAATGTAAAGTAGTACATACCCCTACATTATGACCCTGTAATTCCACTCCTAGCTATTTAACTTAAGAGAAATGAAAACATATGTCCATGAAAGACATATACAAATGTTGATAGCAGTGGTATAGTCAATAATATAATCATGTTATAGGAGATAGGTGGCAACGACATGTATCATGGTTAGCATTCCATAATGTATATGATTGTTGAATCACTATGCTGTACACCTGACACTAATATAATATTATATGTCAACTGTACCTCAATTTTTAAGTCTGCAGCGATATATTTAAAGTGTAAGGTGTTTACATTTTTGAAAAATATTACTAAAATATAAGTAAATATCATGTATGTACATGAGAGAAAAAGGGGGGAAGCTGATTTTTATTTTACAGAAGAATACTTTTAAATATTAAAGGAATGATGTAATTAGAAAACTACCATTTCCAATCTCCAAGGTGATAATTTAATTAAAGATGGATGATGTCTGAAACCTTTGCTTTTGGGAATAAGGTATTTACTAAGTTTTAAGTAACATTTCCCAATTGCATTTCAAAGGAGAAAAAATAACTACCTGGAGAGATCTGACATGTACCTTACCCACTTTAAGATTAGTATCACCAACAACAAGACAAACTGACATTATGTGTATCCTCATATGAGGCAATATGAAGTACAAAATATCATTTATGCACTTCTCATGAGGTATCCTTTAGAGTCAGAATTTGGGATAGTCTACATTCAGCTGACTTGTTTTCCTCAACAAGTCTATGTCATGAAATCAAGACAAAAGGGATCTGGGATTAGAGGCAGGGTAGAGACATTGTTCTAAATTTAAAGAGAAATAGTCAAGTGTAATTCTCCTTTTTTTAAAAAAAAGTTTATTTTGAGAGAGAGTGTGCACATACATGTGAGTGTGAGCAGGTGAGGGGGAGAGAGAGAGGGAGAGGAAGAATCCCAAGCAGGTTCCGTGCTGTTAGCACAGAGCCTGACATGGGGCTTAACCTTATGAACCATGCGATCATGACCTGAGCCGAAACCAAGAGTCAGAGGCTTAACCCACTAAGCTGCCCAGACACCCCAGCAAGTGTAATTCTTGGAGTTTTCATTGGATCCTACATAGAAAAGCTTTAAAATCCCAAACATTTAGGCAACAATTGGGAAATTAGAATATGACCTCTGTATTACATACTGTTATTGACTGAAATTGTTAAGTTTTTTCAAGTCTAATAATGATAATTATAATGATAATTAGCTGTATAGGAGAATGACCAATTCCTAGGAGATACAGCTGAAGTATTTAAAGATGTAGTGTCCTTATGCAAGTTATTTTCAAGTGGTTTAGTAAAAAAGAAAGGTTTAGTAAAGAAAAGGGTATATATGTAAAGAAAAGTGTGTGTGTGTGTGTGTGTGTGTGTGTGTGTGTGTGTGTGTAGAGAAAAATAAAACAAAGGTAACAAAATGTTCATGATTATTGAGTCTTAAGCAACAGGTGTATAATATTTTTATTGGACTTTCCATTCTTTTCTGGGTTTAAAATATTCAAAATAAATGTCAAGGGGATAAAAAAATATCTTGTTCTGAATTACTCTCAATATGTACAAGCTTGAAATTGTCTAGGTGAGTTATTTAATTATCAGTTTATTTGAATTATCTGATACTCCATAAAATGGTAGAATTAGAGGGACCTTAGATCATCTTCTCTAATTCTGTATTCATACAGATGAAGAATTCAGTCTGACATTAAGTCTTTTATTCAAATGATACTGTAAGCAGGTGGTAGAGGTTGTATAATGAATTCAGCTGCCCTGTTTTCCAGGCTATTGCTCTTCCCACTGTACCATGTTATTTCTCTCCCAGTAAAAGGAAGTAAAGTTAAATTAAGGAATATACTGTGTATCATTTTTCTTCCTAGTATATCTTCAATATATTTCCCCATTTTGACAGTATTGTCAGACCGTATTTGATCTATTAATCAAATCTATTGAATTTAGTCAGAGACTTTTGCTACTTTTGATAATTGCTCTCCTAGAAATTTTTTGATCATATGGTTTGAGCTGTGTTTTTGGTCACTTATTTTTATTATCCTCTAGTTTAAGCTATGAAGAAGGACATCCCTCACACTCTGAAACAGATCTCCTTCAGAGACAGACTTTTGCAGCCTCCCATCACCTTCCTGGATATGCTGCCACACCTCAGCCAACTGGTAAAAATGCTCTTGTAAAGTTAATCTGGCTACGTTTAGTGAATAAGAAGAAAAATCAGTTTTCATATTTTGGGTTATGAATGTGGGCAGAAAATAATGGAGCTGTGGGAAAAGTGAAAATGAAATTAAAAGCTTTGTCTTTTACTGATAGGGAATATCTATATAATTAATTGGGAGATCTTCCCAATCCTTGTAGATTTTTTTTTAACTTTTTTCTACCTTTTTTTTTTTTTTTTTTTTTTGAGAGACAAAGCACAAGCAGGGGAGGGGCAGAAAGAGGGGAAGACACAGAATCTGAAACAGGCCCCAGGTTCCGAGATGTCAGCACAGAGCCCAATGCAGGGCTATAACTCATGAGCTGTGAGATCATAACCTGAGCTTCTGAAGTTAGATGCTTAACCAACTGAGCCATCCAGGCACGCT
This sequence comes from Neofelis nebulosa, assembly GCF_028018385.1. NCBI lineage: Eukaryota > Metazoa > Chordata > Mammalia > Carnivora > Felidae > Neofelis > Neofelis nebulosa. The sequence continues at coordinate 87,135,593 of NC_080791.1, forward strand.
GATTTTTGTAGATTTTATATTGTAACCATGCTTCATCAAATTCATGTGTGTTTGCTATTTCAAAATAAAACAGTTTAGGGTTGTAGAGGTTTTGGCCTTGAATTTCAGGGATTCTTTTTTATTTATTTATTTTAAAACATTTGAGACAGTGCAAGAGTGCATGAGTGGGGGGAGGGGCAGAGAGAGAGGAGAGAGAGAATCCCAAACAGGCTTTGTGCTGTCAGCATGGAACCCTATGCCAGGCTCAGTCTCACGAGCAAGGTCAAGACCTGAGCCAAAATCAAAGAGTCAGACGCTTAACCGACTGAGCCACCAAAGCACCCCCCTGTTTTTATTTTAAAAAGGACTCTCTGGGGGCACCTGGGTGGCTCAGTCAGTTGAGCATTCAACTCTTGGTTTCAGCTCAGGTCGTGGTCCCAGAATCATGGGATCAAGCCCTGCGTCAGGTTCCAAGGGCTCCATACTGAGCATGGAGCCTGCTTGGGATTCTCTCTTTCCTCCTACCCCTGCTCCCAGGTACACTCTCTCTGTCTCTCAAAAAAAATAGGTAAATTAATTAAATATGAACAGGAATATACTTTTGTATTATTAAATATTTTACTTTGTGACATATTTTATCTTCAAACATAGGTCTTTCTGGAATATTTGATACTAGTGTGAACAGTGCCAGCACTAACACTAAAGAATCTTCAGTGATGAATTTTCTCTCTGCTGTTGAATCCCGAACTGCTCAGGCTGCTTCTTCAGGAACTACTCTTTTACCACAATTCAGGGCTCCATCCTGGCAGACAGGTGATTCTTTGTTTTCACAATTTTTTTTTAAGTTTATTTATTTATTTTCAGAGAAAGCATGAGTGGGGGAGGAGCAGAGAGAGACTCCCAAGGAACCATGAGATCATGGCCCAAGCCAGGATCAAGAGTCAGATGCTTAACCAGCTGAGGCATCCGGGCACTCTTGTTTTCAGAACTTATAAGTCCAGAAAAAATACTGATAAAAATTTTTATGGCCTTGTCATTATATAGTGTAGCTGAGAGTAATTACTGGTTTTCCGGTGAAATTTAAAACCTGGAATTTTTCACAATTTTAAGTTGGACGAAACTCAGATTTGTCACTTTGGTGAAAACTTAACAGATTGAAGAAGATAGATAATTATTGAAGATAAACCCTAGGTATAAAGTTCCTATCTGGCAGTTTATGTAGCTACTTGTCTACTTAATAAAAGCAAAAATTAAATTTTCTTTTATTTTTCCATTTCAACTTTATTGAAGTATAATTGATACATAAAATTATAATATGTTTAAAGTATACGTTGTGATTCACCATACATTGTGAAAGAATTACCCCGCAGTTGATTAATTAACACATCTATCACCTCACATATTTATCTTTTTTGGTTTTTGGTGAACGATTAAATTCATTTATCTTAGTGACTTCAGGTTGAGTAGATGATACAGTAAAAAACAATCTTGAGACTGATTTCATCATTAGAGTTTAATGTAAAGTTATCCAGAATTGAACAGATTAAATCACTATTTAAAGTTCTGAATTACTCTCAAAATGTACAAGCTTGAAATTTTCTAGGTAAGTTATTTAAATCAGTTTATTTGAATTATCTGATGTTCCATAGAATTAGAGGGGCCTTAGATTATCTTGTCTAGTCCTTTATTCATACAGATGAGGAATTTAGTCTGACATTAATTAAACTGTAGTGGACATTACAAGCTGATATTATATTTTCCCTGTTTATATATACATTCCATTTTTCACTTATTTCTCCCCCAAAATTATGTGTATGTTTTTACTTTTCTCAGGGTGACAGGAAAGTTAGGTGTTTTTTTTTTTTTTAAAGGCTTTGTTTTAAATAATAAGACATGTCATCTTATTATTTGAGGAGATGTTTTATTTTTTAAATGTTTATATTTTTTTGAGGGAGAGTGTGAGCGGGGGAGAGAGGGGGACAGAGGATCCCAAGCAGGCTCTGGGCTGATAGCAGCGAACCTGATGCAGGGCTGGAACTGAGGAACCTGTCATGACCCGAGCCAAAGTCAGATACTCAACCAACTGAGCCACCCAGGTGCCCCAAAGAGATATTTTTAAATAATAGCTATAGGAAATAATACTTTACTATTCTGATATAATTCCATTAATAGAGCTCCTCAATTTAGCAGTTTTTTTTCTGCTTCCAAGGAGATAATGTTTTAATGTGAAATAAAGGAGAATATTAAGAAACAAAGTAGCTTCTTCCTTTTTTGCTCCCTGGAATAACTGTACATTACACATAATCAGTTAGGCTTTCTATTCCAATTTCTATGATTATATTATTTTATTTTATTTTTTTTTTTTTTTTTTTTTTTTTAAATTTTTTTTTTCAACATTTTTTATTTTTGGGACAGAGAGAGACAGAGCATGAACGGGGGAGGGGCAGAGAGAGAGGGAGACACAGAATCGGAAACAGGCTCCAGGCTCCGAGCCATCAGCCCAGAGCCTGACGCGGGGCTCGAACTCACGGACCGCGAGATCGTGACCTGGCTGAAGTCGGACGCTTAACCGACTGCGCCACCCAGGCGCCCCTGATTATATTATTTTAAACACAAATACTAAATGTTTATTCTTTTAAGTATAACTAGATTACTTTCTGTCTTTGTAGTAGCAATATTTTTTGACATTTAATGGGAAGAAGTGAGAGAAAAAGGTTTTTGAAAGGGCCAGAGAATCTTTTTTCCCCCTATTTTTCTAAAATAAACAACAAAATTTTAATGGAAGCTCACAAAAAACATGGAAACAACAAAAAAGTTATATGAAATGGAAAGTGATACTTCCTAACTACATTCCCACTTTTGTAGAGAAGAGTTAACAGTTCTTTGATATCTTTGTATATCAAAACATCTATATTCACGTACTCAGGGTTTGTAGCAATAGTATTAATAGGATATGCCATAATTATTTGATCATTCCATGTTGGTATACATACGGGTTGTTTCTACTTCTTACAGACAATAACTATAAGAAAGTATCTTGTATAGATATCATTGTGTCCATGTATTGCTATATGATAAATTTCTAGAAGTAGAATTTTTAGATCATAAGACTATACATTTTCACTTTACTATATGTGGCTAGAATGGTTTCTTGAAATGTTAATAATCTTATTGATAATACTTTATTAATTTCTGATCAGCCTTGTATAATAAGCACACATCTATTGTCATTGGAAGTTGTTCATAGAAAACCAAAATTTGGAATCCAAGAGATTTTTAAAATTTATATATTTTGATAAAGGAAATTGCAGGGTTAACCTCACTGTTTATTTTTAGATTTATTTATCATGTTAAATGTAGAGAGTTTAGTTTTCATTTTAATGTTATGAACATTTTAGTTTGTTGCTATTGCATTGAGATTTCAGGATAAATTAATCACTAGAGATTGTGTACATTTTTACTGGTTTCTTAATTTTCAGATGGCATTATCTAACTATAAACTCATTTCTATAACAATTATAGACACAAATTGCTAATACCTTTGTAACTTTGTTTTTGCTTTTAAGAAAGCTAGCTGTCTTGAAATGTAATTTTTTAAATTTACATGTAGAACTAGCTTATCAGGCTTTTCAGTCTTACAGAGATTTTTTTCCCCCGCCCCTTCACCCTTACAGAGATTATAATGGGTTATGGGTATGTAAGTCTCTACTGTAAAAACGTGTGCGTGTGTGTGTGTGTGTGTGCTGTGATTGCATAAAGTTCTTTATGTTTTCTCTTCACAGGTATGCATTCCTCAGCAGCAACTGAGCTGTTTGTTACTGGACCTTTGCCAACCACTGGAACACTTCCACCCTCTGCCCTCTCTGCTTATCAGCATCCCACCACCTTCAGCAATAGAAACTTTGCTACCACCTCACCTTTGGTGCTTCAGGATTCGTCTTTTAACACTACATCAAATGGAATTTTAAATCCTCATGACCCTCTGCTACAAATCAAGACTTCCCAGGGAACTGTTCCAACTGCTTTGGCATTTGAGCGCCTGGGCAGTTCTGCGTTAAGTAACAGCATACCACCTCAGTCTTCAACGTATCGCTCAGCGCAAGAGTCTGCACCCCATCTTTTACAACCTCAATTTAGTTTGTTGCCTTCAGCACTTGGGGGAGCCCAGCAAACTCCTCAAGCCTACAGTTCAACTCTCTTTACTAGTTCTACTGCTTCCATTGAAAGAGCTCTTCTTCGAGAATGTAGTGTTATTAAACACCATCAGCGGCCTTCAGGTACCCAGTCTATTCAGGCACAACTGACTGGTTCACAGCATTCCTTGCATAGCTATCTGTCAAATGCAAGTGTGGTTAATTTTCAGGAAACAAGTAGGCAGTCATCTTTATCCTGTAGCCCAGTTGGAGATTCTACTCAGGTGAGCAATGGAGGATTACAACAGAAGACCTCCCAGGTGTCAGTGGAACTTGCTCAGTCTTACTCATCTACAATTCCATCATCAGGGTTTCCTCCATCTGCTACAAAAGTAAAAAGCTGTTCTACAAAACAACCACTAGCATCCACTAAGACCCCCAAACCTCAAAGTGTAATTCCTCCTGTGCAAACATTAAGCTATTCCAAACCTTTACATAACCAGAGTTCTGTAATATCGGGCCAAGCACAAATTTATTCTACAGCGCAGCTACCAAGCCTTTTATCAGTTAGTCAGTCCCAAAATTATGGTTTAGTACAGCCACATAATGTGCCATCTATTGTTCATTCACAGGTTTATAGGTCCAACAAAGTTGAGAAGTTGCCATCCTTATATAAAACATTGACTTTTTCTGGATCATCTCAGACTATAACTTCTGAAAATCAGACACTTAATTATTCTTCTAATCAACAAGAAGTATTATCTTCAGTTACAAATGAGAATTACCCTGCCCAAACAAGAGATCTGTCTTCAGTTAGTCAGTCTCAAAGTTATTCATCTAGTCATTCTCAGGGTTTACCACCAGTTAGCCAGACACAGGTTAGTTATTCATCTCAGTCACAGGTGTTATCAGTTGTTAGTCCTTCAGAAAGCTATGCTTCAGGGCAGTCTCTAACATTAACAGCCCCTTCTCTTTCTTACTCTTCTGCCACTCGGGCTCAGAATTTGCCAGATTCTAGCCCAACCCAGAATTATATTTCCATGCATTCTTCCCAGAATGCTCAGACTCAAGGGTCATCATCTCCCCAGTCCCAAAAGTTTTTGCCTGCTGCCCAGTCATCATCTTTTGCATCCTCTACTCACTGTCAGACATTACAGAATAACATACCTTCCCCTGATCCAAAGTCTTATGCTGAAAGAAAACTTGATTCAACTGTGTATACATCTTCAAAGCAAGAAGAGGATTTTCCAATGCAAGAGTTGCAGGTATTGCAGCCACAAGTGTCTCTTGAGTCATCAACCCAAAGGCTGTCCGATGGAGAAATTAATGTTCAAGAATCGGCTTATAAGGTGTCAAAGGCAGATGACAGGTATTCTCAGAGTGTAATTAGAAGTAATTCTCGTCTTGAAGATCAGGTTGTTGGGATTGCTCTACAAGGGTCAAAAAAAGAAGAAAGCATGGTTGGTTCAGTGACACAGCTTACCCAACAAATTGGCCAAGTCAGTGCAGCAACCCTTGATATTAAGAAGGCAACTAATTTAATGCAAACTCCACAAATAAGGTTGAATACTAAAGACCTCAACCCGCAGCATTCTCTTATACATAAGGTACATGAAGCCAAGGTCCAGGAGCAACATGATCAAATAATTAATGCCTCATCTCAGATTCAAATTCCAAATCATGCTTTAGGGCATGGCCATCAGGCCTCTCTTCCTAACACACAGGTCCTTTTAGATTCTGCCTGTGATTTACAAATTCTTCAGCAGTCAATACTGCAGGCAGGTTTAGGACAAGTAAAGGCATCTTTACAAGTACAGCGTGTTCAAAGTCCTCAACAAATAGTACATCCTTTCCTTCAAATGGATGGTCATATTATTCAGAGCAATGGTGATCATTCTCAGCAGCAGCTCCATCCTCAAACTTCTGAAATTATGAAAATGGACCTCTCTGAGTCTTCAAAACCATTACAACAACATCTAACAGCTAAGGGCCATTTTAGTGAAACAAGTCAACATGATTCAAAGAATCATTTTGTTTCTCTTGGATCAATGTGTTTCCCAGAGGCAATGCTTCTCAGTGATGAGAGAAATATTTTATCAAATGTAGATGATATCTTAGCAGCTACAGCAGCAGCTTGTGGGGTTACTCCTTCTGATTTTTCCAAGTCAACTTCAAATGAAACCATTCCGGCAGTTGAAGATGGTGATTCTAAATCTCATTTTCAGCAGTCATTAGATGTTGGGCACGTGACTTCAGATTTTAACTCTGTGACAGCCGCAGTAGGAAAGCCACAGAATATAAATGATATTTCCTTAAATGGAAATCAAGTTGCTGTAAACCTGTCACCAGTACCAACCCTCCAGTCAAAAATGACTCTTGATCAACAGCATATTGAAACTGGTCAAAATAAAGCATCTAAAGTAATTTCACCTGTGGTTGGACCAAGTCATGATGTCCAGGAGCAAAGTTCTGGCTCATTCAAGAAACAGTCTGCTACCAATCACGAATCTGAGGAAGATAGCGAAGTTCCTATGGATAGTACATTAAATAATAACAGAAGCCAGGAGTTTGTTTCTAGTAGAAGTATAAGTGGAGAAAGTGCTACATCAGAGAGTGAGCTCACCGCTGATGACAGCAGTGTGTCAGTGAACCCAACTAGAAGTACACTTGCACTGTTGGCCATGGCCCAACCTGGGGAGGCCATCGGTGTCAAGATTGAAGAAGAAAATCAAGATTTAATGCATTTTAACCTTCAGAAGAAAAAAACTGGAAAGGGGCAAACAAAAGAGGAAGACAACAGTAATCAGAAACAGCTGAAAAGGCCTGCCCAGGGCAAACGCCAGAATCCAAGGGGAACAGATGTGTATCTGCCATATACTCCTCCTTCCTCAGAGAGCTGCCATGATGGTTATCAGCATCAAGAAAAAATGAGACAGAAGATCAAAGAAGTAGAGGAAAAACAGCCAGAAGTCAAAACAGGATTTATTGCCTCTTTCTTAGATTTTTTGAAATCTGGGCCCAAGCAGCAGTTTTCCACTCTTGCTGTACGAATGCCTAACAGGACTAGACGACCAGGGACCCAGACTGTTCGTACATTTTGTCCCCCACCACTTCCAAAGACTTCTTCGACAACACCCACACCTTCCGTGTCTGAAATTGGGGGTAACAGTCCATCAGAAAAAGTTGATAATGAACTTAAAAACTTGGAACATTTATCTTCATTTTCTTCTGATGAAGAAGATCCTGGAGTATGTGGTCATGATATTTATAAAAGCGCCTCTACTACCTTAACTACTTTGGATGCTACTTCTGATAAAAAGAAGAAAGCAGGTAAAGTTTTAAATTTTGGATTCATAATAATGGCTTTCCACTCTTATTTTTATGGTGACAGATTGGGTTTTAAGCTTTCTTGAAGCAGGTCTGCAAATAAATTTTCAGGACAAAATGCATAGGTAGGTATTTTAGGTACTTTTTTTTTTTTAATGTTTCTTCCCTGTAGGAAAGTTTTGGGGTTTAGGTTGAGAACTTCTGTGTTTTCTTGACTTTTTACCACATGGTACATAATTTACATAGTGTGTATCCAGGGTTCTCTAATCCGAGACATCTTGAGGTGGGTTATGGACGTGAGGCATTTGTACTGGGGGCCCTGTTGTAGTAGTAACTGGCATATTTTCTTGGTATGTCAATTTTACATGAAGACTAACATTTTGCTGTTAAATATTATTATACTATGTGTAGCATGCACATTAAGGTAAAATTAAAAATTTTTTGTGTTGGCTTCAGACTATACCCAAATCTTTGAGTGTGCTTTCACTTTACTCTGTAGTTAAATGAACATTTGGAGGAACTGATTTAAGAAGCTCTGCCTCATGTGAACTATTTTAAGGAAGATGCTAAGGAAAAATCTTTATAACAATATAGTAGCCACCACCTCTGTGCTAGGAACTAGTAGCAGTGTTGTGAGATCTGCATTGTTCTCTCCAATATCAGATGGTATAACCAAGAGTGAATGAATTGTGCAGGTCCATACAACTAGTAAGCGACAGAGCTGGAGTCTGTACTCAGGTTTGTCTGATTGTAGAGCCTCTATTCCTGCCTAGCTCTTTTGTATAAAGTGGTGCTTTGAAAGTTAAACCCTGTTTTGCGATGTACCTTATTAGTTTCTCTCTGGACTTGAGACTACCTTTAACTGCTGAAGTGATCTGAAACAACCTGTATTCCAAATAATCTGTTAGCATAAACATCTGCTAATTCATTTCTAAAGAATTCACATTTTGTTATACAGGGAAATCAGTATAATGGAATGTCAATGTTAGAGCCAAAGACATTATGTACGTGGATAATCCTAGTAAGATTTTACACTCCTTTTCCCCCAATTCAGGGTGCTTTGCAATTGTTATTATATTCCCTCTTCCATTTGTAGAACAATGCTTTTATAATTTTTGTTCTAAAATAGGAATCTAGGGACACCTGGGTAGCTCAGTTGCTTAGGCTTCCGGCTCTTCATTTCAGCTCAGCTCATGATCCCAAGGTTGTGGGATAGAACCCTGAGTAGGTGCAGAGCCTGCTTGGGATTTTTTTTCTCCTTCTCTCTCAGCCCCATCCCTGCTCGCTCACATTCTCTCTCTCTCTCTCTCCCCCACCCCTCTCTCTCTCTCTCTCTCTCTCAAAATAAATTTAAAAAAATGAAAGGTCCAGCACTGAGAGGGCCCTTTCATTTAAAAAAGATAAGTAAAAATAAAATATGAATAAAATATGAAAAAATGAATATAAATCAAATCTGAAAATGTGAGCCCTGCACCCAGCATGAGGCTTGAACTCACAACCCTGAGATCCAGAGTAGCATGCTCTATGGACTGAGCCATTCAGGTACCCAAAGTCTGACCCTTCTGATTTATTTTTACAGGAGGTGAGGTATGGGTTGAAGTTAATTTTTTTAAATATGGAAGTCCAGCTTTTCCAGCACCATTTGTTGAAAAGAGTCCTTTCTTCTTCTGTTGCCTTTGCATTTTTTATAAAAAATCAGTTGATCATATTTGAATGAATCTATCTCTGGACTGTCAATTCTGTTACATTGATCTGTGTGTTTATGCTTTTGAAAATAACACAGTCTTAATTGCTGTAGCTTTATAGTAAACCTTGAAAAAGAACAGTTGCAAATTCAAATTTGTTCTTTTTCAAAATTGTTTTGCCTTTTCTAGTTCCTTTCCTTTTCCATATAAAATTGCAAATCAGCTGTATCTACCAAAAAAAATTCTCACTGGAATTTTGATTTTGATTTCTTTGAATCTATAGCACTTTGAGGAAAACTGAACTATTAACAGTGTACTGAGTGTTAACAATTCATGAACACATTTGATTTTTCACTAGTCTTTTACAGTTTTGGGCATATAGATCCTGCACATGATCTATATTTAGGGATGTAGAGCCTAAATATTTTTGGTGCTATTTATTGTAAATGATGCTTTTTAAAAATTTCTAATTTTAGTTATTTATTGGTAGATTATAAAAATTGTCATATATATGTATATTATATACATAGTATATATAATATATAATATATATTATATGTGTGTATATAATATACATATATATGTTGATCTTAAATCCTACAAATCTGCACAACTTATTATTTCTAGGGGTTGTGTTTTTTTTTTTTTTTATTCTGTAGGATTTTTTATGTAGAAAATTATGTCATCTGCAAATAAGAATAGTTTCATTTTTCTTTTCCAGTCTTAATGCCTTCTTCATTCCTGTCCTAATGTACAGGAATAAACATTCCTATACAATGTTTAATGAAAGAGTTGAGTGTGGACATTCTGAATATGTTCTTGATCTTTGGAGGAAAAAAAATCAACCTTTTGCCATTAAGTACGATGTTCACTATAGGTTTTTTGTAGATGTCTTATCACATTAAAGAAATTCTTTACATTGCCTAGTTTGGTAACAGTTTTTATAATGAATGGAAGTTGAATTTTGTCAAATGATTTTTCTTCATCTGTTGAAATGATCATGTAGTTTTCTTATTAAGTCTTTCAATATGGTGAATAACATTGACTGATTTTCAAATATATTCATGGCCTTGCATTCCCAAGATAAACCTCAGCAATTGTGATATATTATCTTTTTTATACATCAGTGGATTCAATTTTCTAATTTTTTTACATCCATGTTTGCAGTGGATATTGGTCTGTAGTTTTCCTTTTGTAATTCCTTTGTTTGGTTTTGGTATCTGGTTGTTGCTGACCTCATAAATGACTTGGTGATTCTTCCCTTCTCTGTTTTCTGCAAGAGGTTGGGTAGTACTATCTCTTCCACAAATGTTTGATTGAATTTGTTAGTGAAACCGTTTGAACCTGGAGTTTTCTTTGTCAGAAACTTTTTTGCTATGAGTTCAGTTTCTTTGATACAGAGCTGTTCACCTTGCCTGTTTCTTCTTGACTGTGCTTTGGTAGTTTGTATCTTTGAAGGAATCATTCCGTTTTAATTGAGATGTCAAATTTATCAGCATAGAGTCGTTGGTAGTATTTCCTCATGTTAGTAATTTGTGTCTTCTCTCTTTTTGTCATGGTCTGAATAGAAGTTTATTAATTTTATTGATTCTTTTTCTCCTTTCTGGCAGTTTCACTGATTTTTGCTCTTCTCGTCATTTCCTTTTTCCTGCTTGATTTAGGTTTATTATACCCTATTTTTCTAGTTTCTTTTGGTAGAAGCCTAAATTGTTAATTTAAGACCCCTCTTCTTTTCTGCTATATGCATTTAATGTTACAGACCTCTCTCTAAGCCCTGCTTTAGCTATGTCCCACAAATTTTAATTATTTATTTTTTATTTATATATTATTTTTTCAGTTCTTTCTCTCTCAAAAAATAAACATTAAAAAATTTATAAAAACAATATTTCAACTTTTAGTATTTCATTTTTAAATTTATCTCTGCTTTTTCTGTCTGTATCTTTTTGTACTATGCTTCTAGTGTTTGACCTAGTGATTACCATCCACATAGAATTAATATTTTTATGATTCTGGCACACCTGGATGGCTCAGTTGGTCAAGTATCAGACTCTTGATTTCAGCTCAGGTCATGGTCTCATAGTTGGTGGGTTCAAGCCCCACGTTGGGCCTTGCCCTAACAGCGCAGAGCCTGCTTGGGATTCTCTCTCCTCTCTGCCCCTCCCCAACTTGCACTCTCTCTCTCTCAAAATAAATAAATAAACATTTTAAAACAATATTTTTATGATTTCAAGTAAAATGTCAAAGTCTAACGACCATACAGGTCCCTTTACCCTTGCCCTTATGTTATACATATTTGGCATATATATTACATCTATCTACATATATTGAAAACTCTAATAGGGGTTTGCTTTCAATAGTCAAATACGTTTTAAATAACTTAAGAGGAGGAAGAGAGCCTATTATATTTACTCAGATATTTATAATTTCTGTTGCGGTTCCTTTATTCCTGATGTTCCAAATTACCCTCTGGTATCATTTGCTTCCCATTAGCCCAAAGATTACTTTTTCTTTTTCTTTGGTTTTCAGCAATGTGATTGTTTATCTGGGTAGGGTTTATCCTGTTTGGAGTTCACTGAGCTTCTTAAATCTGTAAAACGTATGTCTTTTACCAAATTTGAGAGTTTGGGGACATTACTTTTTCTGTACCAATCTTTTTCTCTCCTTACAGGACTCCAGTGACACTTCAGTGACACAAATGTAAAACCTTTTGATACTGTTCCTGACATTCTGTTCATTTTTTTTCAATCTTCTTTTCCTCTCTGTTCTAAACATTGTATAATTTCTATTGGCCTATCTTACAGTTCATTGATTTTTCAGCCTTCTCAATTCTGTTACCGATTCCATCCAGTGAATTTTTTATTTCAGATATTTTTTAAATTATAAAATTTGTTTTGGGTTCTTTTTTCTAGTTTCTGTTTCTCTGCTGAGAATTTACATATTTCCATTCATTTTAATGTAATTATTTTTTTTTTTCGTGTTTTTTTATTTTGGGAGAGAGAGAAAGAGTGAGTGAGGGAGGAGCAGAAAGAGAGGGAGAGAGAGAATCCCAAGCAGGCACCATGCATGCTCAGTGTGGAGCCCAAATGGGGCTCAATCTCATGACCTTGGGATCAATCATGACCTGAGCTGAAGTTAAAAGTTGGACACTCAACCAACTGAGCAAGCCACTCAGGCACCCCTTAAAAAAATATTATTTCATTTCTTTTTTTTTTTTTTAACATTTATTTATTTTTGAGAGAAAGAGAGTGTGAGTGGGAGAGGGGCAGAGAGAGAGAGAGAGAGGGGGAGACACAGAATTAGAAGCAGGCTCCAGGCTCTGAGCTGTCCAGCACAGACTTCAAGCAGGGCTCGAACTCACGAGTGGTGAGATCATGACCTGAGCTGAAGTCAGACACCCAACCAACTGAGGTGCCCCTTTTATTTGATTTCTTAATGTTGAACCTTTTTAAGAAAATTCTACCATAAACTCTGCTTGGTCATGCTGAATTATTTTAATCCATTGCAAGATTTAAGTTGCTAGTGTTTTATTTAGGATTTTTACACTTAGATTCATAAGTGAGATTAACGCTTATAGTGTTTTTTTTAAGTTGTTTTTTTTTTTAATATTTATTTTATTTTTGAGAGAGAGAGACAGAGCATGAGCAGGGGAGAGGCAGGAAGAGGGAGACACAGAACTCCAAGCAGGTTCCAGGCTCTGCGATGTCAGCCTAGAGCCTAACGAGGGCCTCAAACTGTGACATGAAACTCACAAACTGTGAGATCATAACCTGAGCTGAAGTTGGATGCTTAATTGACTAAGCCACCCAGGTGCCCCTATGCTTATAGTGTTTTTTGCCTTAATCTTTCTATTGCTATATTTTTGGTTTTGTGTTTTCGTTTTTTGTCTTAATATTCACTTTTATAGTCAGGACTATGCTGGTCTTATACATTGAATTGGGAGAGTTTGGGTTTTTTTAAATTTTTTTAACGTTTATTTATATTTGAGACAGAGAGAGAGCATGAACAGGGGAGGGTCAGAGAAAGAGGGAGACACAGAATCTGAAACAGGCTCCAGGCCCTGAGCTATCAGCACAGAGCCCGACGCGGGGCTCGAACCCACAGATTGTGAGATCATGACTTGAGCCGAAGTCAGACACTCAACCGACTGAGCCACCCAGGCACTCCGAATTGGGAGAGTTTTTATATTTGTCTAAGCTTTGAAAAAATTTACCTACCACATATAATAGGGGTTTGGTAGAACTTTCTTAGAATATATCTGGGACTTTCCAGTTTTTTTCCTGAGGTAGTTTAATCTATCAAGATCAATTTTTTTAAAGGTATGGTATTTTCTAGTAAAATCATCCCTTTCATTTAGATTTTTTTGATCTGTTATGAAGTTGCACATAGCATTTAATCCCCTCTGTTTCTATACATATGTTCTCTTTCTTGCTCCAAATGTGTTTGAATCTTTTTCCTTATCATTCTGTGAAGTTTACCTATTTAATAGTTCTTTTCAATGAACCAGTGTACTTTTTATTTATTCCTGCTTTCATTTTCTTACTCACTTTTTCTTTACTCAGTTCAATTTCTCTATCTTCCCTGGGTTCAATTTAATATTCTCTCTCTGGCTTCTTGAGTTTAATAGTTTATTTTTATATGTATATCCTTGCTTTTTAATGAATGGCATTAAAGTGTAAGGTTTCTTCATTGCAGCACACTCCGGCTCTACCTATGCCTTTGGTTTCAATTTGTAATGCTCTCACTCCTTTCTAAATGCTTTGTCATTTCAGTTTTAATTTCCTTTTTAACCTAAGAGTTATTAAGAATTGTGTGTTTTTGCCTATTTCCTAATAGGTTTCTATTTTTGTTGTTGGTACTCATTTATTACTAATTTATAGCCCTACTGTATTTTGGTCAAAGGAGTGCTTCAATAATGCCAGCCTTTGGATATTTGTGAAAAGTTTGCTAGTGGCTTGGTAAATGATCATTTTTTATAAATAATTCATGAATACTATGTGCTATAGATTATATTTGGTAATGCTGTTCAAATCCTTTATATCTCTTTTTTTTGTTTAATGTGATACATGACATTAGGTTATATAAGAAAATTTATGTTTGTTGGACCTAAATGACAGGTCTAGAATTTGCCTTGAACTATCCCAGCAAATATAAAAGGGGTGATGGAAATATGAAAGAAGTATACCAAAATGTTCGTAGTAGTTACTATAACTGGGTTATGGTATTTGAGGGTTTGTATTTTCTACTTTTATGTATGTTTGAAATTCTGAATAATAAACAGTTTTTTAAATCCTTCCTATCCTTATTTGTTTTTAGATTGCTTGATCTGTTGATTCCTGAAAAAGGTGTGTTAAAGTTTCCAACTATGTTTGATTGTTTCTCTAATACTGTTTACTTGATGTGTTTCAAACCCATGTGATCGGGTACATAAAATTGTACTAAGTTAAATTTCCTTTTCATAAAATCTTTTTCCCTTTTAATTTCTCATTTCTGTTTTTAATATTGCCATACTAATTTTATTGTTACTGTTTTGGTATATTTTCCCATATCTGTTTTCTTTCAAAATATTTTCTCTTGTGAAATATAACTCACATATGGAAATAAATATAAGACATGTAAGATAACACACATACAATTTCTATAAATTTGAAAATGCAGACATTACTTAAGCCATATTCCCTGACTATAATGCAATAATTTTATAAATAATAGTTGAAAGGAAAAAAAGAAAAGGACAAAGAAATAAAAAGTTTATTTTTAAAACTTCTAAATAACTTCTCCTAAATAACTCATGGCTTTCAAAAGAAACCAAAACTGAAATGATTAACTACTTAGAAAGGACAGTGGAGCATTACATTTCAAAACCAATGAGATGTGCCAAAAGTGTGGAGCAAAGAATAATATTTAATGGTGTTAAATGCTACTCATTAGAGAACAAGAAAGTACAAAATTTGAATATTATATTAATTTTTTTAATGATTAGTATTTTGAGAGAGAGACAGAGACAGAGTGCAAGTTGGGGAGGGGCAGAGAGAGAGGGAGACACAGAATCTGAAGCAGGCTTCAGGCTCCAATCTGTCAGCACAGGACCTGATGCAGGGCTCGAACCCACAAACTGTGAGATCATGACCTGAGCCAAAATCAGACGCTCAACCAGGTGCCCCCAAATTGAATATTATACATTAAACTCAACTCATAACCTCTAGAACTAACCACTATCTTAGTTGGGGGTGGTAATCACTTCCTTGCTTTTCTTTTGTAATTTTATCACCTGTGTATGCATCCCTAAATACTATACCTTTGTTTTTTTAAGTATATTTGACATACAATGTTATATTAGTTTCCAATGCATAGCTTATTGATTCAACAATTTCATACATTTCTCAATCTGTCACCATACAACATTAATACAGTATTATTGACTGTATTCCTTCTGTTATTTTCATCTGCATTACTTATTTTATAACTGGAAGTATGTACCTCTTAATCCCTTTTATGTGTATTATACTATACTACACCTGAACACTCTTCTTAGCTTTGGTTTGTTTTAAAGCTTCATAAAAAGAGCATCGTAGAGTATTTATATATAGATGTTTCCCTTTACTAATTTGAAAGTTATACATTCTTTTATTTTTATTAAAAAAAATTTTTTAATTACTCAGCAATCAAAAAGAATGAAATCTTGTCATTCACAACTATGTGGATGGAACTAGAGGGTACTATGCTAAGCGAAATTAGTCAGAGAAAGACAAATATCATATGACTTCATTTGTATGAGTACTGTAAGATACAAAACAGATGAACATAATGGAAGGGAAGCAAAAATAATACAAAAACAGGGAGGGGGACAAAAACATAAGAGACTCTTAAATATGGAGAACAAACAGAGGGTTACTGGAGGGGTTGTGGGAGGGGGGATGGGCTAAATGGGTAAGGGGCACTAAGGAATCTACTCCTGAAGTCACTGTTGCACTATATGCTAACTTAGATGTAAATTTTTTTAAAAATTAAATAAAAATTAAAAGGAAAAAAAGCTCACAGTGAAAAGGAAAATGTATTTGATGACATGAGAATTTAAAAAGTCTGGATGCAAAAGCTCCATTGATAAAATAAAAATAATTATACACTGGGAAATAAAAATAAAAGAGAAATAAAAAAAATTTTTTTAATATTTATTTTTTGAGAGAGAGACACACACAAAGTGTGAGCAGGGGTGGAGCAAAGGGAGACACAGACTCTGAAGCAGGCTCCAGGCTCAGACCTGTCAGCACAGAGCCCAACTTGGGGCTTGAACTCATGAAACTCGAGGTCATGACCTGAGCTGAATTCGGCCACTTAACTGACTGAGCCACCCAGGTGCCCCAGTTATACATTCTTTTAAAAGAAATATTTGCTTAGTTTTTTACTCTGGACATTTTCTTTTTTTGTTTATTTTTTTATATGTTTATTTTGAGAAAGAGGGAGAGAGAGCACACGGGCAGGGTGGGTGGGAGTGGCAGACAGAGAGGGGAGAGAGAGAGGATCCCAAGCAAGCTCTGCACTGTCGTTGCAGAGCCCGATGTAGGGCTTAATCTCGTGAACTGTGAGATCATGACCTGAACCGAAATCAAGAGTTGGACACTTAACTAACTGAGCCACCCAGACACCCCTAAAATTTATTTATTTTGAGAGAGAGCACATGTGTATGCACGAGTAGGAGAGGGGCAGACAGAGAGAAAGGGAGAGAGAGGATCCCAAGGAGGCTCCATGCTGTCAGTGCAGATCCCGAAGTGGGTCTCAATCCCATCAACCATGAGATCATGACCTGAGCCAAAATCAAGAGTCAGATGCTCAACCCACTGAGCCAATCAGGTGCCCATAGACATTTTCAAATATAAACAAAGATTGATATAATTAAACCAATGTATGTATCACTCAGGTTTTTTTTTTTTAATTTTTTTCAGTGTTTATTTTTTTGAGGGAGTGTGTATGCACATGTGCAAGGGAGGGGCAGAGAGAGGGGGGTATAGATGATCAGAAGTGGGCTCTGTGCTGACAGCAGCGGGTCCAGTGGGGGGCTTGAACTCACAAACAGTGAGATCATGACCTGAGCCAAAGTCGGACACTTAACCAACTGAGCCACCCAGTGATAGGTACCCCTGTCACTTAGCTTTAATAATCATTGATACGTGGTCAGTCTCGTCTCATTCCTGTATTCCCAACCCCTCATTATTTTGATGAAATATTTCTGTTCTTTTCCTGGTTATAGTAGGAATTACAGTATGTATTTTCTGCTTCTCAAAATCTGTTAATATCTTTCTCTCCTCCTGGATAATAGTAGACTTTTGAACACTAGAACTCTTTGAACAATGTGTATAGTTTTCAGAAGGGAAGCTTTATATTTTTCTGAAATTTATTCCCAAATATTTTTTTCTTTTTGATGCTATTATAAATGGAATTGTATTCCTGAATTCTTTTTTTTTTAACGTTTATTTATTTATTTTGAGAGAAAGAGTGTGCTCATGTGAACAGTGGGAAGGCAGAGAGAAAGAGAGCGAGAGAGAATCCCAAGCAGGCTCCATGCTGTCAGCTCAGAGCCCCATACAGAGCTCCATCTCACAAACCGTGAGGTCATGACTTGAGCCAAAATCAAGAGTGGGACACTTAACCAACTGTGCCACCCTGGCACCCCCTGAATTCATTTTTGGATAGTTCGTTGCGAGTATATAGAAATACATTTGGGGCCACCTGGCTGGCTCAGTTGGTACAGTATGTGACTCTTGATCTTGAGGTTGTGAGTTCATGGCCCACGTTGGGTGTAGAGCTTACTTTAAAAAAATACTATTGATTTTTATATATTGATTTTATACTCTGAAAACTTGCTGAACTTATTAACTCAAATAGTTTTTTTAGGAGATTCCTTTGGATTTTCTATATACAAGATCATGTCATCTGCAAATAGAGATTATTTTATTTCTTCAGACATCTTTCTTGGGGGAAAGCATCTATCTAGTTTTTTACCATTAAGTCTGATGTCAGCTTTTGGGTTTTTGTAGATGCCCTTTATCAGGTTGAAGTTCCCTCCTGTGTTCAGCTTGTTGAGTATTTTTATCACAAAAGTGTTTAAATTCATGGTGCTGAATTTTGTCAAATGCTTTTTCTGCATCTAATGAGATGATCCTTTGGTTTTGTCCTTTGTTATGTTAATATGATGACTGATTGATCTTTAGATGTTAAAACCCATTTGGTCATGATGTATAATTCGTTTTATATGTTGGTTGATTTCCTCCTATGTTGAAGATTTTTGTGTATATATTCATGAGGGATGCTGATCCTATGGTTTTTTGTGTGTGATGTTTTGTCTGGTTTAGGTATTGGAATAATACTGGCTCTATAGAATGAAGCGGGAAGTGTTTCCTTCTATTTTTTTGGCTTATGATGAATTGATATTAATTCTTACTTAACTTAAAATTGGTAGAATCTATTTGTGAACCCATTTGGGCCTGTGCTTATCTTTGTGGGATGCTTTTTAACATTTTTTATTCTCCCTACTTGTTGGTCTGTTCATATATTGTATTTCTTCTCGAGTCCTTTTTAGTTTTCATTTTTCTAGGAATTTCGTCTTATTTGTTAGCATACAATTTTTCATGTTATTATTTTATAATCCTTTTTATTTCTGTAGTTCTTAGAGCTTCTTCAAAGTATTTTGGGGTGTTGTTTTCCCTTCCCACATCCAATTTGCTTTTCTTCTTCTAGGAATTCTTAACAGCTTTGGTCAGCTGATCCTTCTTATCTTGCATCCCTTTTGTGTCTCTGTTCTTCTAAAAATTTTTTTAATGTTTATTTATTTTAGAGAGAGAAAGACAGAGAATGAACAGGGGAGGGGCAGATAGCGGGCAACACAGAATCCAAAGCATGCTCCAGGCTCTGAGCTGTCAGCGCAGAGCCCAGTGCAGGGCTTGAACCCACAAACTACAAGATCATGACCTGAGCCAAAGTCGGACCCTTAACCGACTGAGCCACCCAGGCACCCTTCTGTTCTTAAAATAGCTTTGTGCTACTTAATGGACTCAGGGGTAAGAGTAGGTTGATGGAGGCCCTCAGTCTGATTGTCATCCAGATGTAATTCTATCACTTTGTTTCTTGGAAATTTACAGCCATATTTTAATTTCTTACTATAGTGTTCATTGTTTCAAACAATTGATGGTAAAAATAATCGAGTCTTTCTTTTTACACTGTTCAGATTTTACTCCAAACAAGTAAATATTTGTTTGTATTACTGATTTGCATTTGCTTGATCTAGTTTCAGAAGCCCTACGGGTGGCAACTACTAGCCCAACTGCCAATACTACTGGTACTGCTACCTCTACCACTGTGGGTGCAGTTAAACAAGAACCTCCCTGCTCTACTTCATCTGCAATAAATATCCTGGAAAATATAAACTCTACAGAACCCCCAAAGCCCTGCGAACTTGATGGGCTTCCTTCAGACCAGTTTGCAAAAGGACAGGACACTGTTGCCATAGAAGGTTTTACAGATGAGGAGAACACAGAAAGTGGAGGAGAAGGCCAATACAGAGAGCGTGATGAATTTGTGGTAAAGATAGAAGACATAGAGACTTTTAAGGTGATTTAAATGTTCACAGGTGTAAAGGTCATAGTTTAGTGGGCATGTCCTATACTAAGCCTTCATAATGACTAATAGTATGCCTCTGGCTTGAACTGCAAAAAGTTATATTTTTATAGTTATTCTGTTGTAATTGCCAGATAATAAAATCAAACTAGCAGATGTCAGATATTTTGAAAAAGCAGTTTAAAATTATTTTGACTTTTTTTGAGTTTTGCATTTTTCTGACTAGTCAGTATGCTGCATTTAGATGCTAGTAATGAGAGCAGTTTTGAAATGTTAATGTTTTTGAAGGCTCCCAACTCAATTGTATTGTTAAGGGGTTGGAGAAAATGGTTATTTTTTTTTTTATTTAAGAGTTTAAAGAAAGTAATAGGAATATAAAATAAACACAGAATTCACTTATTTTCATAATTTCAAATTATAGAACCATAGGTAGAATGGTAAATTTCATACCAGGCAATTTTAGCTGTGCTTAAAATAATATATTTTTTGGGTTTTTGTTTCCTTGCTTTTGATTTTATTTTTGAATTGGGGTGGAGAGGAATGGCATTAAAAAGTATAATGAGAAATATAATATAACATTCGAATTGTCTATATGCCTTCCATTCACAATTAACTACTGTTAATATTTTAGCATATTTGTTTCTGGTCTTTTTGAATATGTACATACTCTTGTAAAACTGCACAAATAATGTATCAAAATATCATTAGGGGAAAACTTTCCAGTAGTTACACAAAAGGGTAATGAGCTACTGTACATGTTGGTGTCCTCCCTATTTCTGGAAGAATTTTAGCAGAGATTGAATAGCCACCTTATAAAAATTATTGCAAAAATTCAGCTAGGTTAAAAATAATAGCTATATAGGTCATTCATTTTTCTTTTAGTTCTAAGATTCTATAAATCTAGAATATGTTGCCAGTTTTTAAAAATGTAACTGATTCCACATATTACAGGAGGCTTTAAAAACAGGAAAAGAACCCCCAGCTATTTGGAAAGTACAAAAAGCTTTATTACAGAAGTTTGTTCCTGAAATTCGAGATGGACAAAGAGAATTTGCTGCTACAAATAGTGTAAGTAAAGTGCTTGGTTACATTAGCCTTCCTATTTTTTTGACAAAACAGTTATCCTGGGAAAAATAAAGGATGATTTAAATTTAAATGTATTTTTATTATTTTTTTAAATATTTATTTTTGAGAGAGAGAGAGAGAGAGAGATAAAGAGAGATCAAGAGCAGGGGAGGGTCAGGGAGAGTCAGACACACAGGATCCAAGCAGGCTCCAGCCTCTGAGCTGTCAGCGCAAAGCCCGACACGGGGCTCCAACTCAGGAGTTGTGAGATCATGACCTGAGCCAAAGTCAGATGCTTAACCAACTGAGCCATCAAGATGCCCCTAATTTTTTTTTAATGTTTATTTATTTTTGAGAGAGAAAGAGAGAGAGGGAGACAGAGTACAAGTGGGGTAGGGACAGAGAGAGCGAGAGGCACAGAATCTGAAGTAGGCTCCAGGCTCTGCACCATCAGCACAGAGTGCGACACGGGGCTCAAACCCACGAACCATGAGATGATGACCTGAGCTAAAGTCAAACACTTAACCAGTTGAGCCACCCAGGCGTCCCTAGGCACCCCTAAATTAAATGTATTTTATATTAAGCATTTCTGATATAAAATTTGATAATATAATACTCTGATAGTCTGATTATAAAACAGAATCAGTATGTAAATACCAGTTTTTAAAAATTAAATCACTTTATACTAATATATATATATATATATATATATATATATATATATAAAACCTTTTTTAAAAAAATGAATTAGTTATTAGTCTATAAAAAGTTCATACGGAATCAGGGGCTGCTACTATATTGATTATTCTGCCAATCAAACATCCCAATTTATCAGAAGACTTACAAAAGTGATTCTTTTATACTTATGTAGTTATTTAACAGCATTGAGTAAGTAAGCATCTGATGATTAGCCAAATGATTAGCCAAATGTAAGCTTCTATGTAAGGGCTTACAGTCAAGAATGAGACTGAGATCATTTTTATTGAGGGTGAAAAGTAGCTTGGCCAGAGATGCCTTTTGAAAAACTTAAAGGATGCTAATGTAATAGTCAAGCCAACAAATATTTTATGTACAGAATGTATAAGTATGTAATTCATAGTGTTTCTTTCCTTAGTACCTTGGATATTTTGGAGATGCAAAGAGTAAATACAAAAAGATATACGTGAAGTTCATTGAAAACACAAACAAAAAGGAATATGTCAGAGTGTGTTCCAAAAAGCCAAGAAGTAAGCCTTCACAAACTATCAGGTATTTATTTTCATATGTAATATATATATGAAAGGCTTATTTTTGGCAATGTCTCTTATTTTAAGTTAATTTTATTTTAGTAGTCTCTACACCCAGCGTGGGCTTGAACCCAGAACCCCAAGTATGTGACCCCAAGTCACATGCTCTTTTGACCAAACCAGTCAGGTGCTCCAGCAATGGTTTAATTTTTGTTTTTAATTTTTAATTTGTTTTTAACTTTTGAGAGAGAGAGAGAGCACAAGTGGGGGAGAGAAGCAGAGGGAGAGAGAGAAACAGAGAGAGACAGAGAGAGACAGAGAGAGAGAGAGAGAGAGAGAGAGAGAGAATCTTTGGTAGGCTCCGAACTCAGTGTGGATCCCATGACCCTGGGATCACAACCCAAGCTAAAATCAAAAGTCAGACATTAAACCAACTGAGCCATCCAGTCATCTGCCCACACCCACAATGTCTTATACAAAGAATCACATCAGTTAAAGAGCCTAACATTTTTTCATTATATACAAGTCTAAAAATTCAGTGTCTGCTATAATAAGTGATTCTTTTTTTAAAAAAATATTTTAATTTATTGTTGAGACAGAAAAAGAGCATAAGCAGGGGAGGGGCAGAGAGAGAGAGGGAGACACAGAATCCAAGGCAGGTTCCAGGCTCTGAGCTGTCAGCACAGAGCCCGACGTGGGGCTCGAACTGAAGACTGTGAGATCATGACCTGATCTGAAGTCGGACGCTTAACCAACTGAGCAACCCAGGCGCCCCAATAAGTGATTCTTTTTGAAGTAATGAGACCGGAGCCGTAAAGCTCATGACCATCTGTGGTGGGATAGGTACTCTTCTTTCCCAGAAGCCTTTTGGTGTCACCCTAATGTAATGGAGGGAAAATAGATTTAGAGTCAGGAGGTTTGAATCCAGCTTTTTATGACCTAGAGTAACACAACCTTTTTGAAGCCCTCTTTTTTATCCATAAAATGAAAATTAAAATGGAGTGTCAAATTTAAAATGAAATAAATTTTGAGAAAAAACTCTAAAACCTATACATTACCAGGCAAGTGTACAATAGAATTATCATATATTAATGTGATCTGGGTTGTCTGGAACATGGATCTGGAAGACAACTGACCTAGCCACATTCCTGTGATCTGTATGGGAAAAGGGGGTATGACCCTAGATATTCTCAATCTAGTGCTGGTAAGGTCTAGTTTGATTAAGATTCCAACTTATTAAAAGCAGTACACCTTATTTTTATGATGGAATTTTATCCACTCAAATCTCCAGAACTAACACAGCAAATCTTGAAGGGCTCTAGGACAGATGTAGTTGGTCTCCACACCAAAACTTGCTACCACAAGAATCTGAGAGTTTCAGATGGTCAGAGTTACTACATATGGCTATTGGTGGTTTATCATGCATTACTTCCCAAAGCCCTTTGATCACCTGTTGTTCAGCTTCATCCTCAGGAAAATTAGTTCATAAAGGGAGAGAAGGAGTGAAGAGAGAGAAATAGGGATTAAATTAATAGTCCTTTAATAACTGAATACTGAATGTCAGTGGTTAGAGGGTATTTCAAGAGAATTTGTCGGGAGGAGGGTAGAAATCATCATTGGAGATGTATGGGACTTGGGCTTTATTTTGGAGATGTTGGTGAGGTAATTATACTTTTTTTCACTAGTGTTATTCATTTTTGGTCTAATTTATTTTAATCTGACAAGATTGCAGTGTGTTAATGAAGTTTGTTTGTAACATTGCAGAACTGTTCAGGCTAAACCAAGTAGTAGCAGTAAAACTTCTGATCCTCCAACACCAAAAACTACAACTACAAAAGCCCCTTCAGTGAAACCCAAAGTTAAACAGCTGAAAGTAAAGGCTGAGCCACCACCAAAGAAGCGGAAGAAATGGAAAGAAGAGTTTTCATCATCCCAATCTGACTCCAGTCCTGAGATCCATTCTACTAGTAGTGATGATGAGGGTAAGTTCTCTATGAAGTAAATACCTTGGTAACTTTAGATTATCTACATGAACAGAGAGAACCAATGATATTCACAATTCAAAATTGTTTTATTTCTCAGGGGATTTACCTACCTAAGTTCTGCCTAGGCTTTTATAAAAATACATTAAAAAATAAACACATATATACATACATAAATTCTCATTCCTTGAACACTAATTGAAGTACACTTTGCCCATACATGCAGCCTTATAAAGTAGAAAAGAACAGTGAACTGAAAGAAGACTGCTGCCATAGTCATGCCAGTTATCTCGCCTCTTTGGGTAGGATGGGGATTAGATCAGATCATTTATGCTGAGTCCTGTAATCTCTGTAGTTCTAATCTTCAGAGTCTATGTTTATGCTGGAAGAAAAGAGTAAAATGAGCCTAGGAGGCAGCAACTCTGAAACTATAGTTAATAGGGTATAATAATGTATATAATAATGTATACTTATATAGAATATAAGTATATGGAATATATTTGGAGTATATGGAATATATTTGTTAATTATATAATATAATGTATACTGCCGTATATCTGCCACTAGCCAACCAGTATCTAGGTGACCTCTCTGTGCCTTAATTTTTTCTCTTTTATAAAATGAAAAGGTTGAAATAGATCAGACTTTTTGACCTTCAAACCCTTTTATACTCTTAAACTTGTTAAAAGACACCAAAGAGCATTTTCATTGGCTAGATACAGATACAAGTACATTGATTTATTAGAAACTAAACCTGAAATAGTTGTAAAACACAAGAATATACTAGTGCACATTCCATTAGCCATCAAATTGTTGTGAATATAAGTAAGAAATACCAAGCAGTTCATTCTAGAGCAAAAGTTGGCAAACTGGCCCGTGGGTCAAATCTGACCTGCAGCCTATTCTTGTAAATAAAGTTTTAATTGGAATGCGGATTCATTTACATATTTTCATATAGTTGGTTTTCTACCACAGTGGCAGATTTGAGTCATTGCTACAAAGAATATGTGACCATTACAGCCTCAAATATTTACCACTTGGCCCTTTACAGAAAAAAGTTGGTGACCCTTCTAGAGCATAAAGTTGGAGGTAGGCAGAAAAAGTTGAAAGGATGATAGAAGGCCGGATATGCCAAGCTAAAGCTAAAAAGCCTGGGATCCTGTAAGCAAAGGAGAGTCCCTGGAAGGATTTGAGTAGGGAGCAACAGGTTAAAATTGGAATTTGTATTACAAGACCTCATAGTTTAGGTATAAATTGAAAGTCTGAAGTTGGGGCAGTAGGGATGGAAGAGGGGGACACATGAGAAATTCAGATTGAATGTAAATGGTGAATTATGTGTTGGGGTGCTGTTGAGGTTGATGACCAGGTTGGATTCTGACATTACAAGCTCATTGCTTGGGAGCTTATCTTAAAGCTTATTTGAACAGAAAGAGAATGGTGGGGCATCTGGGTGGCTCAGTTGGTTAGTAGTTGAGCGTCTGACTCTTGATTTTGCCTCACATCATGATCTCAGGGTCGAGCCCCATTTTGGGAGCCTATTAGAGATTCTCTCTCCCCCTGCCCCTTTCCCCAGGTCATGTTCTCGTTCTCTCTCTCTCTCTCTCTCTCTCTCAAATTAAATAAAAATAAAAAAATAAAAGCTACTCATGAAGTTTGCACATCAGAATTTATAAAGAAATGCAGTGCTTTGGGCCACCTGGGTGTTTAGTCTTGATTTTGGCTCAGGTCATGATCTCATGGTTTGTGGGTTTGAGACCCGTGTCAGGCTGTGCACTAACAGCACAGAGCCTGCTTGGGATTTTCTGTCTCCCTCTCTCTCTACCCCCCACCTCCCCACACCCAAAAATTAAAATGGAAAAAAATTTTTTAATTCTTTTAAAGATTAAAAAAAAGATATTCAGTGCTTTGAGTGTGTATGGAAGGCAATACTTGTAATTTTTGTAGTTTGCTTTCCTTTCTATGGTTTAGAATGGAATGGTTTAGGTTCTGAATTTGCACGCAATTATACTGCTTCCTTAAATGACATTCAAGATGTTTTTCTTTAATGGTGACTTGAGTTGCCACTAGGTGTCACTAATAGGTAAGCATTTTTATTGTTTTTGATTATTTCTTAAAAGGCAAATATTGATAATAAACATAGATTTATACATTGGTGGTTTTTAAAATTATTTAAGAGTTTTTTATAATCTTCAGATTTATTGAGGATTCCAAAATACTTGTGCTTTTGTGGGCTATATGTATTGATATTTACCAAATGTCTATTAAGATAATTTAAAAAAATTTTTTTAATGTTTATTTATTTTTGAGAGACAGAGTATGAGCAGGGGAGGGGCAGAGAGACCCACACACACATAGAGAACCTGAAGCAGGCTGGAGGCTCTGAGCTGTCAGCACAGAGCCTGAGGCAGGGCTCAGACTCATGACACCACGAGATCATGACCTGAGCTTAAAGTCAGACGCTTAACCAACTGAGCCACCAGGGTGCCCCTAAAACAAATTTTTATTTTATTTTATTTTATTTTTATTTATTTATTTTTTTTAGAATTTTATTTTCTTTCATTTTTTTTAATGTTTATTTATTTTTGAGACACAGAGAGACAGAGCATGAGCAGGGAAGGGGCAGAGAGAGAGGGAGACACAGAATGTGAAGCAGGCTCCAAGCTCTGAGCTGTCAGCACAGAGCCCGACGCAGGGCTCGAACTCATGAACTGGGAGATCGTGACCTGAGCCAAAGTCGGACGCTTAACCGACTGAGCCACCCAGGCGCCCCTAAAACAAATTTTTAAAATATTTATTTAAAGTAAACCAAGGGCCACTCAGGTTGGCTCAGTTGGTTAAGCATCTGACTTTGGCTGAGGTCATGATCTCGCGGTGTCTTGAGTTCGAGCTCCGCCTCGGGCTCTGTACTGACAGCTCATAGCTTGGAGCCTAGAGCCTGCTTCAGATCCTGTTTCTGTCTCTCTGTCCCTGCCTCGGTCAAGCTCTGTCTTTCCCACTCTCTCAAATATAAAATAAACAGATTACAGGGGTGCCTCGGTGGTTCATTCTGTTAAGCCCCCGACTCTTGATCTCGGCTCAGGTCTTGATCTCATGGTTGTGAGTTCAAACCCCGCGTCGGACTCTGTGCTGACAGCTCAGAGCCTGGAGCCTGCTTCGGATTCTGTGTCTCCCTGTCTCTCTGCCCCTCCCCCACTCGCACTGTGTCTCCCTCTCCCTCTCTCTCAAAAAAATAGAAATAAAAACTTTTTTTAAATGTAAAAAAATAATAAAATAAACCCATTACTTATTAACATTTTTAACTACTATATTTTCCTAAACTAACAGAAGAGTAGCATTTTCATGTTTGCTTCTACATATATTATTTCAGCTAATGTATAGAAAGAAAACCCAGACTTATATAGATTTTTTTTTAATTTTTTTTTAACGTTTATTTATTTTTGAGACAGAGAGAGACAGAGCATGAACAGGGGAGGGGCAGAGAGAGAGAGGGAAACACAGAATCTGAAACAGGCTCCAGGCTCTGAGCTGTCAGCACAGAGCCCGACGCGGGGCTCGAACTCACGGACCGTGAGATCATGACCTGAGCCGAAGTCGGATGATTAACCGACCAAGCCACCCAGGCACCCCTATATAGATTTTTAATTACCTTTTCAGACAATTATGGATATTTTTATTATTTGATACTCAAAAGTTTTTTATTTTATAAACTTGATCAGTAGTAGCTTCTTCAACTTCTCATGCTTATTACATTAAAATTTATTGGTTTCTCTTACCCCTTGAATGTATCTTTAATCTATGAATGATTTTATCCATTCTGCGTGTGAAAATATCTGTTAGCTCATTGAGGTACATATTCTATTTCATTTTTTTTCCACATTTTATAAACTTGGGCTAAAATATATATAACATAATATTTGCCATTATAGCCATTTTTAAGTGTACATTTCAGTAGCATTGATTATATTCACACTGTTGTGCAACTATCACAACTATTTTCAAGACATTTTCATCACACCAAACAGAAACTTTGTAACCATTAAGCAATAACTACCGATTCTCTCTTTCCCCCAGTTGTTGGTAATCTCTAATCTAGTTTCTGTTTCCATGAATTTGCCTACTCTAAATATCTCATATAAGTGTATCTGTTTTATTTCACTTATAACGTTTTCAAGGTTCATCCATGTTACAGCATGTATATGAACTTAATTGCTTTTTACGGCCAGCTATTCCATTGTAAGTTTATGCATTGTATGTTCATTTATCTTTTCATCTTTTGATGGACACATAGATTATTTCCACCTTTTGGCTATTGTAAAAGGTGCATGCATTGAACATTGGCATACAAATATGTTTGTGTCTTTTTTTGATTGTTTTGGGTGTATACCTAGGAGCGGAGTTGGCTGGGCCATATGATAAGTGTATGTTTAGCTTTTTGAGGAACCACCAAACCTTTGAAATACCCCAATGATTGCACCATTTTACTTTACTGCCAGCAATGCGTAAGGTTCCAGTTTTTTCACATCCTCACCAACACTTGTTATTTTTTGTTTCTGGTGGGTTGTTTTGTTTTATTTTTTATTGTAGCCATCCTAGTAGGTATGAAGTGGTATATGACTGAAGTTTTGATTTGTAGTTCCTTAACAACTAATGTTGAGTATCTTTTCAAGTGCTTACTGTCCATTTCCTTATCTTCTTTGAAGAAATGTCTATTCTGATATGTTGCCTAGTTTTAATTAGGTCATTTCTTCTTTTGTTCTGAAGTTGTAGGAGTTCTTTATATATTCTAGATAATAAACCCTTACCAGATGTAGGATTTAAAATATTTTATCTTATTCTTTTGATAATGTCCATTGATGCACAAAAGTTTGAAATTCTGGGGCACCTGGGTGGCCCAGTCAGTTGAGCATCCAACTCTTGATTTCAGCTCAGGTCATGATCCCAGGTTTGTGGGATTGGGCCCTGCATCAGGCTCCACGCTGAGCTTGGAGCCTGCTCAAAATTCTTTCTCCCTCTGCCCCTTCACTGCATGCTCTCTCTCTCTCAAAAAAAAGTTTGAAGTTCTAACGAAGCCAAATTTCTTTATTTTTTCTTTCATTGCTTAGACTTCTGGTTTCATATTAAGAATCCATTGCCAAATACAAGGTCATGAAGATTTACCCCTATATTTCCTAAGAGTTTCATGACTTTATTTTTTTTAATGTTGGTTTGGTTTTTTTTTAATTTTTTTAAAGTTTGTTTACTTCTGAGAGAGATAAAGCGTGAGCAAGGGAGGGTCAGAGAGAGGGAGACACAGAATCTGAAGCATGCTCCAGGCTCTGAGCTGTCAGCATGAAGCCCAACACGGTGCTGGAACTCACAAGCCAACTTACAAGCCACGAAATCATGACCTGAGCCAAAGTCAGAAGCTTAACTAACTGAGCCACCCAGGTGCCCCTAAGGTTTATTTTTGAGAGAAAAAAGAGTGCATGTAAGTGGGGGAGGGGCAGAGAAAGGGAGACAGAGGATCCAAAGCGGGCTCTGTGCTGACATCAGAGAACCCAATGCAGGGCTCCATGAAATCATGACCTGAGCTGAAATCAGACATTCAACCAACTGAGCCACCGAGGCGCCTTTAAGAGTTTCATGATTTTAGCTCTTACATTTAGGTCATACATTTTTACAGTGTAACACTCATATTACCACTGATCTCATCAGTGAATTCCTTAAGTACGGGGATGTTGTCAAGCTCACAGTTGTAGATACATGTTTTCCAGAATTCTCATTTTCATTTGAAACCTGAAATTTTGGGAGTGCCTGGCTGGCTCAGTCATGGAGTATGCGACTCAATCTGAATCGTGAATTTGAGCTCCACATGGGGTGTAGCGATTACTTAAAAATAAAATCTTTTAAAAAAATAAAAAAATGAAACCTCAAATTTTGTCATTGTTAGTAAATGCTGTCATTTGTTTTCTTTGAATGACAGGTTCATTTCATTAATTTTTGAGAGAATGTCTGCCAGATACCTGAGTCTGAATAGGCATGGTGTGTCTGGCAATCACTCTTTCAAGTGAAAATGGTTGTCCCAAGGGGAGAA
Source organism: Neofelis nebulosa (assembly GCF_028018385.1). Taxonomy (NCBI): domain Eukaryota; kingdom Metazoa; phylum Chordata; class Mammalia; order Carnivora; family Felidae; genus Neofelis; species Neofelis nebulosa. The sequence continues at coordinate 87,165,671 of NC_080791.1, forward strand.
AAGGGTCTAGTTCATCTTGTAACTCAAACAATTGCATGGATGCTCTTCCTGGAGATAACCATCATACTTTAAAACAGAAGTGCTTTATTTGTACCTCTAATTTATCACACAGAATATTGAGACATTTACTCAAGAGTAAAAAATTTAATGCAATTAATCATTTTTACTGCTTCATGAAAAACTATTTTTTTCATTTTTTTAAGTAATGTCTACCCAATGGGGCTTGAACTCAGGACCCAACATCAAGAGTCACACACTGCACCAACAGAGCCAGCCAGGCTCCCCAAGGACTATTCTTTAAAAAAAAAAAATTTTTTTTAATGTTTATTTATTTTTAAGAGAGACAGAGTGTGAACAGGGGAGGGGCAGAGAGAGAGGGAGACACAGAATCCGAAGCAGGTTCCAGGCTCTGAGCTGTCAGCTCAGAGCCCGATGCGGGGCTCAAAGCCACAAACCACAAGATCATGACCTGAGCCAAAGTCAGACATTCAACGGACTGAGCCACCCAGGTGCTCCTCCTCAAGGACTATTCTTATTTGAAACTGGCTTTTTTTCCCCTTTAAATGCATGTCAGGGAGATGGCAAAGTATATGGCTACTAGTGCAATTTGGTGTCACTGCTTTGATTCATACTAAGTAAGGCACCAGCATTTTTACCCATCATTATTTTTACAAATGTCAACAGAGTAAAAAAGGTATATAGCATTTAATATTTTTATGAAAACAATTTTGACATCATGAAAAGGATCTTGGAGGAAACCTCAAAAGATCCTTGGACCATACTTTAAGAACTGCTTTAAAGGCTGTGATAATAGTTTGTTAAATAACAAATATTCAACCAAGTAAGTTTTAAACATATTGGCTTTTTTATTCAATTAATGGATCAGGCAGCATCCCATCTGGCAAGTAGAGGGGAGCTCCAAAGGGCTATAGAAAAGCAAAGGTTTTAAAAGTAGAGAGGGAGTGGTAAAAAGGAAATTATTAGCAAAAATCTACTGTTTTAGGCAAGGTCACCCTCCTAAGTGGAACAAAAAGGATCTATCAGTAAATTTCCTAGTGCTGGCCAGGAAATTCCCATGTTAACTGGGTAAAGGTTACATTTCTGGGGTTTGAAACTGCAGTTAGGTTAGGTATTATTATGTCCTGGCTTATGTCCTGGTCCTGTTATTAAGTCCTGGTAATGACTTGAGGCCTTACCCTAAGTGACACCATTTTGGGCCTGTGTGTGTATAAAACAAACAAACAAACAAACAAACTTTTTTTTTACAAGTTATGTATTTTAATCAAAAAAGTAAAAATTGAGACATTTCTAATCTTGAAGTTCTTGCCATTGAACTTGAGTGAAGTTTTCCTTGTGTATGGGCTATTTTATATATTTTTTAAAAATGTGTATATGCCTTGGCTCTAGACCAGAATTTTACAGTAATTTAAGTGTAGAATTAAAAAAAGAAGAGATGGCTGTATATTAAGTCATGCATTAGATGTCTTATGTAATTTCTTCAATCTAGAGAAACCATCAGTTCTGGAGTAGCACAGCAAGGGGAGAACAAACAGGTTCCTGTGGGGCTGATGTTTACCAATGCTGGGCTAGTATTGGGCTTCAGAGTCACCTGGGAACCTTTAGAAGTATAATATTTAAACCTCATCATTACTGCTACCACCACCTACCCACCCACCCCCACCAAAAGATTCTGTTTTAATAGTCCAGCAAGCTGATTTGTTTTGTTTTGTTTTGTTTTGTTTTACGAGCTCTCTAGTGATTGTGATGTGCAAACCAGCTTTGAGAATCTGTAACCCGGGGTGTTTTTAAAAGCCAAATGTGAGAAGCTTGAATTTGAGGAAATTTTATCTACAACCTTTTATCTGCTTGTAGGCTCTTTTTATAAATAAAAGTGTTTTTTTTAATTTATCAGGAAGAATATTTAATATTTCGTCTTTTCACTCTCTCAGAATTTGATCCTCCAGCTCCCTTTGTCACTCGTTTTTTGAACACAAGAGCGATGAAGGAAACCTTTAAGAGCTACATGGAATTGCTTGTTAGCATCGCTTTGGACCCTGACACAATGCAAGCCTTAGAGAAGAGCAATGGTACAGTCTGCTAAGTAGTACTTTCTTGGTAGTGCTTCATGGATCTTCTTTATTCTTATCTGTTAGTTATGTGTTTAGTATGTAGGTTTTCTAATAGATATCTGTATATTGTCAGTTCACATGTTCATGATACTGATTCTATAAAGTATTCCTATCTTTTCATGAATTGTCAATATTTGAACAAATTTATATTGAGGGATTTTTTTTAGATTGAATGTATTTTTATTGATTCCTACTCATGGGAAAATTATGTAACTACCCACTAGTTTCTTTCAATTCTAAATCTTTGTCATCCTTATAACATTTCACTAAGTGTCTATGTTACACGCAAGGTCCAGAGGTCAACACATTCTGCTTTCTAATGATTGGAAAGGTGAAGTGGATAATAATGGTATAAAGATTAAAATCACATTATTTGTGTCTCATAAAAGATACATCACCAAATAATTATATTCTAATCAATTAATAATAAAACAATGTATGCATTAGGTTATATTCATTAATATTATTCCTTTATATTCTTCCTTTAGTAACTTTTCCTTACAGTAAAATAGAGATGAGATTGATATCTGAAATAACTGGTGACTCATATATTTAATGTTGCTTGCTAATATTTACTACTCATCTACTGTAGCATTCACCAAGGAAGCTAAAAGAGGGAATGAAAGGGTTGTTAATGAGTCAGTTCCCATCACCCTCCTATCAAAATGATTGTATGCATGTATGATCAAAAGATAGTAACAAAAATCACTAACAATATACTTCAACAGTGATGCCTAATAATACATATGTTATTTCCACATACTTTGATATACATTACTCTGTTTTACTCCCAAAACAATTCAGACAGCCATTTTGTGGATGAAGACAGTGAGGCACCTAGAGGTTAAGTGTCTTGCTTAAGAGCCCACAATTTGCATGTAGCAGAAAAAGGATTACAATCTCAAGTCTTCTAATTTTTGGTCCATTGTTTTTTGACTGTATCAGAGACAGTAATCCATTCATCAGTCTAAAATTTTAGCGTCATGTAGACCTGGAAGAGACATTAGAGATTATCTAGTCTAAAACATTTATTTTGTAGACTAAGGTTCAAAAAGATTAAATGTATTTCATAGTTATAGAACAACTTAATCATTGAATAACCACAATTAAAACCCATAGTTAATTCCCCACATCAGTGTTTTCACCATTAAATGTTTTCTCTCAATCAAAACTCCTTGCATCATACAACATACATTTCTTAGTAATGGCAATTCCTGGGTAGTTGTATTTTAATTGTTTTTTTTTTCTGTTGCTTATCATTGTTTTCTGATTTTTCTCTATTTGATATAAGGGGGAAAGACTTTAATGGTTATATTTTATTTTTTTTAATGGTAACATTTTTAAAATATCCACAGCTGTTTAAACCTTGTTTTGTGAAATGTAAATTCTTACAGTTTTTGAACAGATTTAATCACTACTAGAAAGATAAAAGAAAACTATCACAGTGTGTATCTAAGGTGAGTGACCTCAGAATGCATTCCTCACTAAGGACTTTTTCTTCAATTAGAGGAAGTGTTCTTCTGCTGGTCACTGCTTGTGTTTGTATTCCAAATATAAAGAATACTTTTATTCATCTATGAAATTAGCGGCCAGATTCTGAGGATTACATATACATTTTCAGAATGGTCATTAAAGGTAGTGTTATAAAATATATTATTATGCTGATAATTTGAGAAATAATCTACTAACCTAAAATATTTAATACAGCACCAAAAGTAATTAATTCTCCAATGAAAGTGCTTTTTTTAAAAAAAAGATCTTAAAGTTTTAGAGGGGTGAAAAAGAAAAGTAAAAAGTTTTGGTTAGAAATCTTTATCATACTTTTACTCTCTCCTTTTCTGAAATAACTATTTTGACTCTTCTCTTGTGTTTTTGAAACTGGATTTTGATCATTTTTCTTCCCCTACTTTTTCTTTGTCCCAAACTACAGTTAAATTAAGACTATCATATTTGGTATTTTATAGATTTTTATAATGTCAGATAAATCTATATTTTGTAATATGATTATTGTTCAGATGATAAATGAGGTCTGGAGAAACTAGGCAGTCTGCTCACTGGTCATGTTAGCTGTCATCAATGAATTCTGGTGGCAGAGACAGGGCTAAAACCCAGGACTTCTGATCCTGTCCTCATACTATGCTGTTTCTTTCTCAGGTTGGCTATTGCAAACCTATTTTTTCAAGTTACCTTTTGTTCAGAAAGCTACATGTCCAGTATTTTTAAAGTAATATTTACATACACCAATGAATTTAATATCTTAACTTTGAGGAAAACTTGGATTTTTAACAAGTTTTTATGTTGATAGTTTATCCTGTTACAATAAATTTTTATCTTGTTTTAGATGAGCTCCTTTTGCCTCATATGAAAAAAATAGATAGCATGCTGAATGATAACCGAAAGAGACTTCTTTTGAATCTTCATTTGGATCAGCCATTCAAGGTATTTCCTTCAGATGATTTATTAGCAAACTCACTGGCAATCATAGTCTTAAGAATAATAGGCAAGAAATTTATGAAAGTCACTCTCAGTTTTATAAAATTTTTCACCAAACGAAAATTTAGTTTTTATTCATTATGAGTCTGTTTAGCTTGTCTTTTCATTTTATTAAGCAGATTCTTAGTGTTAATCATCTGCTTTTTTTTTTTTTTTTTTTTTTTTTTTTGCTTAAGTTCATTTTTTAGGCTTTTATATTTATCTAGAATTCCTGCTACATAATAATTTCCAAATATTTTCAAAAGTACTTCCTTGGGGTGCCTGGGTGGCTCAGTTGGTTGAGCAACCAACTTCGGCTCAGGTCATGATCTCACGGTTTGTGGGTTCGAGCCCCACGTCGGGCTCTGTGCTGCCAGCTCGGAGCCTGGAGCCTGCTTCTGATTCTGTGTGTCTCTCTCTCTCTGACACTCCCCCACTCATGCGCTGTCTCTCTCTGCCTCAGAAATAAATAAACATTAAAAAAAATTAAAAAAAAAAAAGTACTTCCTTTAAACTACCAAATTCCAGTCTTATTTTTCTTTTAAACCTTTTCAAAATTTTCACATTTCATCTATAGTTAGAATTGGCCTTTTCTTAGCATAGTTATAAAAATTTCCTTTATTTGTCTGATTTACTCAATATCTGAGGAAAAGTTATCTTAACACAATGGTAGATATATATAGTTTAAATTGGTCTTGGTGTCATCAGAAATATAGAACAATAAGAAGCTAATCTATGGGGCGCCTGGGTGGCGCAGTCGGTTAAGCGTCCGACTTCAGCCAGGTCACGATCTCGCGGTCCGTGAGTTCGAGCCCCGCGTCAGGCTCTGGGCTGATGGCTCGGAGCCTGGAGCCTGTTTCCGATTCTGTGTCTCCCTCTCTCTCTGCCCCTCCCCCATTCATGCTCTGTCTCTCTCTGTCCCAAAAATAAATTAAAAACGTTGGGAAAAAAAAAAAAAAAAAAAGAAGCTAATCTAAACACAGAAAATTTATCACAGAAGCTACTTAGTCAAATTTTTCCAGCTTTTCCTTTTTTTCTTTAATTTTTTTATTGTTTATTTTTGAGAGAGAGCACATGCATGCTCACACAAGCAGGGGAGGGACAGAGAGAGAGAGAGAGGGAGACACAGAATCCGAAGCAGGCTCCAGGCTCTGAGCTGTCAGCACAGAGCCCGACGCGGGGCTCAAATTCACAAGCCGTGAGATCATGACCTGAGCCGAAGTCGGATGCTCAACCAACTGAGCCACCCAGGTGCCCCGAAATGTTATATGTTATACTTTTAATAAGAAAACCTGAGGGGCTTCTGGGTGGCTCAGTCGGCTAAGCATCCGACTTCGGCTCAGGTCATGATCTCACGGCTCGTGAATTTGAGCCCCGCGTCGGGCTCTGTGCTGACAGCTCAGAGCCTGGAGCCTGCTTCGGATTCTGTGTCTCCCTCTCTCTCTGCCCCTCCCCCGCTCACGCTCTGTCTCTCTCTGTCAAAAATAAACATTAAAAAAAATTTTTTTTAAGTATAACATATAACGTTTAGAATCTTTTTTTTTTTTTTAATTTTTTTTTCAACGTTTTTTATTTATTTTTGGGACCGAGAGAGACAGAGCATGAACGGGGGAGGGGCAGAGAGAGAGGGAGACACAGAATCGGAAACAGGCTCCAGGCTCCGAGCCATCAGCCCAGGGCCTGACGCGGGGCTCGAACTCACGGACCGCGAGATCGTGACCTGGCTGAAGTCGGACGCTTAACCGACTGCGCCACCCAGGCGCCCCTAACGTTTAGAATCTTTTGATCATATCTACCTTGGGAAAAGTTTTTTTATACATTTGTATATCTTTTAATTTTTATAAATAGAATTTATTTTTTATTTTTCTTTAATGTTTATTTTTGAGAGAGAGGGAAGGAGGGGCAGAGAAAGAGGGAGACAGAGAATCTGAAGCAGACTCTGGACTATCAACTATCTGATATCAGTGCTATCAGTACAGAATCTGATACGGGGCTTGAACCCACAAACTGTGAGATCATGGCCTGAGCCAAAGCTGGATGCTCAACTGACTGAGCTACCCAGGCACCCTTGGACTTTATTTTTATAGCAGTTTTAGGTTCACAGCAAAACTGAACGAAGTACAAAGAGTTCCCATCTACCCCACATGAACAACCTGCCCCATTATCAACATCTCCCACCAAAGTGGTATATTTGTCACAATTGATGAACCTACATTGACGTATCTTTATAACCTGAAGTCCACAGTTTGCATGGACTCTCTTGGTGTTGTACATTCTATCAGTTTGGAGAAGGTATAATGACATGTTATCTACTATTAAAGTGTTATACAGAGTACTTTCACTGCCCTGAAAATCCTCTTTGCTGTATTCATCCCTCCCTACCCACTTAACCTCTTGCAACCACTGATCTTTTTACTCTCTCTATAGTTGTACCTTTTCCAGAATGTCCTATAGTTGAAAACTATACCGTATGTGGTCTTTTCAGTTTGGCTTCTTTCACTTACTAATAAGAATTTAAGATTTGGGGGCACCTGGCTGACTCAGTTAGTAGAGCATGCAACTCTTATCTAGGGGTCATGAGATCAAGCCCCACATTGGGTATAGAGCCTACTTAAAAAATAAAAGGGTGCCAGAGTGGCTTAGTCAGTTAAGCATCCAATTCTTGATTTCAGCTCAGGCCATGGTCTCACAGTTAGTGGGATTGAGCCCCCGTCCCATAACAGGCTCTGCACTGACAGCGTGGAGCCTGCTTGGGATTCTCTCTTTCCTCTCTCTCTCTTTCTCTCTCTCTGCCCCTTCTCTGCTTGCACACATATGCACACACACTCTCTCTCAAAATAAATAAACATGAAAAAATATAAAAAAATAAAGATCTGTAAAATAACTTGTTTTTAAAAAAAGAATTTTTTCTGCCATGTCTTTTTATGGCTTGGCAGCTCATTTCTTTTACCACTAAATAATATTCCATTGTCTGAATGTACCACAGTTTATCTGTTCATCTACTGAAGGACATATTTGATTGCTTCCTAATCTTGGCAGTTATCAATAAAGCTAGTATATAAACATATGTGTGAAGGTTTTTGTGTGGATGTAAGTTTTCAGCTCATTTGGGTAATTTGTATAGCTTTTTCACATCCCTATTTTATCCAGACTCCACATAAAAGTGAAAATTGACTTCATTTTACTAGGTAAAAATTAAGGCTCTGAGATTGAGTTCAAAGTTAAATGACACCAGAGTTGCCTGGCTGGCTCAGTCAACAGAGCATGTGATCCTCGGGGTCATGAGAGCTAGCCCCACGTTGGTTGCAGAGTTTACTTAAAAAAATCAAAAGTTAAATGACACCAAACTACTAATAGTCCTGTATCATTCACAGACGTGCACTTACAGAGAAAAAAGTTAAAAGGTAGTAAGAAGCCCAGTACTAAGAATTTGGTCTGCAGACTACAGTCCAGTATTTTCTGCTTAACTGCTGTTATCATTTGAAATTTAGAAAATACCTTGCTTTCTGCAGAGAAGGGAATGCTTTTAGATGTGTGTTTTCTAAAAGTTTACTAAATCTTAAAAATGAGCAGTTTGAGGTACCCCCCCTTTTTTTTTTCAAGTAATCTCTATACCCAATATGGGGCTCAAACTTCCTCCCTAGAGATCAAGTCTCCTGCTTTACAAACTGAACCAGCTAGGCTCCCCTTGGCTATCCATTTAGAAATGTTAAACCCATTCTGGGGCACCTGGGTGGCTCAGTCAATTAAGCGGCCAACTTCAGCTCAGGTCATGATCTCAAAATCATGGATTCGAGCCCTGTGTCAGGCTCTGCACTGACAGCTCAGAGCCTGGACCCTGCTTTGGATTCTATGTGTCCCTCTTTCTCTGCCCCTCCCCTGCATTTCTCTCTCTCTCTCTCTCTCTCAAAAATAAATAAACGTTAAAAAAAAAGGAGGGGCGCCTGGGTGGCTCAATCAGCTAAGCGTCTGACTTCACCTTAGGTCATGATCTTGCAGTTTGTGGGTTCAAGCCCTATGTTGGGCTCTGTGCTGGCAGCTCAGAGCCTGGAGCTTGCTTCAGATTCTGTGTCTTCCTCTCTGTCTTCCCCTCCTCACTCACTGTCTCTCTCTCAAAACATTTGTGTGAAGGCTTTTGTGTGGGAAAAAAAGGGGGGGGGGGAATAAAGCCACCACTTGAAATTTAATAGACTCTGTAGATATTTAAAGCGTATGCGATAGTTTATAATGAACAACTGAAAAATTAGTTTTCATATTATTTTCACAGAAAAAAAACAATTTCTAATTTTGAAATTAGTTATTAATTTTTATTATTTTCATTTACAGCATTTTGCATTTTAAAACCAAAATACAAACAGTAGATTGTAAAAGATTGTCAGTCCTTTAGAAATAATTAACACCATTACTCATGATGATCTTAGTAATTTTAGGAACCCTAAAGCTTTTTGAAGTAAATCATGTTCTGTTTTCCTCAGAAATCCATGTGCTTCCAATCATCTTTAGCATCTTGTCACAGAAAGTACTTGGGAACCCATACAGAGTTTGGAAGAGGTGGCCCTAAAGGTTGTAACTGTTTATAAAACAGTATAGCCTGTCAAATGGTAATTACATTCTGAATAGAGGCACTTGAACCTGTATATTGTCAGAATTCAAAATAGTAAATGATAGTGGTTACTCAATTTAATCTTTTAAAACAACTTTTTCTTTCTTTTTTTTTTTTTTTTAAGTAAACTCTATGCCCAACATAGGCTCAAACTCACAACCCTGAGATCAAGAGTCACACACTCCACCACCTTAAAACAATACTTAAACTAGTTAAATTTAGCTATAAAGATCATTCGTTATTGTTTGTGGCTTTTCATGATTTACCAAGTAGGTAAGGGCATAAATGTGCCAGTGACTTTTAAAGAATGGATTAGAGGAACACTTGGGTGGCTCAGTCAGTTAAGTGTCAGACTTTTGATTTCAGCTCAGGTCATCGTCTCACAGTTCCTGAGATTGAGCCCCATGTCAGGCTCAGCACTGAATGCGTAGAGCCTGCTTGGGATTCTCTCTCTTCTTTAAAAATAAGTAACAATTAAAAAAAAAAAAAAAAGTATGGACTAGAATTGGTTTGGCTATATGACCACTAACTTGTCAGTGAGTAACTACTGTGTCATTGTGGCCAAAAAATTCATCAAGACCTGTTTTAGACTCTCTTAACACAACCGTAGTCAAAAAAGGCAGAGGAGTAGTGAAGCCAGAGAAGTATTATGATGCTGCTCATTTTCACTGTTCTCATCCTCACCTGTGATCCAATGAATTCTTTATAGCAGGGGTTGGCCAAGTAGAATGGGTAGAGCTTTGGAGAAACATATGTCCCTCTTTCCCCTACTTCGAAGCCACAGAGAGGCATTACTAGAACTCCCTGCCTCATTAAGGAGTCCCTACAGTGCCATGTGGTGTTGGCATAAAGCAGGTCATAAGGCTCACTCAAATTTAAGGGATGAGGAAATAGATTCCACATCTTGATGGAAGAGCTACAAAGAATTTGTAGCTATGTTTAATACCCGTGTATATATCTGTATTGTATAGATTTACCACATGCCATCTGTACCCTCTGCATATTCGTGTGTGTACTAAGCATAAATGTATGTATGTATTTTTTTCTGTATTTTTTAAAATAAAATTTGAATAGCTGAAAGTAGTTTAGTTTTCTTCTGATGTCAGTTATTTTTGCTTTATTTTAAAGAATGCTTTGGAAAGTTTTCCTGAACTAACAATAATTACCCGTGACTCTAAAGCAAAAAGTGGAGGTTCTGCTATTTCTAAAATCAAAATGAATGGCAAAGCTTATAATAAGAAAACTCTAAGGACTTCTAAAACAACCACCAAATCTGCACAAGTAAGTAGAGACTGATTGATAAAATTATACCTTTTCCACTTAATATAATTCCTATTTAAAACATTGAAACAAGCAAATATTTTACTAAATTTTGTTGTAAATATGAAATCTTTTCAGATACGCATGAGCAGCTCCAGATCAAGGAACAGGGATTAGGTCTTATTCTTTGTGTTTCTCTGTCGTTCAGCAGGGTATCTGCATATAGTTAGTGCTCGCAGATTTTTAAACTAGATTAATAGGCAAGGAATCACCTGATGCCTATATTTATATTTTATATATACTTTTTACCATTGGATACAAATGCATATAGATAAGTGAGCATACACATTTCCATGAGATGCAATATTCCATATCTGTAAAATTATTGAAATTGGAATTCACTCATTTTCAAATATAGTCTAAATTATTGCCTTTTCAGAAAACAGTTTTACCAATCAATTCCACATCAAAAATTAATTCTGTAGAAACACATTCACAAATGCATAAAAACGTATGCCCTTGCTCGTTGTGCAGTTGTTTGTAAGAGCAATCCAGTTATGCTTTGCCAGTAGATTGGACAAAGAGCCATCCAGATAATGTGATACTATGTACTTTTTAAAAAGAGACTCATTGATTCTTTCAGTAAAATATTTTGAGTGCCTACAGTTTGCAAATACAGTTCTAAGTACTAGGAATATAACAGTGAAAAATGGTCAAAAATCCCTGCCCTCATATCATTTATAGTGGCAGGGGGGATGTATGTAATAAATAGATATTCAAGTTTTAGTTAGGAAAAAATAAGTTCTAAAAAATAGAGTTGCAGAACAATATATATAGTAGGATTTCCTTCCCATTACAGAATGAGAGTTCTTAATACGTAGTATACATCGAGGGAAAATATGAAAGAATATATACCATGCTGTTAACCTTGTTTATCTCTAAAGCAAGAGATTATAGATTCTTTTACTTTATAAGCCATCTTACATGTTTACTGTTTAAATTTTTTCTATGTTTAAACTTTTTGAAATAGCGTGTGTTTATATTCAGGAAAAAGAGTGAAGGTTTTAAAATACAATTTAAATTCTTAATCGAATAAGCCTCTTGTCCATATTTAAGTGTATATCTAACCATATTAGATATGGTTTATTTTTAAGATTTCCGTTGAGACTTTTGGTCTAGTGTTCTTGGAAAAAGGATTCGCAGCTCAAATATTCCATGAAATAAATACACCTATAAACTCTTTTCTTTTTATAGGAGTTTGCTGTTGATCCAGAGAAAATACAGCTGTATTCTTTGTATCATTCACTCCATCATTACAAATATCATGTTTATCTGATATGTAAAGATGAGGTAATTTTTTTCACTTATTTAAAAATGAAAATTTTTTTCTGAACTTTTAAGGATTCCATACCTATCGTGGTTTTTTAATGTTTTAAAGAAAACTGTTGAAAAATATGTCTCTCTATTGTCCTGTAAATAATGTTATTCTGAGTATCTCTGTTATGTGTTGTGCTCATATTAATCTGAGGCTCTTAGGGAAGCTGTAAGTGGTAATGTTTTTAAGCTATTATGCTTACTTACCTTGCCATAATAAATGGTACTTTATTTCATTTTCTTCTCCCATAATACAGAATGATCCTGCTTTAATTCACTTCAGGCACTGCTTTGACATCCTGCTGTCTTCCTTATCACTAGAATGGCCTTATCCCACTTAATTGCAGAGAAAGGGGTTTTTGTGCCTTGGCAGGAAGAAATGATAGTTAAAATTTAATTGTAACTTTTAAGTATCATAATTGAGGTTGCTCAGAAATTATATATGACCATATTACCACTTTGTAGGTGGGATAATAAAGTTCAATTTCCTCAAAGGTTTAATGGTTCTAGACAGTAGTATCTTTTTTGACCAGCACTACCAGTTTTTTATTTTTTTTTTTTTTTTAAATTTTTTTTTCAACGTTTTTTATTTATTTTTGGGACAGAGAGAGACAGAGCATGAACGGGGGAGGGGCAGAGAGAGAGGGAGACACAGAATCGGAAACAGGCTCCAGGCTCCGAGCCATCAGCCCAGAGCCTGACGCGGGGCTCGAACTCACGGACCGCGAGATCGTGACCTGGCTGAAGTCGGACGCTTAACCGACTGCGCCACCCAGGCGCCCCCCAGTTTTTTAATAAAGAGTTAAGTTGGCCCAAGGCTCTACTTGATGTGTTTGATGATAACGTGCTGGAAAGATGGTCATGCAATATATGTTGACTATTTTTACAATGCTCTGAAATGTAGAATTGACCCCAAAATTGGTCACTTAAATTTAACACAACTGGAAGCAACTGAGAAAGTTTGAGCCATTTTTTTCTAGCTTCCTCCTTGCCCTCCTGGAACTAAAAATGATAGGATTAGACTTCACCTGAATTTATGTGACATAATCATTCTCCATGGATGGAATTTGTTTTTTAAAGCAGTATTTGTAGGTGGATTCATAAATCCTTTTCATTCGAGATCTAGAAACAGTGAGCTCTTATTAAGAGCTAATAAAGGGATAAGTATAAGCTAATGTGGCAATTCTCTTTATTTTAGATTTCTTCTGTGCAGAAAAGAAATGAAGACTTAGGACAGGAAGAAATTGTTCAACTTTGTATGAAAAATGTAAAGTGGGTAGAAGACCTATTTGAAAAATTTGGAGAACTTCTAAATCATGTACAGCAGAAATGTTCCTAACATTTCCACAAAAATTCCGTCTATTTTATAGCACTAATGAACTGGCAGAGGCGGGTGGTCGAAGGGGTGCAGAGCCTCAGATAATTGAATGTCAGGCAGTGGTCTCCTGCGGGCACACCTGCTTTGACCATAGAACTTGCATCATGACCTCTGCTGAAGGACAGCAGTGCTGCCCAGGAAGTCAGTCCTTTGGAAATGGACCTAAAACCCTACCACGTTTTTATCCTAATGAATGACTTTTCTATTTTGTAAACCATTGGGTAACTGAGTTTTATTTTCAGAAATGTTTTTTGACAAATGATGAAGCATGCACTAAATATAATTTTTCTTTATGGCTAGAGAAATAACACTTACGTAACTTGATTATTTTTTCCTGACTCTGACTAAATACCAGAATGAAAGAGAGGTGGCACAGAAAGCATATGTTTATATTCATGTCTGGCCACAAAATGGAAAGTATTGTACATTATGTAAACAGATCTGGTGTGATGTGACATTTTGTATGAGAATATCCTCAATTTAAAATATGAAATTCAGAAACTGCATTCTGCTTTACGAACTCCTTTTACTCTTAACATGTTCAGGAAACTGGATGTGGAATTGGTGCAATTCTAGGACTGCTTTTTGTGTCAAATTATATTGTAATGAGAAAAACAATGACATACTATTTTCCCTATCTCGAAGAATATTTTCGTTTATACTGTTTTTCCTTTGGAAAAATTTTCAATTGTACATTTTATTTCACTAATAGTTGTATTTTTCACAAGGAAAATGTTGTGGTTATAATTAAGTTTGATGTATCTGTACTACACTTTCCATTATTTTCAGTAAATCTTATTTAGTTATATATGGAATTTCTATTGTGAATTCTATCTTGAGGTAACCATTTTTGTTTATACAGATTTGCTTCAGTGTTATCCACAATATGCATTCAGTACTAGAATTAGTTTAGCTTTATAAATGGAGTTGTGTTAGACACTGCAGTAATTTTCTAATTCATGAAAGTAAATTTCTTACTAAACTAGTACTTGATAAACTGATTTGTCAAATCAAAATTCACCACGTTATACATTTGGAAGAATGAAATTTATGATTAGGCTACATGCAGTGTTAAACACAGCTTACCTAACTCTTAGAACTGCAAGTGGTAAAACTCTCCTTTGGTGCCTTTCCAACCTTTATACATGCTGTTGTAGCTTTCTTTAGTTTGATAGCTAGTGTTTCAAGTAGTATAGCTGAGACAGTGAATGTATTAGGTTCAACATGACCTTTTGTTTTATTTGTGTTTGCCAACAGGATGCCTTATTTGTTTGAGAAAAAGATTTACTAGTGTCCTTCTAAATGATCTCCTTTTTTAGGATTCTAAAGAAGTTGTTAATCATCATACTTTTTGTTTATTTTACCACCGTTTAGTGCCTTAAGCCCTATCAAGAAAGCAGTGTTACTGCTCAATGCCCAAATAAGACATGCTTATGTGGACATTGCTGTTGTCTTGATTTTGAGTTAACAGGCCAACTTCTTATACTTAAAACCTTGCTAAATTGGCAAAGAATTAAAGATAACATGTGACTTGATTTGAGAGTAAAACATTGTAGCATTGGGTAGAAAATGAGTGAGTTAAGCTTACATATTTATTTTTGATGGTTATCTTATTAAAAGCAATAATTCTTAATCCAACAATCCTTGTACCTGCCATTAGATGAAATAATAATAGAAGTTTCTCTCAAGGGTTAAATGTTCCACTTCTGAAAATTTCTAAAAAGACCTGTTTAAACAGTTGATTTTGAAAACAAAAGTAACCTATTAGATTCATTTTGCCTAACTCAAATGAGAGACTTACCAGTGAGAGCATCATAAAATTAATTTCACCAGGTGGAGAAGAGTAGGAAGCAGCCATATTTCTTTCTGATATTGACTCTGGACAGAATTGGTTTCTTTCGTTTCCAAAATGCAGAGTAGATAGCTACATCTCCTAATGTAGTGTTCTAAGTACATAAGTACATGTCTTTCCTCCCTCAGTTTAACATTCCTGAATCATTGATGGTTGAAATGCCATCATGCATTTAGGTAACACTTGAAATACATGTTTGAAATCACTAGCCACATTTCCTTGTTAAGGCCCATGGAAAACAGGTACATTTCCTTAAAGTTAATCTTATGTTTCCTATAGAAAATAACCCATTTCCTCTTCAATTGCAGTTGTCCTCAAAATGTTTGCAGTTGTATTCATTTTAGTAAAACAAGTGTTTTCATAATGTCAGAGGCCAAGTCTGTGATAACTGCCTGAAGGAGACCCAGTTGTTTGGCACTGTCTTCTCTCATTTGATCATTAATATAGGCAAGGGCCTCAAACTCGGGCCTTCGCAAAAAGTGGGACTATTATTATGATAACCATTCATGAGTCCTTTCTTTGTATGAAGTTGAATAAATACCTAGCTGATTAGCATTCACATTCCTTGCCACGGAGTTTGAAATTTGTAGTATAGAAATAATTTTAGGTTGTAGATAGAATTAAAGAGGTAAAGCACACATTGCCACAACCCATGAAAAACATTTTTAAGAAAGATTGGATTTTCCTTCCTGCAGATATATCTGGAAATAATATAAAAAATCAGTTTGTGTTGGTGTTTATTTGTAGTTCAGACTGGTGGTTGTAGAAGGAGCTTCCTTGTTCCCATTTTCATAATAATCCAGTTTCCACTTATTTGATCTCTAATGAAGTCACAAACTTATGATGATGTGAATTTATCATAGTAAGTCAACAATACAAACTGTCCACTCTTCTTTTACACTATCAAATAGAAAACATTGGTGAGGTGCAAAAATCTTAATTTAAAACAGGAGACGTTCAGATTATCTTTAAGTTTCTAAATTTCTTTAAGTTTCTAAAACTTGAAAATGATAGGTGACTCATACATTATTACAGGTTTCAAAGCTTTCCTCACATTTTTTAAAGTCTCACTTTCCTTTTAATATATATATTTATTTTTGTTGCAACAGCTGTTTTCCAATCTATGATTTTGAAGATACACCGATAAAAACCCAATGTAGCAGCAGGGTTATTAAATCAGCTTTGGGTCCCAAAAGTTGCTTCAGATGTGCAAGTTGTGAATTTTATTGTATTTGTAGAATACAGTTTTTGTTTTGAACTACAGTTTCATCTGCTTCTCAAAAATGATTTTCAAACAGAGTGAACTGTCCCGGGATAATTGCTTCTACCCATGTCAATTGCATTTGACACGTAACTGCACAAATGAACAATGTACACTATTGGTTGTGCATTAACTTACATGTACAACTTTTGGCATCTATGTTCACAAATGCATGTTTTCGAAAATCACCTTTATTTATAAGTGACAATGATTGAAGTTAAGGATACAAAGAAACCTGCATTTGTAGCCCAGAGTTTTAAGTGGTCCATAACACAATGTATGGAAATGTGAAAGACAATTTTGTATATTTGTTTGTTACTAACTCAGATCATTAAAATGAAAACAATTTTTTAAACAACAAAATCAGAATGTTTTGAGGGTTTGTTTGTTTTTTTTAAGAATTGAAAACTGAGGTATTCTATTATCCAAAAGCATCATCATGTTATAGATTCTTCACACAACACCTATTTTGTAAAGTCCTATTGTAAAGTTATTAGGTACAAATCTATATTAACTATTGAATATGTAAAAACGAGTTTATCCTGATTCATTAATTTTCAGAGTAATAATATCCTGCCTTTACCTTCATATGCTATTTTAAAACATTAAGTATTCCAAGTAAATACATGCTCAGCATATTTGCTGTGTTTTAAAATAGTTTTTTCCAGGAATCTTTACACCCAACGTGGGGCTCAAACTCACGACCTGATATCGAGAGTTGCATGCTCTACCAACTGAGCCAGCCAGACACCCCAATTAATTTTGATTGTAAAAGCACTTTTCAATCCTTGACTTATTTTACATTGTTCAAAACCAAATCTTCAATCAATGATCTCTATCAAAAATTGTTTTAAAATTTTGTAACGTCCCTGTTTTATTCTCCATTGGTTGCTAAAATTGTGTTAATTTTCAGAAATAGTCATTATTCAAATATCGTAGAAAATAGTCATTAAAATTGTATTGCAAACCTAAATGATAACACTTCTACACTGCTTTATTAATGTCTTGTTACTTTCTGGTTCTTTTTATTAGTGTTTTATTTTTTATTTATTTTTTTAATGTTCTTTTAATTTTTTTAAGTTTATTTTAAGAGAGACAAAGAGTGCGAATGGGGGAAGGGCAGAAAGAGAGGGAGAGAATCTCAAGCAGGCTCCCAGCTGCCAGTGCAGAGCCCAATGTGGGGCTTAACCCACAAAACCACCCACAAAACTGTGAGATTATGACCTGAGCTGAAACCAAGAGTCAGACTGAGCCACTTAGGTGCCCCTAAGGTTTTCTTTTCTAATGTTCATTTTAGAGAGAGAGAGCATGAGCAGGGGAGGGGCAGGGAGAGAGGGAGACACAGAATCCAAAGCAAGCTCCAGCCTCTGAGCTGTCAGCACAGAGCCTGACGTGGGACTCGAACTCAGGAACTTTGAGATACGATCTGAGCCAAAGTCAGACACTTAACCAACTAGCCATCCTGGTGCCCCATTAGTGTTTTTTATTTTTTTATTTTTATTTATTTTTATTTTTTTTTCAACATTTTTTATTTATTTTTGGGACAGAGAGAGACAGAGCATGAACGGGGGAGGGGCAGAGAGAGAGGGAGACACAGAATCGGAAGCAGGCTCCAGGCTCCGAGCCATCAGCCCAGAGCCTGACGCGGGGCTCGAACTCACGGACCGCGAGATCATGACCTGGCTGAAGTCGGACGCTTAACCGACTGCGCCACCCAGGCGCCCCCCCCATTAGTGTTTTTTAAAATGAATTTTGTATCTCAGAGGAGCTCTCTAAAATCAATTATTTAACCTGACTTTCTCAAGAAATACGTGTAATAGGAGACTTGTTTTCCATATGGAAATGTTTTTATTACCAGAAAAATAATAAAGTTACATACTTATTGCATGAAAAAAAGTCACAAAACATGAAGATGTAAAGAAAAAGGTATAAACCACTCTCAATATTAAGTCTTAACATCAGCCCAGAACATGCTTTCAATTCCCAATTTGGGATGGGTCACAAAATTAGGTATTAGCGATTAGCCCTTTTCTGTGGTGTGACTTTAAGTAAATTCTTAGATTTCAGAGATACTTGTGTTTAAATGAAAATGAAAAGGCACATTCCAAAGGGAAATAGAAACTATCTGGATTATTGTTCATTTTAGGTTATATATATATATATATATATATATATATATATATCTGTTCAGTTAGCATGAATAATTTAGAGCTGACCGGTTTCAAATAAAAGGAAGATAGAATTACCTAGTAGTCTGTTGTTAAACCTTACCTATTTTGTGATGTTAATCAGGAGTCCAGAAATTGCTTTGCAAGAATCACTTCTGTTTTACATATAATTTACCTGTAATACACTGAGAGATGTTTTCACCTGTAGCAAATACAGATTTTCTTTTAATTTAGCTCCTTACAATATTTAGAATAAGGCAACAATGAAAATCATTTAAGACCTAGAATAAAAAATAATGGACATGGTAGAAATTCTTCTTAAGTTGTAGCAAGAAGGATCTTTTTCTTCCTTGTCCTTCCTCTCTTCACAATGTTTCTGTGTCTTTTCATTGCTTTTAACCCAGACTCTCATAAAGTTAAAAGCACTTTATGAAATGAAATGTTTCCTCCTTTTTTTCCCCATTTGTGGCCCAGGCTTAAGGAACATCTTTAAATTCCTCAAATGTGTGTTTTTTCTTGCCTCTAGTAGTTCTTGTTCCCTCTGCTGAACTAGTCTTCCTTCATCTTTTAATTCTTCAGGTTTCACTTTAATATCACTTCTTTTGGATCAGATTAGGTTTTAACCCTCTGGCCCAGATTATGTGCCCTGTGATTCCTGTAATGTAGCATTTACCACACTTTGTTATGGTTACTTGACTGGTGCTCTTTACTGTGATATGATAGGACCTACGTGTGTTTTGCTCACCATTGCACTCCCAGCATCTGGTGCAATATCTGATCTCATTAAATATTTAATGAATAACTGGATATATGAAAGAAAAGTTACATGGAACATTAAAAGGTAAAAACAGGAAAGTATTCACTGCATTTTGCAATAAAGGCATTAATGACTTTAGTGAGCAATGTGCAACTGCAGCATCAGAAGAAAGCGGCAATACCAAGAGTTTGTACAATAGAATATTGGTATTTTATGAAAAAGTGCAATGTAGTGGCCATTATTTTTTACATTTTGTCCTCATCTGCAGAGACAGCCCAGGGACCCTGATTTCACATTCCTCTCTTTTGGGCTTGAGACTCCAGCTGGAATAATTAGAGAACAAAGTTCCAGTAAAAGTGAATGAATGTTTCTGTTAGAAGTACTCATTGTGAGCAAAATACTCGAGAGGGAGTGTTTATCTACTTGGGGAGCATCCTGCAAAGCTTCATGGAAGCAGTAATGATTAAGCCAAGTCTCAAAGGTTGGGAGAAATTTTACACAAAGCTGGATGAAGAAAAAGGCATAATACTTTGTTCTCAGGAAAATGGTTTCTACTTGCCACTAAACTAGCTCTGTCCTCAGACATGTTATGTGAAGCCTAGTCTGTGTCTATTTTCTCATCCTGAAAGTGAGGTAAGAAACAAAGTCTTCTAAAACTATTAATGTTCTTTGATTCTATAAAGACTGGAACGTTGGGAGAAATGCAGAGTTGTTCAACAGTAGCACCAAAGAGATAGAGCAGAACAGGAAGAATGACTTTACCACATTATTTCCAAGCTTTCACTAACTTGCAAGACTTAGATTAAAATCATTAAGCAGGTATTTTATACACACACACCCCTGGCAGCGCTTAGTTTACCTTGTGACAATATAAGATTAGAAACATCTGCTCTCACCAGTCACTTGTGAAGTACTTAAGGTCATATCTACATCATCTTCACCTTTCTAGCTCCAACAGCACGAAGTATTTTACACAATAGGCTCTTAATAGGTATGTGTTGAATAGATGGGTGATTTATACATGAGTGTTCTTTTGGACAGTGTTTTCAAGCTGGCCTGTAAGGAGCTCAAAATGCCATTAGTATGGTGCCTGACTGGCTCAGTCAGGGGAGCATGTGACTCTTAGTCTCAGGGTTGTACATTCAAGCCTCACGTTGGGTGTAGAGATTTCCTAAAAATAAAATCTTAGGGGAGCCTGGGTGGCTCAGTCGGTTAAGTGTCCGACTTCAGCTCAGGTCATGATCTCACGATTCATGAGTTCGAGCCTCTCATTGGGCTCTCCGCTCTCAACACAGAGCCTGCTTCAGATCCTCTGTCTTCCTCTCACTCTCTCTGCCCCTCCCCCACTCACTCTGTCTCAAAAATAAAACAGTAAAAATTTTTTAAATAATAAAATCTTTTTAAAAATGCCATTAATGTCAGTGGTCCATTACCTGCTTTCTCTATCTTTAAAAGAAAACCTCTCATCACTGTGCTTCTCAACAGACCAAAGTCCATTCTCTTAATTTTTCTATTTAATTTCCATTTAATCTATGGAAGTGAATGAGCTATCATCAGAGAGCAGCTGTCTTTAAGCAGTGAAGCAAGAGAATTAAAAACACTAGCAACAACTTAGCCGAAAGAACTTGGCTTTCTAATGTATTTTTTAAATTAACCTTGTTTACATACTCTTTTCATCAATGACTTAAAAACTGTTAATGGGCCAATCAGTAAAAGTCTTTTCAATGCCAGTCCTCCATTGAGTTTATTAGAAGATAACGTTATTTGATTTAAATAGAAGTCAGGAAGTTAAGGTTTTTTACAAATGCATTAATGTTATCACAGGAGTTTGCAAACAACTCACTATCAAAAAGATTATGTATTAAAGCACCATTCACAAAGCATTGCAAAGCAAAAATTTGTCGTTTTAAAGAATGCCCACACTCATGAGCAAATACTGTGCGATCCAAATGAGAAACACGAGAAGTCATCACTGACTGGTAGCTGAGCACCACTATATTAGCTTTCTTGGGCTGCTATCACAAAATACCACAGACTTAGGTAGTTTAAACAACAGAGACTTATATTCTTACAATCCCAGATGCTGTCAGTCCAGATAAAGGTCCAGCAGTTGAGTTGATGGTGAGGGCTCTCTTCCTAGCTTGTAGATAACTACTTTCTTGCTGTGTCCTCATATGACAGAGAGACTCTCTGGTGTCTTCTAAGGGCACTAACCCCAACATGAGCACCCCAAATTTACGACCTCATATAACTCTAGTTGCCTTTCAAAGGCTTCACTTCCAAGTACCACCACATTGAGGGTCAGGGCTTCAACATATGAATTGGGGGCAAGGAACAAAAACGTTCAGTCCATGACAATAACTGAGGTGTCAGTTATGACAGAAAAGCTGAAGCCTGCCCTGCAAATAGTCAGCACTGACTGGCTTAAAATTATCTCTGGTCTGGGGTGCCTGGGTGGCTCAGTTGGTTAAGCATCAGACTTAACCATGATCTCACAGTTTGTGAGTTCAAGCCCCACATTGGGTTCTGCTGTGACAGTGCAGAGCCTGCTTGGGATTCTCTCTCTCCCTATCTCTCTGCCCCTCCCCTGCTCACTCTCTGTCTCTCTCAAAGTAAACAAACTTAAAAAAATTATATTAAAAAAAATATCTCTGGTCTATCCAGAAGCAAGAACATAGTTCATATATAACTCTTCTTCCATAGAGAAGTGACCACAGTGAAACTCTCTTAGCATAGAGGTCAAAGCCTTGCCACTTTGAACTTCACATAGGCAAAAACAGACTATCAGTTCCTTCCTAAATAAACCCCCCTTTTCCAATTTCTCTCTTCCCCAATTTTCACACCTTTTCTTGAATAAATGTTTCTTCACTTTTTATTTATACCTAGGACCTTTTAATGTTTTTTTTCACCCTATTTTTTTTGAGAAAGACAGAGCATGAGTGGAGGAGTCGCAGAGGGAGAGAGAGAATCTCAAGAAGGCTCCACACTCAGTGCAGAGCCAGACTCAGGGCTCAGTCCCACAACCCTGGGATCATGACCTGAGCCAAAATCAAGAGTCTGATGCTAAACTGAGCCACCCAGGTGCCCCAAATGTTTTCTTTTAAGAATTTATTTTTAACTAATCTCAACATGGGGCTTAAATCTACAACCCTGAGATCAAGAGTTGCATGCTCCACTGACTGAGCCAGCCAGGCACCTCAAATTGGTTGTTTTTTGAAAATAACTTTTACCAGTTTACTGGTTAATGGATCAATGGAACTCCTCACACTATCATGCCAGATGTCAATCTCCAGCTGTTAAAAACTTTAAGTGTATGATTTTATGCAAAAAATTCAATGGTCTATACCATGAGTTTTATACCATGTTTGCATGTGATAAAAATAATAATTAAATGTAATTAAAATAATAGGGAGCACCTAGCTGTGTCAATCCATTGAGCATGCAACTCTTGATTTCAGTTTTGTGGGTTTCAGCACTACGTTGGGTGCAGAGATTGCTAAAAATAAAATATTTTAAAAATTTTATAAATATATATATACACATATAATTTTATATATAATTTATATATATATATAGCTTAAGCAATAAAAATAATTTTTAAAATTCAGGGGTTTTTTGGTAAACTTTTAATTTTTGAAAAAAATTTTTTTAATGTTTATTTTCTTTATTTGTGAGACAGAGATAGAGCGTGAGCAGGGGAAGGGCAGAGAGAGAGAGGGAGACAATCCCAAGCAGGCTCCAGGCTCTGAGCTGTCAGCACAGAGCCCGACACGGGGCTTGAACTCATGAACCATGAGATCATGACCTGAGCCTGAAGTTGGACGCTTAACTGACTGAGCCACACAGGCGCCCCAGATTAGTTTTTTTAAAGGTATTATAGGTATGAAATATTAGGGAATACATTTCTCTTTTACCTTTTGTTGTCCCTTAGTCCTTTTTTTCATGTTCCATTTTTTTCTTTTTCTTATTATATGTAACATTTATAAATATTAACCTTAATAGGAGCAAGGTCTGGTTTTTTTCTAAATCAGAGAGCAGCAAAACTTCCTTCAATTGGGAATTAAACATTACTCCAAATATGCATGTTGGCATGATTAGGTTTTTATTATATATTGAGATTATAGGAAAGTGATTTACTAACTACATTGTATCCAGTTCTTTAAATAAAAGAAAGTTTTGTCATTGGATTTAGGACTGCTTGTTCTGAACTTTGAAGTCACAATCTGACATCCCACTCAATGTTTATCTTGGTAAGTATGCCATTATGGTCCATGCCCTAAGTGCTCTGTGTGTATGTATTTTGTTAAAGAAAGTAGATGATTAGCTTAGTGGGTGTAATTTACTATTAATTCACTGTCTATAAAGACATTAGCTCCCAAGCCCCATTCTTTGTAAACAATATTATTTTTTGGCTAACTGGAAAACAATATTTATAATTCATTACCTAGTTTATAAAGTACCCATTCCGTACAAGGTGCTTTTGAGATTTACACCACAATAAAAATTAGGATGAAGATAAGCTAAGATTTATTAACTAGTAGTGAAAACAGAAATTATTTCTTCTTGATACTTGGGCCAGTCATCCTGGGTCCTTTTATTTTTTATTTTTTATTTTTGAGGATTTTTCTTCTTTAATCTCTACACCCAACATGGGGCTGGAGCTCACAACACTGACACTGATTTCAAGAGTTGTGAGCTCTACCAACTGAACCAGCCAGGCACCCCAGTCCTGGGCCCTTTTATTTATTTTTATATTTTTTTAATGTTTATTTTTGAGGGAGAGAGAGCACACGAGCAGGGAAGGGGCAGCAAGAGAGGGGGACTGAGGATCTGAAGCAGGCTCCATGCTGACAGCAGAGAGCCCATCTTAAGGCTCAAACTCACAAACCATAAGATCATGACCTGAGCCAAAGTTGGACCCTTAACCGACTGAGCCACCCAGGAGCCCCTTGGGCACTTTGAAAAATTAGGAGTGGGGGCACCCGAGTAGCTCAGTCAGTTAAGCATCCAAATCTTGATCTCAGCTCAGGGTTCTTTTTTAAATATATATATATATATATATATAAATTTTTTTTTTTTTTTAAATTTTTAGAGAGAGAGAGTGATCAGGGAAGGGGGTAGAGAGAAAGAGAGAGAATCTTAAGCAGTCTCCACCTCAGTGTGGAGTCTGATGCAGGACTGAATCCCAACCCCTGAGATTGTGACTTGAGCCAAAATCAAGAGTGGGATGCTCAACCAACTGAACCACCCAGGTGCCCCTCACCTTAGGTCTTGTCTCAGGTTCATGAGTTCAAGCCCCCTCATTGGGCTCCACACTGGATATGGAGCCTACTTAATTAATTAATTAATTAAAAAATAAAAATTGGGGATACATAATACAACAGGAAGAAGAAAGATTTCTTAAGCATATACTATGTGTTAAACAATTAGCTTAATAAACATAGCACTTTAATAATGTCTGGGAATATCTCAATTTCTCCTTTATTTTTTAAAGAACAGTTTTGCTAGATAGAGAAGTCTTGGTTGAGTCTTTTTCTTTCAGCACTTTAGAATATGTCTTCTTTCTGCACTTCATGATTTTTGATGAGAAGTTAATCAAATTGAGC
The DNA here is from genome assembly GCF_028018385.1 of Neofelis nebulosa. Lineage (NCBI taxonomy): Eukaryota > Metazoa > Chordata > Mammalia > Carnivora > Felidae > Neofelis > Neofelis nebulosa. The sequence continues at coordinate 87,190,531 of NC_080791.1, forward strand.
ATCCCATGTATGCAATGAGACGTTTTTCTCTTGCTATTTTTAAGAGTCTCCTTGTCTTTTGACAGCTTATGTTTGGATTACTTTGACTTTATCCTACTTAGAAGTTGTTAAACTTTTCAATGTGTTGATTCAGATTTTTTCAAATTTAGGAAGTTTTTTTGGTCATTAGTTCTTGAAATATTCTTTCTAGCCCTTTCTATCTCTACTCTTTTCATGGCAGTCTCATTATGGGTATGTTCACACACTTGATGGTGTAGCACATGTCTCTGAGGTGCTCATTTTCTTTCAGTCTTTTCTTTCTCTTTGTGAGACCCAATAATTTCAATTAATCTATCCTGAACTGTGCTGATTCTCTCTTCTGCCAGCTCAAATATGCTATTGAACTCCTCTACTGAATTTTTCACTTCAGTTATTATACTTTTCAACTTTATTTTATTTTATAACTTCTTTTTATTCATATTCTGTATTTGATGAGATATTGCTCTCATAATTCCTTTAAGTCTCTAAACATGTTTTATTTCAGTTTTGTAAATATATTTATAATAGCTGATTTTTGAGTTTTTGTCTCATAAATTGAAAACACTTTGTGTCCTTAGGGTCAGTTTCTCTCTCTGTCTCTCTGTCTCTCTCTCTCTGTCTCTCTCTCTTTTGTGTTTTAAGTAAGCTCTACACCAACATGGGGCTTGAATTCATGACCCTGAGATCAAGAGTCACATGATCTTCCAACTGAGCCAGCCAGGCGCCCTTGGCCCATAACTTCTAAGAGCCTTAATCAAATATTTCAGTCAATGTCCCAGAGAAATGTAAGCTAAAAGTACACGTATCTAAATGCCACAGAAAGGGTAAATATAAATAAAAGATAAACAAAGATCATTTTAAATTTTTTTAAATGTTAATTTAAAATTTTTTAATGTTTATTTATTTATTTTTGAGAGAGACAGAGCGCAAGTGGGGGAGGGACAGACAGAGAGGGAAACACAGAATCCAAAGCAGGCTCCAAGGCTCTGAGCTGTCAGCACAGAGCCTGACGTGCGGCCTGAACCCACGAACGTGGGATCATGACCTGAGCCAAAGTCAGACACTTAACCAACTCAGCCACCCAGGTGCCCTAATAGGAAATTTTTTTTAATGTTTAATGTTTATTTATTTCTGAGAGAGAGAGAAAGAGAGAGAGAGTGTGTGTGTGAGCAGGGGAGGGGCAGAGAGAGAGGGAGACACAGAATCTGAAGCAGGCTCCAGGCTCTGAGCTGTCAGCACAGCCTGACTCGGGGCTCGAACCCATGAACTGTGGGATCATGATCTGAGCTGAAGTCAGGGGCTTAAGCGACTGAGCCACCCAGGTGCTCCCTAACAAAGATTTTTAAAAACAGTTTCCGTTAGGGGTGTCTGGGTGGCTCAGCTATTGGCTGTAAATGGAGAGCTGGAGAGAGTGTTTTCTAAAACACATTTGTTAATGGCAGAGCCCTGACTAGAAACAAGTCGTCCTACCTTCAAGTCTTCATACCTGGCTAGAGGGAGCAGACTTTTGCAGGGGCTTTTTTGTCCATGCTCATTGGTATCCAGGTTCCTGGCTTCTTCAGCTCTAAGCCTGGAATATACAAGGTAAAAAAAAAAAAAAAAAAAAACACAAAAAAACCCAACTCATCATCATGTCATTCTTGGTCCCTAGCCAGTATGTCTTCTTTTTCTACACCATTCAGAGTCTTCTTATGTTTGTTTTATAATAGTATCTAGAGTTTTTAGTTGTACTTACTAGGAAGAACAGGGAAATGTACTTCTATTCCATCCTTCCAGAAACAGAAGTCTGTAACCAATTTTGAATTTATAATTTTGTATTATTCTCCTCTTTCCCTTCCTCCTTTTTTTCTCTTCCTTCTCCTTCTTTTTTTTTTTTTTTTTTTTTAAAGAGGGCTCACATGGGGCACCTGGGTGGCTCAGTTGGTTGAGCGTCTGACTCTTGATTTCAGCTCAGGTCGTGGTCTCCTGGTTCGTGCGATTGAGCCCCACTTCGAGCTCCACACTACTTGGGATTCTCTTTCTCTCTGCCCCTCCCCAGATCACCTCTCTCACTCTGTCTCTCAAAATAAATGGGTAGATATTTAAATAAATAGATAATAAATAAATAAATAAGACTCACAGATTTGTGATAAGTTTCAGGCCTCACAGAGCCTGGATCCACCTGTGGGACTAGCACATGAAAAGAAATCAATACATATTTTTTAAATGGATAAATGATTAAATCCCATAATTAAGATCTAATAAAATTATGGTACTCAACACTGAATCATATAAAGAATTGTTCCCTTAAAATATTGGGAAATAACAAGGAAAAAAACCCCTAATTTGAAATACCCCTCAAGCAGTGATGCTGGCTGGATACCTTCAGTATCTTGGTATTCTGGGTAATGTGTTTTGGTTTTGAAAAAAAAAAAAAAAAAATGAACTGCAGCAAAAAAAGGAGCTAAGTGGTGACCAGTTGAGGGTCCTGGTTAATTGCTCTCAGGTACATTTATAATCAGCACAAGATTTTGCCTTTCCTCTAAATCCTAAATACAAGCCTCACTGATCGATTCCAGCAGTCCCCAAATCTGGCTGCATCCTGAAAGCATTTAGAAAGCTCCTTTCCAAGTGCAAAAGAGATGGAAAATTTTTGTACACACCCTACTGGCAATTATTAAATTATATACTCTTTGACTTCCGAGCACCAATTTATAATTGGTTCCTGCCAAACTGCCACTGAAAAGACCAGAGGAACTTAAGGAAAAATCTGCAAAAACAAATAGATATAATCCAAATGCTCCAAACTTAAAAAAAAAAAATCTGCTAAACAGAGTGTTGAATGAGACAAGATTGAAGAGAAATACCAGAGATAATCTTCAACTCTTCCGAACAGGGCAGGATGTTGCTAGGGTGAGTAAATGGAGATCTTGGCAGACTCCAGCTATTAACCCCTAATTCAGAGAAATAAAGGGTGGCAGAAAGGATAGGTCATAAGACTTTAGTGGAGCAGTTCAATTAAAACACCCTCCCCACATTCAAAAGGCCTTCCTTCCAAAGCCACAGGTGTTGGAAAGCCTCAGGGCACGTACCTCCACACTAAACGTAAGCCAGTAGGTGGCGAGGTAATTCCCCACCAGGAGGAAGTTGCAACAGGAAAGACACTGAATACAGTCACGCCATGTACATGGAGTGGGAACTGGATCAAATATAAAGTTAGAAAGCTGGCCCTTGTACAAATATTTCATCAAACACAGAAAAGAAGCTCTCGGGATGTTGGATTACGGATCTAGTCACGTAAATGTACACCAATGAGCTCTTGGTCGAAAGATTGGAATGAAGGCATTTAACAACACAACAGTGTATAACGTGGAGATCCAAGAAGGATCTCTTTCCCCTGTTTTAAAGCAGATGTTAGACTTAAAAAGACCTCTCCTCTTTCAAGAATGGAAAAAAAAAAACCCTGAAAAAACTCAAAATGGAGTTTATGGGACAATTCTGCAGTGTAAATAAAAGAACCTAATAGCATGGCAAGGACAGTCTCGTTTTCAATCCTTAATTCATCAACTATTCATTGAACACCTACTGTGTGCCTGGCACTCTTCCAGGTACTCAGTCTACATCAATGTATCTTACCCACATAGAGATTACATTGGGGAGGGGAAGGAAATAGACAATACACAATAGATTTTTTTAAAAGTATATGTGGCTCCTGAGTGGCTCAGTCAGTTAAGCCTCCAACTCTTGATTTCAACTCAAGTCATGGTGTAAAAGTGTTTGAGTTCAAGCCCAGAGTCGGACTCTGTGCAGAGAGCACGGAATTGCTTGGGATTCTCTGTCTCCCTCTCTCTCCATCTCTCTCTCTCTCTCTCTGAAAAATAAATAAATAAATAAACAATTTTTTAAAAAGTCAATATATCTATTAGAAAGAGACAAGAAATCGGTAAAAGAGAGAAAGCCCTAATTAAGAGAGACCCAGAGTGCTGAGGAATGCTACGGAAGATGAGGTGGTGGCTGCAGTATTTAAATAAGATGGTTAAGGAAACCCTTGTTGAGAAGGTGACATTTAAACCAAAATGTGGAGAATTTGAGAGAAGTAACCATGTCTGTATTTGGGCAAGGAGCCCTGTAGGCACACTGAACAGCTGTACAGAGGCCAGGAGGTAGGAGTGTACCGGGTGTGTTCATGGAACAGGTTTGAAAGCTAGTGTAGCTGGAATGGAATGAGGGAAAGGTATAGTGTAGGTAGCCTTTGCAGAAAGGAAATTTGTGGCATAACGTCACTTATGTTTTAAGGACTACTCAAGCAGCCTTGTTAAAAGATTGAAAAAGGTGGGGACAAAGAGAAAAGCAAGGTCAACAAGGAAGCTACTGCAGCAGTCCAGATAAAAGACAGTAGTGACTCAGGCCAGGGTAGTAGGAAGGGAGGTAGTGGGATGTGGTCAGATTCTGGATATATTTGGAAAATGGAGCCAACAGATTTTCTCATGAATTGGGTGTAGGGAGTGGAAGAAGGAAGTCAAGGATGACCCCAAGATTTTTGGCCTAAGCTACTAGATAAATGGCACTGCCATGAACTGAGCTGGAGAAAGTTGGTATGGAAGAGATTTAGAGGGGGGATGATCAGGAGTTTGGTTTGGGGCATGTTAAGTTTGGGGTGTGTACTGGACATCCAAGTGGAGATGGAGAGCTGGCAGTAGATAAATGAGGCTGGAGTTTTAATGAAGTGTTTAGAGATACAATTTTGGAAGTCTTCAAGAGGTTTTTAAAAACACAAGACTGGACAGGGAAGTGAATAATAGAGAAGAGGACAAAGGACTGAGCTCTGGGACAATTAAACATTAGTAGGCAGAGAGAAGAGGAAAGTAGATATCAAAGGAAAGGAGACAGAGGAATAGCAACCAGTGAGACAAGAGGAATAGTCGGAGTACTAAGCTTTGTGGTTTTTTGTTTTTTTTTTTATGTTTATGTATTTTTGAGAGAGACAATGACAGAATGCGAGTGGGTTAGGGGCAGAGAGAGAGGGAGATACAGAATGCGAAGCAGGCTCCAGGCTCCGAGCTGTCAGCACAGAGCCCGATGTGGGGCTGGAACCCATGAGCTGTGAGATGAAGTTGGATGCTCAACCGACTGAGCCACCCAGGCATCCCCTAAGCTTTGTGTTTCATGGCTATTGGCAAAGGCTGTTCTTATCCATTTTAATTTCAGGATTTTAAAGATCATTTGAAAAGAAGTTTGAGGTAGTTAACTTTGGAAAAAAATTTTTTTTTAATTTTATTTATTTATTTTGAGAGAGAGAGAGAAAACAAGTGGAGGAGGAGTAGAGAGAGTGAGAGAGAACCCTAAGCAAGCTCCGAGATGTCAGTACAGAGTCCAACTCAGGGCTGGATCTTGCCAACCAGGAAATCAACACCTGAGCCAAAATCAAGAGTTGGGTGCTTAACCTACTGAGCCACCCAAGCACTCCAGCTTTGGAAAATGTTTACCCATTTTAGTTTTAGGATTTTAAAGATCATTTGAAGAGAAGTTTGAGGGACATAAGCTATTCTTAACTGATGTTGACTCTTGGGTAATAAACAGTATCTTGACTTTTTTTTTTTAAGTGTATTTATTTTGAGAGAGAGAGAGACAGTGTGTGTGGGAGGGGCAGAGAGAGAGGGAGAGAATCTCAAGCAGGCTCTGCACTGTCAGTGCAGAGCCCAACATGGGGCTCAAACTCATGAACCATGAGATCATGACCTGAGCCCAAATCAAGAGTCAGACGCTTAACCAACTGAACCACCTAGGTGCCCCTTGAATTCTTTTTTAATTAGAGGAATTAAGTGCTTATGAATCTAAAAAGTTTTGTATCTTTAAACACCCAGTGGTAATGTGTTAGACTTTGCACGTATTGCTTCAGAAGAAAAATAAAGCTATGTCCATTTTATGGGGAAAAAAAGAAACACCATTTGTAAAAGAGAAAATGGTTGATCTAAGCCAAATTTGGGGGCCTGAATAAAATTATGAGGTCATAGTTTATCTCTGTTTATTAGTTTATCTGCCCAAAATAGTCACAGCACTTTGCTACATGCATTATTACATTCTAAATATTAGTCATGATACATATTAGTTTTTAATTTATTGAAACTTGTATAGAACAAAAAGTAAAACAACCATTTAGTGTATTTCACTGTTCCATGAGAAAGGCCATTGTTGATTTATGGTCAACATAAAGAACAAAGGGGGTGGACTGTGGATAACAAATATTTCTACAAAATACTTATGATAAACATAGTTTATTCTAATTCTTCCATAGCACCCACAGCTTTCAACTAATAAGAAAAGTTTAAAAGTCCTGTATTTGAAATCACATGAATGGCAAGTCATTACTAATACTAATTTTAGGGGCTCCTGGGTGGCTCAGCTGGTTAGGCATCCGGCATCAGCTCAGGTCATGATCTCGGGGTCCATGGATTTGAGCCCCACGTTGGGCTCTGTGCTGACAGCTCAGAGCCTGGAGCCTGCTTGGGATTCTGTGTCTCCCTCTCTCTCTGCCCCTCCCCCACTCATGCTCTGTCTCTCTCTCTCTCTCTCAAAACTAAATAAACATTAAAAAATTTTTAAAAATACCAGTTTGGTACTCAATCTTCTATGATTTAACTTTCCAAGTAAAATTGTACAGAAATTTACATTAAAACTTTTATGCTTCTTAAAACAGAAAGCTTATGATATACCATTATATCAAGTAAACTATGTATACAGAAAATTATACATATTTTTCTTGATACTTACTGCATCTGAAATATTTTATTTTTTTCAGGCATTTACAAAAATTGTTAAGAGCTAATTATGAACTAGGTTCTGAACTATGTACTGAGGATATAGCAGTGAAAAGACAAAAATTCCTGCAGTCTTGGAACTTATAACCTATGAAAAATGTCCTATCAGGGAAAAGGAAACTTTGAGATTTTAGAGAAGTATTTCTCAAAATGTGGTTCACTGACATTCTGCATTCTGCATATCAGTGATACATGTTAAATATGATGATTTGTCTATTTTTGCCATAGTTAAAAAATGATGAAGACTGTCAGGGACACCACTCCAGAAGGAAGAAATCAAAAAGTGGGGTGGAAGACATGAATCTGCATTTTTTTTTTTAATTTTTATTTTTTATTAAAAAATTTTTTTAGTGTTTGTTTCTGAGAGAGAGACACACACAGAGTAAGAGCAGGGGAAGGGCAGAGAGGGAGGGGGACACAGAATCCAAGGCAGGCTCTAGACGCTGAGCTGTGAGCACAGAGCCCGACGCAGGGCTCGAGCTCACGGACCCAGAGATCATGACCTGAGCCAAAGCTGGATGCTTAACCAACTGAGCCACCCAGGCACCCCACTTACGTGCATTTTTTAAAAGTATGTAATGGTAGAAACCATTGTCAGAATATTTTATTGAAACTTTTATTTTAGACTATGATGTTTATTTTTCTTCTCTTTCTTTCTTTTTTCTTTTTTTTTTTAAGTAAGCTCTATGCTCACCATGGGGCTTGAACTTACAATCCCAATATCAAGAGTTGCATGTTCTGCAGACTCAGCCAGCGACATGCCCCTAGGCTGCGATTTTTAGAGTATCTTTATTTTATTTAATTAATTTGTTTGTCTATGCAATCTCTACACACAATGTGGGGCTCAAACTCACAATCTTGAGATCAAAGAGTTGCATGTTTTTTCAACTGAGCCAGCCAGGCACCCCTAGAGTATCTTTAAAGTCCTGATAGACCCAGGGTCAAAAAGGCCATTGTAAGGACATGCAAATCTAAATTTTTTTTCTAAATCATGAGCGATGGATTCAAACTTGTTGAATGCACTCATTTGAACTGACATTAATCTAAACCAAATAATGCAAACTACCTCTGAAAAAAATGTTCCTCCTAGGTAACAGAAGAGGATATTTTCAGCATCATGTATATTTACTCTTTAAGCTTTTAAGACTTTGTAATAGCCTAAATGAATAAACATTTTATTTATTTGTATGTCTGTTCATTTATTTTGTTTTTAATTTATTTCAATTTGTTTTTTTATTTTGTTTTTTCTATCTATATGTGAAATCATATGGCATTTGCCTTTCTCTGACTTATTGAACTTAGCATAATACCCTCTAGTTCCATCCATGTTGCCATGAATGACAGGATCTCATTCTTTCTTATGGCTGAGTAATATCCCATTGCATGTGCATATATATTAAATACATAATACATTAAAATATATATTATTTATAAATATATTATATATATATATATATATATATATATTACATCCTCTCTATCCACTCATCTATTGATGGACACTTACGTTGCAAAGCTGATTTTTTTTAAGACTGTATTTTGATAAGGATAATTAAGAGATCTATTATATGTGTAACACTAGATACTAAAAGAAATCGGTAAGGTTAAAATATGCTCTCTGCCTGCTAAGTGGAATTAGTCATTCAGAGAAAGACAAATATCATATGACTTCACTCATATGTGGAATTTAAGATACAAAACAGATGAACATAAGGGAAGGGAAGCAAAAATAATATAAAAACAGGAAGGAGAACAAAACATAAGGGACTCAAATACAGAGAACAAAACTGAGGGTTGCTGGTGGGGTTGTGGATGGGGGGATGGGCTAAATGGGTAAGGGGCATTAAGGAGGGCACTTGTTGGGATGAGCAATGGGTGTTATACATAGGGGATGGATCACTGGAATCTACTCCTGAAATCATTATTGCACTATATGCAAACTAACTTGGATGTAAATTTAAAAATAAATAAATAAATAAATAGAGAAAAAAAAATGCTCTCTGCCCTTGACAATTTTCCAATTTTGTTAGGCAATCAATGTGTGTATGCTTAAATAATTAGGTAAGATCTGTTCAAGCTGGGGGAGGGAGCACTAAATAATAACGTACTTGGTAAGTGCCATTGGTGGTCAGAAAAGAAATACATCAGAGTACAATCTGTCCAGTGAAGATGGTGGGATTTGAGTTAGGCCTCCAGGGTGCATAGAATGTGGTTAGGTCAGGAAAAAGAAATACAGCATTTCAGGTGAGATAAACAAATAAAGCACAAACTGGTAAAAATTATTTGAAATGTTATATAAATTATCAAAATCATCATTAAGGTCACCTGACTTTTTCAAAAGACCCAATACTAGTGTTTGTCAAGATTTGTTTTCAAAAATAGTATGAGCTTTTTCTCTCCCAAGCAATGAGGATGAACTTTTTTTTTTTAATGTTTATCCATTTTGGGGAGAGAGAGCATGAGTCCGGGAGGTGCAGGCAGGAGGAGAGGGGGGAACAGAGGATCCGAAGCAGGCTCATGCTGACAGGACAGAGCTCGATGCTGGGCCTGAACTCATGAACGGTGAAGGTGAGATCATGACTTGAGCTGAAGTTGGACCCTCAGCACACTGAGCCACGCAGGTGACCCTGAACGTGTATTTTTTTAATGTTTATTTTTTTTGAGAGAGAGAGAAAGCAGGGGAGGGGAAGGGAGAGAGGGAGACACAGAATCTGAAGCAGTCTTCAGGTTCTGAGCTGTCAGCACAGAGCTGGGCTTGAACTCATGGACCCAGACATCATGACCTGAGCCAAAGTTGGACACTTAACTGACTGAGCTACCCAGGCCACACAACCCCCACCTCCCCTTTTATTTTATTTTATTTTTTTTAACTGAACGTGTATTTTTATTCATTTATGCAGCCTGGGACAAGCTAAAGCTAACTGGTCTGTTGAATGCCTGAAACAGGTCCTAAATTGTATCTTATCTCTGCCAGCAGGAACCAACTGAGAAATTACAGAGGAAATTGCTTGAACAGACCTGAGGCCAGGTTTTACTACCACCAGGGGGAGAGAGCACATTAAAAAAAGGAGAAACCAGTTGGCAACCTTTTCTAAATCTTCAGATTGCCCCTGCCCCACGCACTAAATTGGGATTCTGGGTCACAGCTTCTTAAGTATGTATTCTTTGAAACAACCACATGTCCATATTCTTAGAATTGTATTCTCTAAACCACATGCAGGGGCTTCTTCCAATAAGCAAAGTAATGAATTCACACCTAAAAGCATTCTAACTTATAACCTGATCACACAGGTATCCTCCTTAACGAGATATTTATTATATGTACCAAAGTTTTTTTTTTTTTTTATATATGTACCAAAGTTTTAAAATGATTACAAAATACCCAAATTTCGGGCAAAAACAAAACAAAACAAAACAAAACAAAACAAAAAAAACCCAGGCATGTATCTGGCAATGAATTATTGGTCCCTTACTTAGATCCTTCACCCTTTCAGAAGTACCTCAGCAGGGCACCCATGGATTCCCCAGTTGCAACTTCCCATTGACAACCCTCCCTTCCCTTCTTTTTTGGCCTTCACTCCATTTTCATAGCAAACTCTGTCCCTATCCTCCTGACCCAGAGTTACTTTGGAGGAGGCACCGATTTTCTTTCCATGGCCAGCCAGATGCCCTCCTAACCATGACCTCTAAACATTGCTCTCCTGGGCCAGATAAAGATTTGTTTTTGTTGTTGTTGTTTGTTATTTTTCAGAGAAGGATGCGTGAAAAATTCGACGCAAATACCATCGTGACATAATTTTAAGCATTAAAGTTTCAGGACCAAGTACTAAAATTCTTAACATGAATTAGTTTGTGTAATCTTCACAAAACTCTACGCCACAGGTGAGGGCACTCAGGCACAGAGCAATTAAGCAACTTGCTAAGCCTCAGAGCTCATCAACTGCGTGTCGTGGTTTGCACCCAGGTGGGCTAACTCCTGCTGGGGCGACGCTGAGTGGCGGTGGGATGGGAGTGCCGGCGCCGATCCGCGGCTCCCACACACAAATGCTCTCTACTTGGCTACCGCCCGCAACCCAGCACAACGGTGCAGTCCGGGGCGGGGGTGGGTGCGGTGGGGCGCCCGGGGCCGGGGCCGAACCTTTTCCGCCCCCGCGGGGCTGCAGGTTACGCGCAGCTCCTGCAGGCACGTGACCAGTGTCGAGCGGCGCGCAGCGGCCAAGGCGGGCCGGGCCTGGCAGGGGGCGGGGCCTGACGGGAGCTCCGCCCCGTCCCGGGCCAGTTAACTGGCGGCCGGGGCGCGGGCGCGCACTTCGCCGTGCAGCGATCGGAAGAGCTGGTGGCCTGGCTGCTACGGCCATGGCCACGGTGCGGGAGAAGGCGGCGGCTCTGAACTGTTCAGCTCTCCACAGCCCAGCGCAGAAGCCTCCAGGTAGGTGATGAAGACCCCTGTCCGGGACGTGTGGGGGTCACAGGGTGGGCTGGGGGGGCTCAGGATGCGGTTTTTGCGCGAGGCTGGCACGCCGCCGGGTCCAGCGGGCTCCACGCAGCTGTGCCCCCTCGGGCTAGTGCCCAGGCTTGTCGGCGAATTGGCTCCCTCTCTCGCGGGTGGGCTGTAGCCGGCCGACCCTGCCGTCCTCACAGCCCAGCTTTCTACTTAGTCCCCAACTTGAACTTTGTTGCGCGCTTTTCAGTGGCCAGCTGCGTGCCAGGCGCTCTCACTAGGTCTCCAGATAGGCTCCACGTCGTTACTCGTAGAAAGTTTATCTGGACTTGTATGGCTCTTTGCCTTCTGTCTCAGCCACAAGCCTCGGCTCCACAGTATGGCCAGGAACCGAGCGCCTCTCTTGCCCGCTCTGTTCTCCAGACTTCCTGGGCTCTGTTCAACGGGCAGGACCTTGGCAAAAAAATATTTGTTCGTTAAATTTTCTGGATAGGCAGTATTTCAGTGAATAGAAGTTTTGAACTTTTTTTGATGGCTACATGACATTAGGAGAGACGTTGATGAATTTCTGCCACCAGCTTAATCGTGGCTTGGCTTTGAGAGTAGTTTGCTTAGCCTCTTACTTTCTTTGAATGTCCAAACAAATGAATGGAATGGATGATAAGTTCTAAAAATCTGATCTTAGCATATTACAACTCAGTAAACAAACAAACCACAACAAACTATCCAGAGAACACTTGGCTCTTTTTTTTTTTTTTTTACTTTCTAGAGAAGTTACACCCCTACCCTCTTCTGCATCTGCTCTGTAGGGTGTTCTACAAATTGGTTCCCTATCTGACAAAAACTTTTCCTTTGGAAAATACCAACCAGTGAAACTGGCTCCTTCCTCAAGGTGACAGTAGTCAGTGAATTGACTTAGGTCAGATAGGTGCATCTCAGTGGCTCCAGTCTTGTGTTTGACTTATAATGACTAATGCCCCTTTTAATCTTCAAAATTCTAATGATAAATTGTGATGAGAACTACTTTAGGAATAATACTGACCTTATTCCCCAATTTAAAGGATTCAGATAAGCATATGATGGCTACATTCAGAATTTCTCTGTGTTTTACATTGTGAAAAGAGTTGTTTTATATTCATCACTTGAGAATTCAAAATCAAATCGTATTGGAAACAGACTTGGGAAATCTTTAGGCTTACTTTCTGAGAGAAAGAAATTGCCAAATTTTACATGATTAAAAACATGGCACCCTGTCTTCTCTAACAGCTGAAATACCAGTTCTGAGCTTTGGGCATTTGTGAACAGGTTCTTAGATGGCATAAGTGAACAAGTATTCAAAATTAAGTAGATGACTTTCAGAGGGAAGAGCTAAAGGGCTGGTTAGCAGATTTGAACACATGGAAAAGACCAGTGTCCTGCACAGCAGCACAGTGGGCAGAGAAAAGCCCACTGCCTTTTCTCATCTGTTTTGCTTGCTAGGGTTGGAACCCTACCTGTTAGCATTTGTTAATCCCTCTTCCACCCTTTAGTTGCCTTGTCACAGTCCCAGGGAACACAGTAATAGGAGCCTGTGCTTCTTGGTTCCTTGCTATTTCCTTTCTGTATGCTCAGGCAAGCAGCTTTCTACTCTTAGTTCTCTACCTATTAGTAACTCTTCCACACCTTAAAGGGGCTGTAACAACCAGGGACCTGGTTTAGGTAGAAGAAATAAATGCCATATGCTAACCTTCAGGACATACCTTAAAGATACTTGCCTTTTAATACAGACAAATAAGAAAGTGGTATGTTATCCTGTTTTCCTTTTATACTGTAACCCAATTCTCTGAATTCACCAGGTATCACTTTTCCAGGGAGCTCAAAGTACTTCCCATATGCTATCTCATTAATCTGTGTGAATTAAAGTAGGGGCCAGTGCCTACTTGTATTGATAGTTCTTTTAACGTATTTTAAAATTGTTCTTATTAGAAGAGATTTCTTTTACATTCTTTACCTGCTTGCAACCTTCTTAGAGGCAGTCTCTGTCTTCAGCATGACATCTCTAATACTAAATAAGAGGAAAACAAACTTTGAACTATCAAAACCAATATGCAGTAAAAATGTTGTATATTGGTATCAGTGTATAGCAGCAGGCTTTTCCCACTTAGTTACAGCTGCCTATTTTAATACCCCAAACTCGGTTGTCTACATTTATCTATTTTCATAAGGCTTTGGTTAATGTCCAATAGATGTAGTTCTTTTCCTTTGTCTTGAAAACTCTGTAATGTTTTTTTTTTTATTTTTTTTATTTATTTTTTTTTTTAAATTTTTTTTTTAACGTTTATTTATTTTTGAGACAGAGAGAGACAGAGCATGAATGGGGGAGGGTCAGAGAGAGGGAGACACAGAATCCGAAACAGGCTCCGGGCTCTGAGCTGTCAGCACAGGGGCCCGATGCGGGGCTCGAACTCACGGACCGCGAGATCGTGACCTGAGCCGAAGTCGGCGCTCAACCGACTGAGCCACCCAGGCGCCCCCTCTGTAATGTTTTAAAACCTCCTGAAAAAATTCTTAACATTATCTTAAATCCTAAATGACTTAGGATTTACATATTATTTTCTGATGAAGAGTTAAATCTTCTGGTATGTGACACATCTTGCCTTATCTGCTAACAGTCTTTATTTATTGAATACTGTTTGGAGCTTGACATCATCAGGTGAGGTGAATAGGTAAGGGATAAACTCTTTGAAGGTAGGAACTCTGTCCCCTTAGTTCAGAGGAAGGAAGAAGAAAGATACCTTCCTTTTTTACTTTTTAAATTTTTTAAATTTTAGAATAGACTTAATTTACAAAAAAGTCACGAAGTTAGTATATAGAGTTCCCATATGCTCTTTACTCATTTTCCCTTACTATTAACATCTTATATTAGAATTGTATATTTGTTGCAATTAATGAACGAGTGTTAATGCATTCTTATTATTAACTGAAGCCCATACTTTATTTAGAGTTCCTTAATTTTTGCTTATGGTTCTTTCTCTGTTCAGGGATCCCAATCAGGTTTTTCCATTACATTGAGTCCTTAGGCTCTTCTAGATTGTAAGTAACCGTTTCCCACTTTGTTTTGAAATATACATCTGTTACATGCTGGGTATTGACATATTGTCTCCTATGATCCTGATGGTAACAGAGATCAGTGCAACTAGGTCTCTTTTGCAACAGAAAAATAACCTTGTTTGCCCAAGATTGCATTATAGTAAATGATGGAGCCAAGAATAGAACCCAGGTATCTGGGACTCCAAAACTCATGCTTTTGTCTTACTCTTTGTATCCAGAGAAAGGAGGACTGTACGTCCTGCATTAACACAGGTTTTCATGTGTAACTAGTGTTCACTTAACCCACAGTTTCTGAACTTTGGGCACTATTGACATTTTCTTTGTTGTGGGGGTTGGCCTGTGTTTAGCAGTGTCCCTAGGCCCTCTACTCACTAAATGCCAGTAGCACCAACCCCTCCTTTGCTTGTGACAACCAAGAATGGCTCCAGACATTGCCAAGTATCCAGTTGGGGTAAAATCATCCACTAAGAACCACAGCATTAACTCTCTTTTCAAAGTTTTTAGTAGTTGGCAATCATCTACAAGTATTGAATAACCAAATGTATTTTGTGAGGCAGTTTATAAGGCAATTAAATAATTTAAACTTTTGCAAACTATAAGGACATTTGAAAAAAAAATAAGGCACTTACTTTTCACTGTTCAAGTTTGTGGAAAATTGCCTAACATGAGCTATCTGAATTGTTTTGTTTTGTTTTGTTTTGTTTTGTTTTGTTTCCCTGTGGGGTGGGGACAGTCTAATGCCTAGGAATAAAACGAGATCGTTACATGTTAATTTAGAAGTAGCATGTTTTGGGGGGTACCTGGGTGGCTCAGTTGGTTAAGTGTCAGATTTCTGCTCAGGTGATAACCTCGTGGTTTATGGGTTTGAGCCCCCAGTTGGCTCTGCACTGACTGTGGAGCCTAAAGCCTGGGTATTCTGCCCCTGCTCTCTTGTGCTCCCTCTGTGTCATTGTCTCTCAAAAATAAATAAACATAAAAAAAATTTTTAAAGCATGTTTTCATAATTGTGTTTACCTTGCATCAGGATCCAGTTTTGTAATGTATATATTGATCTTCTACGGAGTTCAGTAATCCTTCGAATTTGAAGTGATGATAGAATTTGTTTTTGCCTTTAAACAACACAAGCAGGGCCATGGTAGAGGTGCTGCACAGATCGTGGTTGAAGCTGATTATCCCTTTGTGACTTTTGAGTAAATGTAATTTCTTGACGTATCTGCCTTATGGCTTGATTTTTAGGGAATTATTGTAACAACTTGTTTATTTAGTGTATATTTATAGAAATGAAGATGATTATCAGTAGTATTACAAACATATCAGAGTTCAATATTAGAAATTTAACTTTTTTAGTCTTGGTAAATTCTTTTGGGTAGATTTCAAATACATGCAAAGAACAGGTCTTTGCCTTTGAAAAATAACTATTTTCAAACAAAAATGAATCTGCTTGAAAAGTGAATGTTAACTAGTCTAGATTTATATAGTGCTTAAGAGTATGTATAGTATATTATATATCTAGTTTAAAACAATTTCTGAGCCTCTTATTAGGCTCAGACATCTTCCAAAAAGCTTTGTATCTGATAAGGTCACATTTGTTCCTATGCTTCATTTCTTACCATATTTTATGTTGTGTTCAATGTCCATATCTAAGTGGAGATGGGGTAGAATTTCAATCTCTCAAATCCTATATTCAGCAGTTGAGACTGGAAACTAACCTTAAACACAGTGTTCCACTCTTGTATCAGTAAATGAAGAAACCGACCTATAGAGGTTAACTCTCTTATCCAAGGTTATCACAGCTGATCTCTAGACTCTTTGATCCTTTGGTCATGATGCTTTTAGAACATGCTTGACCAAATTTAAATTAAATAAGGAAGTTTCAAGGATGCAGATAGTGATGAATTTTAAAGAAATGTCTAGCTCATATGCTAGTGAGGGCTGGAGACAGGCTGTAATTCTGATTGCTAGATTTACAAAGCATTCATTGTATACTTCTGGTCTCTTGAATTCTGGTTGGAAGTTGCAGTAATTTGTCTTACTGGGCCATGGTCTGCTATACCAATATTCATTTCAGCTCTTAGATGATGATAAATAAGTTTCAAACCAGCATGTGGGGGACCTGTGTTCAACTGGTGAAGTCAGCATTAACAAAACAGGTTATCCTGGTGTGGGTTTTGGCACATTTACTTGTCAAGTCCAGGGTATATTATGTATTAAAGTATCTGTATGAACATGAGCTACTTTGGGTCTGTGGGTGGTGATGCTTGAGGGGAAATATCCCAGGATGCAATGGTAGGGAATTAATGGTCAGTGAGAACAGAGGGGACCTGAAAGGGCTGAATTGTATCATGCCTGGAGGACTCTGGAAACATTGTGTGGTTCATAGGTGCCTAGTATCCTGCTCTAACCTGTTCTTTAATCTTTTATACTGTGTTATCCAACCTGCAAAACTTCCTGATTTCCCATATTTAAGCAGCAAGTTAATATGGGGAAATTTATTCTTAACTCCCCGGTTGAAGATTAGCCTTTTCCATGTCGCTGAAACTGAGTGTCCCCTCCCTCCCACTCCATTCTGTGGTCTTGTTGATCTCAAATTAGTGACTCAGCCTTATTTTTTAGGATTTGTATACTTACCTACTTGTAGTTCAACTGTTAAGACTGATGTGTTTCAGATTTAACATTATTACCCAGAAGTCTATTTCAATCTACTTGAAAAGCACTCTGATCTCTACAAGTTCAAATCTTATTTTCCTTTCCTGTCCTACTCCTGCATACTGTGACTAGTATATATTATGGAATTTATGATATCCTCTATTTTAGGACTAATGAATACTGTATTTATTTAATGACTACTGTTTTTAAATATTTTTTAAATCTTTGTTTATTTTTGAGAGCAAGCACAAACGGGGGAGGGGCAGAAGGGGGAAGGGGAGACACAGAATCTGAAGCAGGCTCCAGGCTCTGAAATGTCAGCACGGAGCCCAGTGTGGGGCTCGAACCCATAAACTGTGAGGTCATGACCTGAGCTGAAGTCAGACGCTTAACCAACTGAGCTACTCAGGTACCCCTTGAATTTTGTTTTTATTTTTATTATTTTTTAAATGTTTGTTTTTGAGAGAGAGAGTGCACGCGCAAGCATGGAAGGGGCAGAGAGAGAGGAAAGGGAATCCCAAACAGGCTCCACACTGAATGTGGAGCCCGACCAACTTGGGGCTTGATCTCATGACTGTGAGATCATGACCTAAGCGGAAATCAAGAGTGGGATACTTAACCGACTGAGCCACCCAGGCGCTCCTCTGAAGTATCTTGAATTTTAAAATATAAAAACAGTATTGCTGATTATTTTAAATGAACATTAAAGTAATTGGTAGATAGTTGAATTACCCATCTACTTTTGGTATTGGAAATATACAAATAAACAGTAAAGGGCTTTGTGTGTATGTTAGTAACTTAAATAGTGAAGATGTTCAAATTTCTAGTAGCTACAAAATGGCACTGCAAGTGGATACAGTGTGATGGTTCACTGTGGTTCTTTTATGTATTATAATACAAAAGACAAATTCCAGATGACCCACTTAAAATTTATGACCCTAGTGCATTAAGTGGAGTTTTAATGTCTTTCAGGAACTTATCTTTGCTTTCATCTTATACCTTCTATTTTATCTAAACATGCAGGAAGATAATTTCAGGTAGCAGTTTCTGTAATTATAATTCTCTTATTCCTTAGAGTTGTAGTGATACAGAGTTTTCCTTTTTACATGACCTTAAGGGAAGTAGTAAGTTTTCAACTTCTCTGTCAGAGAATCCTAAAAATAAAGGAAGTGATCCACTTAACAAAAATAGAGGCTTAAAAATTAGAACCACTGAATATTCAGAGCATCATTGAAAATTGTAACACATAAAAAGGCACAGTCTGTGTTTATATAAAAAGAGAGCAAGCCACCCAGCCACCAAGTTTATGATTAGCTAGACTCTGTTCCATCAGCTTATTAAACGAAGGTCTGTGTTTTCCTTTTTATTGTTTCTCCTTTTCTTTGTAGTTTTGCCAAATATCAGTTTATTAAAATCAGGAAAAACATGATAAATCTTTGAAAGCATGTTTTCTGTTTCCTGTCTTGCTGAAACCTTGCTTTATCTCTGTGCTTTTCCTATCTTTGTGGTAGGTTGTAAGCTCCTATCAGGCAGGAACCAGTTTTCCCTGTTACAAAGTGCTTAACTCCTAAGCCTGCATAGTAGGAAGCTTTAAAAATATTAGTTTAGGGGCGCCTGGGTGGCTTAGTCGGTTAAGCGTCCGACTTCGGCTCAGGTCATGAACTCACAGTCCGTGAGTTCGAGCCCCGAGTCGGGCTCTGGGCTGATGGCTCAGAGCCTGGAGCCTGCTTCTGATTCTGTGTCTCCCTCTCTCTCTGCCCCTCCCCCGTTCATGCTCTGTCTCTCTCTGTCTCAAAAATAAATAAACGTTCAAAAAAATTTATAAAAAAAAATATTAGTTTATTCCAACTGCTGTGTGTATGTATGTCTATAATTATACATCTATTTACTGATAAGTGCTTTAAAATCATATAGACCATGAACCAAATTCCAATACCATCTCTTACAGTATAATGTTTGGAAGTTACATTTAACCTCTGCGAATCTATTTTGCTTCTCTAAGATTATATCTACCTCATACGGTTGCTAATGTTGTAATGTAATTCATAAGGCACTTAATAGAGTTCCTTACACATAATTGGTAACTGCCACAAGGTCCTACTTGATACCCCACCCCAAAGACCATTTCCACTCTCCTCTGATCTCATTTCCTACTGTTCTTTCCCTGGCTACCCACCTTGGGCATGCTGGCCTTGTTCCTCCTCTCCTGGCCAAACACGCTCGGTTTCTAGAGCCTTTGCTCTTTCTGTTCTCTTTCCCCAAATATCTCCACAGCTTGCTTCCTGGTTTTACTCCAGCTTCTGCTCAGAAATCACCTTGTCAGATCTTTCCTGACATCCATCTGAAATAGTGTTCTTTCCTCACCAGGCTTTTTTTCTTGTTAGCATTCATATAACATGTACATATTGTCTGTATCTTCCCACAAAGTATAAGTCCATGTAAACAGGGATTTGATTTTCCTCACCTTTGTATCCTAGCATGTAGGACAGCGTTCAGCATATAGTAGGCACTACATTTTAAATGAGTTGCTACTAATTAAAATTTCAGTAATAAGCTGACCTCATAATTGTTCCTTAGTAATAACTTTGGAAATTGCTACTTTTTTAAAGTTTATTTTACTTATTTTTGAGAGAGGGAAGAGAGGGAGGGGCAGAGAGAGAGAGAGAGAGAGAGAGAGAGAGAGAATATCCCAGGCAGGCTCCATGCCACCAGCGCAGAGCCTGACGTGGAGCTTGAACTCACGAACCCGTGAGATCATTACTTGAGCTGAAACCAAGAGTTGGATGTTTAACCGACTGAGCCACCCAGGCTCCCCTGAAATGGCTCCTTTTTTTTTTTAATGTTTATTTTTTTTTATTAAAAAAAATTTTTTTTTTAATGTTTATTTTTGACAGAGAGAGACAGAGCATGAGCGTGGGAGGGGCAGAGAGAGAGAGGGAGACACAGAATCTGAAGCAGGCTCCAGGCTCTGAGCTGTCAGCAAAGAGCCTGACACAGGGCTCGAACCCACGGACAGCATGATCATGACCTGAGCTGAAGTCGGACGTTTAACCGACTGAGCCACCCAGGTGACCCTGAAATGGCTATTTTTTGTTTAAGGATTGCTTAGACCTTATTATAAATGAACAAGGTTACTCTGCGTTTTTCCCACTCCAGGTTTCAGCGTGGCCCAGAAACCATTCGGAGCCACCTATGTGTGGAGCAGCATTATAAACACTCTTCAAACACAGGTGGAGGTGAAAAAACGAAGACACCATTTAAAAAGACACAATGACTGCTTTGTTGGTTCAGAAGCTGTGGATGTCATTTTTTCTCACCTAATTCAGAATAAATATTTTGGTGATGTAGATATTCCTCGGGCCAAAGTGGTAAGAGTGTGTCAAGCACTTATGGACTACAAAGTATTTGAAGCAGTTCCAACCAAAGTCTTTGGAAAAGATAAAAAACCTACATTTGAAGATAGTAGTTGCAGCCTTTATAGATTCACAACCATACCTAACCAAGACAGTCAATTAGGCAAAGAGAATAAACTATGTTCACCTTCCAGGTTAGTATATAATGTTAGATTATCCTGGGGGTATTGGCAGGATATCATCTACTTTTTAGCAACAGGCTGAATGATTTTATATTATTTTGGAAACCGTAAATGAGGCTAAAATCTGGGTCTGTGGGTAAATTTGATAAAATACAGTGAACTTTTGTTTATTCAGTATCTCCTGGAATTCTTGCTTGTTCATATTTTATATTTAGCAGAAACAATCAACAAACTTTGATTTTTTCTGCTTCAAGTTACAATTATAGCGTAAAAGTATGTTAGTTTATGCACAAAGTGGTATGAGAACAGAAAATGTGAAGGTGGGCAGGGAAGTTATCACTAGAATCTAGGAAATGGCAGATGTGAAGTATGAAAGGCATGTGGGACCCATAGTGCGGAGAGTTTCATATGACTTGAGTTTGCAATCGATCATACAGATGTTGGGGAGGCCACAAAAAAATGACATTATATTTTAGAAAGGTCATCCTGGTGGCCATCTGGACATCCTAATGGGGAGAGCTAGTTAGGAATCTATTGCAGTCTATAGACGGTGGTGAAGTGGGGATTGTGGTGAAGAGGGAATCAATTAAAGGGAGACTGGGGGACAGAATTGTAGAACCCAGTGACTGAAATGGATGAATGTGATAAGTACATAATTAACTTATTTGTCATGAAGTAAAATGTTTCCCTTTTATTTCCTTGAGCTAAACTGTGTAGAGGGGACCATGCAACTGAAGCCTTATAATTCAGATCTGACCCAAAGAGTTTTAGTCTTCCCGACTTTCAATTATTTTTAGTGTATTGTGTATCAGATATTGTGTATTTTTAATGTCTTTAGTGTATCAAATATTTTAATGTATTAACTTTCAAAACTTTATATTTAAAAGATGATAAAATTACCTCTAAATATAGGAAGGAGATATGAGGGTGAGATAGGGCAAAATCCCTGCTTTCCAGATACAGGTCCACATACTTTATCTGAAACCTTTGGGGCTATATGCATTTAGCAATTTGGAGCTTTGGAGATCTTAAAAAGATACTTTTGTATATAGACCATATGTTTGATAACAGTCCTGGAGGGATCCTGGGCAGCATCTGGTAACCGAACGTATTAGTATTTCTTCAGTAAACAAAATACTCCTCTAACTGGGAGAAGGAAAGGCTATGATAGTCTCAGGTTAGCTTTTGCCATCATATGAGTTCTGAATAAACTTTAGATTTTTCACAGCTTTTTGGGTTTGAGAATTGTGGGTAAAGGATTATCAGCTCTGTATTTGGAAAATGATGAGCACTATCCACCCCAGAAATAGACATAACTGATAAAAAACAGCATAATAAAGTTTGATTACGTTCTAAAATAGGAGACCAAAATTTTAATCATCAAATTACTTAAATCTAAATGTTCAGGGGTGCCTGGGTGGCTCAGTTGGTTAAGCGTCCGACTTCGGCTCAGGTCATGATCTCGCGGTTTGTGAGTTCCAGCCCCATGTCGGGCTCTGTGCTGACAGCTCAGAGCCTGGAGCCTGCTTTGGATTCTGTGTCTCCGTCTCTCTCTGCCCCTCCCCCACTTGTGCTCTGTCTCTCTCTATCAAAAATAAAATGTAAAAAAAAATTTTTTTTAAAAATCTAAATGTTCAAAGGAGAATTTAGAGTGTGTATATTTAGACTTGAGAAAGAAGGTGCATGTTTTTGTATTCTGTTGTTAGAATTTGCATTTGTTTTGTTTTTGTTCTGAACTAAATAAACTTTGTAGAAACTCTTAGCTTTCTAACAGTAAGATATTTCTCTGGGCTTACTACTAAACATTAATTTAAAAAAATTCATTTTAGGTATTCAGATGCATTATTTAAGTCGTCTGATTCCAAATCGGCAAGTTTAGAGGATCTCTGGGAAAATCTGAGTTTAAAGCCTGCTAACTACCCTCACATAAACATGTCTACAACCTTGTCTCCACAAGGTAAGTAAAGATGATACAAGCAAGAAATACAGAAGACCAACTTCAGATAAAGTTAGTTATTTAAAACTTTTCAGTCTTAACCTTTATTAGAATTTAAATATTCAAACCACAGAGAAAGAGCACACTGTGTATTAAAGCTGTTTATATTAAGTTTTAACAGAGGTCTATTATCTTTAACAAATAGATCAGTGTTGCAATTCTTGAACACTGACTTTTGTCCTATCAGCTGGCAGAGGTTCAAATCTGCAGTGTTTTGCGTGCAGATTTTTATTTATTTAAAATATGCTCTCAGATATTTCTTTCTCTAACATTTTATTAGGCTAAATAAAATTTTGAAAATTACATTATTAATGTTTAACATTAACAGAACTCTTATGTTCTTCCTGGTCTTTGGCAAAGGATTGTAGACTCATGACCGATTTCCACCTTCCCTCCCCCATCCTAGTTGTGGAAACCCTGAGTGGAATAATCTGCAGCCAATAGTTTCAAACCAGTTTTCAGATTGAATAATGAATCATTCTTTCTTCCAAAGTCCTTATTAACATGTTATATGACTTGATCTCTTATCTCTGCCATATTGCTTTTTACAGTACAAGAATGAAAAGAATTCCTGTTGTCCAAGTCTGTTCTCCTACACTTTAAACAAATCTTGAATTGTTTTTATTTTTTCATAAGAAACCACTTCATAAGATTGACTTTTTTCCCTTTCCTTTTTTTTTTTTTTTTTTTTTTTTTTTTGCCACAAACTTCTACCTTAGACTTGCCTAGACAAATACTGTGGTGAGCATTTAATAAATATTGTTACTTTTTACCTTGTCATTTTTCCTGTGTAGTTATTAATGAAGTATGGCAAGAAGAAACAATTGGACGTCTGCTGCAGCTTGTAGACCTTCCACTTCTTGACTCTTTACTCAAACAGCAAGAGGTTGTATCTAAAGTTCCTCAGCCTAAGAGGCAACCTGACTTGATCAACAACAGTAACTATCTGGATCGAGGGATTCTCAAGGCTTATAGTGACTCTCAGTATGTGGAAATACATCCATCTAATAATTTGAGTGTGTTTTTAGGAAGATTATAGATAATGGTTTGAAGATAATCCTTTGAGTTCTGTCCACAGGATCAGAGAGATGCATTAGTCAATTGATAATTATCAGTACTTGGGAAAGTGAAGAACAAAATTACCTTGGTCAAAATTAGAAACAGATTTAATTTTCAATATTTTTTATATTCATTTTTGTTTCACACATACCTTCACTTGCACATCAAGTGAAGAAGATGATTATGTTCCATCTTCTCTCTGTTAAAATGTAGGGCAGCACTGGGGGTTGTATGGAAACCAATTTGACAATAAGTTTCATATTAGGAAAAAATAAAAGGAAAAAAAATAAATGGAATAACACAGTATAAAAAAAATTTTTTAAATGTAGGGCTCTCTGGTCTTCAAAGGGCTTGGAACAAAATTAACAGATTTGGCAAATTCTCAGAATCCTTTGCCTACCTATATTTTTATACTTCTCCAGAATATCTTGAATATGTATTTTTAATTGTTTTGTTAAAGAAATATAATGAAAGTAACTCTTGTTCTCATATCTGACCATCATTCTTCCAAATATAAATCTTAAGGTATGAAGGCTTCACTTCAGGTGCTAAGGGAAATATGATTTTTTTTTCCTTAAGGAAGAGTTCTGTATTCCTTATAACTTTGAAACTCTTCTCCTAAGTAAAACTATCACGTTAAAATCTTGTATTTTTTTGTTTCTTATAGCTTATTTAATTTTTAATTATTTTTGCCTTAGCAGATAGCATTCAGTAGTTAGGGAGATAGAAATGTTTCAAAGGAATGCAACTTACATTTTCAGTACTTCATAAGTTCTACAGTCCAATGAACTATTAACAATTGAATGTCAAAAGGTAGTTTAAAACCTTATGCAAAAAGCAGTTAATCCCAACATACTAGTTATTGACTCTGTGTATACAATAGGAGGCTTATTAATCAATAAGAATTTTAGAGTTAAAAAAGATTAAATCCTACATAATTCTTTAAAAAAAAAAAGAATTTAAATCCTATTTCTACAATCTAAAGTAACATGAAAACATTTTTTATTTTATTTTATTTTGGGAGAGAGCGAGCACGTGGGACAGAGGGGGAGAGAGAGAATCCCAAGCAGGCTCCACACTGTCAGTGTGAGATCATGACCTGAGCCAAAATCAAGAGTCAGCTGCTTAACCAACTGAGCTACCCAAGTGCCCCTGAAAACATTTTATAATTACCTTAAATTTTAAATACAGAGTTAGAAACTGTGTTAAAAATTACCTTAAAGGGGCGCCTGGGTGGCTCAGTTGGTTAAGCGTCCAACTCTTGGTTTCGGCTCAGGTCATGATCTCATGGTTCATGGGTTCAAGCCCCACGTCAGGATCTGTGCTGACAGCATGGAGCCTGCCTGGGATTGTCTCCCTCTCTCTCTGCCCCTCCCCTGCGCGCGCTCTCTCTCTCTCTCTCTCTCTCTCTCTCAAAAATAAACATTAAAAAAAAAAAAAAATGACCTTAAAGATCATCTAGCTGCATCTTACCATTAACTTGATGAAGCTGATGCCCAGAAGGGTGACATGACCTGTCCGATATAGTGCACCTGAGTGGTGACAGAATTAGTTGTCCTGAGTTCATGGCAGTGGAGTGCATGATTTTTTAAAAACTGTATATAAAATACATATGTACATTAACAAGTTGAATATTAAAAGCTATTCATTCTATTTTTTGAACTGTAGCATTTTTCTGAAGTTACCCAGCTGGCATTTTATTAGAAGTAGAAATTAATATTTAATTATTTTGAAACCCTACCTTATCTTCCTCTATTCTCTCCTAGCCAAGGTGTGAGATGATTGATCACACACAGAGCCGTGGGACCCTGAGCATGTAACTCAGAGTTTCTGGGCCTCTGTCATAAATTTCAAGAGTAGACTTTGAATTTTGATGTCCTTCTTAGTTTGTATTGTAGTGGATAGCTTCTGTTTTCCCTTCAAAAAAAAAAAAAAGAAAAAGAGAGAAGACCTATTAAGCCAAGCTTTTGGTCTGTGATACATGATCTACCAATATTTTAAAAAGAATTACATGTATCTTTAAGGGTATAGAAATCTATCTTCATGGCAGACTTGAGATAGGTAGTCAGTACTGTGTGTACATTTGTTGCTTTTTTGCTTTTTAAAATAAAATAATTCTTTTTTCCCCATAGGGAAGATGAATGGCTGTCTGCAGCAACTGACTGCTTAGAATACCTTCCTGATCAGATGGTGGTGGACATAAGCAGAAACTTTCCTGAGCAACCAGATAGGATAGACCTAGTGAAAGAACTTCTGTTTGATGCCATTGGCAAATATTACAGTAGTAGGGAACCTCTGTTAAATCATTTATCTGATGTTCATAATGGCATTGCAGAACTCTTAGGTAAGTAAGAGCTTACTGGATCCTGGAATGTGTCTTTTGGAAAAAACAGGAAGAAGTTAATTATCCTCAGAATTAACCAAAATGGCACTACTTCAAGCTGGGAGTGGATCTGGATTAATCCATGGAAAGTATGTTTATTCCAAAACTTCTAGGGCTGATTTGGAAAGAGGCTTTAATAAGCTGTAAAGTTACGCAGGAACTTCTGTTGGCACAGGAGAATGCTACCCTCATTCACTGGAAGTTTAATAAGTACAGCGTGGTAGTTCTCTTCTGTAGAAAGCACACCAACATCACCACTCTTCCCACTCCATTCTCTTCAAAATGGCAGACACTCTGTCCCTCTACCAATGAGCCAGACTGTTCCTCATGGTTTGTTGAAAACAAATCGGGGGTTTCAGAGAATCCTGTCTATTTTTCTCAGGTAGAGTTGGATACATCAGTACTTTACACATAGTGTACACTTGAAATGTATTGAATTAATGAAAAGCAGGCTGGGAATTTATTTTCAAAGCCAAGAATTTGATACAACATCCTAAGATTGTTAATTTTTTTTTTTTTTTTAAATTTTTTTTTTTCAACGTTTTTTATTTATTTTTGGGACAGAGAGAGACAAAGCATGAACGGGGGAGGGGCAGAGAGAGAGGGAGACACAGAATCGGAAACAGGCTCCAGGCTCCGAGCCATCAGCCCAGAGCCTGACGCGGGGCTCGAACTCACGGACCGTGAGATCGTGACCTGGCTGAAGTCGGAGGCTTAACCGACTGCGCCACCCAGGCGCCCCCTAAGATTGTTAATTTTGACAAGGATTTAGTGAATGAGTTGTCAATTTGAGAACAGGCTGTCTTGAAGGTTGGTATTGGTCATTTATTGTAATTCCTCGTCTTTTTGTTTTGTTTTGCTTTTGAAAATAGTTTTGAATAAGTTTACTGTTTAACTTAAGCTTTAACTTGAATTTTGTTCCTTTAATAGTCCCTTTTGGTCAAAATTAAAAGCCGTTTTTTCTTTTGGCTGAAGTGAATGGGAAGACTGAAATAGCATTAGAAGCTACTCAGCTCTTTCTAAAGCTTTTGGATTCCCAAAATAGAGAAGAATTTAGAAGACTACTGTATTTCATGGCTGTTGCAGCACATCCTTCTGAATTTAAATTACAGAAAGAAGTAAGTCTTGCGTCTAAATGTTAATTGCATTCAGTAGCCTTAATACTTACAGGATGCACATGTCAGATTATTTTACATTGGCACCAAGTATGCTGAAATGAATAGCTATTAATACTTAATATTGCCTTTTATATTAAATTTAGTTCAAATATACACTATTGGGTGTGTTTTGTTTTATTTTTATAGAGCGACAACCGAATGGTTGTGAAAAGGATATTCTCAAAAGCTATTGTTGACAATAAAAATTTATCCAAAGGCAAAACTGATCTTCTGGTACTCTTTTTAATGGATCATCAAAAAGATGTTTTTAAGGTAAAATTCTGAAAGTAGTTAAATTGAGCTTATGTAATAGATCACTAGATTGCAATGCATTTGAATAATGTCCCATGTCCCTCCTCTTTTTTTTTTTTTTTTTTTTTTTAAGATTCCAGGAACTCTACATAAAATTGTTAGTGTTAAGCTCATGGCCATTCAGAAAGGAAGAGATCCAAATAGAGATACAGGTAATCTGAGAAATAGTATTTTCATGATCTTTCAAAGCTAAATTCCTAGTATTTATTTGAAAGTCTTGCTGTAAGTAGTTGCACTTTAATTTCAATTAAACTTTAAACTCCTTGGAGTTACCCAGACTTGGCAGAGACCCTCCTTATGTCAAAAAGTAACTTGACCTGGGGAGCCTGGGTGGCTCAGTCAGTCAGTCAAGCGTCTTACTCTTGACTTAGGCTGGGGTCATGATCTCGTGGTTTGTGAGTTCGAGCCCTGTATCAGGCTCTGTGCTGACAGCACGGAGCTTGCTTGGGATTCTCTGCCTCTGTCTCCTTGCCCCTTCATGACTTGTGCTCGCTCGCTCTCTCTCTCTCTCTCTCTCAAAAATAAACTTAAAAAAAAAAAAAAAAAAGTAACCAGGGTTAGAAAGTCAGCAGTGCTTAGCATCTTCATTGCATTTTAAAAACTGGGGAATAAAAATAGAAATGTGAAAATATTATTTTTTTAGTTAAATCTGAGGAATAGATTCATTAATTGAACTTTTTACTTTTAAACTTGAAGGATATATATATTGCCAGAGAATTGATCAAAGTGATTATTCTGACTATACACAGAAGACAACTAAGGATGAACTAATGAATTTACTAAAAACTATTGATGAGGATTCAAAACTATCTGCCAAAGAGAAGAAAAAATTGCTAGGTCAGTTCTACAAGTGTCATCCAGACATCTTTATTGAGTATTTTGGAGACTGAGTTTTTTAATGTCTGTGTATAAATTATGTATTTTAAGAATAAATTATGTATCCCAAATACCTAATCACATTTGTAATCTTGGGTGTTCTAAATATGAAATTGTACTTAATAAAATGTTTTTTGTATAAACTGAGTCTTAGATGGTGTATTGCTGTTAAGTATTGACCTGTTTAGGGTGAGTTGATTTATAATTACTCTGCCCAATACTTTATAGAACATCATAGGAATATAATGATATGACATTGCAGTGTTTACATAACAGTATTAAATAGTAAGGAAGTCTAATTAACAGTTAATAGGACTGTGGTTTTTACCTTGAAAGGTACTCCTTAAAGATATAAAATAGAAATTCAGGCTATGATAAAATGAATTTGGTAATTACCACAAACAGTAGACAAGTCAGAAATTGAACTGTCCTAATAATGATTTTGAAAACTTCATCTTTTTAAGTTTATTGTGGAAAACTTCAAACATATATAAAAATGGGGGAGAATGGAATAATAGAATAACTTCCACATACTCATTATCCAGTTTCAACAATTGCCAACTGATGGCCAATCTCATTTAATCTATACCCCCATGCATTCTTTGCTCCCACCCCAGCAAACTTCAGACATACCATTTCATGTATAAAAGTTCAGAATGTGTAGCTAAAACAGGACATTAAAAAAACTAACCACAGTATCATTATTATATACACACAAACCCACAATTCCTTAATACCATCAAATATGCATTCAGTAGTCACATTTTCTGATCTCACATGATTTTGACAGTTTATTCAAATAGGGATCCATTAAAGTCCATAAATTGCAATTGATTAATGAGCTTTGTAAGTCTCTTAATTTATATGTTCTTTTGAATCTTTCCGTTTCTCCTCGCGCTGGGTTCTATGCTGACAGCTCAGAGGCCTGGAGCCTGCTTCGGATTCTGTGTCTCCCTCTGCCCTCCCCTGCTTGTACTCTGTCTTGTCTGTAAAAAATAAACATTAAATAAAATGAAACTAAATTTTATCTACTTAGAAATACTGCTGCCTACATTTAAAGAGAGGTAGGGAGGAGTGCCTGGCTGGCTCAGTCTGAGCGTGTAACTCTTGATCTCAGGGTTGTGGTTCGAACCCCACATTAGGTATAGAGATTACTTAAATTTTTTTTTGGAAAATAGAGGTAGGAAAGGCTCAAATGACGAGCCAATATGCTGGCATGTCAATCTTTTATTTTCTAACCTATAACTGATACTAGTCTTTAAATGGGAGAAAGTTGAGGACTCTATAATGTACCTGTGATCCCTAACCTTGTGAGGTTTTTTGTTTTTTGGCTTTGTTTTCATAGGCAAGAAGGGAAGGTAACTCTTTACAGTGTAGTGAAAAAGAGAAGATAAGCTTGTTTGTGATTTAAGTGTGAAGTTTTCAGAAACTGAAAGTGCAGTGAGACCATATGGGGAGTGTGGGGGTGGTTCTTACCTGGCTGCACACTGGAATCACCTGGAAAGCTTGGCAGTTCTTCTCTGGCATCACCCCTGGAGTTTCAGATGATAGTTTTAGAACTCCTGCCTGCCCCCCCAGGAGATTCTAAGGTGTAGTCAGGGTTGAGAACCACTAATCTAGAGACTCTGTACATTAGTACAGAGCAAAACTGTGTGTACTGACTTGCAACCTTTGCACGTAATGATTATTTGGCAAACAAAACTACCATCTCTCTTTCAGGGGAAGGCAGAACTTCCTAGTTATAGTCGTGGTCCTAGAAGCAGCAGCATTCTAATGGGATGATAATTCCATGGAAAATCTAGCAAGACCACAATTTACCTCAACCTTCATAAGCAAGAATAGAATAAGGTTTTAAGAAAAATTGGTCATGTTTACTGCATGGTCAAAGTTTTATTAAACTGTGGGTTCTGTGCTACCCTGAATACTGTGGGCAGCCCTCCTGTACCACTAGAACTGTATGTTGTTTGCTATGTGCCCTCATTTATTCATCCAGGATAACCTCTTGGGAACCCATCCTCACTTACACAACCTGATGCCTAGGAAACTGAGCTTTACCACTACCCTAGCTGGGTAGAAGAGGGCTAAGCACTGATCGACAGCTTACCTATAGGCAAATGACTTGAGTTTGCATAAAAATCAGCTTGGGCAGTGAAATTCTGTATAGAGAAATCCAAATTAGGGAGCAACAATTAAAGTAAGCTAGTCTGTTTTATGAAGGGAGTACAGGAGACTGCAGTGAGGAGCAGAGGTATGATGAGAGTGATCCTTTGTGTCTAGGGGAGTTGATAGGATAGTACTGATTTCTAGAACAGCTGCCAGCTTCTTCTTCAAAACCATAAGTGGCCTTTCAGTGAACTCCCTTTATTTTGAGGTAATTTGAGTTTCCAGTCCTTGCAACCCAAAAAATCACAGAAGGTGTCAGTATGTTTTTAATATATTTTTTTAATTTTTTTAATGTTTATTTATTTTTGAGACAGAGAGAGACAGAGCATGAACGGGGGAGGGTCACAGAGAGGAGACACAGAATCTGAAACAGGCTCCAGGCTCTGAGCTGTCAGCACAGAGCCCGACACGGGGCTCGAACCCACGGACCGTGAGATCATGACCTGAGCCGAGGTCGGACGCTTAACCGACTGAGCCACCCAGGCGCCCCTGTTTTTAATATTTAAAGGAAACCAAATATATCAGAAGATTACAAGTAAGCCACTGCAAGTCAAATCAATAGTTTTGATAGTGTAACAACATCCCCTCCACAAGTGAAAACTGTATATTAATCCTTAAAAGAAGGTAGTGGATTCTCACTAGGTGTGTGGACATAGAGGGTGGGTCTCCCTAGGGAGGTAGTTCTTGCCTGGCTGTATGTTCAAATCACCTGGAAAGCTTAACAGTTCTGCCTTGGCATCACCCCCAGAATTTCAGATGATAGTTTTAGAACCCTCCACACCCCCAGATTTTAGGATGTAGTTAGGGTTGAGAACCACTAGAGACTAATGGTATATTAGTCTGGACTTGGAAGTGAGAACTGAATGTTTTCTTGGTGAATCTTTGTTCCAGTTAGTTGAGTATTTTAAGGATTTTTTTTTTCTCTAAAGTGAATCCTCATCCGAGGACTTTTATGCGTGTGTGTATTTAAGAAAAAATACCCAACGTGCTAGTTTGTGAATGGTTTGAGGGTGTTGTATTGCACTCAGCCTTCAACACTTTAGGAATAATTGCCCGGGTGTGATCTATTTAGAAATATTGTTTGACATGGGGCGCCTGGGTGGCGCAGTCGGTTAAGCGTCCGACTTCAGCCAGGTCACGATCTCACGGTCCGTGAGTTCGAGCCCCGCGTCAGGCTCTGGGCTGATGGCTCGGAGCCTGGAGCCTGTTTCCGATTCTGTGTCTCCCTCTCTCTCTGCCCCTCCCCCGTTCATGCTCTGTCTCTCTCTGTCCCAAAAATAAATTAAAAACGTTGAAAAAAAAAAAATTAAAAAAAAAAAAAAAAAAAAAAAAAAGAAATATTGTTTGACAGCACTAACTTCACTTCATCTTGCTTTGTTCTAGTTATTTAAATTTAATGAGTTTTATGGGTTACAGGTGAGAGACTTAATTATTACCTTCATTTGGTTTAGGACATTCATGACTTATGCTCAGTCTTAAAGCATTTTTACAAATGAACAATCACATAGCTTTTATTTTTTAAGACTAGGCCCCAAAACTATTTTTTAATTAACTAATTTATTATTTTTTGAGAGCGCACATGAGAGCAAGCGGGGGAGGGGCAGAGAGAGAAGGAGAGAGAATCCTAAGCTGATGGCACAGAGCTTCATGCTGGGCTTGAACTCACCAACCATGAGATCATGACCTGAGCTGAATCAAGAGTCGGATGCTTGGGGCACCTGGGTAGCTCAGTCGGTTAAGCATTAAGCGTCCGACTTCAGCTCAGGTCATGATCTCACAGCCCATGAGCTTGCCAAGCCCCGCGTTGGGCTCTGTGCTGACAGCTCAGAGCCTGGAGCCTGCTTCGGATTCTGTGCCTCCCTCTCTGCCCCTCCCCTGCTCATGCTCTGTCTCTTTCTGTCTCAAAAATAAATAAAAACACACACACACACACACAAAAGAGTCGGATGCTTAACCAACTGAGCCACCCAACGACCCTGGCCCCAAAACTTTCTATTCACATAGTTTGCTACAAGGTGAGAAAAGCATGGTTTTCTTGGAGCAGCCACTAGTCCAGCACCAAGATAAGCATGGTCCCTGCTACCTGTGATGGAGGGAGATGAAGCTCTAAAACAAGCTTGTTTTAGCATGAATTTTTTTTTGAAAAATTTATGGTCAAGTTGGCTCACATACATTGTAGTCTTGAATTCAGGATTAGATAGATTTCTGTGATTCATCACTTACATACAACACCCAGCTCTCATCCCAAAAAGTGCCTTCAATGTCCAGCACCCATCAACCTTCCCCCCCCCCCCCCCCGCCCGCCCCCCATCAACCCTCAGTTATCTCTGTAGTTAAGAGTCTCTTATGGTTTGCCTCCCTCTCTGTAACTTATTTTTCCTTCCCTTCCCCTATGGTCTTCTGTTAAGTTTCTCAAGTTACACATTTGAGTGAAAACGTGATAATTGTCTTTCTCTGACTTCACTTAGCAGAATACCCTCTAGTTCCATCCACATTGTTGCAAATGGCAAGATTTCATTCTTTTTCATTGCCAAGTAGTATTCCATTGTATAATATATACCTTTATCCATATAAATATATGGATATTTATATGGATATAAATGGATATATATATGGATATATATATAAATATAAATATATGGATATAAATATATGGATATATTTCCATATATACATATATGGAAATATATAAATATATTTCCTTTATCCATTCAAGCATGATATTTTTTCCCTTCTAAAACACAGTTCATAAAACGCCCAAAGTGCTTACTGTTTCTGTACCTACACCAAGTGGAACCCTCATGGAAACTGCCCCCTGCCTGGCGTCTTTTCAGGACTCAAGTCTCGCTTTTCCTATGGACAAGTGTGGCATCCGCTTGGATAAAAGAGATGACCTCAAAACCAAAATGAGTCTGTGCCATTAAAGTGAGGCTTGGCTACCTAGGTGGTGGGCGTGACTTTTTTTTGTTTGTTTGTTTCTTAACAGCCCAAATTAGAGAAGGATGATAAATTATGTGCACCTAGAAGACATGATGGTAATGTTTAAATTTGAAAACCCGGGCGGGGAAGGCTTTGAATGCGGTTGTGAATGAGCGGCCTATCGCTTTCTTTCACTTGACAGACTCCGTGCCAGCTCTACCACGCGTTCCTCTCCCGCCTTACACTCTCTCAGAGGCGCCCGCCGTTCTGTACGGAAACATGGCGCCGCCCTGCGTGGGGCGGGCACCTCCAGGTCCCGAGCCACCGCCCACTGTGCCCCCTCCGCAGACCCGGAGCCCACCTCTCGCATCTACATACGGAAACAGGGCGCCTCCTAGATTGAACCACCTCTCACTAAGCACCCTGGGTCCGGACAGGGCCGCGCCTCCCGCCTTTCCGTACAGAAACATGGCGCCGCCCTGCGTGGGGCGGGCGCCTCCCGGCTAAAAGGCTGCCTCCCCCTTCCCGACGCTTGAGGAACGGCCGCTTTGGCCGCTACCCACCGGAGTCGGGTAGGGAGGACGGCCCTCAGCGCGGCGAGGGATGCGGCCTCGGAAGGACAGAGGCTGAAGCGTCCCGTGCTCGCCGCTCATCGCTCCGCGCCTCCTCCCGTCTCATTCCCGGCCCGAGCGGCAGGAGGGAGCACGCCGACTCCGCGGCAGGTGAGGGAAGCGGGCGCGGAGGCTGGCAGCCCTGCCGGGCCCGCACGGGAGGCGTGAGGTGGAAACCACAGGCATTTCTTCGCCTCCTCCGGGGAGGTCGGGTCCCGGTGCTGTTGGGTGGAGGCGACGGAGTGGCAGGGACGGCGGCGTGTTGCGGCGTAGGACGGCCTTTGTCCCACCCCTCGAGGCCGTGCTCAAAGCGCACCCCGCTTCCATCGCTTGCTGCTGGCCCGCCACTCCCTCGCCGGCCTGAACAGTTGTTTACAACGGAATCTGGACGCTGAGAGTGAGTGACACTGGGTGCCAGAGGAAGCGGTTCCCGGCATCGGTGGACAGACCCCCTTTACTTTGCTGAAAGACCCTTTCTGGTGGGGAGTCTCTTGTGGCAGCTGGGGCCCGGCATGTAGCTCGGATAGAAGGTCTCTAGGGCAAGTGCGAGAATCCTCCTGCCCTCGGTTCCCTTCTGAGGCGGAGCAGGAGTTAGTGATTGTTGAATGAATGAGCACGCTGTAAGCAATAAATGGTTCCTTGCTGCATCCTGTAGCCCTATAAATATAGCTTCCATTTGTGGAAAGCTTGTAGTGTGCCAGCTGCTATTATGCACGTTCTGTCGTCTGATCTTCCCCCAAATCGAAGAAGTGGGTAGCTGCATTTTACAGATGAGGAAACTGAAGTTTCACAGTTAGCAAAGAGCCAGAATCGGAACCCAGGTATGTCTGAGGCCAACGCCCATCCTTCCCACACACGCTGACATCACAGAGATGACACAGCTGTCAACAAACACTTACTGGGTATCTGTTTGGAAGATATACGGATGGAGCATATGTGGGAAATATGGTTGGTCTTGGGCATTAAGAAGTTAAAAATCTAGGTGAAGAGTTTTGTTGTTGTTGTCGTTGTTTTTAATAAAACTAGCAATTTTCCAATCTTGCCCCAACTCATCTTTCCCTCTTCATCACCTGCCACTTGTTCTTCTGTTTATTTTCGTGTGCCTTCACGTGTGCCCTTTGAGTGAAATGCTTCCCTTTTCACCTTCTCTCCCACTCCGGACATATTTTAATTGGACGAAATCCTGCTCTTTTCAAAAAAAAAAAAAAAAAAAAAAAAAGCTCAAATGTCACCTTTTCCAGGAAGGTTATCCCAACTCCTTACAGGCAGAATTAGTTTCTCCCTCTACTATGTTCCCGTAGTGGTTTCATAATGCCATCAAGGCTTCAGTTTCGCTCTGTTTCCTTGTAAGCATGTCTCCCCCTCCAGACCTATTTAAATAAGTATATTTTGAATTGGATCTAAGGCTATGGTGCATGCTAGACACGCAGCAACTAGCCCTACAAGAGTTCAGAGAAAGGTGCAAACACTCTGGGGAAGTGTCCTAAGAGGAGTAGGACTTGAGCAGAATCTTAAAAGGATGGGGTTAGTTTACTGAGCTGAGTATTAGAGACCCAGAAAGCGTGCCTTCCTTGCAGAATGAGTTACTTCATCCTTTCTGAGCTCATTCTCAGCATGTGAAGAGGATAAAATTAGAAGTGTATTTGTTTGTCCTTTCTCAGAGAATATGCTGGCAATGTTGTCTTTTGGATCTTGGAGCATTTCCAGAGCCTGATAGGATTTAGGACAGAGGAGATGGGTGTCTGGAGTGGGATGTTGGAAGGTAAGAGGGAACTGTATTAAAGAAACCTTCATATTAATAATACAGGCCTAAAAAAAATAATACAGGCCTGGAAATGTCAATTCCAGTAACTTCGTTCTATTTAATGGAGGGATCTGAAATTTTAGATAATTATATCAAATGATTCTTCTCTGTCTAATGGGCAAAAGAGAGTCTGCCAGACCTTTTCGGAGCTGCCAACATTTCTTTTGATCCCTGGATTACCCTACAGGTGTATAATAAAGTCTAATTAGCGTTTATGAAAATGTTTTGTGATCTCCAAGTGTTGATGATACAAATGCTAATTATTTGCAGTATTCTTGTGAATGCAGAAACATTGTGTCTGTCTTCTCCCTTAATTAGGAACACCTTAGGAAGAGAAAACTCTAGGAAAAAAACTCGGGGAGAAAAGAACTCGACAAAAACTTGTATGGTAAAAAGAGGCTAGTATTCCAGGCCTTTTTTAACTGGCCCAAACCAACACGTTAAGTATGATTCCTGTTCTAACCAGCAACTAAAAAAATTAAAACCCCACCCAACCCCATACATCGTGGTTGTTTGCAACTTCCTACTTATCATCTTTTCCTGCCGACTGACAAGTTAATAAAAATATTGGCCCCATACGTTATTCCTAAATGCTTCATATGCTTCTACCTTCTATGTGTCAGCCCCAGGTATCTTATCCACATAACAGGATCAGAGAACCAGCTCCATGGTCCAGTGTATTCAACTGGAAGCCCAAGTTAAAAGCATGATTTCCAAAGGCTTTTCCTCTCCGCTCTCAGGAAAGAGAGGAAAGAATTGAAGAATTGAATCACTCTTTGATCAAAATAGAAACAGGCAGTTTATAGTGTTATCTTCCAACAGTGTAAGATCCTGGTTTTGACTTAGGAGTGGGACAAAAATACTCAAACCTGTCACTCTGTCTGAGGTACAGGTCCATGAATTTGATAAATTCTAAGTGTCATTTTACAGGTATCTGTTTAATCATTGAGGTAGAATATGATAGCTGGATAAGATCTTTGCAAGCCCACTCATTATTACACATGAGAAATGGAAACCCAAAGAGAATAAATGATTTGCCCAGAGTCAACTGCCAGTTAGTAACAGAGCTAGAACAGTTTGGTTCACTTTTTTTTTTCTTTCCTAGGAAAGTGAATAAACTTAATTGAGAATGTCTGAAAACCCTGACAAGCCCAATATAAATGAAGCAGGAGAATCAAAATCAAGTGATTCTGAACAAGGCCTTGAAGATGCTGTGGAAGGTTCTGATGAAGCTTTACAGAAAAATATAAAGTCGGGCCCTCCCAGCACCCAAAGAATGCAAAGACCTCACTGTAAGCAAATTTAACTTTGGTTAGAAGGAATATTATCATTGTTTTTCAGGTGATATTTTGATTAGGCTTCCTTATACTTGTGACCCTGAGCTGGGTTCTTATCATATGAGAACATTGCCAATAACCAGCATTTAAGAATAGCAAGTTTCTCAACTGGCAGCCTAGTCACTTGTGGGTTTTCAGTTGCTTGAGAAATTAAAGTTTTAGAATAATGTCCAGAATATTTCTGTCTTCCTCTAGTGTCAGTGACTTTCCACTTTCTCTGAATTGCTTTGAGAACTAGGAGGGTGGAGTGCAAATTGTAGCTTTAATTAAAAAAGCATTTGAAAAGTCTCAGGCAGGTTCCAGCCAGGACTGTGCTCGTGCAGGCTAAAAAAGGTTTTGAATGTGAGTGAGGTCACCACACCCTAACTTCACTGCCTGGGGGCTTAGTTCCCACGAGGTTGAGGGGATTCAGTTTGCGGAATGTATGGTGAAGTCATTTCAGATCCCTGACTGGGAGCGGGCCTCACTGATGAAAGGGTGGCAATTTCCACAAGTATTCCCAGCAGTTGCCCCAACTCCTGTCTTTTATTAAGAATACTTAAGCTTTTTGAAGTGGGTCCAAAAAATGAAAGTTTTAAGAGGGAGTGTCATAGTCTAAGAATGTCAGTGCTGATGTTATCTCTTTAAAGTGTAGATGATGGGTAGTTCTGCATATTTGAAAGAAGTATGAACATTTTTTGGGTTTGAGGTGTGTTTCTTTTAAAATGTTCAAAGCACTTCTCAGGTAATTTATTAGTTCCCATAATATTCTTTTCACTTTTATTATTTTTTTAAATTAAGTACACTTAATTACTTAACGTGGGGCTTGAACTCCGACTCGGAGAACAAGAATTACATGCTCTGCTGACTGAGCCAGCCGGGTGCCCCTCAACATAGTATTCTTATAGCAAACATTAGTAGGCCCCATTTTATTGTGGCTTAGTATCACATAGATTTTGATGGATATACTGCTAGGTTCATCCCAGCACACAAAGTGTACAAAGACCTCACTACAAGCAAATACGACCTTTGGTCCTCTTGGTCTCCAATATGTATACTTAGAAAGCTTCTGTTTTCCCGTTTTTACTTATTTTTTATTTTTTTACTTTTTATTTATTTGTTTTTAAGATTTTATCTTTAAGTAACCTCTGTACCCGATGTGGGACTCGAACTCACAACTCCGAGATCAAGAGTTGTATGTTCTACTGACTGAGCCAGCCAGGCATCTCTGTTTGTTTGTTTGTTTGTTTATTGCTTATTATTTATTATTTTTTAAGTAGGCTCCAGGCCTGATGTGGGGCTTGAACTCGCAACTCTGAGATCAAGAGTCACATGCTCTACTGACTGAGCCAGTCAGCCTCCCCTGTTTTCTCATTTTTAAAATGAGGAAAATACACTTATCTCTTAGATGCTTGTAAAGATTAAATGAATTCATGTAAAGCACTTAGAACAATGCTTGGCATCTAATAAATGTTCAATAAATATTGTTAATACTACATGTCATCTGTTGCATTTAAAGATACCAGGACTGATTGCTGTAATGTGGATGCAGATGGCCAACATGATGGTTTTATCACTACAGTTCCTGATAAAGGAGGACCTTTGGTTTAGATCTTTAGTCATTCTTTAATTGATGGCTTTGCCTTTGGCATCCTGTCAGTCTAATGGCATGACTCCAAATTAATATCAAGCCAACACTAGACTACATTCATTATCTTCGACTGTATGTAGGTATGTCCTTAAGGCAAGAGTCCTTATGCTGGGACCCATGATTAAGTGTTAGGGGATCCAGGAACAGCCAGAAAAGTTTATCAACATTTGTGTGCATATGCATTTTTCTAGGAAGAAGGTTATGGAAGATTTAATTAAATTCTCATAGAAGTCCATACCAAAACAGAATATAAAATCAGTGCCCTAAAATATTCCTCTGGCTTCCTTGCTCTTTCTCCTTATAATAATACGTAGGCACAGGGCTGTGGTAAAGCTCAGGCCCCACAGCCTGGGGTCCACATCAAGAAGCATCACTGTACATGTACAGCATAAATAAGAATTTATAAAGTATGAAATCATCTCTGCAGACTTTTTTTCCAAACTGTGTAAATGAGTAGCTACTGAGTTTCTAGTAACTCTAAAATCCCTTCTGGAATTCTACAAATTAAAATGTAAATAGCAAAGAGACAACCTTTAGTCTTGCAAGTTATAATAGAGTAATATTTTAAGGGTAGAATTGCTATTGGTAACTATGATGTTGTGATTAATAATAAGAAATATATTTGGTCTTTGTCCAGTTTCTGGCAAAGAGCGCCTTTGGAATTTCCTAAGTGCTATAAGTGTGTCTTTTGTTATGTTAATGAGGCGACTTTTGGAAAGCACCTAGGTAACCTAATGATGGG
The DNA here is from genome assembly GCF_028018385.1 of Neofelis nebulosa. Classification (NCBI taxonomy): domain Eukaryota; kingdom Metazoa; phylum Chordata; class Mammalia; order Carnivora; family Felidae; genus Neofelis; species Neofelis nebulosa. The sequence goes on from NC_080791.1 coordinate 87,230,047, forward strand.
GGCTGGTTGCCAGGGGACCCAGCCCTGTGATTAGAGGGTTGGAACTTTCAGTCCCATCCCCCAGCCTTCAGCATGGGGAGAGGAGGGGGTTGGAGGTCGAATCAATTGCCCCTGGCCAGTGATTTAATCAATCATGCCTATATAATGAAGCCTCCATAAAAACCCAAAAGGACTGTGTTTGGAGAGCTTCCAGGTTGGTGAATACACAGTGGGTGGTGCTGGGAGAGTGGTGCGCACCCTCAGGGCAGGGAAGCCCTGCACCCTTTCCCCATACTTTGCCCTTATGCATCTCTTCATCTGGCTGCTTCTGAGTTATATCTTTTTATACTAAACCAGTAAACCTGGTAAGTAGAATGTTTCTCTGAGTTCTGGGAGCCACTCTAGCAAATCAAACCCAAGGAGGGAGTCATCAGAACCTCTGGTCTATAGCACCCATGACCGCCTGGACTTGCAACTAGGGCAGTTTTGTAGAACTGAACCCTTAACCTGTGGGGTCTGACAGTATCTCCAGGTAGATAGTGACAAAACTCAATTGAATTGTAGGACACCCAGCTGGTTTCTGACAACTGTTTGGTAGTGTTGGGGGGAAGCACCTCACCCCGCCCCTGTACACATTGGGATTTGGGTGCAGAACCTTCAGTAAGTGATATAGAATATTGAAAAAGGACGAGTGGCTTCCTTGTAGGAATTGGCTGGCACTAGTCTGAGATGGTGCTTTGATTCTAAAAGATAATCTGTTCTGTAAACATAGAGATGTTTACATCTCTAAAAGTAAAGATCAGTCAGCTGCAAATTAATGTCTCCCCTGAGATTCTCTACTTCCATATACTCTGCTCACAAAGCCTGTTCTGTTCTGGTGTTTAATCACCTTTTGACCAGTAGAAGATGCTGTATTCAGATGAAAAACTTCACATTGTTATCCCAGTTAATATTTGCCATTTAGCATTTTGGTTTATTAAATCAGGTCTTTGTGAGTTTAATTAGTATATCCCAGTCATCCTTAGATAAATGGATGGCACAAGTTCTTAATTTTTTTTTAAGCCTATTTATTTAGGTACTCTCCACACTCAGTATGGGGCTTGATCTCGCAACCCCGAGCCGGCCAGCTGCCCGTAGTTATTACATTTTTTAAAAATGTTTATTTTTGAGAGAGAGAGGTAGATAGTGGGAGCAGGGGAAGGGCAGAGAGAGAGAGACACACACACAGAATCCGAAGCAGGCTCCTGGCTCTGAGCTGTTAGTACAGAGCTTTACACAGGGCTCGAACTCATGAGTGGTGAGATCATGACCTGAGCCGAAGTCGTACGTTTAACCGACTGAGCCACCCAGGTGCCCCTAAGTTCCCATATTTTAAAGCTCATGACTAGACTTTGAGTTGTAGTGTCTCTGTGTTTAGTCAGTGAGTCAGTATTTATTGAATGCGGGGTGCCCGGATGGCTCACTCGGCTCTTGATTTCAGCTCAGGTAATGATCCCAGGGTGGTGAGATCGAGCCCCGCATCAGGCTCCTTGCTAGACAGTGCTGGGCATGGAGCCTGCTTAAGATTCTCTCTCTCTGCCTCCCCCTCTGCCCTTTCTCCACTTGCGCTCTCTCTCTTTCTCTCAAAAACAATATTTTTTTCTATTGAATGAATATTATGTATCAGGGATACAGCAGTGAGTCAGGCTTACAAGGTCTCTTACCTCATGGAGCTTGCAGTGTAGTGAAGAAGACAAAATAACAAGCAATTTCTACAGTGCAGTAAGTTCTGTGGATAAACTTTACCCTTGCTTCACTATGCTCCCTCTATAGTAGTTTTGGGTGACATTTGCCATCTGCCATCCATAAATGTCCAACCACTTGTCTGACTAGAAGCGTATCTTTAGAGTGTATGGACTTCTCAGATTACAGAACAACTCAGTAAGGAAAGGTAGAGAGTAGGAACATTCTGAATTAGGTTTTCATTTTATTTTGAATCTATTCACCAGCTTCCCAAAGGGCATGTTTACTTGGTTTTCAGTTTCTTTAACAGGGTATCAGTGCACAAATGCTATAAGGGAATCAGCAGCAGCTTTAGCTTTATATTGCATAGTAAAATAAATTCCAGGGTAAAATACATGTGACCTTACCATTTTTTATGGCTCTTATTACAACTCTTCACAGGTTCTCTTCACAAGTTGAAGTGAAACCATGTTGTCCACTAAATTGTATCTTTGTGTTCTCATGAAATTGGTAAATTTGAGAATTCTCAAAACAAAACAAAAAATCCCACCCACAACCCTGAAATTAGTATGCAGTAACCAGTTTCTGTGTATGTAGACCTGTAACCTATCCTGATCCTATCTTAGAATTGTAGCTTTTAGCTTTTTTGATCAGGTATCCTTCATTAATAAGTTTGATTAGTCTCTAACTTGGACAGCTCTGTAAATTTTCTTCTTCCTGGTGTCTCATGTTCTTAGCACTTGGTACAAGCTGTTTTATCCCAAGTGTGCCCCAAATCATGAGAACCACTTGTGTATAATTTGGAAGAGTCTCATCTTCTATGGAACATTCCTTTGGTTTTACTATCTTCTTTTTGCATATTAGGAAATAATGGCTGTGGAAGATTTAAAATGACTTGTTCAAGGTCACATTCAAGAGTCTGGAGGGAGCTGAAATTCTTCCTTCCTCTGTCCCTTGTGTTTCATGACTAGGTAGCATAAAAACACTGTGTATTTATCATTACCCAAATGCCCTAAATTGTTGAAAAATGGTAAATTAATTGTGAAAACTTGGCGTGTTTCTATTATTTTCATAAATTTAAGATGATTAGACATTTGAAGATTTTTGCAAAACCAGGGTCAAAACCAAACTTGGAAGCCCTGATGATGGGGCTTTTTTTTTTTTTTTTTTAATGTTTATTTATTTTTGAGAGAAAGAGAGAGAGAGATCCCTAGAGGGGGAGGGGCTCTGGGCTGACAGCAGTGAGCCCGATACAGGGCTTGAACTTATGAACTGTGAAATCATGACCTGAGCTGAAGTTGGACGCTCAACCGACTGAGCTACCCAGGTGGTCCTTCTGAATCTTTTTTTTTTTTAATTTTTTTTTTTTAATGTTTATTCATTTTTGACACCGAGACAGAGCATGAACAGGGTAAGGTCAGAGAGAGAGGGAGACACAGAATCTGAAACAGGCTCCAGGCTCTGAGCTGTCAGCACAGAGCCTGACGTGGGGCTCGAACTCATGGACCGCGAGATCATGACCTGAGCCGAAGTCGGACACCCAACTGACTGAGCCACCCAGGTGCCCCTGAATCTCTTTTTAAGAGATAAGAACTTGGCATGCCTGGCTTGCTCAGTTGGTGGAGTGCATTACTCATGATTTCAGGGTTGTGAGTTTGAGCCCCACATTGGGTGTAGCGATTACTTAAAAAAAAAAAAATCTTAAAAGGGATAAGAACTTTATGCAGTTTAATAATTCCTGACGTTTGATGTTGATATATCACAGTGAAAGTTCCATTTTCTGATACATGGTAACAGAAAATATTAGCTTGAATAAATTTAATAGTATTTAATAGTATATATAGTATATAGTATATATATATATAGCAAATTCCTGCTAAATGTCTTTGAATTTTTTTTAGTTTATCTATTAAATTTTTTTTTTAATGTTTATTTATTTTTGAGATAGAGAACATGATCAGGGGAGGGGCAGAGAGGGAGAGAGAGAGAATCCCAAGCAGGCTCTGTGCTGTCTGTGCAGAGCCTGATGTGGAACTGAAATCCGAAGCTTAACTGGCTGAGCCACTCAGGCTCCCCTGAATTTTTTTTTTAAGTTTATTTTTTGAGAGAGGGCACAAGCAGAGCAAGAGCTGAGAGGGAGAGAGAGAGAATGCCAAGAAGGCTCCGCACCACCAGCGTAGAGCTCAATGCGGGGCTTGAACTCACAAACCGTGTGATCATGACCTGAGCCAAAACCAGGAATCCGATGGTCAACCAAGTAAGCCCCCAAGTGCCCCCCACCTTTGAATTTTTAATTAACTTTATTGAGGTAGAATTTATATATAATAAAATTCCATTTTAAGCGTGTAATTTGAGTTTTGACAAATGCATTTACAGTTGTGTCGCTACTACCACAGTCCTGCCCCTTGACAGTGAATCTTTCCCACTGTCTTCTGGCCTTTGGCAGCCACTTACTTTCTATCTCTATAATTTTGCCCTTTTTATGATTTCAAATAAATGGAATCATACTGTATATAGTCTCTTATCTGACTCTTTAACTTGGGATAATGCTTTTAAGATTCATCTGTGTTTTTGCATGTATCAGTTTCTTCCTTTGTTATTGCTGGGTAGTGTTCCATTGTATGGTTATACTATTTATTCATTTTGCAGTTGATTGACATTTGGATTAGTTCTAGATTTTGCCTGTTATGAAGAATGCTGCTATTAACATTTGAGTACAGGTCTTCATAGGGCCATAGTTTTCTTGTGTAAAGACCTAAGAGTGGGATTGCTGGGTCATGTGATAAGTGTATGTTTTACTCTATAAGAAACCAAGAGATTGTTTTCCAAAGTGACTGTACCATTTTTTATTTCTACTGTTTGAGAGTTCCAACTGCTCTGCCGCTATGTCAAGACTTGGTATGATCAGTCTCTTTAATTTTGGCCATTCTAGTATGTATGTAGTGGTATCTCAGTGTGGGTATTTTTTTTTTTTAATGTTTATTTATTTTTGAGAGAGACAGAGTGTGAGCCAGGGGAGGGGCAGAGAGAGAGGGAGACAGAATCTGAAGCAGGCTCCAGGCTCTGAGCTGTCAGTACAGAGCCTGACGCAGGGCTCAAACTCAAGAACCATGAGATCATGACCCGAGCTGTCAGATGCTTAACTGAGCCACCCAGGTGCCCCTCAATGTGGTTTTAATTTGCATTTCCCTGATTATAAAATAAAAGAAAAAACCTACGATTTTCCACCTGTGTGGGGCAAAACCCAGTCCTTCCTCCTGTGTTTTTCTCCCGCGTGCCTGTGTCTCTTTAGTGTTCACATAGAGTAGATCACTTCTGGCCACCAAATGTGTGGGGTCATTTTCCCCCACCAAGTAATTTCCTGTGATACTACCTGAATTCCTATAATTCATCTCAATTCTGACACTATTTATGCAGAGATAACATCAGATCTCACAGGTGAAGGGCTTAGTCCCACACCCATCCCTCCACTTTGGACAATAGTCACAAATCTAGGTTATTACCTGTGCTTTTGACCAACCAGCTATAGATTGGAGATTCTAGTGTCCCTTTCATAAATTCTATTAATTTACTAGAGTGGCTCACAGAACTCAGGGAAACACTTATGTATACCAGTTTATTAAAAGATAAATAAAAGTGAACAGCTAGATGAAGAAATATATAGGGTGAGGTCTGGGAGGGTCCTGAGTGCAGGAGCTTCTAACCCTATGGAGTTGGGGTGCATCCATACCTCCTGGTATGGATGTGTTGGACAACCTGGAAGCTCTCTGAACCCTCTACTATTGGGACTTTATGGAGGCTTCCTCATGTAGGCATGATCAATTATTAACTCCATTTTCAGCCCTAAGTATGGAATCCTCTCTGGAGGATACGGCTGAAAATTCCAACCTTCTAATCATGGCTTGGTCTTTCTAGTGACCCACCCCCATCCAGAAGCCATCCAGGAGCTCAGAGTCATCTCAGTAGAACAAAATATGCTGCTAGTGCTTATCACTTAGGGATTAAGAAAGGTTTTAGGAGCCCAGTGTTAGGGAGGGGGTCAAAAGCCAAATATTAAAACAAGAGATACACCTAGTGTTCTTATCACTTAGGAAATTATAAGGGCTCTAGGAGTTTTGTGCCAGGAACCAGGGTCAGAGAACAATATGTATATTTTCTGTTATCTCTCACTGATGACTAATGATGTTGAGCATCTGTTCTTGGCCTGTTGTGTATCTATCTGCTTGAGAGAAATGTCCAGACTTTTTGTCTACTTTTTACTGGTTGTCTATTATTATAAGAGTTCTTAATATGTTCTGGATACAAGTCCTTTATCAGATTTGTGTTTTGCATATATTTTCTCCTATCTGGCATGCCTTTTATATTCTTTTTAGGAGTCTTACACAGAACAAAAGTTTTAAATTTTGGTAAAGCACAATTTATCAATTTTTCCTCTTTAATGTTGAGTTTTTTGTATCTTACTCTAAGAAATTTTGCCTAACTCAAGGTAGATTTCACCTGTGCTTTCTCCTAGAAGTTTTACAGTTTTAGCTCTTGTATTTAGGTCTGTGGTCCATTTTGAATTTGTTTTTTACTTATCTTGTTCAGTAAGGGTTGAGGATCATTCTTTTCCATACAGATAGCTAATTGTGTCAACACCATTTCTTGCTTATTGACCACATGTACACGTATGTGTGTATGTATGTATGTACCAGTCTATTTCTAGGTCCTCTGTTCACTTGCTCTGTATATCTGTCTTCATGCCAGAAACACACTGTCTCAATTGTTGCAGTTTTATCGTAAGTCTCGAAATTAGTTTAAGTCCTGCAACTTTATTCTTTTTTCAAAATAGTTTCCACTTGTCTAGGTCCTGTGCATTTCCATGTAAATTTGAGAATCAGTTTGGCATTTTTTTATTAAGGTTACTTTATTTTGAGAGAGACAGTGAGAGGAGGAGAGAGAGAATCCCAAGCAGGCTCCACACTGTTAGCACAGAGCCCGATGTGGGGCTTGAACTCATGAACTGTGAGATGACCTGAACTGAAACCAAGAGTCTGATGCTTAAGCAACTGAGCTACCCAGACGCCCCTCAGTTTGGCATTTTCAACAAAAAACCTGCTGGGATTTTAACTGGGATTGCGTTTTATCAGTGGATCAATTTGGCAGAAATAGAAATTCTCAGTATTATGAGGTTGTCAATCTGGGCTCTGATTTTTATATATTCATTATATTTTGCCAATATCCATGGAGCAAATTTTATTGATTGATTGATTGATTTAGTATTTTTATTAATATTCTGTGGAAATACAGAGAAGGATTTTTGTTGAGTGTTCCCAACTTCCCCTTATGTGACTGGATAAAGATTTTTACCAAACAGGATATGACCAGCTCTTAGATTTGGTTCCTTTTTTTTGTTGTTGTTGTTGTTTTTTGTGAGCAAAAGAAAAAAGTAAAGACGAAGGAAAATAATTTTTTACTAACCTAAGATCTTCATAATTGTTAAACCCTGTGCAAACTAGGAAATTATTTATCTCATTTTAAGCCCAGATCTTATCACCATCGCAGAAAATTAATATAGTCCTCTTCCAGGTCAGTGCTTTTCAAATTACTGTTATAAAACATTCTTAGTATCCTATACAGTGTAGTGGTTTTAGCATTCTCTGAATAGCACTGGTACCCTAGACTACTTGATGAAATTTTAATTTGACAAGGTTCATTCCTGGCACAGTATTAGTGGTGGAGCAAAATATAAACTGCTGATGGGAGCAAATGAGGAAATCCTAAATCTGGTGTCTCCTTTTTAAAATTTAGAGTAGATAGGGGCTCCTGGGTGGCTCAGTCGGTTAAGCGTCCGGCTTCGGCTCAGGTCATGATCTCACAGTCCGTGAGTTCGAGCCCCGCGCTGGGCTCTGTGCTGACAGCGCAGAGCCTGGAGCCTGCTTCGGATTCTGTGTCTCCCTCTCTCTCTCTGCCCCTCCCCTGCTCATGCTCTGCCTCTCTCTGTCTCAAAAATAAATAAAAACATTAAAAGAAATTTTTTTTTAAATAAAATTTAGGGTAGACAGAAAGCAAAGGGATCAGAAAACAACCCTCAGCGTATTGGGAAATTTGATAGTCTGTGACTTTAAAAGTTTGTCTCCATTTAATTTAATTATTTCCACTGACCAGTCTGAAGTAAAAAGTCCAGATATTTTGAGAATTGGAAATGGTCTCTGCTTTTGGGACTCCAGGTTAAAAGAAAAATGAAATAGGTAAAATTCTGTTGTTTGAAATTGCCAGAATATTTTCATAAATAGAGGCATAGCTGAAGTTATTAGCTGGTACCAGAACCACTGCCTTCTCCTTACTTTAATAGAAATTTTAATCTAGAGAAGCGAATCTCTTACACTGGGTTTTGTTACAGCTAGTCCTCCTCGATTTGTGACAGTAGAAGAACTTCTAGATACAGCGAAAGGAGTTGCTAACATGGCTCTAGCCCATGAAATTGTAGTAAATGGAGACTTTCGGATTAAACCAGTTGAATTACCAGAAGACAGGTAAGGCGGTTACTGAGTTACCTTGTTTAGTGGAACTCTGCCATTTCCCAGTTCTGGAAAGGTCTTCTCCACTTGATGTCCGTATATTCAAATGTATTTTTCCTTTTGTATGTAGTTGCTAAAAAAATAAAATGTCGATACTCAGAATTACTAGTGTTTGAAAGTTGATCTCAGGACTACTGCTCCTAAATGAAAGGTCTAGGAAATCTCCTGTGGAAATCTTTCATATTAGCTTCTCCCTACTGCATAGGGCCTAGTGTCCTATCTTGTGTTTTCATTGTATTGTTTCATTCATTTCTTGTAACTATCACATCATACTATAGTTGTTGCTTTCCTAGTGTTGGTTTACTAGTGTTCTTCACCAGATTATAAACTCTACAAAGACAAAGGATTATGCATTATTCTCTATATCCCTAGCACCTGGTACATATCCTATCAAATCTTAAACTCTATTGATTGTAAAATGTGTCTTTTAAAATGTATTGTCATAATAAAAATCATTGCTCATTATAATTGTAAAAGTGCCATCATATGGGGCACCTAGGTAGCTAAGTTGGTTGAGCATCCAACTCTTGATTTTTTTGGCTCAGGTCATGATCTATTGGTCTTGATTTTGCTCAGGTCATGATCTGTTGGTCATGAGATCAAGCCCTGTGTTGGGCTCTGCACTGACAGTGGGGAGTCCTCTTGGGATTGTCTCTCTCTCCCTCTCTCTTTGCCCCTCCCCTGCTCATGTGTGTGTGTGCACACGTGTTCTCTCTCTCTCTAAATAAATAAATAAATTTTAAAAAAGGTGTCATGATAAAGATTGGGATTCTGTTAACCAAGGAGGGAGGAGGAATGACTGCTGGGTTGCCAAGCTATACTGTCGCCCACGTGAGTCTTCTAAATATAACTTTACAAGCATTTCTTATATGTTCTGCAAAGAGAGTACTTTTTCACATTAAGAATGAAGAATTACCTGTGTTGCTCTTACAATATAAAGATTTTTTTTTTAATATTTTATTTTTAAGTAATCTCTATATCCAACATGGGGCTCGAACTTCCAACCCTGAGATCATGCTCTACCAACTGAGCCAGCCAGGTGCTCTTAGAGACCGGTTTTAATGAGATGTTATATGTTAGTTGTTAGTTTGGTACCTAATTCAATAATTGTCTCATATATCATATAGGAATAGGGTATTTTCTAGAAATAAAGTCCTTCAGCCTATATACATGCTGAGTTGTTATCTTAAACTACTTAATCATAAATATCTTAAGAAACTTTCTGGTAACAGGGAAAATTAAGAAAACAGCTCTGAACTTTCCAGTATGCTTTTATCATGTGACCCCTTATATGCTATTAATTAGTCTAAAGTCATCTGTGAAATTAGTTGAAAGTTATTCTGTCCAGTGAGGTACTTACTGAAATAAATCACTAAACTAAAAATAGCATATGTGACTGGTATAAGTATATCTGGGAAATCTTTCCTTCATCTAAATTATTTTTAAAATTTCTCACCCTAAACCCATAGAATTTGTACTTTCGAAAGTGATTTGAGCCTCAAATAATTAGATTTTTTTTTCTTCCTTTTTTCATTTGCTTCCAGCTTGGAGAAGAGAGTAAAGGATATTGTACATAAAGCTTTTTGGGACTGCTTGAGTGTCCAGCTAAGTGAAGATCCCCCAACATATGACCATGCCATCAAACTTGTCGGAGAAATCAAAGAGGTGAGATGGAGGGCAAATTGTAGTGCTTTTCTGGTGTGTTAGGAGTATTCAACCTGTCTTTGTTACTGTGCCAGAATACTTTAAAGAAATTGAAGGATTGCGGGGCGCCTGGGTGGCTCAGTCGGTTGAGCGTCCGACTTCGGCTCAGGTCATGATCTCACAGTCTGTGGGTTCGAGCCCCGCGTCAGGCTCTGTGCTGACAGCTCAGAGCCTGGAGCCTGTTTCCAATCCTGTGTCTCCCTCTCTCTCTGCCCCTCCCCCAGTCTCACTTTGTCTCACTCTATCTCTCAAAAATAAATAAATATTTAAAAAAAAAAAAAAAAAGAAATTGAAGGATTGAGAGGTTAACATACCTGCTGAATTGTGGATTAAGACTTTTTTTGGCTTAATGCCTTTTTAAAAATTTCAAACAAGCTGTGATAACCCAAAGGCTTTACTTTTGTAAATGAAGGTTTATATTTTTTAAAACAATTATTTAAAGAAAACAAAAGTTATTTGACCAAGTACAGGTGATTAATAAAAATTTTAATCGGCTTAGATATGTTTAATTTATAATGGCCAAAGAGTGACTCAGTCTGTGGGATAGAGAAGGTATTAAATGGAAGTTAAGACTCTTTCTGCAAATACCTTTAGCAGTAGTTGAAAGAGAAAAATGTATCCATGGAAACTGGCATCTGTATTTGGTTCAGAGGCTCAGGTTAATTACTGTGTTTTTTCTCACTTTTAACAGCTTGTTCATCTTTTATCCTGTTGATTGCTACCTAGACCTTAAACAGAAGCTTAAATAGGTCGTCTAAATGATTTGCAAATGGGTGCCTGGCTGGCTCAGTCAGTAGAACATGTAACTCTTGTTCTCAGAGTTGTGAGTTTGAGCCCCGTGTTGGGCTTAGAGCTTACTTAATTAACTTAGTTAAATAAATGAGGGGCACCTGGGTGGCTCAGTTGATTAAGTGTTATGGCTCAGGTCATCTCATGGTTTATGGGTTCAAGCCCCACGTCCGCCTCTGCACTGACAGCTCAGAGCCTGGAGCCTGCTTCAGATTCTGTGTCTCCCTCTCTCTCTGCTGCTCTCCTCCTTGTGCTCTCTCTCAAAAATGAATAAACATTAAAGTAAATAAATAAATGATTTGAAAACATGTTTTTCTATAGATTTGTTAAAAGGTTAAAATGTTTTATAGTTGCAATTGTATTATGGTATTACAGTAACTATTGATAAAGCCTTATTTGGGTAATTGTAAATTCCTTTGTGTATAACGAAAAATGATGTCTGACTAAGAAACTTTGATTAAACTTGGCTGTGCTCTCTCGTAGACTCTCTTATCTTTCTTGCTGCCTGGTCACAGTAGACTGAGAAACCAGATAATGGAAGTCTTAGATCTGGATCTGATCAAGCAAGAAGCAGAGAATGGGGCCTTAGACATTTCCAAGCTGGCAGAATTCATTATTGGCATGATGGGGACTGTGTGTGCACCTGCTAGAGATGAAGAAGTTAAGAAACTAAAGGACATTAAGGAAATTGTGCCCCTTTTCAGGTATGGGGATTGTGTTAATCACCTTCAGTGCACTTAAGATACAGAGCCCGTTTTCAGATTTAGACTTCGAGTGTAGATACTCATGAATTTTTAAAAAGCAAACATTTTTTTTTAATACAGAAAAGTAGAAAGAAGGAAAAAAAAATCACCCACGGTTTCACCACCCAAAGGCAAAATCACTGCTAATCATATTGATAATTTAAAAAAAAAATTTTATTTTATTTTGAGAGAGAGCTTGAGCAGGGGAGAGGCAGGGAGAGAGAGAATTTCAAGCAGACTCCACGCTGTCAATATGGAGCCCAATACGGGGCTCCATTCCGTGAACTGTGAGATCATGACCTGAGCCAAAACCAAGAGTTGGACGCTTAACTGACTGAGCCACCCAGGCACCACCAACTTATATTATTTTTTAAAACTCTCAAAAAAATAAATAAATAAAATAAAACTCTCTATAAGCATTTTCAATGGCTGCAAAATCTTCATTTGCATAGGTATAGTTAACTAGTACTATGTTAAGATGGACAATTAGATTACCTCTAATTATTTACTGTTTAATCCTGCCATGAACATCCTTGTGTACAAAACTTTTTTCTGTATTTTAGGTTATTTCCTAACTATAAGTTCTTAAAGTGGGATTACTGTATCAGAGGATAAGAACAGTTTTAAGACTCTCATTGCATGTTAGCAAGTTGCTTTCCAAAAGTTCCTTTCATTTTCAGCTTCTTTTATATCATATCAATATTTGGTACATATAAAAATGCTATGCATCATGAAGTTACCTCAGGGTTCAGAAAGCATTGAAAAGACCTCCTAAGAAGGGGTGCCTGGCTTGCTCAGTGGGTAGAGCATGTGACTCTTAATCTCGGGGTCCTGAGTTTGAGCCCCACATTGGGTGTGGAGTTTACTTAAAAATAAAATCTTAAAAAAAAAAAAAAGACCTAAAAATTGATTTGTTCACTCATTCAACAAGCTCATATTGAGCATCTCTTATATGCTGGGTATGGTGCTAGACTTTAGAAATAGTAAGAGCTTCTAATTTGGCCAAGTTAAGGGAGGAGTTTCCTAGGAGGTGAGACCTCTGGGGAAGATAGCTTGCAGCAAACTCAACCTAAACATAAATTCCTACTGGGAAGAGAATGGAGCAGGGAGCCTGGCAAAGTGGGAGTACATACACTGTTAAAAGGAGGCAGTTGATTGTGGCCATGAAGAAATGTGGGTCCATGTTGTCAGATCCTTAGATTTTTTTCAGGAGAGGCTGGAAATGGAGGTTTTTAAAAACACTTTGTGAGCACAAACATGTTCATGGGTTACTCCAGTCGGTGGCCGCCAGGTGGCAGTTTCCAGCAGTCTCTCATCTGCAGCGGGTGGTTTTGGGGAACCTCTAGGAGTACTCAGAGGAGAGGCAGAGTGTCCCCCAAGAAGTGGGCTGTCCCATGTGTTTGGGAGGTAGACAGGATGGCAGGGAAGGGACCCTGAATTGTTCCTCAGACTGTGTGTCCTTTCCACACATAATAAACTCCCACACAGAAGGTAATTGTGTCATACAGTTCGGTCAGTCCCAGAGGGCGTCAGGGGGCTCAGGACATTTGACCCTGTTCCCCCTTGTGTGTAGGGCCTCAGCCAAACCTGTACCTTGGGTTCTCAACCACCTTCTGCAAGTAGGTCACTCAGCAGTTTCCCGCCTCTGGAGAAATAGCTATGGTGTGTGACCTGCAGGATTGAAGGCATCCTTAGCATCGAGTCAGGTCTGCCCACTGGGTACATTCAGAGTGTGAACGTGCAGTTCTGCCACCAAAACTAGAATAGAAAACATGCCCTGAAACTAAGAGCCTGGGGCGAAAGGAGAGGAGAAAGGAGAGAGTTCTTGTTCTTTCTTCCTGGGAAAGTGAATTAACGTGTGTGAGAGAGTGGAGACCCAAGTGGTCAGCTCTCTGCCCTTGACCTTGGGTCCTGGCTGTCCTTCATCTGTGGTTGCTGGGAGGGCCGACCCAATGCCAAAGAACAGGTCCCCAGGCAGTGGGGGAGTTGTGTTTGCTTGGGGGCAGGGTGTGTGTGGGGGGGAGGGAGAGGGGACAGAGGCGGCTTAAAAATCTGCAGTCTTTTCAATCCATTATTTAGATTTTTATGTTTTCTAATCTACACTCTCAAGATTTTTCGAACTTGCTGCCCTTTCTGAAATGAGAAGCCTTTCTCAGATCAGCTCCCCTCTTTCCTCTAAAACAGTGCTTGCTTTACAAGTGCCTTGTTCTAAATCCTTTTCTTCCTTTTCTCTCAGGGCAATTTTTTCCGTGTTGGACCTAATGAAAGTGGACATGGCGAACTTTGCTGTCACTAGCATTAGGCCACATCTCATGCAGCAGTCAGTTGAATACGAAAGGAAGAAGTTTCAGCAGCTTTTGGAGAAGCAGCCAAGTACGTCTAATGCTTTGTGTGCCCTTTCATTGTGTGTTTTTCCCATTCCAGTTCTGTAGCTTTTTGTACAATGATACTGTTTTCAAGACAAAACTAAAATTTAGTATGCGACCATTCTAATTTTTTTTTTTTTTAATTTTTTTTTTCAACGTTTTTTATTTTTTTATTTTTGGGACAGAGAGAGACAGAGCATGAACGGGGAAGGGGCAGAGAGAGAGAGGGAGACACAGAATCGGAAACAGGCTCCAGGCTCCGAGCCGTCAGCCCAGAGCCTGACGCAGGGCTCGAACTCGCAGACCGGACCGCGAGATCGTGACCTGGCTGAAGTCGGACGCTTAACCGACTGCGCCACCCAGGCGCCCCAACGACCATTCTAATTTGAAGGCTTAAAAGCACAGGACTTTGGACCTGAAAAGAAAACTTTATTAACAAGCAAGAGAAGTAAAAGTAGGATATAAGAATAGAAATTTAAAAGCATGAAGTCCTAAATTAAATGTTTCTTTTTAAATCTTTCTTTTTAAAATGTTTATTCATTTTTGAGAGACAGAGCGTGAACAGGGGGAGGGGCAGAGAGAGAGAGAGGGAGACACAGAATCCAAAGCAGGCTCCAGGCTCTGATATGTCAGCATAGAACCCAGCGCGGGGCTTGAACTCAGGAACTATGAGATCATGACCTGAGCCGAAGTCGGATGCTTAACCGACTGAGCCACCCAGGCTCCCCAAAATGGGTTTTTAATGAAAACACCAGTTTGAGGTAAATTGTATGCTTGGCCGTGATTTTTAAAACATGACACACTTCTTGTGATTATTTAATTCACTTTCTCCTCTAAGGTACATGAAGAAATTTTACTTTGCCACTGTTCTATATGCAGAAAATCTTTCTGGTTTTATACCCATAAAAAGTCTCATTTTTATAAGCCTCTCAGATGACTACAGGAATACAGAGCACTAGAGAACCCAAAACTGTGTTGCCTTTCAAGGGTACTCTTTTTGGTCTCTGCACTGGCATCTGATGTTACGATTAAATTGCAATCTTTGGATCCTGTTTATTCATGTATTAAGTTTATTTTGAGAGAGAGCAGGGGGAGGGGCAGAGAGAGAGGAGGAGAGAGAATCCCAAACAGGCTCTCCACTGTTAGCACAGAACTTGAAGTGGGGCTCAATCTCAACAAGCTGTGAGATCATGACCTGAGCCAAAGTCGAGTCAGATGCTTAACCAACTGAGCCACCCAGGCGCCCCAGAATCCAATTTATTTTGAGTTCTAGTTAGCCTATAACTTTGGTGGTCCCGAGATGAAAATGGTGGTCTCTGGATAAATTGTGTTTCCTGACCAAAAGAGGTAATGCAGTGTCCAGAGCAGGTGTTCATCCAGCTGCCGGCAGAGAAGGCCGAGATGGTTCAGGAGGGATCAGGGAAGAGCAGAGTAGAAGAAGCAGTACCAGAAGAAGATTGGCTGATGGTTACTACCTACTAGGCATGTGCCGAGGGTGCGTGCGCATTATCATATATAACCCTCACCAGTAAGACTAGGAGGGAAGCACTTTTTTAACACCATTTTGCAGATGTGGAAATCAATTTTGAGAACTTTTTGACCAGAACTGATTGGCCACATGGTTCACTTTCTCAGCCAGTGCAGTACTGCCCCTCAGGAGGCATCAGGGGTGCAGGCTGAAGAGCCTCAGTGTGAGAGCCCGGTGCCAGCAGCCAGGGCCCAGTGAAGGACCCACTGCTGCGATCCCTGAGCCGGTCAGTCTACTGCTTCCTCCTCACATGTACAAGCTTGTGGACTAAGAGCCTGCCATCTGCAGAAGGCTATCAGGATGGTACGGCTGGCCACAGAGATCCGTGCCACCGCTGTTATGACAGAGCCAGAGGTGCATCCTGCAGCAGCGAAGAGTGGACCCCCGTCATACCCTGGGCCACCCCCTTAGTTCGAAGGTGGCCTCCACTGGCAGAGCTGTAGCACGTTCTAGGACCTGTCAGAGAGACTTTCTCCCATATGGTGGAGAAAAACCTCATCTTTCTCTTGTGTCCCTCAGAATCCTCGCTGCGTTACTCAGCTTAGAAAAGGAGGAAGCCTATGAGAGCAGATGAAAGACACTCCAGGTTCCCCGACAGAACTCCAGATGCTGCGTAGTACACGTCCCCTCCCACGAGGCTGGAAGCAAACCAGATTGACAGGAGACTAAGATCTAGACAAGGAAAAGACCTCCTCTTCAGCGTGGAGGAGACTTTACACTGGGAAGCTATCCCCAGTGCCTCCTCCCATCTGTCTCTGGGCGAGAAGTTTTGCATCTCCCTGAGCTGGAGTCATCAGAGCTTCCAGCCTCCGCTCCTGCAGCGGTCGGGGTGGGAGAGAAGGGAGTGGTTTGTTGAATATTTGCAGGTGGCAAGGTCTGGCTACATGCTCTGTGTTTACTGTCTTGTTTAATCCTCACAACTGCCTATGGGGTGGTATCGTACATTTCTTTGTAGTAGGAATCTGATAAACCTCAGCTAGTAACCGGCAGCGCTGTGATTTGAACCAAGTTTTATTTGATTCCAAAGTCCGTACTCTATATACACCACACCTTCGGGATGATCTTCCTTAAAGTCATTCCGAGAAGAATTCCTCCTGAGTGTCATAGTAATGTTCGTAGCCTTGTTTTTCAGATTCCCTGGACTTTGTCACCCAGTGGCTGGAAGAGGCCGCAGATGACCTTATGAATCAGAAGTTTAAAAATGCCCTGCCAGCTGAGGGAGGGGCCGCTGACTCTGGAGACAGTCCCATGCCAAATCCTGTGGCTGTCCAGAATTATGCATACCTGAAGCTTCTGAAATGGGACCACCTCCAGAGACCTTTCCCTGAAGTAGGTGCTCCAGAGCAGTCTAACTGCTTATTTCTTTCTGTGCTGCTGAACTTTTAAACAATTATAGTTTGGTTATAATTCTCTTCCCAGAAAATTGCCCCTTTTACATCGAACAATTCAGCAGTTTTTAGCATATTTACAGCTATACGACCATTACCAATGATTTAATTTCAAAACTTTTCATCACCCCAAAAAGGAACCCTGTGCCCATCAATAGTCACTACCCTTTCCCCACTCCCCTACCCCCTGGCAACCACTAATCTACTCTCTGACTCTATGAAATTGCCTGTTCTGGACATTTTGTATATATAAATGGAATCCTACAATATTGGCCTTTTGTGTCTGGCTTCTTTAAGCAAAATGTTCGTGTATGTTGTAATGTGTATCAGTACTTTATTTCTTTAAAGTTATGTTTTTTTACTGTAAAATATACACAACACAAAATTTACCATCTTTTTTTTTTTTTTAAGTTAGCTCTACAGCCCACGTGGGGCTCGAACTCACAACCCCAAGATCAAGAGTCGCAGGCTCCACCGACTGGGGCAGCCAGGCGCCCCAAAATTTACCACCTTTAAGTGCACGGTTCAGTGTCATTCATACGTTCACATGGTTGTGCCGCCATCACCACCATCCTTCTCCAGAACTTTTCCATCTTCCCAAACTGAAACTCTTTAAATACTTAACGCCTTTAAACATACCTCATCCCTCCCTCCCTCGGGCCCCTGACAATCACCATTCTACTTTGCGTCTCTGGATATGAATGGAATCCTACAGTACCTTGTGCCTTTGTGTCTGGCTTATTTCACTCAGCATAGTGTCTTCAAGGTTCATCCATGTTGTGCTGCTGTGTGTCAGCATTTTCTTTTTGAGGCTGGATGATCTTCTGGTATATGGCTGTACCACATTTTGTTGATTCATTCATCAGTTGATAGACATTTGGGTTGTTTCTACTTTTTGGCTATTGTGAATTGTGCTGCTCTGAACATTTGTGTACAGGTTTTGTAGGGGCATGTGTTTCAGTTCTCTTGGGTAAATACTGAAATACGGAGGATGAGAATTGCTGGATCACATGGTGACTCTGAGTTTAACACCTGGAGGAACTGCCAGACTGTTTCCCGCCACCCCCCCTCCCGCCCTGTGTAGCAGTGTAAGGGGCTTCCAGTTTGATTGAAACGGTAACAGCGATGCTGCTTTTCAGTTTTATCTAAGAAATACTTCTCATTCCACGTGGAGCAAGATTTTTTTCCTTTTCTGTTTTTCACAGTAAGTACGTGTAACTGCAGTAGTCCTTTAGGAAGATGACGAGCAAGGGATCTCCCCCACTTTGTCTGTAGACTGCTGGTTTGGTGTGTAGACTGCCTTCTGGTTTTTGAGGGCACTCAGGCCTTTTATCTCCAGCCTCAGAACATGCTACTTCTCTAAAT
Organism: Neofelis nebulosa; assembly: GCF_028018385.1. NCBI lineage: Eukaryota > Metazoa > Chordata > Mammalia > Carnivora > Felidae > Neofelis > Neofelis nebulosa. The sequence goes on from NC_080791.1 coordinate 87,248,191, forward strand.
CTTTCTCATCTAAGTTCCTTATTCTTCCTTTCAAGACGATGTAAGCTCAGGGTATCACCTCTTGCCTCTGAGTTCCCTGTTTTGTGCCAAAGGAGGCTATACAGAGGGTGTTGAATTGAAGGGATAGAGGGAGGCTCCTTTCCGAATAGTGGCACATTCTCTCCTGGCGGACAGTGAACAGCCCGACATTTCGTTTAAAAAACAGCTGTGAGGAAGATGGTGTTTTCATTGGACCTAGATGTCTGCCCTCAGAATTGATCCTTGGAAATCTTTTGTATCCTACACCCAAATCCTGGCGCAAAGCAGGGATGCTGCTGTGTAACAGTGAAATCAAGACAGAGGCTCAGTCTGTTGAAGCATCTCTGTTTAACAGTAGGGGATCTTGAATCTTCAAAGATTGTTTTTACTTCTTGAGAAGAATTCTAGGTTAAGACCCTAAATTGTTAATGTCTTGATTTGGTGTGTCAGTCTCTTATAGCAAGATGGTTCTTAACATTTATTTGGTTAACCTGTAAAAATCCAGATCACATGCCCTATCTCAGGGTCCCTGGCTGGCCCAGTCAGTAGAGCCTCTGACCCTCAATCTCAGGGTCATGAGTTCAAGCCCCATGTTGGGCATGGAGCCTACTCAAAAAAAAAAAAAAAAAAAAAAAAAAAAAAAATCAGCCTTTCCAATGCTCTTTCCCTCATCCCACACAGGGGACATTGGCCTGGCAGGACCCAGAGGTATCTAACATGGGGGATGCAGTCATGGAAATTCACTCACTGACTGCTTTCTGGGTGGCTTTAGGTTGTTATCAGTCATTCCGCCTTTTTCTACTTACTTTTATTTTCATTTCCTTTATTCACTTACTGATTCTTGAGGGCCTCCTTTGTGCTGGATACTGAGGGGGAACCAAGGTGAATAATGCAGGCTCTCTCTTCAAGCAACTTCTACCCTCCTCCTCTCCAGTGCTCTGCCTAGGGTGACTGGCTGCCTGGTTTGTCCAGGACTTGGGGGCAGAAAGTGTTCACACGACTTGGGAGTTCCAGCTTTAAAGCCAGGACATCCCCAGACGAACTGGGATGAGTTGGTCATTCTAGCTCATTGCCTCATTACTCTTTCCTGTTGAAGGATATAAGTCCTAGTTATCCGGGGTTGGCTCTGCCGATCCCCTTTATATCCAGGGTCATCTTCCGTCTTTGAAACAGTCCTGTGAAGCAGGAATCCCCCTTTTGTTGTTGTTGTTCTTTTTAATGTTTATTTACTGTGTGTGTGTGTGTGTGTGTGTGTGTGTGTGTGTGTGTGTGTGAGAGAGAGAGAGGGAGAGGGAGAGGGAGAGGGAGAGGGAGAGGGAGAATGCAAGTGAGGTAGGGGCAGAGAGAGGGGGACAGAGGATCCCAGGCAGGTTCCATGCTGTCAGCACAGAGCCCAACCCAGGGCTCAACCCCAGGAGCCGTGAGATCATGACCTGAGCTGAAATTAAGAGTTTCTCAGGGCGCCTGGGTGGCTCAGTTGGTTAAGTGTCTGACCTCAGCTCAGGTCATGATCTCGTGGTTTGTGACTTTGAGCCCCAGGTCAGGCTCTGCACTGACGGCTCAGAGCCTGGAGCCTGCTTCGGATTCTGTCTCCCTCTCTCTCTGCCCCTCCCTCACTCATGCTCTGTCTCTGTCTCTGTCTCTCTCAAAAATAAACATTAAAAAAAAAAAAAAGTTGCTCAACCCACTTGAGAGCCACCCAGGTGCCCCAGGAATTCCCGTTTTGCATAGGGCTCAGAGAGTAGAAGAAGAAATTTGCTTGAGATTATGCTATTTAAATGTCATTCAGCCTCATGTTCTTAATGAGCATGCTTTACTCCAGCCTTTCTAAGGGCAAAGGGGCTCTGAGGTGGAAGGATTGTTCATACAGCCCTCCATTTAAGGCTCTGTAAGGATTAGAAAATCCTGAGGGAATCTGTGGAGGCCTGTGTGGGGGCTGTGGCCCCACTGCCCTCTGCTGGCCAGCCTGAGCCTCCAGCTCAGGGACGATTTTTTTTGTATTCACTACAGACAGTTTTGATGGACCAGGCTCGCTTCCAAGAACTCCAGCTCCAGCTAGAGCAACTGACCATCCTGGGAGCCGTGTTGCTGGTGACGTTCAGCATGGCAGCCCCAGGAATTTCCAGCCAGGCTGACTTTGCTGAGAAACTCAAGACGATTGTGAAGATTCTGCTGACAGATGCTCACCTGCCGTAAGTGGCTGCAAGCTGTGGGGCAGACCCTGCGAGCCAGGTCGGAGGCAGTGGGTGACAGAGAGCAGATGGGAGCAGGATCTCCTGGCTGGTGTGGGGCAGAATCCGGGGCCACTGCCTCAGAAGTGACAGGAAACTTTACACTCTGTTTTTTCACCGCAGCAGAATTCATTCAGGTTCCTACAAAGAACGTTAGAGTTCACTGTAGGGTTCGCAGGTCTCCATGAGAGTGGCTTTCAGATGTTTAGGACCAGGACACATGGTAAGAAATTCATTTTCCGTTGTGACCTAGTGCACTGTTTAGGCACATGTAACTGAAATAAAAACTTCACAAAGTGAAACTTATCCTAACTGTGCTTAGTACAAAGTCTTAAGACATTAAAAAAAAAAAAATACTGGTTGCTACCCACTGAATTTCTTTCACAACCTGCTAACAGTTTGGGCAACACAGCCCTAGGGAAAGGTCCTATAAGAAGCAGGAGGTTTTTCCCCACAGTCATCGGGCTGTGAGTACAGATTTTTGCCCTTGGCACGTTCTTCGTGGCCATTTTGTGCTGCGTGTAAATGGATTGTTTCCTCACCCAGCACAAACCCACACCTGTGCGAGGGCAGCTGCTGTAACTGCTCCTGCGGTGAAGTCCGATCAGGTGATTTATGTGGTTCACAGCATATAGAATGATGGTTGTAAGTAAACACTATCTGACAAGGTCCAGTTCAGAAGATTCTTCAAGGGGAATGTCCCCCAGGCATTCTCATCCTTACATAACGGAGGAATTTTCCTGCTGAGTTTGCGCCAAGCATGCATGTGTTTGGTATGGTGAGGGGTGTGTGCACATGTTGTGAGGAGGGATTCAGTAGCATTGACTTAGGCCAGGAGGGGTTTGCTGAGCAGATGCCCTTGCACAGGGGTAGCCCTTGGCTGTCAGTGAGTTCTCCCACAGCAGATCTGCTTTGTCTACTGCTTAAAGCTACCGATGAAGGGGCCCTGTCTGGCGCCTTCTTAGCAGTCCAGCCTCGCGCTGCTGTATCTACCCTGGTACTCGGGGGCTGACACACACCTGGTTCCAGCAGTGAGTCCCAGGGCATGCACATTTGCTCCCACTATTTAATTGGCCCAGAACACAGGCAATTGCCTTCTTGTAGAAAACCTACCAGCAGGAGGGCTCCCCACAGATACTCTAGGAGAGCCCAAGGGCCCCAGGAAATGAAGGTGCTAGTTTTCTTAACTTTGGGAATTCAGTTTTATTTATTGCTTTAAAGTAGTTAATACACTCTCATGTTTCAAAAATCAAAAGGGGGGCGCCTGGGTGGCGCAGTCGGTTAAGCGTCCGACTTCAGCCAGGTCACGATCTCGCGGTCCGTGAGTTCGAGCCCCGCGTCAGGCTCTGGGCTGATGGCTCGGAGCCTGGAGCCTGTTTCCGATTCTGTGTCTCCCTCTCTCTCTGCCCCTCCCCGTTCATGCTCTGTCTCTCTCTGTCCCAAAAATAAATAAATAAAAAAATGTTGAAAAAAAAAAATCAAAAGGGATAAAAGGGTATCCATTGAAAAGTTTCTCTCCCACTCCTGTCTCACAACTACCTAATTTCTGGGTTCTTGTGTTTTGTTCCAGTGGTGTTCAAGATCTTCTTAAGCCAAATCCAGGCTTATTTCACCATAGATGCTAGTAAGAACTTGGGTTTTGAGTGGTTAGCCCTGGTATAGCCTGGTATAGAGCCCTCCCCTTCCCAGTGTTCTTTCTAGCCAAGAGAGGGAGAGGGGGAGAGAGAAAGTCACCTGAGTCATGTGTACACAGCCTGAAAGGTTAGTGGCAGGGGAGAGAGTCACAGATTTTCTCTTTGAACATGTCAGTCCATGCATTGGTGATTGTGACTCTTATCAGGGCTGGGGCTCTTCCTGGGCTTGAGTTGGGTAGATGTGCACTTTGTTTATGGGCCCTTCTCTGCCTTCTCCTTTCCCTTCTCTGCTCAAGCTCCTTCCATCTGAAGGATGCCCTGACTACCATTGGGGAGAAAGTCTGTCTGGAGGTGAGCGGCTGCCTTGCCCTGTGTGGGCTCACTCCGTTTACCACGGAAAAGGAGACTGTGCTCAAGGGCCAGATCCAGGCTGTGGCCAGTCCCGACGACCCCATCCGCAGGATCATCGGTATGTTTGGGCGAAGACGGGTAGCAGGGATGTCCTTTTGGAGGGCTGGCAGACAGACCCCTCTGAAGAAATCTAGAAGGGTCTGATAGGTTATGAGTGCTGATGAGTGAGGGGGTGAGTGATTAATCACCACCGTGCAATTAGGGCAAGCCAGAGGTCTGGACAAGTGACCTGGCAGCTGTCATTGTTCTGAGGGCTCTGACTTTGGAATCACAGACTTTGTTCAAAACCCGGCTCCAGAACTATGAGGTAATAGAAAATACATGGATTGGTCTCTGCCCCCGTTCCTGGCACAGAGCCCCTGAAACTCTTGTAGTTTCCTAAGTGATAAGAGCACTAGAGTATCTTTTATTCTAATATTGGTCTTTGACCTGGATCCTGACACAGAGCTCTTAAATCCTTTGGAATTTCCTGGGTGATAGGAGTGTCTTTTATTCTAGCGAGGCAAGTCTGGGTGGGCTCCTGGATGGGGGCTGGTCACCAGAAAGACCAGGCCATGATCAAAAGCTTAGAATTTTCAGCCCCACTCCCTCATTTTCCAAGAGAGGGGAGAGGGGCTGGAAATGCCCATGTGATGAAGCCTCCATAAACACCCCAAAAGTTCAGGTTTTGGGGAGTTTCTGGGTTAGGGAACTTAGCCAAGTAATGGGAGGGTGATGTACCCCAACTCCACAGAAACTCCTGCTCCCCGAACTCTCCCAGACCTTACCCTCTGTGTCTCTTATTCTGGTTTTCATCTGTATCCATATCCTTTATTCTATAGTAAGCTAGTAAACATAAGTGTTTCTCTGAGTTCTGTGAGCCTTTCTAGCAAATAATCAAAATCCAAGGCAGAGGAGGTTATGGGAACCTCCAGTTTGTAGCCAAATCAGACAGAATTTGTGGGTGTTCTGGGGACCTACTGCTTGTGGTTGGCATCTGAAGTGGGGGGGGGGGGTGGGCAGCCTCATGGGACTGAACCCTTGACCTGTGGGATGTGACACTCCCTCCAGGTGGTGTCGCAATTGAGTACAATTGTAGGACACCCAGCTGGAGTCGCAGAGAACTGCTTGGTGTGGGAACCCCTCACCCTCACCCACATCTGGTGCCAGAGTGTTGAGGATGCTGGGTGAGCGTGAAGGAGGGGGCACGGGTTTTCTTCACAAGCACCTGCTGTGGTTCTTGAGCGGGTGACTGGATGCTTGAAACTCCTCATCTCTCAAAGGGGTAATACTGACAACCCTATGCAGCTGCTGGGAGGACTGCAGGGCATGAGATCCATAAAATGCTTGTCATTGTATTGGGCAGCACATCAGAAGTACTCACTAGAGAGGAGCTGTGATTCAAAATATTACTCCATGTGGTAGCTGTTACTTTTCATCATCACAGCAGTAGCACTGTGGAAAATTCTGGTTGATCGAGGAATACAGTGTTCATCTAATTTTGGGGCACCTGACTGGCTTAGTTGGTAGAGCATGTGACTCTTGATCTTGGGGTTGTTAAGTTTGAGCCCCATGTTGCCTGTAGAGATTACTTAAAAATGAAATCTTAAAAAAATGTTCATCGAATTTTTAAAATTCCCATTTATCTTTAATTTTGAAATAATTCTTTAGCTTCTTTATGAAACTAGATAGATGTTCAACATGTAAATGACAATTAGGCTTCAGGCAAAGGCTGAATGATCCATGATTACCAGATTTCAGGTTGGAGTAGAGGCTAAACCAATGACATGAGCCTGCTTCTAATACCATGACTTCTTTTTTATTCTTAAGTAATATTTTATGGAAAAAGTTACAGGGATTGGTTTTTTAAGAATTAAATGATTTCATCCCAGTCCTGCATCGGGCATGATGTCATGTGTGGGTCACTTGGGAGAAGCCTCTTGCAGAGGTATAAGGATCATCAGGATTAATGTTACTGACCTTGGTAGAGATGCAGGAAAGTGCAGTAAATAGACTGCTGGCTAATAAGCTACTCTGTGCCCTGCCATCTTGGCTGTTTACTAACAGGCAGTTACAGACCTGGGGGTAAAAGCCAGCCCTGGAGTAGGAATGATATGAGGATCTCCAGGTCTGGGTGAGGCTTCCAGCTCTGAGAACCTTAGGAAACCAAACTAACTTTGGAAGAGGGGTGATGGGACCCATCTGGTCAGCAGTTGCTCTGTCAGTGTGTATTGGGATCCAGAGGTCATTTGCACTTGAGAGGGTGCTGCAGGGCAGGGGGTAGGCATGCAGTTTGAAAGAACCCATTTAACATAAATGCCCCTATTGCTTTTGTAATAAAATCTGCAGGAAGTGTGGCTTGCATATTCTTTTGGTTGATGAGGACAGGGCAAAAGCATCATAGAGAGGAATGGGCTAAAAAAAATCAACCTAAATTATTTCTCAGAGTAGTCCAAGTTTGCAAATGCCCACAACTCCATGGCCTTCCACTGTAGGTATTATTATTATTTTTTTTTTTTTAGAGTTTTTATTTATTGAGAAAGAGAGGGAGAGAGGGTGTGGGGAGAGGAAGAGAAAGAGGGATAGAGAATCCCAAGCAGGCTCTGTGCTGTCAGCACAGAGCCCGACTTGGGGCTTGAGCCCCCAAACCTGGAGATCATGATTTGAGCTGACATCGGATGCTTAACTGACTGAGCTGCCCAGGAGCTCTTCTTGTTTTGTTTTTGAACTTGTAATTCCTGCGTTAGTCCTCTCCCACCCCATTTTTTATGGGATCTTCAGTAATGGCTCACGGTGGTCTCAGTATATCTTGCTCCTTGGAGAGGAGAACCTGTCAACACTCTAGTCTCCCTTTGTTCATTGACGCATTTATTCTTCCTTTCCAAATATATTTTGAGCTTTGAGCTTTTACTGGAGGCCAGGTCTCATGCCAGGCCCTGTGCTGGGTGCTGGCAAGGGTGGGGGAGGGGATCGCGAACAAGATGAACGTTCTTCTACCCTCTTGGAACTAACTAACTAGACAGGGAGAGGAAATGTTATAAATGGGGTAAATGTTCAGAATGGCAAAGTACTGTGGGTACTTGCACTAGGGGTGGGCAGGGAAGACTTGCCTGAAAAAGGGATGTTTGTGATAAACACTGAAGCCTACTCAGAAGTTGGTAAAGTCATCCTGAACAACAACTGACTGCTTTCTTTTCTATCACAGATTCCCGAATCCTGATATTCTTAGAAAGCTACCTTGCCTCAGGTCATCAGAAGCCATTGCCTACGGTACCTGGGGGATTGGGTCCGGTTCAGAAAGAGCTGGAGGAAGTTGCTGTTAAATTTGTCCGCCTGGTCAACTATAACAAGATGGTCTTCAGTCCCTACTATGATGCCATCCTCAGTAAGATCCTTGTCAGACCCTAACACGTACGTGCGCTACAGTAGCAGTATTAGCCTCTTGATACAGAATACCTGTTCTCAACTATAACGTTGCTTTGGAAAATGGCTATTTAGTACATGTCTGTGTAACATCACTGATTCCAAAAGGAAGAGTATTGTGTATCACTGTTGAAAAGAGCTGTTGAAAAACGCACTGAATTCAATTCTATTTTGCAGGTTTGTATTTATGAGTGCAAGTTTACAAATCAAGAAGCTTCTTGTTATCTTGAGTCTCCTAGGTAGCACTTGACTTTTACACGGTGAACTGCTGTGTGTCCACCCGCACTGTGTCCTGATTGTAGCTGCCTTGTCTCTCCCAGGAGGCTGGGGCCTCTCTCCTGCTATCCGGGTAGTTTTTCTTTCAGACCCCTAAGAGGATCTGCCAGCCACCCAAGAATGAGACACCAAGCCGTGACCGTGTTGAGACTCTCCCCCTTCTCTGGCACAGACCCCCAGTCCTCCCCCAGCTATTTTGTGTTAGAAGGGCTATATATAGTTTTCCCGCCTCCCCACTCCCCCACCCCTCCCATTTATTGCTTTCTCCCTCCTGGTCTAGCCAGTGCCCCAGAGCCCTTTTGTTCTAGAGGAGAATTAATTGATTTTAAAAATCTTATTCTTTTATACAGAATTATTCCTGAGCCTGGATGATAGCAGTTATGACTTACAGAATCCAGAGAAAGGAAATTCTTTGACTTTTAAGGTTTGAAAGTTAAGGAGGAACTATTTTTTTAAACAATATATATGTTGGTGTCATGTAAAAGAAGACAAATGTCTGGAGTTTTTACTGAAACGTTCACTCATACAATACGCAGATGTATTGATTGGATTTGAATTTCAGAAATGGATTTAAGTGTTTTCAGATGAAATAGCGTAGTATAAGCTCACTTATTTCTATGATAAGGAAGTCATGGAAAATCCCTGGTTTTTGAGCAGTATTTTTTGAGGAACTTCAGGGACCAGAATTCCTGACCTATCCTGTGACTGAAAGGGTAGCTGGGGTCTCACAGATGACCCGCTCTGTTCAAAAAATAAAAATGAAAGGTGTGTGTGTGTGTGTGTGTGTGTGTGTGTGTGTGTGTGTTTTAGACAGGGACGTTATGTTAGAAGCAGAGCCATGAAGCTGGAGTGAACTCCCAAGAGCTGGAACAGCAAAAGGCAAAATGATGCCAGGAATCCCTTCAAGCTGCTGAGGGGTAGGGTGGGACGGGAGGCAGGTGGGGCAGCCACCAGAGGAACCTTCACTCTGTGAGAGCTGTCACATGTACAAGCTTCGGGAGAGGGAATGGTTATGCCAGGGGGAATGTGATTTCTCCAGATACGTGCTACAAACTGTGTTCTAATGGTGTGTTTTACTTGCAGTCAGAAATGTATGCTGTGTTATGTGGTCAGAAGTCATATTATTAAAGTTAATACTCAAGGACAAATCTCCCGTGGTTTCGTTGGAAGGGAATAAAAGTTCAGTAAGTAGAACTTTTAAAGAACAAAACCACAGTCTTTTATAGTGTCTTCAATGAGGTCCTTCCTGGAATTGTTTCCAGAGGTAAGGTTGCTTATTGGTCATATGGTATATACCCAGGCTGAGAAGCCCAAGCACTCTTTTAAAGTTGGCTGCACGCCCAACATGAGGCTTGAACTCACAACCTCGAGGTTGGGCTTGAACTCACAACCTTGAGATCAGTAGTCCCATGCTCTATGGACTGAGCCACCAGGCACCCTCCCCTACCTCAGCACTCTTTTGCCTGCCTCAGCTTCAGAGTGTTTGGGGTTTTGTCCCTCCTGATCCAAGGATGAAGGAGAGGAGCTTTACCCTGAAATATATGGGGTGGATCAGTACTCCTATAGTTATTCTTCCCAAATCTTAAAAATTCTTTTTGCCTTCTTTTATAGGGGTTAATTGTTTACAAGATTTTTTTCTTTCCCCTAATGTGTTCCTAAATTGACAAAGTTAAGTTTGGACCATTTGAAATCTTGATGCATATATTACAGGGACCTGCACAGACTCTCATGCCCCCTGCTACCTTAGTGTCCACTGGTGGAGTTCTCTAAATGGCAAAGCCAAGAATGAAGGAGGCAAAGTTCTGAATCACAATATTCATATTGAGTTGTGTTGTCGCTCTTTGAAGATAAGTGAGCTACTTTCTTCCTGGAATCTCACAGGATTATCACTAAGGGCCAGGAAAATCCATTTAGTTCATTTAGTCACTCAGGAAATGTTTTATTGAGCATCTCCTTGTAATTCCCCCCTACAGCTCTCCCTCCAAGATACGTACCCTTTGGAGGGGAAATTATCCTTCAGAATTGAACCGGTTCTATATAATGCAGTCTGATTGGATTTGACTTGATTTTCTAACAGGTTTGTGGACACAAGCATCTTTTATGAAAGTGCTAAGTTTATTTGGCTGTAGTACTTTACCATGGATAGACTGAGCGCCTTGAGAGTTAGGTCCGTTACAGACAGCAAGGCTGTTAGATTTATTTGATGGTCTCATGAATGAATGAATGTCTAGAACAGTAATTGCTACTTTGTCAGCCCTTGGCTGGGTGGGTGGGTGGATGGATTCCCAGTTTAGATGTTTTTTGAAAATCTCATTACTTTTAAAGCAAGCTGTATAATGTGATTGTTCATGTAACCATATAACCCAACTATAAATATACTTCGGTAAGGATGTCTCACTGATTAAATACAGTAGGCAGGTGCATAAGAGCCTTTTTGTCTGAAGAAAAATTATTAAGTCTGACGTACTAGGTGTGTGCACATACGTGTGCCAGTTCTAAATGGATTTTTTAGCAGTTCTGTTTTTGTGGAGGTGCTTGTGTTCATTTCTCCAAAACCTTAAGATTTCTAGGCATAGAGAGGGGCGGCTGCCACCACCTTTCCTGCTGCTGAGTTTCAGGGGGAGTAGGTGTTTGCTGTTGGACATCCAGTGACCTTTGGCATGCACCAGTTTGTATGTGCAGAACATTTGTATTTCTTTTAATTTTGAGGCAGGGTGGCAGAGTGGAAAGACTGGGAGCTGTCAGGAAACCAGAGTTGTGACTCCATTTCTGTTAGGTCCTGATTTGCCCCACTTAGTACCTATTTCTGGCACATGTAAAATGAAAGGACTAGACTTGATCTTTAAACTGCTTTCCAATCCTGACCTTCTGTGATCTGTCTTACTTGAGTAACTTAAGATTACTGCAGTAGGATTGTGCACAAAGCTCCTGACTGAGGGGAAGATCTGGGTTGGAGTCCTTCCTCTCTTGCCTTCTTACTGGTTGTGTGATACTGGGCCAGTCATTGTCCCTTGGGCCTCAGCATTTTCATCTGTAGAATGGGAAAATGACTAACCCTTCCTGTGAGGATTAAATGTGATAATGGATATTAGAATGCTTTGGACATGGAAAAGGACTATAAATTGCTTTGTTAACAAAGGAGAGCATATAACCCTCTGCCTGTATTCGACTTTTGGCACCCAGCCTCCCTGCAGTCAGCACATTCTACAGGCCTGAGGGAAGGTTCTCCTCCCGGCCCAAGACTGATACTTCCGTCATCTCTTCTGTGGTAAAGCTACAGTCTTCCTTTTTCTCCTCTTGCAGCCTCCACCCCGGTAACTTCTCCCCATCCTCTCCTCTGTATTTTTTGAACTAAATGAATGCATGAATGAACAAATGAAGGACGGTAGATGATGGGCTGTGAAACTCTTATTTAAAGGCATGATCTCATTGAAAACATAATCTAAATAAAGAACCACCATGATGTTTGCAATTGTGTATTTATGTTGGATTTTGTATTCTATAACTATTTTAATGGATAGCTTTTTTATTCATAATATTCAAAACAACTTAATGGGATGGAGGAGGAGATACTCTAAACCCATTAAGCTCTTTTACTCTGTCAAATGCTCACTGATCCTTTCAGAAATAGCTAGAGCCCTGGGAATCAAGTGTCAGAAACCTCAAGGGGCAGAATGTAGTTACATCTGCCTGTGGTGTGGGTTTCTGTTTACATTGACTTCTGAACCTAAGGACCAGAACTAATCTGTAGGCCTGGTTTGAGTTTGAAATCACATGTGTCTGATTTTATCTCAACTATAAACACTGAGAACCTTTAAGAGCAACTTTTTTTTAATGTTTGAGAGAGTGCAAGTGGGGGAAGGGCAGAGAGAGGGAGAGGCAGAGTCCCAAGCAGGCTCTGTGCTATCAGCGCAGAGCCTGACTCGGGGCTCGATCCTGTGAACTGTGAGATCATGACCTGAGCTGGGCCTCTGCTCAACCCACTGAGCCTCTCAGACACCCCAAGCAACTTGTGACCTAAACGCAACCCTGGAATTAAAGAAGCTCCCCCATTTCTGTCTTTTTCATTCATGCCGCCTCTGCTTTCTAAAGTGTGGTCTTCCTTGTGCTCAAAGCAGAACTTTGGTCAGGGCTCAGGGAGGAAAATTTACAAAATGGATGAATTGTTTTTCTTGATTTTTATTCCCAAAGCTTGGTAAGATGGCCCTTTTGTTGAATGTATAAGATTTTACTTAGAACAGGAACATGGTACCTGAGTTTTGTTCCTTGGTATGAATTGTCAGGACTTCTGGGATTTTCATTACATAGAGCTTCGCTTGCTGAGTGTCAGGTAAGAGGACCATCAACATTAATGTAGTTTGCTTTGGGAATTATAAAAAATTTATGAACATGGTAGCTATGTTTTTACTATCCTGTAAATGAACTCTTGGTTTTACATGCTAAGTATAGGGAAATAGAGGGTTCTAAAACTACCAAATAAATTAATAGTTATTGACTAAGATTGATATGCTGACAAAAGTGTATTTTTTCATTCTTTCCTAATGGTATGATTTGGTTGTTCAGTTTTACATTTACTAGGTAGTTACAGCCTTTTACTTTACTCGGTGTGGCAACAGATAAAACCTCTTGAAATTCAGTGCTAAATGCTGGGGTTTCACTGATTTTTGTTTAGGAAGGACATAGAAATCCTTACATCTTACCCAGTTCTAGAATTGTCATTGTTATTTTCCCAGTTCTAGAATTGTCTAGAAAATGTCATTGCCTTGATAAAAAGGAAAAATATGGATCTCTTTTGGAAATTTCTTCTGGGTCTAGCAGTATGGATGTATGACAGTTTCTGCACGTGTGGGACTGGCTGTGGCATGAGTGTCTGCACATTAGATTTCCCAGAGTAAGTTCAGCTACTTGTTCAACTGTGTCTACAAAAGGAAATGTCAATACTCAGAATACTGTTAAAAACTAAAAATCCATATGTATTTACAGCAGAACATTAGAAAATGATTTATTTTCACAAATCCTTTTTATTTTTAAAGATCAGATAACTCTCAGGAGAAAAAAAATCTTAGAAATACAGTAGGAATAAATGTAATACACATAATGGCTGCTAGTGGCACTTTTCATCAAGGTAGGGAGGTTGTGTGTGTGTGTGTTTGTCTTTGTTATGGTGTTAAAACAGTCATTTTTCATGCATTTGTGTAGCTTTGCTTTGCCGTTCATGCAAACATCATTGCAGATCATCACTGGCATTTGGAGCCATTCTTGTCTTTACAACACTACCCAAAGATAGCACCTCAGGAAAGACCCCGTACCTCTGTACTTTAAAGCCTGCAGTGTATTTGGCATTACTTGTACCTTTCAGATTTGTTGTTGAAAACCATTTTTAAAAAACGGCTTAGGGGCGCCTGGGTGGCGCAGTCGGTTAAGCGTCCGACTTCAGCCAGGTCACGATCTCGCGGTCCGTGAGTTCGAGCCCCGCGTCAGGCTCTGGGCCGATGGCTCGGAGCCTGGAGCCTGTTTCCGATTCTGTGTCTCCCTCTCTCTCTGCCCCTCCCCCGTTCATGCTCTGTCTCTCTCTGTCCCAAAAATAAATAAAAAATGTTGAAAAAAAAAAACAAAAAACGGCTTAAACATGGCTCTTGAGGACAACAGAATCAGAATTAGAGCCAGCAGGCTTCGAAGATATTTTAGCTTTCATGGGAAAATACAAAAGACACATGCTTGTGATTAATGTGTAAATATTACCTGGCTATGTATACATTTATGTAAGAAAATGATTCCAGGTAACCGTTTTTCTATTATAAGTCAAAATTCTATAGAAATATTTAAGGCTGATTTTAAAATGTTGGCTATTTAATCAGTTTTGAATTTAAATTCTAAACTGGGTGCCCAGTATGTAAGGATTTCTTTATAACTGTAATACTTTTCCTTTTTTTTTTCCTTACTGACTTTTAGCTTTTATTCTGAATCACAGCCCTTAGGCTCAACTAGTTTTCTGTCTAGCAGTTTTTCTTTGTCTTTTTAAGTTTCTATATTTATTTTGAGAGCGTGTGTGAGCGGGGGAAGAGGGGGAAAGAATCTTAAGCAAACTCCACGTTCAGTGCAGAGCCCAACACAGGGCTTGATCTCACGATTACAGTATCACAACCTGAGCTGATATCAAGAGTCAGATGCTTAACTGAAAGAGCCACCCAGGCACCCCTGTCTAGTGGTTTTTCTAGAAATGAGTCAGAGGAGGTACTGTTGCTAACAAGGAGTGGAACCTAATTCTTTGGACTTACAATTTAATGCTGTGTGTAGGTCATAAAGAACTTGTTCTTGAGCACTAAGCATTGCTTTTAAGAGAGATGAAAGGTAAAATATCTGCCTCAGATTGGGATAAGTATGTTCATATTTGAGGATTTCTGAAATGTTTAATTTGCCTCCTAACGTTAGATCCCTCATGTTTTCAGTTAGTACTAAGACCAGGAAAGGACATGTAGTTATGTATACATACAGTAAATACAAGGTGACTTTTCTTTGTATTGTCATCTATTTTTAAATGGTATTGGTTGAATAAGTTGCTGCTTTATTATTTATGTTTGTTTGTTTGTTTATGAGAGACAGGGCACAAGCAGGGGAGGGGCAGAGAGAGAAGGAGACACAGAATCTAAGCAGGCTCCAGGCTCCGAGCTGTCAGCACAGAGCCCGACACGGGGCTTGAACTCACGAACCGTGAGTCATGACCTGAGCTGAAGTCAGACGCTTAACTGACTGAGCCACCCAGGCGCCCCGTAAGTCTCTATTTTAAATACATTCTTCTTAAAAAAAATATTTGTGAGAAAGAGTGAGCAGGGGAGGGGCAGAGAGAGAGGGAGAGAAGGAATCCATGCTGTCGGCTCAGAGCCTGATGTGTGGCTTGAAGTCACGAACTGTGAGATCGTGACCTGAACTGAAACCAAGAGTCGGATACTTAATTGACTGAACCACCCAGGTGCCCCTTAAATACGTTCTGAATGGAGGAAGCAGCAGGAGGCATGACATTTTTGAGATCCTTTTATTTTTTAAGGATTGTTTTAAAATTTTAAACTACAAAACAGATTCCATACATTCTGCCATAAATAAAAACAAACAATAAGGCAGGACTCTACATAAGCAAACCGAGAACAACTGTTTTCAGAAAATGTGATAAAATGCTTTACAATCATAAGCCATCCAGTTTTTAAAATAAAACTGTTGAAAACTCACAAGTCTTCAAGCGGCACATACAAGACACCCTTGAAGAGGGAACAAAATGTGGTTCTGCCATTTTGTGCTGTTCTCACATTTTTGAAAACCTAATTCTGCTTACAGCATAGGTCTGTTCTGTATTCTAAATTTCACACAGGTTGGTTTGTTTTTTCTCAAGAACCATATGATAGAGGCACCAATGACAATACAACTTTGTTTCCAAGGACCTTGTAACAAAGCATTGTCTCTTTTAAACATATGACTTAAGAGGCAAAAAGGGAATCCTGGATAAGTTTCCTTTCAGAGGCAGGACTGGAGCCGGCTTCACCGAATTCGCTTCTGCTGCCGCGCTCTGTAAATGTCATGAACAGGAGGGACGACAGCTCCCTTTTCTTCATCTTCGTCTGAATCCTCATTGGGCCTTTTGACGGCCTTGGCGAGTACTGCGTTGCTTTCCACTGGGCCGTTGCCCTCTACAGCCAGCTCTGGGGCGCCGCCGGTGATGATCCTCACAGCTTCCTCCACAGCTACGCAAACAAAACGGAAAGGACTGTTGGAGGAGCTTTCAGAGTCCGCTCCTGTGAAAGACTGCCCTGCTATTGGACACTTTACAGTTGATTTCATAGCCTACTATTAGCAGAGCAAGGGAGAGCAGTAGTGATACTACATAATTAAAGACCAAAGCTGCTCTTAAAATTACTTTCAAAAGCCAACTCGCAGTGCATGTTCACATGAATAGAAAAGACCCACTTTTTACTCAGTGACATTAGGATATGAACAAGCCTCTCTGTATCAAAGAGGATTTGGATCGCTCTGAGGGTTCATTGTACTCCTGCAAGATGGCTAGCTGGATTGGGAAACCTCAGTGGCAAAGAATAACCATCTCCTGCCTGGGAGATCACGTGAGTTCGGCTCTAGGGTGGAGCTGTCGTCACTTACTATTTGGTATCTTGCATCTTCGGAAAATCTCCATCAGTTCATCCACTTGTACAAAAGGACCCTGTTGTGACACAAATTTTAATCCCCAATAATCTGACAAGTTAGAAGTGCTACTTTACATTTCCCATGAGACAAGAAAAGAAGCACACAGTTTTTATAACCCATAGAGCAAGCATCTGTCAGGAAGACAATAAACAAACCTGGAAGCAGATGGGAGGAGGGAGAAGTTTCATTAAAACGACGGCTGCAGGTGGTACTGGGAATACGCCACCGGGGACCGGGTGTAAGCCTGGTGCTGTGAGAGAAGAAAGGGTGGGAATCAAATAGGACGTAAGAATTTCTATAAACAGCTGAAATAAATCCGTAAGAAGTAATTTATACATAAAGTTCTAGGTCTATGTTGTTTTGTTCTGGACATCTTAAATTGTTTTTAGTGCTTTACGTGTTTGACCAAACTAAAGTGGATGAGACAGAGCAGTCTCAACCCCATGGCCACTGGGAGGCAGAAAAGTTAACAAGTGACTTTGAGTAAGACAACCCGGGGGCTGAGCTTGAGTCAGTTTTTGTCAAAGACCATTTCTAAGCCTCATAAATCAGGTGTTCAGCAATCCTGTTTAAAGTCCATTACTCAACAACATAATCATAAGGGCCTTGTTCACACAGGATCTAGAGGGGCTACTACCCATCAGTAAGTATAAATGCTACCAAATAGCATCACGCAGTAAGTTTCCAGTTGTACAGGTAACTTGTATGTAGCAGCATTTCTGAAGACTGTCTAATGTCACTGCCAAAATGGGTTACTAGAATCTGGATCACTGAGGGTTTTTTTTTTGTTGTTGTTTTTAAAGACATTCTTAACTCTTCTTCAAAGATTGCAGCCAAGTCACTTGTCATGGTCACCCTGAGTCTAATAATTAACCTACAATGGAAAGGTCACATCACTCCCCCACCCCCACCTCTGGATTTAAATCAACAAACAGAGGTCTCAGTACTGGATCTAAAGTCATGGCTTACGTGCTAAATGTCGTGGCTGAAATGGAATCATCTGCTGAGTGTCTGGTTTAGGGTATTCTGGTTTTCTATCCACTTCATCTTTCAGAACAGGCACTATAGAAGGAGCTACAACTGGGTCTGGAATTATAGCTGCTAGCTTAGCCCGGGAGACATCCTGAAAATGCAGAACAGAAGAATCCTAAACCTGAAAAAGGGACTTAGAGTATAATTGTGCAGTTCTACAGTCTTGAGGATACACTGTGAATCACTGGGTTAAAACCACAGAAAGAGAACCAAGAGGGATAAGTAAGAATCTGATGGTAAAGACGGTTAAATACTCAATAAGGAATGCTACGCAGGTGTTTCATAACCTTCCCCTAACCCTGGGTAAGAAATCATTAGACTCCATGTTACCAGGTAGGACATTTGTGGGCTAGATACAAGATTTTCTGGGTAGATACTTAAGACTGGGCCAGGTAGAGAGTGGGGTAATTTACAATTTTAGGTATTTTTCTGACTCTTCCCTTCTACTAGAATTGAACAGTATGAATTTAAGTGAGGCTGGGTTAAGTGAAGTCCTGCTTTATGAAAGCTAAAACAGTCACTTAGTTATAAGGTTTTGTTAGCAAAATAAAAGATTATCCCCAACCTATTGTTACAGGGGAGAAGAAATATATATGGAGCAGCCACTATTTGTCCAGATGGTTTTAGCCATTTATTCCCTCTTTGATGAGCCCAATAGTAGCCTCTCCATTTTCTAGAAGGGACTGAAGCTCAAAGAGGGTCTGATATTTTCAAGGTCCTATAGCTAAAAAGTAGAGTGAGGATTGGGGGCACAGGCCTCTGACCTCAAACCCATCCACCATCCTCTTTTATAGTTTATCAGCAATGCCCCACCAGGGCTGAGAACAATTCTCTAAGATGGATGAAAAGGAGCAGTGTGGCCACCTAGCAGTGGAGGCCCCGTCCCCGAGGAGTTCCTCTGCTACAGGCACTGGCATCAGCCTGCCTGACCACAACCAGAAGAGCCCCTTTTGCCACCCTCAACAGGTAGAAGAGCATTTTGCTTTCTCAGCCTTTGTTCAAATGCAGTTGGTGGCAGATCTAAATGAGTAGGCCCACTGGGAATTGCTTTTTTTCTCTTCCCTTCTCCCATTATATATACACTCTAGTACATTTAATCTTTCTCCCCAAAAATGAAAGAGTAGAAATAGAAATATGAGATGGAGAATTCATATTTAAGAAGTAGTTCTACTTGGAAAGAGTAAGGTCTATTTTCCTTCATTTCCATTTTCATCTTGGTAAAGTTGAAATGATCTTTGCTAATAACTTCACATAGCGGGGTCTTAAAAGGTCTTTTGCTTTTCATTGAGAAGTACTTAAACTAGAAGTAGAACTCAATCATTCCTGAGCAGTAACCCCTAGTTACAGAATAGGGATCTGGGACTGGCACAGAACTGGGGTTTCCATTAATAAAAAGGTCTGAAGTTCATGTATGGGTAATTTTTCTCAAACATTTAAATCTGGTTCACACACCAGACCAGCAAGACCTGGTGAGGAAATGGAGAATGATAGGAACATCTTAATGCTGGTTGGCATAAAGGGATCAACCTAAGATTCTGTGGATATAGCTTCCCTTTGGATTTCCATCTTGGTCTTTGTTTTCATGACACAGGGGGGGGGGGGAAAATCAAGAAATGATAGAATAATATTTTTCTCAGCCAGGGCTATTATTGATGGAGCTGTATAAACCTTAATATCTTTCCCCCTGACCTGAACAGGTTCAGGGCCAGATTTCTTATGACTCAGATGTCTATGAAGAGTTCCATTCCTAGATAAGCTAATTTCCTGAAGAGCCCCCCTGAAGTACTGTTTTGAGATACAAATCTCTGAAGGAACTGTACTGATTTATAAACAAGTAGTGAGGGTTCTTCATTATACCCACAGGAACTACATTTGGTTTAAGAGCTATCAAAACACATTCATCGTTTTAAGAACTATTAGAAATTTTCTTCCTTCCACAATACCTCCATCTGCCCACCGGACAGAAGATACAGGGTGTTGACAATGTCATGGGAAGGACGTAAGCATTTGTTAAATCTCATTCTTTTGTTCAGTACTTTTGATACTCAGTGCTTCAAAATCAAGAAAAATCCCTGAACTTTTTTCCTGTTTTCTGGAAAACTATTCTGAAACTAATTTCTATCTCAGAATTTGCTTTAGAGGTATGTGTATCCATGTTCTAAAACATGGGAAAAGTAGGGACCCGACACACATCTTGATCCTAAGTACATACCTTATAACCAAGCGCTTTTAGTTCACTTGCAGAGCAAGGATATAAATCCATGAACTTGTATCTGTCCACCAGCAAAGCTGTTTCTTTGCCTTCATACTCTTCTTTGAATGCTGTAAACCGTCTCTTCTCCACTTTCAGTATACTAGCTAGATCACCGATATTGCTTTCGAAAGCTAGAAATCGGGCCCAGATTTCTCTGTAATAAGTATAATCAGTACTTCATTATTCTGGGTTTGGAACAGGGAGCCCATTTACAAAAAAAGCCTTAAGGTCCCGCCTTCCCTTTTAATTACAAAAAGCTCTTATTAAACTATAGGGGCAGTATAACAAATACCTATATATCATCATTAAGATTTAATCGTTAATATTTTGCAGTACTTAATCTTACTTTTGATGAAGTATTTGAAAGTGAATTATAGACATCATAACACTTCGCCCTGCACAGTAGTATATATATAAGCCCTTTTTTGAGTTTTTGCTTATTTAGCACATTTTCCTATCCCCTGTGGTAAGAGCACATTTGCCTTAAAGAAGGTAAACTTTAGCAGGGAGAGCTGAAAAAGGAACATACACAGATTTCCAATTTCTCCTGAATAATGTGGCTTTTTGTTTAGTGGCATGAATTATTCTGTAGAATACATTCTTCACTCAATGTATGAATAAAAATATATTCTAAAGTCTAATATTGCTGTTTTTTCTTAACAGATTATTTGGGACGTATTTTTACCTCAGCACTGTTATAACAGCCAAAATTAATTCTGAGACTCTACTTAACTGTCACTAAGCACCTTTGTGCTAAAGTAACATACTGAATGCCTACTACATACCAGGAATAGGGCTATCACGAAAAGTCCACAGTGGTAGACATTATTGTTACTCAATGACATAAGGTTTGGAAAGGTCATGAAATCTGCCCAAGGTGTAATCAAAGGGCTGAGCTGGAATTTGAACCCAAGACTCCAAAGCCTTATTTATACTGTAGCTCTACACCATGTTCCTCTGGTAAAACTGATGATGGAGTCAAAAGCATAAACCAGGGATGTAATATGTCTGGTGTAACTTTTAATATGTAAGAGTCACTGCTCTCGAGTAACATAAAACTTTCAGAACTTTATTTGTTCATGTTAATTTCTAGAGGCATAGTCAAGTAGGAAGATATATTAAAATAATAAATTGCTAACACATCTCTTAAATATGTAATCAGTAGGCAAACACTTTTTAAAAATCTTAAAAAAGAGGGTGTCTGGGTAGCTCAGTTAAGTGTCTGACTCTTGATTTCAGCTCAGGTCATGATCTCATGTTTTGTGAGATCAAGCCCCGAGTCGGGCTCTGTACTGATAGTGTGGAGTATGCTTGGGATTCTCTCTCTTCCCCTCCCACTCTCGCACTCGATCAAAAATAACCTTAAACAGGTATGAAAATATTACAGGTAGGCATTTGTAAAGTAAGCTTCAAGGGAAAAGGGAAACATCTCCTGAAATTATACTCAAGAAATGTTCATCCACAGATCACAAATTCAAGTATTAAAGCTGCCATTAGAACCCAACCAAGTTTTGGGGCGCCTGGGTGGCGCAGTCGGTTAAGCGTCCGACTTCAGCCAGGTCACGATCTCGCGGTCCGTGAGTTTGAGCCCCGCGTCGGGCTCTGGGCTGATGGCTCGGAGCCTGGAGCCTGTTTCCGATTCTGTGTCTCCCTCTCTCTCTGCCCCTCCCCCGTTCATGCTCTGTCTCTCTCTGTCCCAAAAATAAATAAAAAATGTTGAAAAAAAAAAAATTTAAAAAAAAAAAAAAGAACCCAACCAAGTTTTCCCAACAGCTTACCCAGACTTCTCTGGAGGAAGGCTTCCAGATGTTAAAACGCGTTCAAACAAAACTCGTGTATTATTGTCCTCTAGGATATTAAAAAAGATATTAAATATTAAAATTGTTTTATAATCAACAGTGTATTTGCACATGCATGATCTCCTATAATTCTCATAAAAGTCCTATGCAGAAAGGTAACCATTACCCCAATGTTTATAGATGGGTTAACCTGGGGTTCAAAAGGATTGAGTTGATCTGGCTCACTATTACTGAATAACAGCTGTAACTGGAAGCCAGGTCTTTTTACCTGTAGTTCACCCCTCCTTCTGTATATACTGCAGTTATAATGTCCAATGATTTATAACAGTATGATATCTAAATGAGGTATCCCACTGGCCTTTTAAAAATAACAAAAATTAGGGGTGCCTGGGTGGCTCAGTCAGTTAAGCATCAGGCTCTTGGTTTTGGCTCAGGTCATCATACCACAGTTGTAGGGTTGAGACCCATGTCAGGCTCTGAGCTGACAGCATGGAGACTGCTTGGGATTCTCTCTCTCTCTGCCCCTCCTCCACTCATGCTCACGTGCTCTCGCTCACTCTAAGTAAATAAACTTAAAAAAATTTTTTTTAAATAAAAATAACTTACGTATGTGCTGACATTGTGTCAGACTACTGATATTTTTTAAGTACGTGGACTGTGATGGGTGGCACGCTCAAATTTATATACTGGTGATTTTCTTATTTTGCAGTACCAGGACTGCTCTCTACATAACTACTTTAAATTCTTATATAGGTACAATTAAAACTGAAGTCTTGGGAGGTCCTCTGTAGCTGGAAGCAGGAAAATAACACTTCTTGTTAAGGGATATATTAAAATTTAAGAATTCAGGGGCACCTGGGTGGCTCAGTTGGTCAGGTCATGATCTCACAGTTTGTGGGTTCAAGCCCTGCGTCAGGCTCTGTGCTGACAGCTCAGAGCCTGGAGCCTGCTTCGGATTCTGTGTCTCCCTCCCTCTTTGCCTGCCCCTGCTCACGTGTTCTCTCTCTCAAAATAAACATTAAAAAAAAAATTTTTTTAAGGAATTTTTTAAAAGAATTTAGCAGTAAATTTACTAACAATGAATTTTATATTTAAAACAGGTGCACTTATGGTATATAAACTATACCTCAATAAAGTTGTTTGAAAAAAATCCAGCAGTGTTAGTTTTTATTGACTCTAGGTAGTTATTCAGTTTTTTACTACATGACCGTATGCAAACTAAAACCAAGAGATTAAAATATTTTATTCTTTTCACTTTAATCCAAGCTTTGCTCCAGACACTTTCTACCATTCCACATAAGTTTCCCACTGCTTTTCATGCTGTGTTCTCTACCGGCAAGAATGCATTTTCCTACATCTTTTCCTGGCTAACTATGTTCATCCTTTAAGACCCATCTCATGTTGCCTCTAGAATGCCACTGTCCAACAGAAATACAATGCAAGTGGAGCGCCTGGGTGGCGCAGTCGGTTAAGCGTCCGACTTCAGCCAGGTCACGATCTCGCGGTCCGCGAGTTCGAGCCCCGCGTCAGGCTCTGGGCTGATGGCTCGGAGCCTGGAGCCTGTTTCCGATTCTGTGTCTCCCTCTCTCTCTGCCCCTCCCCCGTTCATGCTCTGTCTCTCTCTGTCCCAAAAATAAATAAAAACCTTGAAAAAAAATTAAAAAAAAAAAAAAAAAGAAATACAATGCAAGCTAACATAAGTATTTTAAATTTTCTGCTAGCCCCATTTAAAAAACAGGTGAAATTAATTTTAATATATTTTACTTAACCCAATATATCTAAATTATTTTAGCATGTAATTAATATGAAAAGTTAAGATATTTTACTTTTTTTTTTCTTTTTTTGGTACTGAGTCTTTGAAATCTGGTATGTATTTTATTTTTTATTTATTTATTTATTTATTTATTTTAACATTTTATTTATTTTTGAGACAGGGAGAGACAGAGGATGAACAGGGGAGGGTCAGAGAGAGGGAGACACAGAATCTGAAACAGGCTCCAGGCTCTGAGCAGTCAGCACAGAGCCCGACACAGGGCTCGAACTCACGGACCAAGAGATCATGACCTGAGCTGAAGTCGGCCGCTTAACCGACTGAGCCACGCAGTCACCCCTGGTATGTATTTTACACTCACACCACATCTCATTTTGGCCTAGCCACATTCCTTTTTTTTTTTTTTAATGAAATGTTTTATTTATTTATTTATTTATTAATTATGTTTGAGACAGAGACAGAGTGTGAGCAGAGGAAGAACAGAGAGGGAGGGAGACACAGAATCTGAAACAGGCTCCAGGCTCTGAACTGTCAGCCCAGAGCCCCATGAGGGGCTTGAGCTCACAAACTGCGAGATCGTGACCTGAGCTGAAGTCCGGCACTGACCCGACTGAGCCACCCACATGCCCCTGGCCTTAGCCATATTTCGAGTGCTCAATAATCAGTAGTCTAGTGGCTGCTATAACTGCACAGCACAGCTTCAGAACTTAAATTGTACTTTCTTCTCTGTGCTTCCAAAGTGCTGTACTTCATTCAGGGCTCTATTATAGCAGAACATTTTTTTTATGATTTTGCCACTATCATCATAACTAGTTCACATTTACAGTATACACACCACATTCCATGTAGAGGTCAACCACATGCAAAAACCCATTTAATCCCCATTTAATCCTCTCAACAATCCTACAAGAGGCATTCTTATTATGACTGGTCTGCAGATGAGAAACTGGAAACCAGATTTACACCTAACCCAAGAACTAATGCTACAATTAAACACCAGACATTGATATAGTTATGTTTACACATTGGATTCCCTCATGAGAATGCTCTGATAGGAATAGAGTCCTAGTCACCTTTGTATTCCTGGACTCTAGTAACCAGAAGGTCCTGAAGGTACTGAATAGATGATGAATAGATAGATGGATGGATGGACGGATGGATGAACAAATGAATGAACTATGTAAAACACTGATGTTGGAAGACAATGCTTATATCAGATATCGGCATTTAAAATTTTTTTAATGTTTGTTTATTTTTGAGAGGGAGACAGAGTGCAAGTACGGGAAGGATAAAGAGAGGGGGAGACACAGGATCTGAGGCAGGCTCCAGACTCTGAGCTGTCAGCACAGCTCGAACTCACGAGAGCGGTCAGATAATGACCTGAGCCAAAGTTGGATGCTTAACGAACTGAGCCACCTAGGCGCCCGGCATCCACATTTTTAGAATAACATATATATACTAGTAGTTATTCTATTTTTTTAAGTTATATTTATTTTGAGATAGAGGGTGTGCCCAAATTGGGAAGGGGCAGAGACAGAGGGAGAGAGAATCCCAAGTAGGCTGTGTTCTGTCAGCATAGAGCCAGGGCAGGGCTTGAACTCACTAATGGTTGAGATCATGACCTGAGCTGAAATCAAGAATTGGATGCTTAACTGAGCTACCCAGGTGCCCCTACTAGTAGGTATTCTAAAAAAATCAAAATAGTTTGCAATTGGTGAGGAACATTAATTCTATATGAGAAAATTAATTTTTAATTAAATGCTCCATGTCTCATTTTCTGGAGTTCAGTCCTTTTCCAGAGTGTAGAATCACTAAGCTAAAATATAAAATCATTCTTAAGTTTTAGTCCTCTCTACTTATATAAAGAATGTTATCTCATTCAAAGCATTGATATATACCTGTGATATCTAACTCATTTACATGACACATAATTGTATATTTCTTTATTAAACCAATTTCTATACCAGATCACTGCTGGCCAAGAAATTACATATCCTGGACTGTGGGTAACTAGACCAAATGAGACATCTACATGTACCTGAATCCCCTAGCTCAGTGCCTGGTAAAAGGTCGATCTCAGTAAAGGATGGCTATTATTATTAATACAACAGGACAGGGAAATAAAGATGGGAATAAACCTAATGTTTCTTTTTGAAATCTCTTCCCCAGTAAGCTGTAAGCAGTTCACTTTACTACTTTGTCATTTTTGAGTTTTGGTGGCTAGAGATTTGTTTTGTATTCCTCCACCCGCACCCAGGAAACAAGAGATGATTTGCCCAGAGTCGTTGGAGATGACCGTAAATAACTGTGTCTCCCAAGTCTGAATTTGAGGCTTTATCCTATTACTGATGTGACTTCACTGATGACATATTAAAGATCATTCTGTAGAGTCAAAAGGCACTTACCATTACTCAAATACAAATTCACGGTTGATAGGCAACAGATATTTCTTGAGTGCTTATTAAGTGCCTGGTTCTGGTGTGATGACAGAATTGTAATACATTTGAGAAAGAAAGAAACCCATTTTCAGAGAATGATATTGATGGTTTAATATTACATAGCCAGGGGTGCCCCTGCATGGCTCAGTTGGTTAAGCATCAGACTCTTGATTTTGGCTCAGGTCATGATGTCGCAGGTTTGTGCAATCAAGCCCCGTGTCGGACTCTGCACTGGCAGTGTGGAGCCTGCTTGAGATCCTCATTCTCCCTCTCTCTCTCCCTTTCTCTCTCTCTCTCTCTCTCCCCCTCTCTGCCCCTCCCCCACTCACACTCATGCTCTCTCAAAATAAATAAATAAATTTTAAAAATTACATAACCATTATAGATCTAGAATTGACTTACCATTGAGGTGAGAAAGATAGTCAATATAGGCCAACACATATTCTGGAATGTCTCCATATTTCTTTAGACCCAGTTCAAAAATTTTAAAGGCAACAGATTTGTCCTAGAAGTAGACAGGAATGTACTGATTTCCATAAAATGTCAGAAAAGATACTCAAAAGAATATTAAAACTACAACACCTAAACAAGTTACATTAAATATTAAAGTGGAAACTAAAATCATATTAAGTAAAAATTGCTGAGCTAAAAAAAAACCAAGGGGCTTAAATAAGGTATAAATAAGCAGGCAGTGGGGATTTGGATGATGTTTCATATAATTTTACACAGATACAATTGGACTTCCTTTATGATATGGAGCAATTAAAACTTAATGACAGGGGGTGCCTGGGTGGTTCAGCTGGTTAAATGTCTGATGTTTGGTCTTGGCTCAGGTCTTGATCTCATGGTTGTGAGTTCAAGCCCCATGGTGGGCTCCACACTGGGCGTGAAGCCTACTTTAAAAACAAGAAACAGGGGCGCCTGGGTGGCGCAGTCGGTTAAGCGGCCGACTTCAGCCAGGTCACGATCTCGCGGTCCGTGAGTTCGAGCCCCGCGTCGGGCTCTGTGCTGACAGCTCGGAGCCTGGAGCCTGTTTCCGATTCTGTGTCTCCCTCTCTCTCTGCCCCTCCCCCGTTCATGCTCTGTCTCTCTCTGTCCCAAAAATAAAAAACGTTGAAAAAAAAAAAAAAATTTAAAAACAAGAAACAAAAACAAAATAACAGAAGGGGCTGGCTCAGTCAAAAGAGCATGTGACTTTTGATCTTGGTTGTGAGTTCAAGCCCCATGTTGGGTGTAGAGATTACTTAAAAATATCTTAAAACAAAAAACAAAAAACAAAAAACCTTAATGACAGAAACCAGGACTATCTTTCTTTTAATTAATGTATCTCAGATGAAGGAAATATTTTACCTTTATATTTCAGCACTTACCTTACTACAGTAATACTCCATGAGTGCTGCAGTAACATAGACATGGTGGCGGGTTCTGGTATCTTCTCTTGCTTTTTTAAATATCATTCTTCCAGATTTGATACCTTCTGCTCTTCTCGCAAATTTCATATATTGGATATATACCTATGGAAAAACATAAAATGTTTATTTATTTTTGAGAGAGAGAGGGGAGAGAGTGTGAGTTGGGGCAGGGAGGCAGAGAGAGAGGGAAACACAGAATCTGAAGCAGGCCCCAGGCTCCGAGCTGTTGGCACAGAACCCGACACGGGGCTTAAACTCATAAGCTGCAAGATCATGACCTGAGCTGAAGTCAGACACTTAACCGACTGAGCCACCCAGACGCCCCAAAAGCATTTCTTTTCTACAGATTAGCCTAATGTGATCCCTGTAGCATCCAATACAGTCTCACTTTATTCCTATACTAGTATGTTTCCTATCTAAGAAAGCAATCTTGAATACCCAAGACAACAGAAAGTAAGCTTATAGATAGTGCTCTATTTAAATCCACAAGCAAAGTTTTTCTGGTATTAAAGATGTGTACAAATAAATTTTTAAAAATTGATACATAATTCACATACCACAAAATTCACCCTTTAAAGTGTACAATTCAAGGTCTCTACTATATGCATGAGGTTGTACAATGAAAACTACTGCCTAAATCCAGAATATGCAAATTAAATTTTAAGGAGGAAATAAAAGTGAAACTACTAGAACACACTTCATTAATAAATTCCAACACCTAAAAAGGTTTGATCTAATACAAGCATGTTTAATAATATATGTTTAACTTTATACTTTCCTGGTTTATTGCTTTAAAAGCCCACTACTCTATTTTTCCAAAGACCATATAATGTAACTTTACTGATAAACTGTTAATGAGTCATTTTATACTCAGCACCACAGAGTGCTCAACACATGATAAGTATGTCATATTTGTTCAGTGAACAAATGTTTCTGGAATATGAGTAGGGTCCTGATTTGCCCAGTTTTGATGATGTTAAACTGTGTTACCCAGTTTTGACAGGTGGATACATGAATGGATGAACGAACTAGGAGTTCCTTGAGGAAAGAGATTTCCTCCAGTTTGTTGTTATAGTTCTGGAATCTAGCACGGTACACAGCACAGAGCAGTTTGCTAAATGAATTTTAAAATGATGAATAAATGCAAGCAAGTACAACAGTGGAATCCCAATACAAACAAAAAAGCAGTGTAGATTTCACTTGAGGCAGAGGGTCTCTAGGGCCGCATACATTGGCCTGTCCTCTTCTCCTCCCGATGAAAAAGCCTTCATTGCACATCTATAGAAACTCAGGACTTTGAAAATCACTATTATACAGCAGAATTCAGGATAAAGTGAGTTGCAGTCCAATTCTTTTCCAGAATATTGGTTTCTCTTGCTTCCATTTATTTAAAAAGATTTATTTATTAGGCAACAATTATGTGCCATAAATGGCTTTAAACTGTGATCATGAGGAATCCCCACTGTTTCATTCTGCTTCATTCAAAACAAAGCAAAACAAAACAAAACAAAAAAACAACTAAGAGAACAGATCAGACTACGAAGGGGGTCACATCATGGAATTTTTGCAAGGTGACTGAAGTGTTTTGTATAATTGTGACAGTGGTCCCATGACTCAACGTTATTGGTCAAGATTCACAGAACTATATCCAAAAAAACCAGTGAATTGTAATATGTGTAAATTAAAAATTTGTTAAAGCTGACAGCAAAGGTGTTAAAGACACTTATGATGTTACTCACCAAGGTGGGGTCAATATCCTCAATTGCCAAAAGTCTGTTATATATACTGTGAACTTTCTCATACTTCATGCGACTCTAAGGTGGTAGAGAAGAAGTGGATATAAATATATATTCATAAACAAGCAGGATTTGAGCTCTGAGGAATCCAGAGGCTGTACCCCACAATGGCACCTGCTTTGAGCATAAATATATAATGAGCTGAGGACTAATACCTGTTCATTTTGCATCATCTCTACTAAAAGCAAGATGCCTGGCAAAGAAGCAGCCAGAAAAGTAATTCAGTCCTACAGTAAAAACTCCAATTATAAGAAAGTTCTAAATATTGTTACTGACCTCTTCATAATCTGCATATGCAAAATAAAGAAGCATATTCTTCTTTAATAAAGTGCTTATGGCTCTTTCATATATATTAGCAGCTTCATCACTAAATAATTTGGCATTATTCATATCCTAGGAGAGGAAAAAAAAGAAAGCTCACTCTTCAATAATTTTAATACAGTTGAAAGAGAATGAATATACACACTCATATATATACACATACGGACACATATGCATGTCTGGATTCTAAAAAAAATTCCAAAGACTTCTTCTGTATATTACTTAACATACAGAAGAAACCATCGTTTTAATGCCTTAAGAAACAGCCCTTATAATTTTGACTAAGTACTCTGAGTGTCACTAAGCTTCATACTAACAGAAGATTAAAATTTTCAACACCTATACTTCATTACCAAAAATCATTGTTATATTTTTAGCAAATTATTGCTCTATTAAAACCATGAAAAGGCCAAAACGGGGATGAGGAATACTTACCCCCTTTTCTGCAAGCAGTTTACTTGACTGTTCAAGATACTGGGCAGCTTCATACCAAATATCAGGGTGATGGCCCAGTACAAGCAGGCACTGTTCATAAGCAAACATAACTAGGGAAGACATTCATAACATTCAATGGAAATAAATATTATTTATGAAACTATCAATACAAGCATCACAACTAACTTAGTAGGCTAAAACAGGTCCCTCGATAATGAATGATAATTAGAAATACAAGCTTTAGTGATTTCAAGCACCATTATCCACCCAAGCCTCATCTATCCATCCATTATTTTTTAAAGTTTATTTATTTGTGTGTGAGAGAGTGTGCACAGGTGTGCAAGCAGAAGAGGGGCAGAGAGAGAGAGAAGGAGAGAGAATCCTAGGGCAGGCTCTGCGTAGTCAATGCACAGCCTCATGTGGGGCTCGATCTCAAGAACCATGAGATCAGGACCTGAGCTGAAATCAAGAGTTGGATGCTTAACTGAGCCACCCAGGTGCCCCCATCCATAATTTTTAAATTAGTATTTACCCAGCACAAACTATATGCTAGGGAATGTGAGAGACACTGTGAACATATCAGTGACTAACACTTCCTATACTCAAGAAGTCTACAGTGTGTTCGGAAGACTGATAGTACGAAAGCAATTATAAAAATTAGTAGCTATTATGATGAGGAAAATACAGTGTACTCTTGAACTCACAGCAGTCAGACTTAACATCGTTTAGGGACTCAAGAAAAGCTTCACTAAGGAACTGACATCTAAAGCAAAATCTGAAGAAGGGACTGATCAGATCAGATCAGAAGAAGAATCTGGTCAGATGAGAGAGTAAGTGAAGTGCAGGAAGAACCAGGAAAATGGTATAGGCAAAGGAAACTACCTACAAAGGCTTATAGGTAAGAGCAAGGCCAGACTGAGAAAAATTCTAGTTCTGGCAGCAGCAGATTTGTTTCTATCAGACTTTCCTGAAAATAAAAATCATAAACCAAAAAATACAAAAAACAACTATCTAAAGGTGCAGGAGAATGACCAAAAGAAACCAGTGGCCAAAACAGAAACCAGAGAAGATTGAGCCCTTAAAAAATCAGAACCACACTGGCCAAGATCCACATTTAATATGGCTTTTCCCCTCAGCGGCAATCCCTGTGTGTACAGTTCTGGGATAGCTAGATCTCAAGTCAAATACTGAAGTCTTACTAGCTAGAAGTAGTTAACATGGCATTCTGGACTACGAGAGCTGCTAGAAAATTAAGGGGGGAAATTCCCCAAAGGAGAGAGCCACAGAGGGTGGAGCCTGAAAATCAGCAGAAATGCCCTTAAATCTTTAGCAGGCCTCTGAAATATACATACACAGAGAAGAATACAAACAGCTCCAGTGAAAAGCAAAGCTGGAAGACTGAAAGAGCGGAATAGGTTTCTCAGCAGCTACCCACTGTCACGGAGACCAAGTTTAGAATTTGAGTCCCATCAAATTAGAGGGTCTGGGTAAACACCTTGAACTTTCCATTCTTTTTTAGGAGTAAAAACTTGGTCCCAGGACTAAGAGATTTACCCTGAGATTAAGGGCAAAACTAAAACAGATCCATTCTAACAAGGTCCAGGTAATCTGACAGTAACTTAACTCCCTGCTAAAATAAAACTCAACATTTTTCAGAGGCAGATGGCAGGATCCAGTCTTTATAATGTATCATTTGTATATCTGTACAATGTCCAAAAGAAAAAAATTAACTGTCTAGACTATGACAAAACAGGAAAATGTGACCCGCAGTCAAGAGAAAAAGAAACCAACTCCCTGATAGTGCAGACATCTACAATTAGTAGATGAGGACTTTGGAACTGTTATAAATATGTTTAAGGACATAAAGAAGAAGATGGTAATGGACATGGAGGAATCTCAACAGAGAAATGGAAACTATAAAAAAGGAACTATAAAAATACAGGGGCACCTGGGTGGCTCAGGTGGTTAAGCGCTGGACTCAATTTCAGCTCAGGTCATGATCTCACCATTCATGATCGAGCCCCACAACAGGCTCCGCACTGACAGCACTCCCTCTCTCTCTACCCCACCCCCACTTGCACTCACTCTCTCTCAAAATAAATAAATATACATTTTTTAAAAATACAAATATTTCTAAAACAGAAATTTATGGAACTAAAAAGTATAATATCTGAAACAAATAATTGACTGGATGGGTTTAGCAGTAGATTGGATATGATAAAGGTAGATAAAGGTAGAACATGAAGATAGATCTATAGAACTCATTGAATCTGAAGAACATAAGAGAAAAAAAAGACTGGAGGTAACAAATAGCCTGTGGGATAATATCAAGTTACCTCTTTTTGTGATAAGCGTCTGATCTTCCGTACGAAGAGGGTTGCTCTTTTCCCACTGTATGTATTTCTTCCACATATCCACCTGCTGGGCTTCTTGGGGAGTATTCTGAGGAGGCACTGAGGGAGCATTACGGTCCAAACCTTTCATTACTGTCTCATATTCCTAGACAACAAGCATTTATAATTCTGTGGTGAGCCTAGGAACAACTCAGATATACGGAATTGAATTGATCAGTTTAGAATACTTTGTTCAAAATGCCTATTTTTCCCAAATACCACTTTGTTAATATACTCTAAAAACTAAGAGCAGGGAGAAAGATAACAGAGGAATACTTACCCGTGAACAAGTTCCCAGGCCTGAGTGAACAGAACACCCCTGGGCCCTCTCTGCAGGTGATCTAGGAGGTCACTCTCCAGGACAGAGGAGTTGACAGATCAACATGACTGATGATCTGGTGGCATCATTACTGCCATCTTTGGAGACACTGTCTGTCTTTTAAAATTTCAATAGTTGGTATTACTAGGCTATCTTCCCTAACTTCTAACAGTGTCAATGAATGGAAAGGTATGCCCACAAGATAAAAATCTGTCCCTGAGACCTGTGAGACCACAAAGTAGTACAGTATTCAAATATGTATGAGCAGATAGGAGGGAAGCATAAGAACTGTTTCATCAACTGTAGATAGAACCTTGTCTGTATATCCCGCTCGTGTATTTTAATTTTTTTTAATGTTTATTTATTTTTGAGAGAGAGAGAGAGAGAGAGAGAGAGAGAGAGAGAATGGGGCAGGGGCAGAGAAAGACAGGGAGACACAGATCTGAAGCAGGCTCCAGGCTCTGAGCTGTCAGCACAGAGCCCAACACGGGGTTCAAACCCATGAATCGTGAGATCATGATGAGCTAAAGTCAAACACTTAACCACATGAGCCACCCAGGTGCCCCCTGTTTATGTATTTTAAAAAAATTTTTCGGGGCGCCTGGGTGGCTCAGTCGGGTGAGCGACCGACTTCGGCTCAGGTCATGATCTCATGGTTTGTGAGTTCGAGCCCCGCGTTGGGCTCTGTGCTGACAGCTCAGAGTCTGGAGCCTGCTTCTGGTTCTGTGTCTCCCTCTCTCTCTGTCCCTCCCCTGCTCATGCTCTGTCTCTGTCTCAGAAATAAATAATTAAAAAAAAAAAAAAATTTTCCAGGGACACCTGGGTGACTCAGTTTGTTGAGTGTCCAACTCTTGATTTGAGCTCAAGTCATGATGCCAGGGTCATGGGATCAAGCCCCATGTCAGGCTCTGTGCTCAGTGTGGAGCCTGCTTAAGATATTCTCTCTCTCTCTCTCTCTCTCTCTCTCTCTCTCTCTCTCTCTCCCTCTCCCTCTGTCTCTCTCTGAAAAAAAAAAAAAAAAGAAAGAAAGAAAAATTTTTTTCTAAACTTGATTTATTTTATTTTTGTCCTTTAATATGTATGTAAAGAGGTATTTCATTTCAAATATATCATCCATTCAGACAATGCAATTAACTGTCACTGGTTAAGATTGCTAATAATTGAAAATGTCAAGAGGAACATCAGACAGAGAAAGCTCTTGTGTAAACACCATACTCATCATTATAGTAAGTGCCCTGTCGGAACCCCATACCTTTGCTACACGCCTAGCATTCATGTAATCTCGACTCCGATCTTCAATCATTTTTTTAGCTAAATGAATATTGATACCCTAGGAAAAAAACAAAAGGAAATGTATATTATTTTAAAATTAAGTATATTTTAACATTAGCATAATACAGTTAATCTGTTTATTTACTAAATCACTTTAAATTCTTTATTTTAAAGGACTTTGTTAATAAAATAAAGATTCAATCACATTACATGCTTCAGAGATCAAGGAGGATCTGCTTATATCTGTTAGGAGCTGGCAGTAAGTCTCCATGTATCAGGAATTTCTAAAGATAAGGAATCATTTGGAAAGGGTCAATTATTTCATATAAGATTATACTAATAAAGAACTCTGTACAGATTCATCAGGGTGAATAGCCGTCGCTTCACTTTAAAAGTCCTTTTTTAACTAGGTCTGCATAACTTTAAAAACAAATGCCAAAGTAGCATGGAGATATAAACATTATCTTTCTAGCTTAGTAATTCTCAAAAAGTAGTCCAAGGAGTCCTGTTCCCTAAGACCCTTTCAGGGGTTTTCAGAGGCTACATGATGTTATTAATATCATAACACGTTGAATTTAGAAGCAGATATGAAAATCTTCCATTAACTTCTATTAAGTTAGGTAGAGATTCACAAAAATATAAAACAAGGCCACTCTCCTCACTAAATTTTTCTTGCTTTGGAAAAGACAGTTTGTTTTAATGCTATTTATGTTAAAATTTAAAATGTAAGGAATTTATTATTGTGAAATACAAATAAAATAATAAATATCTTGGAAATTTCTGTTTTAATCTCAATATGCTAAATACTAATAGATAAAAGCCACATTAAAATTAAAAGTTCTTTGTAATCTTCATCAATTCTTAAAATCCCAAGACCAAAAAATTTGACAATCACTGCTCATGCCTATGAGGGAACAGTTTCAATACCCTACACAGTTCTTCCCTATCACAATGGACATATCAGAAATTTTGTTTTAACAATAGAGCTTATTTGGCATGTATGTTTACATATATAAGCCGATTAGCTCAGCTGGTTAAAAAATATGCCAGTGATGGGCACCTGGGTGGCTCAGTTGGTTAAGCATCTGACATCGGCTCAGGTCGTATCTCACGGTTCAAGTCCAGTATCAGGTGAGTCCAGTATCAGGTGAGCTCAAGCCCCGCTTTGGGTGAGCAAGAGCCCCGCTCCTCTCTCTTTCTCCCTCTCTCTCTCTGCCCCTCGCTCACTTTTGCCTTCCCTCTCTCAAAAAAAAAAAAAAAAAAGCCACTGAGACAAAGATCTTGGACTGCAGCCTCCCTGCATGCCAACAATCACAGCACTATAACTACATGAAAGACAAGCAATGCAACTGATCATTACTCCTGGAAACAATTCTAATAAGGTCCCATTTAATAAGAGATGAATGGCAATGTGTATGCATGACCGTGTGGTTTAGCACTGAATACAAGTGGTTTTGTAAGAATTATAATTTCTCCCAGGGTATTCTCTAAAAAATAACTCAGTAGTATTAGGAGACTCTCAAAACCTTCCAAAAACATTAGGAATGGTTCTTTGATTACAATCAATATAAAAACAAATCTGTGTAGCACTAATATCCAGGCACCTTATACTAATGAGGCCAGAATCCACAAATCCACAATGCATAAAAATTAAAAACAAAAAAACTAAAAATGGCTTAGCTATAATAATAAACTACTCTGGCCTAATTTACCTCTTCATACTTGTTATAGTCTCTCCAGAGTTGTTCAATATTGATCATTGGATTAACACAACCTCGTTGATAAACTCTTCGGACAGCTGTTATTCTCTGATTTTCTGCATAAGATCCAACAGCTTCCCTAGCATTGGATTAAAAAAATGCTATCAATTATATTACAGCTAAAGCCATTATTCACATGGGAAAAAAAAAAACTATAAAAATACTTACACGCCTTTTAAGAAATTAATGTAATCCACCCAAATCTAAGAAATAAAATAAAATGTCAGTATCTTTCTTGATATTTTCAAATTTATTATGTGTATAGCATATATATGGAAAAAATTTAAGTCTACCTGATAAGACATAATTTCCATTCCAATTTTATCCAGTGCAAAGTCATATGCTTGAGCCATTTTTTCTCTGAAATAAATGTGACAGACATGTATTTAAATTATTTATTTTCTAAAAAGGTTTTATTATTATTTTAAGATTTTAGTTTTAAGTAATTTCTAATCCAATGTGAGGCTTGAACTCACAACCCAAGATCAAGAGTCATATGTTCTATTGACTGAACTAGCCAGGCACCCCAAAATACATGTTAATAAACATTCATTTATTATTAAAATATATCTACAAATAAAACATACGGGGCACCATATGTCAGGTCAGAGCCTGTTTTGGATCTTTTGTCTGCACCCCTCCCCCACTCTCTCTCAAAAATAAACATTAAA
Source organism: Neofelis nebulosa (assembly GCF_028018385.1). Classification (NCBI taxonomy): domain Eukaryota; kingdom Metazoa; phylum Chordata; class Mammalia; order Carnivora; family Felidae; genus Neofelis; species Neofelis nebulosa. Next base: position 87,284,026 of record NC_080791.1, read on the forward strand.
TATATATATATATATATATTTTTTTTTTTTTTTAAGACACAATCGTAACTTCTGATCATAAGATGAAAACAGCATTTGAACTTTTTGTCTAAGCAAAAATGTAAAGACGTCTTTGCAAATATCTTTCTTTTGTGTTTAGTTTGTCAATGTCTTTAATGTATATGCTTTATTTTTTTAACTACTGCTTGTGAGCTTATCAAAACTAAAGCCCATATTTCACTTATTGTTATATTCTTTAAATTGCCTAATCTTATATGTAGCAGATTCCAATGTGGAAATATCTGATTCTCTGATTGAGGAGGTACACTGTGTCTGAAGATGTATTAGCTCTGAAGTAAAATATAGGAAGAAAGAACTTCCTCTTCAATATAAGATAATAAAAGATAATGAGGAACAGAAAATACAGAATTCTAGTTATAGAAATTCTAGTTTGACAACAAGCCTGCCAACAAAGTGACTGGGTGTTAACAAATGTACAGTGTTTCAACATAGAAGAAGGGCTTGGGTAATTTGATTCTCCAGAGTAAGACCGACACCAGTGGCTTTCTTTGAAGCACTTTTCCCAAGGTTTACTGACTTCTCAGAGAACCCTGACTTTTTGAACTCTTAAGTCTCCCCTAAGTTAAGAGAAGGTGTGAGTTTATGTGGGGTTGACTGTGTGCCTGGAGACGACTTATTCTTAAGATCTTGTTTTAACTTACTTGTAACTTGGCAGTTTACCCTTAGTTTCTCGAACGTATGAAAGATAACACTTCCATAAATCAATGTGCAAAACCTTCATAAGGCATCTCTGAAATAGCTATAAATACAAGAAAATATTATCAGAATCTATGGTTAGATAAATTTCACATGTATGTGGGTGAAATGGAACATTAAAAAAAGAAATTCAGCTATTTTCATTAATTTATTATCTTGTTACAGATAAATGGCAAATTTAACAAATCCCTCATATTTTCAGTTTAGATAATCAAAATCATTCTCATGATTTTGGTCAGTAGAGTATAATTATTTTCTTTTCCAAAATTTTTATTGTGAACATTTTCAACCATACAAAAAACTCAAATAAGTATAATGAACTCTTATATAATCAATACCTAGATTCAACAATTGTTACCATTTTACTAGATTTGCCTATATATGGTAAGTCCTGAGTTAAACTTTAGCATAAAATTCAAAGTATGTTTATGAGAACTCACCTTTTCAACCTTGTCATAATTTTTAGCTTTTATCTGAAAAGAAAGAGAAAAATGTAGAATTAACATTATTGTTTTTAGAGTATTAAAACACCATGCCTGAGATTTTTGACTAATCTTGCAAATTCATCCTTACACTTTCCTACTAATTCTGCCTTACAAAAATAACAAATAGAATTTTGAGTGCAACATGGGTAATTATGCACTGTAAATGTGCCTCATGTAAGCTGATTCTACACAGATAGCTTTCCATCAACTATTTATGTTTAAATTTTATAAATTTCAAAGTGTGTAAGTCACAAGGTGAATACAGAAATATATACAAGACATACAGAGCTTTATGTATCCAATGAAGACAAACTTAAAGCTTTATTTTCCTTGAATAGCTAATTACTAGAACAATCTGAGTACAGTTGCAAAAAGATTTGCTAACTTCGACTACAATTAAATTTCAGTCATCCAGTCAACCTCCTATATCCTAGGCACTATGGTAGGAACTGTGGCTACCACAGTGAACAAAACAAGCATAGTCTGCCTGTGTCCTCATAGAACTCACAGTGTAATGGAAAAGCATGTCAAGATGAGGAAAATATAGGGTGCTCTGGGTGCATTTAGAAGAAGCCTAAAACTCAGACTTGAGTAGTTGCAGAAAATTTCCTGGAAAAAGTGAAGATGTTAAGGATGAGGTGTTAGGCTGGTAAAGGGAGGGAGGACTTATTCCAGGCAAGAGGAATAACATGTGCAAAGACCAAGGTTAAATATGATTAGATTTCCCTTTCTCTGAATATTTTCATTAGATGGTAGGTGGGATCAGTTGCTCAACTGTGATGTATCGACAAATCTTTTTCACCCAGATAGGTGGATAATTTGATTGGTTAGAGAAATCCTGTGGTCCTTTTCTCTCAGCAGTATGTATAAATTTTCTATTTTCTGCCTTATGGTGATGCCGATGAGAACTTTGATGACAAGCTCTTTTTCTTTTGCTGATAACTTGGCTTTCTCTCTGGAACTTGTAAGATTTCTCCTTGATCTTCAGAGTCCATAAATTTTGAGAGGATATGCCTAAGTCTTTCCACTTTGAGGCAGTTTAGTCAAGGCTCTGAAGTCAGAACTCTCGGATTTACACTGACTATCCACTTAACCTCTTTTTTCCTTATCTGAAAAACAGTGATAATAATAGCTATTTTCTAAGGCTGTTGTAAGGACTCAGAGTTAATAAATGTGAATCCGTTAGAACACTGCCTGGCAAAGTGAGCACATAGTAGGTGCCATTTATTATTCTATTAGCACAAATTCTGCGTGGAATTTAGCCTGTCCTTTGAAAAATAAAGGTATTTTTCAGCTCAAGAATTAAAAAAAAATTATTGCCTCTCTTCCGTCTGTTCCTTTTCCTTTTAGAACTCTTATTATACATATTACATCTCCTTGTTCTATCCTCAAAATCTGTCATTTTTACCCTGTCTTTTGCATTTTTGGTCTAGGCTTAAAATTATTTCTTCCACTAGATTTTCCAGGCCAATTATTTAGGTCTCCATGTTACCATTCTCCTCCATTTGACTTATTACTGTAGTTAAAAAATAATGGGTTTTGGCTCATTTTTTAAAAATCCTGCACTTTCAGTGTCACTGTATTCATATCATTTTGTGGAAGTTGTTGTCTCCTCTATTCTGTTGGGGGCTGTCCCCAAGAGTTTAGTTAGCATCCTTTCTTGTTGCTGGATCCTTAGACGTGTAGTTGTTTTTTCTGTCAGTTCAATGAAGCTCAGTGTTGGCAGACTGAGTGTAGCAGGTGACCCTTTCTCTATTGTGACAGCTATGTAGCAGGGGTAGACAGCAAACAGGCTGTTCATGGTCTTTGGACAAAGAACCAGAAAGAAATCTTTGTTCAAGAGTAGGGAGGATTCAGCCTGCTGGTTCTACTCCTTTTTGGTTTCTTGGAAGCCACGCTGATGTCAACTTTCCTCTGGGGGTAGAAAGGCAGTTGAGGGGTTCCACGTATTTTTATGGATTACTTTCTTACTCTTTGCCTTAAGCTCTCCACTAGCCCTCTTCTTTGAAGCTGCCATAAAACCTGAGATTTCCTTGCGTCCACCTGCTTGGCTCGGTAGAGGTAAATGAGTTGAAAGTGGAAGTGAATTCACCAGCTTCCCAAATGCAGATGACAGACTATATAAAGTTCTCACAACTGGCCAGGAAAACCAATACTCACAGAGAAAATTGGCAAAGGATACGAATAGGAGATCCCCAGAAGAGAAAATGCAAATGGTTAAAAATAATATGGCAACACATACAAACTCCCAAGATGGGAAAAACAAAATAACAGATACCACTTTGTACCAATTAGTATGGTGAAAGTTTAAGAATATTATTATCACTACTGAAGTGGTAGGAGGAAAAGAGAGTTCATACACTGCTCAAGGAAATATGAATTGTTATGGCCCTTATGGAAAGCCATTGGCAAAAGCTATTCAAATAAAAAATATGTATCTTTTGACCTAGCAATTCTACTCTTAGATCTATACTACTAAAGCACCAGGATATAAAGGTGTTAAACAAGGTTATTTACTGCTAAATTTGCAGCAGGAAAATTAGTTAACAAAGTAAATATCCAAAACAAATTACCTGTTATAGCTTTAATTCATTTTATATATACCAGTATATTAGTATATATATTTTATATATTTTATATAATATATATATAGTAATATATATGTATATATATTATATATATTTATATTTTATATAATATATAATATATTGGTATATATATTTTATATATTTTATATATATATATTTTATATATATTTATATTTTATATATATATGCACTATATATATATATAAAATATATATACCAATATACTGGTATATATAAAATGAATTAAAGCTATAACAGGTAATTTGGGAGAATTTCCATAAGACTTTATTGAATGAAAAAAGATTAAAATGTGTATAATATCCATTTTTATAAAACAATGATCAAAAATAAATCTTATTTGTACATATATATGTTTGCATATGATTTTATGAGCATGGAGAAAATATGGAATACAAAGTTGGTGATATAGTTATGGTGGGCAGAGTTGTATGGATAGGAGGAAGAACAGAGACAAAAAAAAAAAGGGAGACTGTACTGTGGAGACAGTACGTATACGATTTCATTTATCTATTTTTGTATAAGAAATAGAAACCAAAGAATCTGGCTTTTGTCTACATAAATTGGTCCTATGTCTTGGATTCATTATTTATTACTTCAACTGGCATGATGTTCAATACACATATGTAGAAAAACTATAGAATTCTCTGGTCTTAAATACCTGGCCACTGTCATTCATTAATTCAATCAGTAAACATTCGACAGCCCCTCTCTAAAGCCTACACTTATGGCATTAACATAGCAGCCATAATCTCATTACTTCTTAAACATCATTCAAAATTTTAAAGTATCAACCTGCTTTGGTAAAACAGTGTGATAACAAAAGAATTTAATCACCTTGTATGAAATGCTGAATTTCTTCCAGCATCAGTATCTCCATTTATAAAACAGGGATGGTAAGAACATGTACTATAAAGTTTCCAAGGATTGAAAACAAAATAAAGCATCTAGACTTTCCAGATGCATAAATCATACAAATTTACAAAATCATGAACTAAAAGAGCAAACACTTTTCATTACATATTCTCTAAACAGATCTATATAAACCAAGTAACCAAATCGAGGACTATTATTATAATTGGCCCCATTTGAGAGAAAAACAAAGGTTATGCTGCAAGTCATATTCAAATTCTATTTTGGTGAAAAATTCCATATTGGTGAAAAACCAGCACAAGAATATGTCAACACCCTGCCTTTGGTATTCCTACTAGGCCATTTTTCTTCTTCAAAACATTATTATCCAAGGTATTGTTTACTAATATTTACATGAATACATCTAGAAGTTAAATATTCTTAATATTTAGCATAGTTATGTAGGCTTGTACAAAATCTACCTGATAACAAAAGCTTGGTTTAAATTTTTTAAATAATAAAAAGTTCTAGATACTGCCTTGAACTTTGACATCAGAGATTCTTGATCTATTGTTAACCAATGGAAAATGCCTCCATTTAATAAGCCCATTACATGCATACACATAATTTTACAAAGCTCACTAGAATTTGGCTCATATCTAATCTATTAAAAGTATCTTATGGGAGCACCTGGCTGGCTCAGTTAGTAGCACATGCATCTCGGGGTTGTCAGTTCAAGCCCCACATTGGGGTTAGTGTTTACTTAAAAATAAATAATAAAAGTTATGCAATTTTGAAATGAAACTAACAGGCTCTTAAAGAATTATCTTTTGTCTTCAGCTCCCAAACTTTAATGTGCAAATGATCACCTTAGATGATGATCTATCAAATGTGGATGTCTGGGGACACCTGGGTGTCATGATCTTGTGGTTTGAGGGTTCGAGCGCTGCATTGGGCTCTGTGCTGACACCTCAGAGCCTGGAGCCTGCTTTGGATTCTGTGTCTCCCTCCCTCTTGGCCCCTCCTGCACTCGCGCTCTCTCTCTCCCAAAACTAAACATTAAAAAAAAAAAATTTTTTTTAAAGAAATGTGGATTTCTGTTTTATAACAGGAATCCCAAGTTATACTAATGCAAAGATTTCTTAAAGTGGTTGGAAATATGCTAAAATATGAATAATTTATGTGTGTGTGACAGAATGACATTTTTATCACAATTTCTGATGTGGTTACATTATATATATATATATATATATACACATATATATACATATATACATATATATACATATATATACGTATATATATATATACATATATATATACACGTATATATATATACATATACATATACATATACATATATATACATATATATACGTATATATATATATACATATATATATAAAGTTTATATATTTTGAGAAAAAACACCAGTGGGGGAGGAGGAGAGAGAAGGAGAGAATCCCCAGCAGTCTCTGCACTGTCTGTGCAGAGTCCTCAGCACAGAGCCCGACAGGGGTCTCTCAAACCATGATGAGATCACGAACTGAGACAAAATCAAGAGTTGGATGTTTAACAACTGAGACACCCAGGTGCCCCTAATGTGGTTGTGTTATTTTTATAATTTAAAAAATCATGGGGCGCCTGGGTGGCGCAGTCGGTTAAGCGTCCGACTTCAGCCAGGTCACGATCTCGCGGTCCGTGAGTTCGAGCCTCGCGTCAGGCTCTGGGCTGATGGCTCGGAGCCTGGAGCCTGTTTCCGATTCTGTGTCTCCCTCTCTCTGTGCCCCTCCCCCGTTCATGCTCTGTCTCTCTCTGTCCCAAAAATAAATAAAAAATGTTGAAAAAAAAAAAAAAATTTAAAAAATCACTATAAGAAAAAATTAAGGATAATTTTTAATACTTATCCTTCTGATATATCTACTGTTTATCATAAGAATTTGTCATTCAGTTACAATTTTACCAAGACAAGAAAAGTTGCTGTGGAGGGAAAAGAATAAAAATTTTATAAGTGTCAGGGTGCCTGGGCGGCTCAGTTAGTTAAGTGGCCAACTCTTGATTTCAGCTCAGGTCATGATCTCATGGTTTGTAAGGCTCTGACAGCACATAGCCTGCTTGGGAATCTCTCTGCCCATCTCCTGCTGTGCGCTATCTCTCTCTCTCTAAAAAAAAAAAAAAAAAAAAAAGATGTTGCATAAGTGTCAACTTCCTACTAATTATTTTTATTTAATGAAGGGGGGAGATAAATGAAATATTTTAATTAAACTTTAATTGAATTCAAATGAATGGTTTTGGGGGCAGAATAAAACAAGTGTAGAATATTGAGTAAACATAGGTCTGTGCCTAACACTTTTGAACATTTATTTCCAGTCCTTTCTTAATGTCCACAATTATTTTTCCAGCATTAATGAACACTGTCTTTTGGAACTAAAACTATCCTCTGAGTAATTATTAGAAGTAATGATCACTTGCAACAGATTATGCATTTTGGCCTATTTCCTCAAATTTAATTTTTTTTCTTATAATATACCTTGGGAAAACAAATCCCATATAACATCAGAATTTAAAAAATATATTTGCAAATTTGTCAGTTATAATAATCATTAATAAATAACTGTATAATTAATTTTAAATGGCTCAAAAACATATTTGACAAATAAACCCAAATGACATGGTACCTCCATAAACAAGCAAAACAATATGAAAGAAAAAGTAAATCTCTATTTTCTTTGTTTAGGTTATTTATTTATTTATTTTTATGAGAGACAGAGAGATGGGGTGGGGGTGGGGGGAAGCATATGAGTGGGGGAGGGGCAGACAGAGAGGGAGACACAGAATCCAAAGCAGGCTCCAGGCTCTGAGCTGTCAGTACAGAGCCCAACACAGGGCTTGAACTCATGAACCATGAGATCATGACCTGAGCCAAAGTCAGAAGCTTAACTGACTGAGCCACCCAGACATCCCTACTTTGTTTAGGTTTTTATATAGCAACTAATTAAGAAAAGTCAGTGCTTATGGTGTTTTTTAAGATTTTATTTTTTTTGCAATCCCTACACCCAATGTGGGGCTCAAACTTACAACCCCCAGATCAAGAGTCACATGCTTTACTGGCTGGATCAGCCAGGTATCCAAGTGCTTGTGCTTTAAGACACTACTGGATTACATAGCAGAAGCAGGGCTAGGGCCTCATCTCAAGTGAATTTACACAGCAGTGCTTATAATAAATGTGATAAATAAATGAATTAATTGTAAACCTATATTCCTAATTTGTATCTTTTCCAAAGTAAAGCACATGCACTTTTGTGGAATTTAAACTGAGTTTGAGCTACAAAAGTTGCCTCATTCTGCTTGTCTTAATTATCCAAAAGGTTTGGCCCCAATCCTAAAACCTACAAGCAAATGGAATCCTAATTATAAATGCCATCTTCCATTCTTTTACTCTTTCCCTACTCTTTTCTGGTGCTCTCCAATCTCATATCCTAAAAAACAGGTGTTGGAAGATTATATAAGATACATAGTTTTTAAGTTGCTGGAGTAGCTGAAGTCCTTTGCAGCACCTAGTTCCTATATCAGCAAAGGACTGTGTATAAATAAATTCATTTTTTTAAACAAATAATTGTGTGTCTATGTGGTAGGCTCTATTCTAGCACTGGAGATACAGTGGTGGATTAAACTAAGTTTTAAAAGTCATGGACTTCTATTTCAGTGAGGGAGTCAGGTAAATAAAGAAACTAGGAAGTTTAAAAATTTTTTGCTCATCTGTACTTCCTACTTTTCCTACAATAGATTATATTATTTCTACAATGTGTAATTTTTCTACTAAATATAGTTACAAATGATGTCTATATATGCATATACAGAGTTAGATAAACCTGTTCTTGTCCCATAAATTTTCAATTCTCTGAGCACTTAAAATGTGTCACAGAAATAATATATTGTTAAATATGAGTAGAAAGTATAGACCACTGTTACAGTCTCGTTATGAATACAATTAAAATGTACTTAGCAAAAATAAGATTACCTTCAGTTCTAGATTAAGTTTGTATTCATTTTGATTCTTCATACTAACCAAATTAGGTATTAATTGATCTCCCACTTTTCTGAACCAACTAAAAAGTATCTTCAGTGTGTGCACAGGATTTACCAAATGGATACAAGAACATGAAACTTAATTCTATTAACAAGCTTATAATCTACTTGAATACATAAAAGTAATTATTGGAAAGAACATAAGACTAAATTTAAATTATTTTGTATACATTCCATGTCCTATAAAATTCAGAGGAAAACGAGTTCTACGCAAATGGGGTTACCAAAGAAAGTTTCACTTAGCAGGTGGAATCCAGGCCATTAATGAGAAAAAAAGGTTTGTGTAAATCAATGACATGAGTTTCTGGAATTTTCTGTGGAACAGTGAAGACATCCACACATAAAAATATAAGTATTAGGAAAGTAGATTGCCTAATTGTGGTAGAGGTCCACTACAAAGGGCCTGAGCCAATCAGAGTTTAAATCTGATGCACAAAAAAATTGTCACCCAATAATGAAAGTACGGAAACGATGGCTTATCCACATTAGGGTGGGAGGTGGAGGTGAGTAAGACTGAGATGGCTTTAGTGCTATGGGATGAGGCAAGCAGGCACTAGCTGAGAGAATAATAGCTAAGAGGCTGTTGCTGGATCCTTAAGTAGGGTAATAATGGCCTGATCTTGGGGGAGAGGAAACAGGTAAAGAAAACCAGTAATACAGAGGGAAGGACAATGGAGGTTTTTTTTGTTTGTTTGTTTGTTTTAATGAGAATAAAAATAAAAAATGTTATGGTACTTGCTGTAAAGTTTACTTTTTTTTAGACCTAATATGAGATGGCCATACAATTTCTGCAGGCAGAAACTGGTTAAAGTTAGGAGATAAGGTATTTGTTTTCAAATTAGACTGGAATTAAATAATATTTTTATCAGTCATTTGTTTTAAATGAACTTACATACATACCCAGAGTATATAATGCCTAAGACATTACGAATATTGTCTAAAGCAGAGAATATACACAATTTTGGAAAAAACACGTATTACCAGGCAGAAAAAAAGAACAGAACTAAAGAGTACATAAGATGAAAGAAAAAGTACAAAATCCCATTTAAGAGGTCAAAAACATTATAAGAAAGAGAACTGGTGGATGGTAGGATATGCCACAGGTCAAAAGGAATGTGGGTTTAAAAAAGATCACTAGATCTGGTAATAATAAAGTTATTGCTTACCTTTTACAAATTTAAATTTCAAAGTGAAAACAATTCAATTTCTTAGAAGTTGAAATCAGTGACAAAATACTAATACTAGCAGCATTTATTAAATACTTAATGTATGTTAAACGCTACTCTAAGAAGAGTTTATATGTATTAACTCATTTAATCCTAGAACACCACTCAAGTAAATAAAGTACTATTATGATTTATTACTTAAAGATGAGAAAACCAAGGCATAGGAAGTTTTAGTAACTTGCCCATGATTGCACAACTGAGCTCTTAGCCACTACACTATTCTGCTCTTCAGCAAGACATATGTATGCGGATGTTCCCCAAAAGAGTGCTTCTAATACAGAAACTTGGACACTTAAATGACCAAAGGCAGAATAAATTATGCTTTGTCTAAACAAGAGCATAGGGTATATACATATGTACATAAAACTTTAAAAGCAGTGACATATATTTATAATACTAAATAGAAATAGGTATACAATATACTATTTTTAAAAGTAGAACTTAAAAAATATATACACATTTGCTATGTTTACCCATCTACCTCTCCTCCTTATTGTTCCCCCACCACCCATCCAGAGTACAAGAGATATAAACTAAGGAGAAATGCACACAAAACTGTTGGTCAAAACCGTTATCACTGGGAGAATTGAGATCTGTCTCAGTTACTATTTCCGTAACACATTTTCTATTAGCACAAGTTTACCCCAGCAGAGATTGGGTTTTTGTTAAGCGAAAAAGAAAATCATAACTTATTTGGGGCAGTAAACTCCTCTTCTGAGTAATAATTGATATTTTTCCCTGGCTATAAACAATCTCCATTTTAGATTCATTTTTAAATGCTTTGAAATTGTCAGTCAGGCCTACAAAGCTAAAAAAGTTAAATAATTTATAGGTAAATCAGGCAAAATTGATTTCAATCAAAATTGTCAAAGGTAAAAAGTCTGACCTATTTTGGTTTTGCCCTAATTTACAGGGCATCTGTCAGCAACCATCAATTCCCATCTATAGAGGCAGTCTGTTTTACTATCTCAATTCTTTGCTCCCAGTAAAAACATTTTGTCAACACTATGCCAAACACTATTTTTCAAAAATAACTAACCTTCAGATTTTGAGTAAATCTTCAGATTTTGAGTAAAATAGAGCAGGATATTTTACCTTTTGAGGAAAATACTTTGGTCTGAAGTATCAAAAGTCACTAATCATTAATGCCTCAATTGGTCTGGCTACTCTAGTGCCACTACGCTTCCTCCCATCACTTCCCCAAAATTGTGTGGCATAGAAATTGTTTCTAAACAGTACATTAAAACCAAGAACGAGAAATATGTATAATCGTTTGAGATGTTTAAGCTAGTAGAGGAACGTCAGAACACCAAGTTTATAAGCTACTGATCTCAAAAACAGTATCAATTCCATAATGCGCAGCATGAGTTGTGCTCAAGCAGATGTACTGACTTGACTCATTTCCCCCAAATGTCTTAACAGTTTCTTTCCAATCTATTTATACTGTTTTCTACCCTGTTACCTTAATTTTCAGCTTTTATGAACTGTCCTCTTAATGAAATGGAAATCCTCCAGGCAAACTTAAAATACTACTCAATAATACAATTTCTCTAAGATTATGTACCTTAGAACATATCTCAGTCTGCTCTCATTTGCTGAGTTAATCTTCCATTAGTATAGTCATACAACCTTTTTCTTTCTTTTTTTTTTTTTTAATGTGTGGAGGGGAATTGTTTTTTAAGTAATTTCTATGCCCAATGAGGGGCTCAAATTCACGACCCCGAGATCAAGAGTTGTATGCTCTTCGGACTTAGTCGCTCCTGGAGGGGAAAATTTTTGAAGTGGAAAACCATTTACATAAAACTCTTTACAATCCTTTCTTTTCTTACTGCACTTCTCACTACATTTGCAATTTCACAAATTGAGAATTGCTATTTTTAAAAATTAACAATTGAATTATCACTGGACAAGAGCCAAATTTTAGTCACTCCTCTACTGTGGATCATTCTAGTTTCACTAATCAATTTCCTTCCCATTTTGATAGATTCCTATCAGAATACCATTTCACTTGCCAATTTTCAATGGCATCATAAATTTTTCTATGCATGTCCTTGTCACTAATGCTACATATGATTTTACATTGCTAAATCACATATAACATTTATACTAGATATGTACATATCATGGATAAAGCTTCATCCAGATTTTCTCAAGATCACTTCTGGAAAAACAAGATTAAGCTTCCATAATGAAGTGATACAAATTTAGTGGATTATATTTCTCTACTTTTTGAACAACTTGCCTCCTCTTCCAGGATCTCCTTATCAACACAGATCCATGAATGTGGAAAAAAAAACATCCATTTCCTCATTCTACAACACTTATACAGTGCATTCCTCAGACTAAAATATCACATTTTAAAAAATCATTGCTTCTATTCAAATACTCTTAATTTTAGATCAGAAGTTATAATTAAATTTTGGAATTCTGCCCTTCATACCCTTATCATTTTATCCAAAAAAATAAAATCAACATTTGTATTATGACTCAATTCCAGCTTTTTCAATCCTACATGCATAGTTTGTTATCAAAATGACCTAATTCCACACTGCATTTAAAAATGTTCACCAAATAATCTCCTAATCTTTTCCACCAAAACTGTACACTTTATTTTTTTATCTCTACTCTTGGACAAACTATACAGTGGTCATTTTTACTAAATTCTGAAACAATTTAAAAGGGCATTACCTGGCTCATTTGAAAGATCATGCCAGCAATGTTTGATAATGAAATATCAATTCTGAAAAGTTGATCTAAAAAAAATTATTATAAATGTATAAAGGTATTTAAGTAAAATCATATTTATATTCATTTCTTATAAAGCCAAAAACTGGAAACAATATAATGTACAATATAGGGCTGGTTAAATAGCATATTATCTAGAATGGACTATTTTGGCATATTTAAAAGCAATTTTGTATAAGTAACACAAAAATATGCTACCATGTGAAAAACATAAGTTACAAAAAGTTTCTTAAGATTTTACAGACAGCTACATCTAGAGAAGCTAACAGTGGTGAAAGGTAGTGGGAATAACGATTTTCCTCTTTATATTTTTCTGCAATAAACACATATTACCCTTTTTAAAAAGAAAAATACACATTTTTTTTTAACTTTACAGAGTGAGAATGAGGGGTAGTGGAGGGGCAGAGGGAGAGGGAGAGAAAGAGAATCTTAAGCATGCTCCACACTCAGCACAGAGCCCAACATGAGGCTCCATCCCATGGCCCTAGGATCACGACCTGAGCCAAAATCAAGAGTATGACGCGCAACCAACTGAGTCATCCAGGCACCTCCCAAAATACAAGCTTTATTTTCCCTTTTAAATAATGACAAATTCATTTTTCCTCTCATCTATCTTCTAACTTCCATTCATTTGATGCCACTTCATTATGCTCCCCTTTTAAAATTGAACAATTCCAAAATGTTTATTCACCCACATATTTAGCTTCAGTGACAACTGTACATAACGCCTACCATAATAACTCTTATCTTTTCAGTATTCCTTCTAGATATTATTCCATTGGCTCATCTGAAAACAAATGCATCAACATCATTTGTGTGAGTGCCCACAAGGGAACTGACCATCAGTTTAATTCATAGCAATACTAGAACACTAGAATACTGCCTAACACATAACATTCAATAAACAGTTGCTAAATGAGTGTAGATATACCTAACATTGATTGCATATTCAAAGTTAACTTGTGGAATTATTATACTAACTTAAGTATCCATGGAAATGTAAAAATATAAAATTTTTATTTATTAAAACTTTAGCTGGAAAATCCCACCTCAATAAATGGTTTAGGAAGAATATTATCTTGCCAGTCAATTTAGAAAAACAATTTTATAAAATTAGATTAAGGACTGAATAAAATGCTAATGTGGATTTTGAAAGTAGATTTTCACATGGTTTAGACAATTCCATGTGAACACCAAAATTATTTTCTCATTAATTCACTTAAACATTTCCCATGTAACACGGCTTCAAATAATCACCTGAAAGATGAGAAATTGGGACTCTGAAAATAAGTTTAAATAAGCAGACATAGCTAACAAGTGATAAAAACAAAGAAAATCTTCAGGTAAAAAATACTAAATTCCACAAAGAATCAAGAAATAAGATTGAGACCTACATCTTCTTCCTCTGTGATAGATATGTTCCAAATTTCAAATTATTGCTCCATTTTTATGAGTTAAGTCCTGCTTTAAAATGTTGTGTTTATAATCTCCAGAATGTTTATAAAATAATCTAACAGGTACTTAAATTTTAAAAGTTTTTCCCTTATTTCCTAAGTATATTTCTCTAAGCAGGCCTATAAAGCCTTCACAAAAGCATGCCCTTTATTCTCTGCAATTTGATTTCTATAGTTTGAAATGTTTGGCTTATATTTCACATTTTATCTCCTCACAAATATATTTGTGAGGACACTTCCCAAAGTGATAACACCAAAAGTAAAGAATTAAGTTCAAAGTCTATATGGAACACTGCCATTAAAATTTCAGTAGACAAGAACAAAATAAGATTGTACTCGCATTCCTGCTATAAAAAAAGAGGCCCTCACTGTGCCGTCACTTAAATGTAAAGAAAGGTGAAGGGGAAAAATGCTGAGTAGCAAGCTCTGGATAAAAATAGTATTTTAGCTTATATATTAAGTCTGGAGGAAGGCTCCTGTAATCCAATAAACAGATGGCCATTCTTTCTAGTGGATTCTAATATACAGGTCAAGGCAGCACTCAGATTATCAAAATTGGTGACATATAAAAAGTAGTAAGAAAATAAGTCTCCTACTGCCCCGTTTCTCTAAGCTGAGCTGACAGCCCTTTTTTTTTTTTTTTTTTTTTTAAATTTTTTTTTTCAACATTTATTTATTTTTGGGACAGAGAGAGACAGAGCATGAACGGGGGAGGGGCAGAGAGAGAGGGAGACACAGAATCGGAAACAGGCTCCAGGCTCTGAGCCATCAGCTCAGAGCCTGACGCGGGGCTCGAACTCACGGACTGCGAGATCGTGACCTGGCTGAAGTCGGACGCCCAACCGACTGCGCCACCCAGGCGCCCCTGACAGCCCTTTTCTAACCACTACCTAAACCTGAGGGAGGACAGAGGGGAGGGATAAGACCATTGACATTTTCCTCCCCACATCGCCCTCATCAAGCAATATGCACCCAAACAAGTCATAAAATAATGTAAGGATGGACTTCCAAATTGCTACATTTGAGATACATTGTTGGATAGGAGGACATGCATGTTGGAAACCCAGATTTTATGAAGTGTTTAATTACTTCACCACTGGGAACACTAGTTGAAAAATGTTTAATGTTAAAAAATAAATAAAGACAAAAATAAGGCGTGCCTAGGTGGTTCAGTCAGTTAAGCATCTTGATTCTTGATTTCAGCTCAGGTCATGATCTCAACTGTTGGTGAGCTTGAGCCCCCAGTGCCATGTCCTCTGCGCGGATGGTGCAGAGTCTGCATGGGATCCTCCCTCCTTTTCTCTCTGCTCCCTCTCCCACTTGTTCCGTCCCTCAAAATAAAGAAACTTAAAAAAATAACAAAGAATTAAAAAGTAAAAAATGTTTAATGCTAAATAATACATATATCTGTATATCAAAATTTCACTTCAAAGGGAACTCTGCAGGGGTGCTTGGCTGGCTCAGTCAGCTGAGCATCCAACTCTTGATTTCAGCTCAGGTCTTGATACCAGGGTTGTGGGATTGGGCCCCAAGTCAGGCTTTCCACTGAGAGTAACACCTGCTTTAGATTCACTCTCTCTCCTGCTGCCCCTTTCCCTCACTCACATGCACTCTCTCTAAAACAAAAAACAAAGAGATCTTTATAATCCTTGAAAGAGCCTTCATGATTTTGATGCCTTTTTAATTAATAGCTCAAGAAAATTTGTACTGTGAATTGAGAATGTTCTTCACAAGTATTTTATAGTCAGATCAATTTAAGCGTAAAAATTACGTACCTAGCAAAAGTATACCGTTATAAAATCTACTTAAAACTATTATCATTACATACAGGTATTTAAGTCTTCTCATGTCTTTCTAATGTTGAGTTGCAAGAATATGTTAAGTTCAAGACATGAGAAAAATGATTTGCAAACCTAAGATTTAAATGGGAAATTATAGGTTTGATCAACTAAATGAAAATCTAAGCACAAAACATGTATTTGAAAAAAGTATTGACAAGCCAAGAACACAAACAAGGAAAAAGATTGGTTTTTCATCTCAGAACATATTTATCATTCCTTCCAATCGGACACTGGGAAGAGCATAAGCAATAAAGACAACATACAATTTAAAGGTTTTGTCAAAATTACTTCAACTTTAAGGGGTGCCTGGGCGGCTCAGGAGGACGGATAAGCATCCAACTTTTGATTATGGCTCAGGTTATATCACAGTGGAGCGTACTCAAGATTCTCCCTTCCCCTCTCCTTCTGCCCCTCACCTGCTCACGGGCACACGAGCACATGCTTGTTCTCTCAAAAAAAATTTTTACTTTTAAATAGCAAATTGTGAAGTTTCCCTTAACTCCCCTAATATATGGTGTTTCTGCAAATAAGAAAAACAAACAAAACGGGATAAGGATATCAGGTCTCAGAAAAAGAAATCCAGAGTCTTTAAACATGCAAACATGCTCAATCTCATTCATAAGAGAAATGCAAATCAAAACCACTAGGAGATTATTTACCTATAAATACTGGCAAAAGTTTTAAAGTTTTAAACATTGCATAAGAGAATGTTGAGGAAGTGGGGTTTTTCAAGGATTGTCAATGGGATTTTAAATTGTTATCACCTCTGTTGAAGGCAATTTGTCTACAGAAAAATTTTAAAAATCCCACATATTCTATGATCGAACAATTCTTCATCTAGGAACTTAATCTAGAACATAGTCACACAAATGAAAATGACATGTAGAAAGATATAAAGTGCAGTAATGTTTGTAATAAAACAAGTCTGGGAAGAACTCAGTAGGGGTTGTGTTAAAATATAAAGTACTTGTAAAAAAAATAATGACCTTTAAAATTTACTTTAAACAAAAAAGAAAGAAAAAGCAAAATGCAAAACAGAACGTAAGAGGCCATTAGTCATGTAAAAGGAGAAGAAAAAACAGGTTGAACATTTGTCACTGGGGAGGGGAACTGGGTGGCTCAAGGAAAGGTAGATGAAAAATTTCACTAGGTCCTTTTGATATCTTGGATTTTTGAACCGTATTTTAAAAAAGATTATGCATTTTAAAACTCTAAACAAACCCTCCAAATACTCTAAAAATGTACAAAAGACATGGGATATGTATTATGCACAGAGAAATAAGATGTAGAATATTAAACTATTTAACTAACAATATATTCTAAGGCAAAGGATTACTTTTGCAAATCCTAAACACCTAAGGGAATTTAGGCATTTTTAAAAGAAATCTATCTTAACACAAATACATAAAACAAAGTACAGAAGTACTACTCTAAAAGTTTAACTCAGATAATTTTCAAACCTAGAAATGGGTGTTAACTAATGAAATAAAACACTAGTGTAACTCAAGATTTAAAGTGTTTTATAAGGTATTTACAACATTTAACAATATTACTGAAATGATTATACATGGGTAAAAATATGACTGGAAGTTAACACTTAGGAAACTGTTGAATACCATAAACTTCATAAAATTCAAGCACTATGCAATCAAATAAGATCTACCAAATTTATTTTATAAACAAACTAAAATTCATAATTGCTTTCTCCTTAAGAAATCAAACTATACATATATCATTAATTATAATTCTAATGAAGGCCCATTCACTTATGAGAACTTTCATTAGAACAGAATGAATTTGGGGGAGTGAATTTAATAAAACAAATATCCAGGATAACTTGATGGATACTTTACTAAAGATTCCTTAACATATACATATTTTTTTAAGCTTGAGGAAACTCTATAAATGTCCCAAAACACACGTGTATCTCTGAAATGCCAATGTTACTTTATTAACCTTGCCTAAAATGTCTTTTTAAATCCCCATAAAGACTTCTTTTCTGGATATAGAACTTTGACAGCTATTTTCTTTCAGCGAATTGAAGTGGCAATTTCACTGTCTTCTGGCTTCCATTGTTGCTGTTGGGAAGTTGATCAATCTGCCATTCCTTTGGCCATCTTTTTGTATCCAGCTGCTTTGGCGATTTCTTGGTCTTGTCTTCTATAGTTGCATTTTCATGTGTGTAGGTAGGGAAATTTTTCTTTCTTTTTTTTTTTTAATCTTATTTGGGATCCATTGAGCATCCTGAATCTGTTAATTCTGGAAAATTAGGTTTTCTCTCTTCAAATTGTGCTTCTGCCCAATCTCTCTCCTCCACTTCTGAAACTTCAATTAGACACATTTTCACTCTATGCTTTGTGACTCTTAATCCTTTCATATTTCTTATTGTCTCTTTAAATTCTAATCTGGATCTCTTCAATTCTCTCTTCACTGTGTCTAATCTGTTTTAACTCAATTCAGTTTTAGCTGAAGTCTTGGCAGATCTGTTTCTGTTACATGTGGTTTCCTTACATGCTTAGTTTTTAACAATTAAAATCCTTTTCCTTGGAAAAATATTTGTGGAGATTATTTTGTGGCTTCTGATGAAGGCACATTCCTCTGGAAAGCGTTTGAGTAAGTTTATCAGTTTATTAAAGCCTAACTCAGGTTGAGTCCACCTTATATTCATGGTTTTTTTTATTTGGTTGTTTTTTTTTTTAACCACCAAATGATGTGTGCTTGGATCATGAATTCAGGGCCAATTTAGTGTTGTAACATACCAGGCCTACCCCATTCCATTCCGCTCAGAATCACAGCATATTTCCTCAGTCTCCTAAGGTTAGGAAGGTAGCATATTTTTCTGCTTCATGGTCACCCTGAGTATTGCCTGCACAGTTTTAAAAGGGGAGAATGTCTTGTTGGGCAGGACTTGGGCTTTGACTTTTGCTGCATGAGCTCTTAGAAGCATTCAAAATCACAGCTTAAGTTCTCCCAGTGTGGCCAAGATTCTCAGGGTAAAAACAGCCAAGGTATTCTGCTTATATCCCAGTGTTTCTATTTATGATTGTTTTTGTATTTGCTTTCCAATTAGTTTTTGGGCTGGCAATTCCTTACTGTACTATCAGTTCCTCAATCAAGCTTTTAAGATACTTTTCAAATACAGTCCAGCAGTCTTAGTTGCTTTCAACTGAGTGAGCTGATCTGAGTAACCAAGTTTACCATCTTACCCAAATCCACTTTAATATATTTTATTAACATCTAACTTTCAAAAAACTTGAGAAAATATTTTCTATGCAAACTCTTTAAAAGTAACTTAAGGGTATGCCTGGGCAGCTCAGTCAGTTGAAAGTCCATCCAACTTCAGCTCAGCTCATGATCTCAGTTCATGGGTTCAAGACCTGCATCGGGCCACTGCGGTCAGCGCAGAGCCCACTTCAGATCCTCTGTCCGCCTCTCGCTCTCTCTCAAAAAAAAATTAAGTTAAAAAAATATATATATACATATATTTTAAAAGTAACTTTAAAATCCAAAGTTCATTGAAAGACTAAATCCCAAAGGTTAAAAAAATTGTAGAATTCAACTAACCAAATATATTTCCTATATGATAGAATTCAGTTCTCTGAAACACTTTGTGAATCTAGCAATTTGAGTTTACCTTTAATGTTTGCTATGCCTAAGCAAGTGAAGCTTGGGTGGAAATCACAAACAAAAACTAAAATGATAAATAATATTTAACACTGAATTCTACAGCTTTTATAAAAGACAAAATCTAGAGTAATTCATCTTTTATATTTGTTTTTAAAAATAAATCTATATAAAAGTTAAGTTTATGGATTAAAACATATTTTAATTTTGGGGTGCCTGGGTGGCTCAGCTGGTTAAGCATCCAACTCTTGGTTTTGGCTCAGGTCACGATCTCACAGTTAGTGAGTTCGAGCTCTGCACTGACAGCGCAAAGCCTGCTTGGGATTTTTTCTCTTCCTCTCTCTCTGCCCCACCCCCACTCAAGCTTTCTCTCCCTCAAAATAAATAAATAAACTTTTAAAAAACATTTAATTTTAATTGCATAACATCCAATATCTTAATATGAATATAATTTGATATTTTAATATTTGTAAATGAATTCCCACCCATCAATCAGATGTTGGCATTGTGCACACACACATCAGTCAAAGTTGTGAAAGGGGATGGGGAAGAATGAGAATGTCTATGCGTTACCAATTTGACAAAACTACCTATGAAATATGATAAATCAGCATGTGAAAACTCAAGTTTTCATCTCATATATACACAAACAAATGTCTCAGAAATTTCACTCCAGTATAATACACCTAAAACTTTACTGTAACTAGTCAGGCCTTTATCTTGTATCAGATTTTTAAGTTTTATCTGAAACTGTTTCAGAATCACAACAATTAAAAAAAAAAAAATAGGTACTTCAAAATGGTAGCTAAATTAGTAATGGCCTTTAATTTGGGTAATTGCTTAAAAACACTTTTGCATCATAGATCAAGATAATTCTAAATGTCAATTAACTTATTCTATAATACCTAAATATCTGGGGTATCAGACAAAAACACTTGTATTTTTAGAAAAACTATAAAAACACTTTAACCTGTTAACAGTGTATCTATCAGACTTATAATTTTACAAAACTATGGTCATAAATTGGTATCATACTCTAATACTTAGAAATTAAAATTTAAGTTGTAAAACAATATGATAATCTGTTTTACTTCCCACTGCAATTTTTCATCCAACAAATATTTAGAGTGCTACTATATGTCAAACATTGTTCTAGGTTCCTGAAACATCAGAGTACAAAAGACAAATTATAAGCACAATAAGTTAGTCATTCAGTATATTAGGAAATGATTAGGTATTACAGATGAAAAAAATAGAAGAATGAGTTTTGACATGTTGGGAATTTTTAAACATGGTTCCCATAGATCTCA
This sequence comes from Neofelis nebulosa, assembly GCF_028018385.1. Lineage (NCBI taxonomy): Eukaryota > Metazoa > Chordata > Mammalia > Carnivora > Felidae > Neofelis > Neofelis nebulosa. The sequence continues at coordinate 87,305,014 of NC_080791.1, forward strand.
CTGAAAAGACAACACTTTTGTCTTGAAGATTTGAAGATTTAGTTGGCAACTACCTGCATAAACATCTTTAGAGTAGGCAAAAAAAAAAAAAAAAAAAAAAAAAAACAAGCTAAAATAAAGAAAATATGGGAATATCTATAACATTTAAGGAGGCCAGTGTGACTGAAGTAACTTTACTATGTGAATGATCTACCATACAGATATCAAGCACAAAATTTTATACTTAATTTGGTATACCAGCATTTACTCATCACAAATTGATTAAAAACTAATCAACCTATCTGAATTAAACTAAGAAATAACTGACTCCTAGGGGGCCTGGGAGGCTCAGTTGGTTAAGTGATCACAACCTGAGCCGAAGTCAGATGACCTGTGTGAGTTCGAACCCTGCGTTGGGCTCTCTGCTGATGGCCCAGAGCCTGAAGCCTGCTTCAGATTCTGTGTCTCCCTCTTTCTCTGCCCCTCCCCCATAGTGGTGTCTTCCAAAAATAAATGTTAAAAAAAATTGTTTTACATAACTGATTCCTAAACCTATAAAATTTACAGATATAAATGCATTTAAAATTTATGAATTTTTTCATTACTATACCAACATCCACTTGGAAGAGAACCCTGGTTATTCTAATAATTTTGAAGATTCCAGAAAGTAGCCAAACCCAACCAAAAACCAGAACTAATTCAGTGATCAAAGTTCCAGAATAATCCTCAATTATTTTTGCAGCTATAAAAACAGCATTATTTCATGTAATACTATTCTTTTTAAAAACATACATTATCATTATCACATCAATGCAGTTCTTATTAATACTTCCTTCATTAATTTACCATATTGCTGTAGGTAGGTAATGTTCCTACCCTAATGGATTTTTGGACTTTACAAAAACTTGAAAACTTAAGAGACTGGCATATGTTTACCAAATATAGATCTTTGGAAACCAGCTCCTGTGCTCTTGTTTTTCTTCATTTTAGCCAGTCTATAAGTATTCCAAAAATATTCACAAGACATGAGGACATTAGTTCCAGGGTTGTCTTCAAAACTAAGTTTCAGCCTTTGGTATTAAATCAATACAAGTATAAGTGGCATTTAAAAATCTCGGTTAATTGTCCCCCTGGTACAATTGCCACTTTTAGTGCATACTTGCACATTAATCTCTATGTTTAACCAAACTGAGGGAGTAAAGTATCATAAATTCTTTTCATTAATAAAATTCATACAACAAATGAGCCATCTTCTTGTACCATGCATAAGTAGTCTGGAAACTGTGTGTTACTGAATAAACTAGACACAGGCGTATGGTGTCCTAGGACTGGCATTAAGTAAGAATGTATTTTATTTATGGCAGAAACTTTTCTAGGAATCTGTTTAAAATAACCACTCAGGTTTTATCTACCTATAAAAAAAAAATAACTAGTTTTACCTTTAGAAAAATCTTTTTTCTCTTTGAAAATGAACACACTGGCCAATTGTTGCATTTTCCTCAAACTAATGAAGACTATTTAAGAGATTAAGAACTCTCATATCTTAATTCTATTAGTTTCTTAAGACTTAAATGCCAAGTAATAATTAATGAAACCAAAAGAGAATTTCTAACATGCAATTTTTCTTTGAAAAGTGAAAAGTAAACTTCCACTCAGTTAAATTTATGTAGGCATGAGTTAAAACAAGAGCCCAGAATTATCTTTTCTCAATTTGATTTTCCTAGAGCAAAATTACATTCACCTTATTATTCTAGTCTCAGACATTCAGACTTTTTTCTTCAGTTCTATTTGCTGACAGCTTGGCTGCAATTCTTAACTATCAAGCTCATATGTTTTCTGTAATGAAGACATATTCCACCTAACAGTCACAAGTCATCTGCTTAAGATAGTGGGGAGGGCTAGGAGCAAAATTCAGCTTACCAAGTATCAAGCTGTTTCAACTCTTCAAATAAAGCACATGTTTTTTCTCGCCTTTGTTGAGGCCACAACACTAGCGGTTCTTGTTGCCAGGGATTCTATACAAATTTCAGGCCTCTTTAGAAGTCTTGCTGTTCTATTTCCTGGACCAACCCTCACATATTCTCCATTTTCTCTATCATAGCATCTACCAGTCATATTGTAATTTCCCTACTTTATCAAATTGTAAACTTGTTCACTGAGGTGTCCATAGCATCTTAGTGCCCCAGGATGCATTTATTCAGTACATACTTTTCATGAAAGTTAACTCCCCCATCTTCTCCTGATACATGAAGCGAAAGCCAATAACCTGAAACAACACTTTTCATGTTTTGCTGAAGCCACATAAAAAACTATGAAAATATACAGATGGTGTGGGGCCTGAAAACATACCTGATGACTTTTGAGAATCTATAAATTCAACAATCAATTGTACTACAGAAAAATAGTATAACACTTTGGGCGATTTTAACTGGATATAATCCAGACAAATACAACAATTGATATCTGTCAAGTCTTCATTCTAGTATACATCCACTGTTTTAGAGTACTTTTACAGACCCCACATGTAAAATTACTTGCCAGAAGGGTTTGCTAACAAAATTCTGCATATTTTAATCTGCATAGAATCTCCTGAAACTTAAAACTAGTTTATACTTTGCTCCTTATTCAAAAAGGATTAGAATAAGCATCACTGAACACACTGACGTGAATGTCTACAGTTCTTCAATTATGAGAACCTTAGAACTGCAAACAAAACTGGGGCATCTGGGTGGCCCATGAGTGTCCAACTCTGGATTTAGGCTCAGGTCATGCTCTCATAGTTGTGAGATCAAGTCCTGCTTGAAGCTCACTTAAGATTCTCACTCTCTCCCTCTGCCCCTCCCCTGCTCACATGCACAGTTTCTCCCTCCTTGAAAAAAGAACTACAAAACTGTTTTATAGGTAAGTAATTTGAATTTTTTTCATAATGGTTGTTTAGAATTATTTGAGCAGTATCAGGAACCTGAATAAAGATTTCAGTATTCAATGACACAGACTAAAGATGTACTCATAGTTCTTAAATTTCTAAGTCCAATAAACCTTAAATTACAAATAACTGGAAATGTTGGTCCAGTTTCAATAAATACTATTTTCTCATTAACTACAGGAGTCAAGATCCTCTTTCATGATTTTTTAAAAAGACCACTAAATACCATTGTGCCCATCTGGCTTCAATATTTCATTTTTACTTTTTCATTAAGTTTTTTTCATAATTTAAAATACAGGAAAACCTTGGCTTGTGAGCATAATTCATTCTGGAAACATGCTCGTAATCCAAAGCACTCGTGTATCAAAGCGAATTTTTTTTTAATATTTATTTTTGAGAGAGACAGACAGACAGCATGAGCAGGGGAGGGGCAGAGAGACAGGGAGACACAGAATCTGAAGCAGGCTCCAGGCTCTGAGCTGTCAGCACAGAACCCAATGCAGGGCTCAAACCCACGAACTGTGTGAGATCATGACCTGAGCCAAAGTCAGAAGCCTAACCCACTGAGCCACTCAGGCAGCCCCTCAAAATGAATTTTTTTTTTTTTTTTTTAAATTTATTTTTGGGACAGAGAGAGACAGAGCATGAACGGGGGAGGGGCAGAGAGAGAGGGAGACACAGAATCGGAAACAGGCTCCAGGCTCCGAGCCATCAGCCCAGAGCCTGACGCGGGGCTCGAACTCACGGACCGCGAGATCGTGACCTGGCTGAAGTCGGACGCTTAACCGACTGCGCCACCCAGGCGCCCCTCAAAATGAATTTTAAGAACCACTGGCTCAGCTGTCATCATGTGATGTTCATCATCATGTAGTAGTCATATTGCAAGACATCACTCATTTATCAACTTTATTAGAGATGTTTATTAGAAATGTTTGCTCACTTTGCAGAACACTTGCAGAACTCGCAATCCAAGGTTTTACTGTATTTTAAAGATTTCCCCTCCAAAAAAACCCACAATGAATAAAAGTCTATCCTGTCAGAATACTTATTTTGCAAGACTTCTACCTTTCTATAGTTCAATATTCTTCACTAAATCCTAAATTCTGACCTTAAGAAAATTCCATCCCAGGGTGGCCTGGGTGGCTCAGTTCATTTAGTGTCTGACTCTTAATTTCAGCTCAGGTCATGATCTAAGGGTTGTGGGACTGAGCCCAGCATCAGGCTGAGTGTGGAAGCCTGCTTAAGATTCTTTTCCTCCCTCTGCCCTTCTCCCCAACTCACGTGCATGCACATGCTCTAAAATTTAAAAAAGGATTTAAAGAATATTCCATCCTAATAAAACTCACAATTGCTCAATAAGAACTAGAAGGTAAAACGTATTGTTCTCATATTAATGTTGAATATAAAGTTTTAAAGAATGAGTTCTTATAAATTAAAAAGTCCAGAATTACTAAGATTTGCTGTGTTCAGAAGTCCTTTCTGCTATTTGAAATTAGACCCAAATATGTATTGCTAATTTTTTTTTTACACTGTGAAGAGTAACAAACAACAAAGTAAGATTTTACAAATTGTAAGATGAAGCTGCATGGAAGTTATTGTACCATGCTTCTTCAAAAACATTTCTAACAACTGTATGTGGTTGTGAGTGGCTATACATTATCTATTTTTTTCAAGGGACTAGGAGCCCAGAACCAGGAATTAGAATACTTGACTGTAAGCCCCTTTCCCACTTACTTAAACATTAATTTTGTTGATCCTAAATCTCAGTAAAGCTGACCATCTGAAAAAAAAGGAAGGATAATACATACCTACCTCAAAAGGTAAACTGTGATTAATCAGATATCCCATATAAAGTACTGAACACAATACCAGAATATGTTAAAGGACCCATAAATCTGAGCTATTTTCGTTGGGGCCAATAATCAGAATATCGAAGGAAAAATTCACTATCAACAAGATACAACTGAAAATCAACAACGGATTTTTAAAATGTAACCTGAACTTTTTCCTTCTAAAAATTTTAAGAAAAATCTTTTACCTATAGAAGTATCTTCCTCATTTACTTTTTTCCTTTACATAGTGTCCATACAGAATATTGTTTTCCATAAAATTTAGTTTTTGTAGATCTACAATGAAAATGTAACATAATTGAAAAAAAATTTGCTTACTTTTAAGAACTCAATTCAATTCCATGCATATTTCAGACTATAATCTTTAAGTTACTGCAAATGTATTTAAACTTAAAATAAGTTGCCTCTTGGGGCACCTGGGTGGCTCAGTCGGTTAAGCGTACGACTTCAGCTCAGGTCATGATCTCACGGCTTGTGGGTTCGAGCCCTGCGTTGGGCTCTGTGCTGACAGCTCAAAGCCTGCAGCCTGCTTTAGATTCTGTGTCTCCCTCTCTGCCCCAGCCCCGCTTGTGCTCTGTCTCTCTCAAAAATAAATATTTAAAAAAAAAATTTTTTTTAAGTTGCCTCTTAGTGGTAAAAAAATAAAAAAATTCCCACCTACTCCTTAACATTAAACAGTTCTGGGGGCCCCTGGGTGGCTCAGTCAGTTGAGCATCTGACTTTGGCTTAGGTCATGATCTCACAGTTCCTGAGTTGGAGCCCCATGTTGAGCTCTGTGCTGACAGCTCCTGTGCTGACAGCTCGGAGCCTGGAGCCTGCTTCAGATTCTGTGTCTCCCTCTCTCTCTGCCCCTCCTCTACTCACGCTTGCTCGCTCTCTCTAAAAATAAATAAACATAACAAACATAAATAATATAAAAACATAAAATAAACATAAATAAAATAATAATAAACATAGTAATAAACATAAAACATAATAAACATAAAAACATTTTTTAAAAAATTACAACAGTTCTAAAGACAATTCTTGTCCAGAATGGTTAATGGGACTTTTCCATTTATATACAGGTTACTGGAAACAACACTTTGATTCACATTAGTTTTTCCTATTCACGTGAGGAAGGGATAAGAGTGAGAAATAATATAAAATCTAAAATTTTACTTAAAACACAAAGCACAGCAGAAAAAGGACCATAAGGGCATAAAATTCAAATGATCTCATCCATCATAGAAATGGAGAATTTTAGTAACAATGAATCTGGGACAGTTGAAAAATGTAAACATGAACTGCATATTAAATTATATTAGAACACCAAGGTTCCTTTTCAGTATAATGGTTATTGTGGTTATGTAGGACAATATATAAACAAGAGAAAGATAAAGCATGTATGGCAAAACATAACATTCAGTCAAGGAAGAAGGTATATAGGTATTTACTATAATATTCATGCTATTCTTTCAACTTTTCAGTTTCAGAATTTTCATAATAAACATTTGAAAAGCAGGGAGGTGCCTGGCTGGGTCAGTTGACTCTTGATGTCAGGGTATGAGTTCAAGCCCCCCCCCCCCCACCTTGGGAATGGAATCTACTTAAAGAAACTAAAAAACAAAAATGGCTTGCCTAAGATGACAGGAATTCAATAGAAGAGCTTAAAGTATAAAATCCTAGGTCACCAGATTTCAAATTCTGGGCCATTCCTATTCCTCCATACTACCCTTTATAATCTGCAGATTTCCTGCATCTTTCAAGAAACTACCAATTCTTCAAATGTATCTTTTCTGCACTAATCAAAAACTGATGCTACTGCTGCAGTAAAAGAATTCTGCTGTTGAGACACATGGCAAATAACCCCCTTTCCGCTATTAAAAGGATATCACAGACACTTATATAAATAAATTCTTTGGACTTGGAATGTCTGTTCTTTAATTATAAATCTCACTTTCTGTTAACTCAGGAAATTCAAATTTAATCAAACAGCCTGCTTTTAGGAAAATACCACTACCATGATGTAAGCAATCTTTAATTGCTAGTAGAGAAATTATTTCCTTTAAAGTGGTAACTTTCTATTTATTTATTTTTATTTATTTATTTTCCCCCTTACTTTCCAACCTGTTTTAAAGCCAAAGACCTAATGATTTTTTTTAAATATAAAATTATTTGAAATAATTTGCGATTTGGCCAGCTAATAAATCAATAAAAGATACTCATTTCCTATGGCCTCCAGCAGTTCTTATAAAAATATAAAACTAGTTAAGTTTCTATAAACCTAATGAGTCAAGGAAATGTTATCTTTCCCCTATGTGATTTATGATAGAATTTAAAGGCATTACTAATAGAGTATACGATCTGGAAAACTTGCTATCATAAACCACTGAAATCGTAGAAATCATCACCTTTCTAACAACCCTTACTACAAACCTGTTTAAAATGTGGAAGAAAAGAAAAGCTACTACTTTCCAGTAGTTTTCAAATACAAAAAGGCTTTAAGTTTGAGTCATCAATATAGAGTACATATTTACAACACTCAACGATAAACATACCAAAAAAACTAGGTAATGTCAAAAAAAATCAATGATTCCTGCAAGAATTGTTAACAATTTCAAAATGAAGTGGGTAACTGTTTAATGAGAAATAGGATTTTTACAGTTGCAAAGTATCTCATATTTTATTAATTATGAAAGCAGTAATAGTGACTACACAGTGGAGAAAATGGGCACCAATGACATCACCAATAAGGGGTAAATAAACATCATGTGCCTCTGGATGAGAGAGTGAGAACACACACATCATTTGCAGCTTTTCAGCTAATATGTATATTTCCTGAATGAGGAAATATCAAACTTAAAGCTGAGGAACTGTTCAACATCAAAGGAGGCTAAAGAGGAATGGCAACTATGTACAACTTTGGATTAGATACTACTAATTTAGAAGAAAACTGCTATAATACACTGAAAATACACTGAAACGTATGTTAAACTAAAATTTAAATTAAAATAATAAAAAAATTAAATGGAAAAAAAAATACACCAAAGTATAAAGGTTGTGATGTATGCAATCCAATCTCCTATGGTTCAGGAAAATATAGAATTGATAAAGAGTATGTGAAATCTTAAAAGCTGGCCAATCAGGGTAAAGCATATATAAATTCTTTGCATTGTTCTTGCAACTCTAAGTTTAAAACATTTTTTAAAAATGCAAAAATGTCAGTTTATTACCCATAAAAGCTCTAACTTGCTATTCAACCCATAACAAAGCAGATTATAAACCATGTGGTCCCCAGTGGTTGGCATACAATCTGAATCTTCAACTCTAAATAATCTAAATAGTGATGTTTTAAGCATTTCTCACCTACTAACACATCCTAATTAAGAGAACCACAAAACCTCAAAAATTCACTTATTAAACAAGTTAAAGGATTAATAATAGTAATAATAATGGTAGATGAGGGGATTAAATGTACAGGGGCAGATGGCTGGCTCAGTCAAGAGAGCATACGACTCTTGATCTTGGAGTCATTAGTTCAAGCCCCACGCTGGGTACAGAAATTAAATAAACAAAGCTTTAAAAGATAAAATTGGGGTGCTTAGGTGGCTCAGTTAGTTAAGCATCTGGACCCCATTATCTCATGGTTCGTGGGTTCAAGCCCTGCATCAGGCTTTGTCCTGTAAGTATGGAACCTGTTTAGGATTCTCTTCCTCTACAATTCCCGCCCCCCCCCCCCCCCCCGCTGCCATAAATGTACAGTGCAGGAAACAAAGTTTTTTGTTGACAATCTCCCCAAATACTTGTAAGCTCCCTCCTATGACAGTGTACATTTTCACAAGGGATTTCGTTAAGGTAATGTTATTTTTGACATTTAAGTTTTATGAAATTTAGATATACTACTGCAGTTCTTCTACGAATATCACTGCTGCCAAAATTCTCAACTATCAGATGGAAATAAGTCAACTCTCCTAAGGACAGCTATCAACCAGAAATACTAAAATCACCATTTGTTAAAAGCTGTATTTGATTTAAAAGCTATCAAAACACACTAAGGGAGAAATTTTTTTTTAAATAAGGAAACAAGAGTTAAAAATGGTTGAGAAACACTGCACTCCTCTGTGGGGTGAAAAATTGAGAAACCTGACTACAGAAATAGCTAGGAATAATGACTGGTTCTTTGTTAAAACACTCCACCATCTTCCATCTCCCAAAAGAATGAGTAGTACTTACATATATTCAGGCACTAACTAAATGAATGGATGGTTAGCTAATAATCTGAAAAGAAATGTGGTATTCATGTTTAAAGACTCTCTCAAAAGTTAAGGGTGGGGCACCTGGGTGGCTCAGTTAGGCAAGCATGAGTTTGACTCAGGTCACAATCTCACAGATTGTGATCACAATCTGTCACAAGCTCACAGATCTTGAGCTGAAGCCCTGCACTGGGCTCTCTGCTGTCAGCGCAGAGCCCATTTGGGGTCCTCGGTCTCTCTCTCTCTCTGCCCCTCCCCAGCTCACACTCTTCTCTCCATCTCAAAAATAAACATTTAAAATTAAAGGAGTTAAGGGTTAGTTATCAAAAAAAGCTGCAGTAATTTTAAGCCATATTTTCCAGTTTAAGTGGTCCTTCCTGAATACATGACGCTCTTATTTGCTGCTACTTAAGTAATTACATTGGTTTTTTTAAGTTTTCAGGGCTAGAAAATTGGGTTTCAAACCCAGGAATTAAGTCAGCAACTAAAAAACTGTCAATGTTCAATAACACTACCATTATCCTGATTGCAGATCTAATAAACAGTCACCACACTGTTAGGAATACTACTAAGCACACAATGCATGCTTCTAAGATTACTTCTAGATTGATTATATATTGAGCGATCTATCACAGTGTAGTCAAAAAAGCCAGGAGACTAATAACTTCATAATCCAGGCAAATAAAGGTAGTATTCTGTGAGATATGAAATATACTCACAGCAACAAGACTCCTTTATTGTCTTTTAAAGCCTCAACTCCAAAACTAGTTGCCAGAAACACCGAACAGTAAGTTTCCATGTGCCCATTCTGCAGAGATGGAGTCAGCAATAATGGTATGCTAATTGCCAAGCTTGCAGGTTTTAAAAGCTTCCCAGGTGATCCCATAGCACTATAATTTCTAAACTTTGATTCTAAGGTAAAAAAAAAAAATAAAAATTAAAAAAATAAATTAAAAAATTAAAAAAAGGTGGGGGGGCGGGCCTGACTTCACCTCAGGTCATCTTGCGGTCTGTGTGGTTTTGAGCCCCGCGTTGGGCTCTGTGCTGACAGCTCAGAGCCTGGAGGCTGCTTCGGATTCTGTGTCTTCCTCTCTCTCAAAACTAAACATTAAAGAAAAATTTAAACTTTGATTCTAAGGGATAATATCTTGCTTTATGTCACTCACATATTTAGTGGCTAAATTAATTCACCTTCCCACTCTGAATTTCAGATTCAAACTTAATATCCTTGGGGCGCCTAGGTGGCTCAGTCAGTTAAGTGTCCAACTCTTGGTGTCAGCTCAGGCCATGATCTCATGGTTGTGAGTTTGAGCCCCACTCTGGACTCTGCACTTACAGTGCAGAGCCTGCTTAGGATTCTCTGTCTCCCTCTCTCTCTGCCCCCAACCCACTTGTGCTCTCTCTCAAACTAAACCAAAAAAAAAAAAAAAAATTAAACTTCAGGTCCTCTTTGGGTTTAAATATACAGCACTAGGAGGGGTGCCTGGGTGGCTCAGTCATTTAAGCATCTGACTCTTGATTTTAGCTCAGGTCATGATCTCATGGTTCATTGAGTTCAAGCCCTATGTTGGGCTCTGCGTTGACAGTGTAGGGCCTGCTTGGGATTCTCTTTCCCTGTCTCGACTCCTCCCCTACTCATACTCTCAAAATAATACTTAAAAACATAAATATACAATACTTGTATATTCAGTTGTTGAATTTCAAGGAAACCATCATGGCAAAATGCTCAACACTCCTTTTTTCTTAAAATTCAACATGAAAGGGGCACCTGGGTGGCTCAGTCGGTTGAGCATCCGACTTTGACTCAGGTCATGATCTCATGGTTTGTAAGTTCCAGCCCCACATCGGGCTCTGTGCTGATAGCTCAGAGCCTGGAGCCTGCTTCAGATTCTGTGTCTCCCTCTCTCTCTGGCCCTCCTCCACTCATGCTCTGTCTCTCTCTCTCAAAAATAAATAAACATTAAAATTCAACATGAAAAAGTTAAAAGAAAATGTCACCATAAAAGACCTTTTTCCTTATCACTGTGTGAGGTGATGGATGTTAACTAAACATTGTGGGTATCATTTCACACTATATACATTTATCAAATTGATATATTGCACACCTTAAACTTATGCAGTTATAGGTCATTTATATCTCCACACAACCAGAAGAGAAAAAAGACTTTCCCATATAGAAATATGTAGACAAAGACTTACAATAATGTTATCTGTATATGCTAGAGCTAAAATTTTGTATTTAAAAAAATGTCATAATGCAGTATCACATAAATAAATGTACTAGAAAGCTTAAAAATAGCTTTTGGGACAGTTATACTGGCCTTATTACATTTTGAAGTATTATTCCAAAACCACATGTCAATCCTGTCTTTGACATTAGATTTTTGTTTTTAGAACTATCACTTAACATTACCAAATGGAAAATTTTTCTTTGGTGGGGAGGGGTCTCCTAGCATACAAAATGGTAAAACTTACCCCATGTTATGCTTCCCTGAGCCTTAGAAAAGCCGTTTAGTTTCTCAACAAGTTGTATTCAAAGCAAATATTCACAATTTTGTTGGAACTGCTGTGGATTCTGAATATGTGGGGGAAAAAATTTATAGACTTCAATGTACCACACCATCATATTAACCACTACACCACCATATTAACCAACTGTTTTCCACTCCAAAGTTGCTGAGAGCAAAACTGTTTAGTAATAAAAATTAGTTCAAAAGAAAATTATTTACAGGAAGAAAAATGCATTCTTGTCCACATCTCGAAATACAGCTTTTAATAGACATCATCAGTATATTTTAGACATCTTCATTTCTTGGAAGTGCCTTGAATCAGACTCATTCAAAAAGGAACAGCTGTTTGCAAGTAGAAAGAACACACTAAACAAAATAAAAAACAATAAACCCATTAGAAAAAAACTGAGCCTTAGACTTTAAGATTTCTTTGTTTTTTAAAGAGAAAGTCAATTAATTGCCACCTGGTTCCTTTATGCTCAAGTTAGAACCAAAAATGCAGAGCACCCTCAAAAGGCTTTTCTGTTAAGATTATTTCCAGTATGGAGGTTTCACTTCATAATGTTATGAAGGGCTTATGTGTTTGTGTTTATTCATGGATGCCATATTGGAGCATAACTAATACCTCCCAGAATAGGGGAAGTGGGTCATATACCAAAATAATCCCCTAAGACCTTACTGATTACAATGCCCCATGATTAAAAAAAAAAAAAAAAAACTAAATATTAGGTATTATATATTAAGTATTGTTATTCCATAAATGCCCAAGAAACTTAGGCTAGAGCATTACCCACAGGGAAAACTTAAAACTACATGATCAAATAGCCCTTTTTGTTCCATAATAAATTTGAGAACATGTGTACTTTTTTATTAAAATCTGGTCAGAGATGCCTTTTCCACATTTTCAGAATATACCATAAATCTTATTACACGCAATGAAGTAGAATATGAAGAAGCTATCTTAAAAATCTGAGTCTTCGCAAAGGAAAAATGAGGACCATTATTTTTTTAATTTGTGTATCAGTGACTGCAAAGATTATAATTTTCTTTTATAAAGTGGAGAAATATAAATATACAGGCAATTAGGCTGATTAGTACAAGGTTTTGCTTGAAAATAAATCACTACATTTCACATAAAATACTAAATTATCTAAAGACAAAGAATAGAAAATAAGATTTTTTTAAAAAGAAATTTTATCTAAATTAGCTATGTCCTTTTGCAAAATAGTTTTATTATACAATGCCTGGGTGAAGAGAAAAGGCCTCAAGGAAAAAAAATGTATAGATCAAGTTAGTATCACTGACAAAACCTAAACATCTATGCTACAATAATGGAAGGGAATATGGACAGAATACGGTATTTCAGTAAAACCTGAAATAGAAGTTTACTACTTATAATAACAAACACACAAATATTTCATTTGGTTTAAAAAATAGTATGTAATTATTCAAAGCACTTTCAGATATCTGATTACTCAGTTCTGTGTTTGCAAATCAGTCCTGTTTTCTTTTATACCCCTACACTACATTTATACATGCATTTAAGAAACTATAGATTAAAGAGCATGTTGCATTTTAGAGTACAATCTGAATAATCACACAGACATGGACCAACATTTATTACAAACAGGAAAAGAGCAGATCTATAAGAAAAGAGTACAGATGTTTTTAAAAAGAGACTGCAAGTTGAAGTATAGAAAAGAAATAATTTATATGATAATGCAATAATTTTATCTGCATTTAAAAAATCACATTGCTCAAAATATACAAAACATTATAACAACAGTAGTTTGAACTGCTACTTAGAGATATTAAAACAGTATCGACAGTGGAGAAGTTTATTTCAATTTAGGTCATTCATGTTCCATCCTGAGTTCACTTCCATTTTCCAAGAAGAAAGGTATTTTTTAAGAGTCATTTTTCCCAAGTAGAAAGGTTATTTTGAAAAACTGAAATGTATACTTTACAACCCATTTTAATAAGGATTCATGTTTTTAAAATCTTTTAAAATAAAAAGCCATCAATTCTCTATATACTTTTATTAAAGAATTACAGCTTTCACAGATAGCAAGATACATTGTTGCTATTACCAGCAGCATTACCTTCTTCATTTCTCCTTCAGCTACCAATAAAAACCATCATCCTTTTGTAGAAAAATTTCTTATGAATGTGGCCTAATTCAAAACAAATTACTCCTAACAGTAAAATATTGTAGCTTATGTGCTGTCACATTGATTACCTAGCTATATGAATAGCTACAGAAGCCACAAAGGGAAAAACAACTTAAAGAATATGGCAAAACTATAAATTTTCGCAGTTTTGTGATACTTAGTAACCCTTTTAACCACCCTAAAAAGTGGGTATTTACAGAGCACTGAGGCTTTGACTGGGTATCCCACTTAACTCTGGTGTTTCTATAGAATTAATATGTACAACACTAAAGTAATCTGGCTTAATTTTGAAATTATATAATTATAACAAATACACAGATATTGGTTCTAAGTGCCCTTTCATTAGAACAAGAGAATTTTATATCCAACAATTTCTATGCTTTAGCAAAAAATTAAAAGTGGGTAATGAATTAAGGATGATAGTTCAATAAAGCTCAAATTTTACACAAGTAGCTAGGTATTATAAATGCCACTGATATGAGAAAAGCTGATATACTTGCAAATACTGAAAATATCAGATTAGTGTCACTAACTCCTTTCCTAAAAATTATTTATATTATGCTCTCATTTGCAACTTATGTTTCAAATTTAAAAGCAAAAAAACAAAAACAAAAAACAAAAAACCCCAAAACCGAAAAACTCATTTTTGCTACTTGTTCTTAGTAGGACTTACAACTTTCTCTGGGGAAGCAAATTATCTGTTGTTATTAATGATGTATGTATTTTCATTAGAAAAGTACTAAATGTATTTGGACTCACACACATTGGTTTAACTGACCATAAATAAACAAAACATAATTTTCCCGCCATGAAGTACTGAGTTACAACAAATGTATTAAAAAAACTTTATTTTCTTGAGAGTGCATACAAAATGTTATGTAAACACTGTTAGTATTACCTTTAAAGACATTCTAATTATTACTTCAGATTTTAATGTATTATAAAGAGGTTATGTGTCTCCTCCAGAAATATTAAAGGCCACACTGGGTGAAATGACTAAAGAAAACTTTAGCCTCTTACAGGCTAAACAAAGTACAAAATGTGAAAATAAAAAAATAAAGAGCAAATCAGGAAAAGAGAAAAACACAGCTCCGGGTATGCATTTCTAAATCAGCAATTTTAACATTTTAATTCCTAAACCAAAAATGTAAATTTTACAAAACACACATATAAATATATATATATTCTTTACCATTTTTTCTCAAAAGATGTTTTATACATACATTCATATTTATGTGTGTGTGTGTATGTGTGTGTGTGAAATAACTGCAAATCTTACCAATTAAATAAATCGGGCAACTGCTAGCAGCTCTGAAATATTAAATGAAATGAGCCTATTATTTAGACAATTTCAGCCTTGAAAGAACATGTGGTCCGTCTTAGAATTCTTTTTTATAATGCATTTCATATCTTTAGTTAGGAAATGGGAGAAACAGACTCATTCAGTTCCTACAGAATGGAGTATCTGCCAGTTTCAGTTTAACTTATAATAAAATGCACAAATACCTGAATATTTGAGAACTTTCTAAAACTAAAGTACTACTTCATTATATAAAAACTACTATGCATCAATTATGTTCATGTCTGATGAGTTTGCATATAAGTTAATGTGTTTGTAAAATCAAACCGAAATGTAGACCAAGTACAGATGATCCACGGTTCCTTGATTTAATGAGTATTACAAAGCAGCACTGGGTTCAGCACACTTCAGACAGGCCTATTCACTCACCTGGTGAATTCCATGTCAGTCTACTCTGATGTTTAAATATATTAAGGAAAGAAATGGTCCCAAAGGGTAACTGATGAAACCTTAAAGTCTTGGGCCAAATCCACAACCAAACTCCATGTAAGGTACAATCTCTCCCACACATACAAACACACATACCACATACACAACCACACACAAAAAATTTAATACACACACACAATGTTCCTGTTATTGTCCAGTAATCTCCCCTCACCCCAAAGTAATATACTATAAACCATAGCACAAATACAGTAAGTACACTGTAGCCTCAATTTAAACTGGCTGTTGGTTGGGTCCATTATGAGGAACACATCACAGGTGACACTGTGTCGTGTTAAACTCTGTTTAGTACTGCTGATGACTAAAGCCCTTTAAACAGGTCCAAAACAGACCCATAGATTATCAAATTTCAGTTATCATGGAGAACGTTAAGATGAGGCTGCAGTGTATTTGATTATGTTGAGAATTTATAACATTCAAAATAAGAATATTTCTTAGTATTATAAATTATAAAAAGAAATGGATAGAATTTTCAGCATAATGTGGATATCAATTATTCCCATCTCACCCCTTCCATCCCATTAATTTATAATCTGAAAGATGATTACTTGGTGCTATTGTTATCGATACATTAATGCTTTATTATCATCTTGACTGCTAACCTCAGTTGTCAAAAATGAACATTTCCCTTCTAATCATAATCAAGAATGAGGCCCTTACTCTTTAAAATAAACATGCCTGACTTAAAATTTCAAGACAGTTAGAAAGCAAGGAAAAAAAAAAATCAAAGTATCACTGGGTGAATTATGATTACACAAATTTGAATCACATTAGCTTATTCCCAAATAATGGAAACTTTATCCCCTTAAAAAAACTTTAAATTACTGAAGTGCTTACATTTATTGACAAACCATGCATTTTCACAAAATTAAAACCTGAAACAATTTTTCACCTACATGTTTCACCACTCAATATACCCTATAAAACTAAGTTAACATTTCCATATTTTCTCATAGTACCATTCATATTAGTTTGTAAGTAGGAATAAAAAGAAAAATGAGTTCTAAATAAATGACACAGGAGGCAATAAATTGACACATGACAAGTAAATAAAAGGCTAAAGCACTCCAATACCATTGAAACTGTTTTAATGTTGTTGCAACTCCAAAATGCAACAATCATCAGCTTGTAAAGACCCAAATTTCAAAAATTCACTTTAATTACTCCTTCATACCTATTTTACAAAATAAAGGCAAGAGACATTTAAATCCTCCTTGTCCTAGTTGTGCTATCTATGTTCCTAACTTGTTTTCTATCACACTAGTGTATGCTGCAATTCCCATCAGATGCTATATAAGAAAAAATAAAATAAAATATTAACCTCTGCTTCAATGTATAGTTTCCAGAATCTGCCAGAACTGGGGAACTGGGCAACAAGGCGTTCATAAGTCTTCCGTGCTTTGTCTATAGGTTGATTCTAAAATTGAAAACCAATAAACAGCATTTACAATGTTAGGATTATGAAAATATTATTTACTGCAGAACCAAGTAGTGTGATTGGACCCATAGAGAAGGAAATGTAATCCTATATCACTAAACCTGTGCCTCTCGAATGAGAATGCTCCAAGCGTCAAGGTCATATGGATTCTCTTCTAATTTCTTTTCAGCTTTCTTCACCTTCTCTGGGACATACTCAGCTGCCTGGGGGAAAGAAAAATAACAAACTGATGTTACTGTTTTAAAAATTTCATGCCTAAATTAATCCAAGCACAAGATTATCAGTCTCTAATATAAAAGCATAAAAATGTCCTCTTACAAAAGAGGCCTGCATTTTCTATAATCTATATTATGCTATCATAAGTCACCTGCATAAAAACAAAATCTAATGATCACATACTTTTAAAAAACATTTTAAAATTGAAACCCATTTTTCACATTAAATATTACAGAGCAGCCGTTCTCAAACTCTGTGGTCTAAAAAACATTTTAAAATTTAAACCCATTTTTCACATCAAATATTACACAGCAGCCGTTCTCAAACTCTGTGGTCTTAAGACGGACCCCTTTTATACCCTTAAAAATTACTTGGTATGACAAAGAGCTTTTCGTTTATGTGATTATTTCAATATTTACTATATTAGAAATTAAAATGGAAAAATGTTAAATATTTATTCACGTACTAATAATAAAATTATTTGCATGTTAACAAATACTTTTAAGAAAAATAAATTTAAAAATTCAGTCAATACCCTTGTATTATGTATTTTCAAATCTGCTTAATGTCCAATTGTTTTAAATGTAGCTGGATTTTTATATCTGCTTCTGCATTCTATCTGTTGTGATAGCACATGTAAAAATTCCACTGTACTCTCATGAGAGATTAAGAGTGATAAGGCAAAAACGTCTTAGATTTATTATGGAACAGTACAAACTCACAGAATGAACCTCTGAAAGTCTTAGGAATCCCTGGGGTCTGTGGACCAACTTTGAGAAACACTGCTATAGAGCATTCATCCTGAGCCACAAAAAGGAAAAGCATGAAATGACATGGAAATTTTATTTTTTTATTTGAGACAGAGACAGAGAGACGGAAGGGCGGAGCGGGGGAGGAGGGAGAAGGAGAGAGGGAGAAAGAGAATCTTAAGCAGGCTCCACATTCAGCATGCAGCCTGATACAAGGCTCAATCCATGCCCCTGGGATCATGATGTGAGTCAAAATCAAGGAGCAGGCATTCAACCAACTGAGTCACCCAGGTGCCCCTGGAAATTTTATTTTGATGTAAAGATTTTAAAAACAGGACTCACAAATGATTTATACAGCATCACTAAAACTATAAAAGAAACTTGCAGTAAGAGATTTATAAGACTGTACTAAAATGTCTAGTGGTAATGTGTGGGTGATGGGTGGTAGTTTTATTTTTATTATAGAAATATAATCTTAAAAAATTAATGCCTAAAATAGTAGCTAGCACCTGAGGCAAAAATACAACTACTCAAATTGTTGTTCAGAATACTACTATGTACCACAAAAAGAAACTGATATTCAAATAAGTCAGATACATGTTAACCTATAAAAGTTTTGTCTTTTTGCAGGACTTCTTGAAATCTGTAATATGGCAATACACAATAATGTTCGAGATAGACAGGGAAACACTGCCGCTAAGAGCTTTCTTTTTTTCCTTTCTTCAGTGGCAATTAATATCTCATAGAAAATTACTGTCAAAACTCCAGTTGGGAAAAAACACTTTAAATTATGAGTTTAGAAAACAAAATTACCAAGGAGAAATAATACTCTCTTCTTTGGAATAAATTATTTAGAAAGAAAAACATGTTTTAAAAGATTAATGTAAATTTATATCAAAATTATGATGTTTTACTAATATACAAGAGCTTCGTAAGCAGGCCAGCTTAAGAAGCTAAAACTGGAAAAATTTAATGAAGAGGACTACTGGCTCCAACCATATGTTATAACACAAAATGACAAGGCAAGTTTGGTAATGGTGACAAACCAATCACTGGTTCAAGATGATTAAGAAAGAGAATGATATATGGAAAATGAACAAATAAAGGTGATATTTTAAATCAGAATGGTAGATTATTTAATGTACAGTGTTAGAATAACTGCAGTCAACTTTATCAAAATAAAGCTGAATTACTATTTTATCCTTTCTACCAAAGTAAATTTCAGATAGATCAAAGATTTAAACACAACAAAAAAAGAACTAGAGGAAAAAATAACTGAAATGTATCTGTGCATAGAAAAAACTTTTCCGGGGTGCCTGGGTGGCTCAGTCAGTCGAGCGTCTGACTTCGGCTCAGATCATGATCTCGGGTTCTTGAATCTCTTGAGGTTGAGCCCCACATGGGGCTATGTGCTGACAGCTCAGAGCCTAGAGCCTGCTGCGGATTCTGTGTCTCCCTCTCCCTCTGCCCCTCCCCTGCTCATGCTTGCTCGCGCGCGCTCTCTCTCTCTCTCAAAAATGAATGTCAAAAAAAAAAAAAGAAAAAGAAAAAGCTTTTTAGAAGCCTTTGAAGAGTAAACTTAATTCAGTGTAAATTTGTGCATGAAAAAGTATTACAGTCAAAGTCAAAAGACTAACCTAAAAAACATCCCAACTTATTTGGCATAGTACTAAATTTATTAACGTACAGTCAATAAAAGACCAGCAGCTCAGAAAGAAAATGGGCAAAGTACTGAAACAGTTCCCAGAAAGAGAAGTTAACAATGACCTTTAAACACTCAAAAGAAATACCAATGTAAACCGTAAGACAGAGACCAAAGTGTTTTACAATCAACATTGCACTGGCAAGGGTATATAAAAAGACATTCTCACATTGTTGGCAGGGGCAAGTAATCTGATCAAAATTTAACATGAATGTCTGACCCTGAATTCCACTCCTGGCAACTTCTGCACACATGCCCAAAGATGTGTACTAAATAAAGAGTCAAGTACTTGGCTGTTTGCTGTTACATAAAACTAGAAGTAATTTAAATAATCATGTATACAACAACTGGCTAAATATAGGACTTTGCAGTCACTAAAAAGAACAGAGCAAGACAAGTCTATAGATAGTAACATGGAACTATTACCATAACACTGCGTCAAAAAAAATTGGAGGTGAGCTGGGGAGAGACAGACACACACACTTACTTTACAATGTATATACTCTTCTGTTTAAATTTTTACTATTCACCTTAAAAGTATTTGCTCAGTGCTTAATATGTGCCACACATTGTTGACAGGACACGTGAGATACAACAAATAAAGACTTTTACTTTCAAAGGATTTATTTACTTCTTGAAAAAAAAATTAAAAAACTATCTTAAAAGAAAACTAGGAGTTGGGCACCTGGGTGACTCAGTCAGTTAAGCGCCTAACTCTTGATTTCAGCTTGCTTCAGGCTATGCGCTGACAGAGGGAGCCTGCTTGGGATTCTCTCTCTCTCTACCCCTTCCCCACTCACATGGACTCACTCTCTCTCTCAAAATAAATAAACGTAAAAATAAAATAAAACTAGGATCTTAGTTTGTAAGATACCAACTATAATAAAGTGTTAATGATAAAATAAGAAGTAAACCTGATACAAGTACTTTAAATCAGCAAGTAAAAAACAACTAACCAATACCAGCTTTAGTTAAATCAACGCTAACAATTAGGGTTTCAAAGCAATCTGATGGGAAGGCAAATCATGATCTGAAAATTAACCAACCAAATTAGATAATGTATATCACAATCTGTAAAACAGCAGAGAAAACTCAGGAAACAGTGTCTAATACTCAAGTGCCAAAATTGCAGCAAAAAGCATAAATGTCTCCCTGCTAAATGAAACAAGCCATTCCCTTAGTGATTCTCAAGCCTGGCAGCACATTAGAACCACCTGGGTGAAAGAGGATTTTAAAAAGATGCTCAAGCCCCACTATCTAGATCAATTAAATCAGAATCCCTAGGAACTGGCCTGGACCATCACTACTTTTATTTTACTTAAAAAAATTTTTTTTAATCACTACTTTAAAAAAATTCCCCAGATGGTTCTAATGTGCAGTCTCAGTTGAAACCACAGCTCTCTGAGGGTTTCATAACCCTTTGTAGTACCCCAGAACTTTCTTACAGTCTAGTGAAGCCTGTGGGCTCTTTCTCATAAGTGTTCTTTTTTTCCCCCCAAAGTAGGTACTACACCCAACATGGGGCTTGAATGCACAACATCAGAAGTTGTTTCCTCTACAGACTGAGCCAGCCAGGCACCCTTCTAAGAATAATGTTCTTAAATACACAAAATAAACAGATACCTCAAAGGAAACCAATTACATTGAAATATAATTACTGAAATATTTTTAAACAAAGTTTTACACAATAACAGACACAACACATTAAATAAGATCTAGCAGTCAGTCTAATGATAAGGGCAACAATATTTGGAATATTTATGTCCAATTACAGCTGTTGCTAACACTGCTAATGTAAAGGTATCTTGCCTACATTCATAAGGAAAGGATCAATTTCAGTTAGACATTAGTAAAAACAAAGAGTTTTCCATACAACTTCATAGAATCCCTACAATTCTATCCAGACACCTGGGGGATGGGGTTACAATGGACTAAGAACCGATGCAAATGATGTTGGAGATCAGATGTAAAAAAGTTTTTGAGCATCTACAATGTAAAGCATTAATCATTCTTTGTTAAGTAATAACCCCATTTCATAACAAGAAATATAAACTACATGAATCTACCCAAAGTCTAGTTAGAATCTGACAGAACCATAGCTCAGCTCTTTTCAGACTCTGTTACATCCCTAAATATTTTCCTCTTGCCAAGGATGCAGTTAAATGTTCATAAAATAATTTACATAGATAATTCTCAATCAACTATATTAATTAACAAGAAAGCTACCGAAAGTAGCCAAGAATATAGTCTAGTAGTTTTGCGCAATGGATAGCACATTGGACTTCTAGTACTTTGGGCCACATTTAATTCCTACAATAAAAAGTCATTCATCATCATGAACCAGTTAGGTGGCCAATGGCACAATATTTTTGTTCTCTGGCCTGGGCATATTTCCATATGGCAAAGGAAAATTGAACAGTTTTCTACTATCCACAAGGAGACTGGACCTCCACAAGGAATGGAATTGTGTTACTATTTCCTAAATCTTTTGCCCAAAGGAATAGGTCACTTTAAGAAAACTTAGGACAAGTTTCCAGTGCTCACTTGTAATGGAATGAGTTCAGAACTCAGCTTGCTTAGTGTAGCAAAAGAACAGCTGTCCCATAGTTACATGGCCCCAAAATTTATTACTATAAGAAACTCTATTACAAATCCAGCTTTTGCCTTTGGAATAAACTACAATCCTATTACCATTCTTTAAGAATGTTAATGGGCAGTGGGATGGAACCCCAATAAGCAGAACAAAAGATGGACTAGTTCCCAAGGCATGCACATTACCAATGATACCAGAACTTTGAGAACTCCTTTGATTTGCAAAATTTTAAAAATCAGAAAAATTACACAATTGTATGGAGTATACGGAGATACATACCAACACATACTATTTCAAATGGGTACAAAACCCAGAAAAATTATGAACTAGATGATATATTTTTTTGTATAGGGACAAGATGTTACTCAGGAACTGTCTCTAGCATCTGTTCTATGAACTATTTTTCTAGTAGTAGCATACTGCTAAAATTAACAACTTATTTTCTTTGGTTACAACAGTAATCAATTTACAACTGGCTAAAAGTCTGAAGGTAGGGTAAATCCATTGTGTGTTCAATCTTAAAATTTTCTTTAATAATGGCTTTTTGGAGACATAATCATATAATTCACTCATTTAATGTATACAATTCACAATAAGTTTTTTAAAACATTTTATCACCCAACAAGAACCATACCCATTAGTCATTATAATTTCCCAATCCCCTAGTCCTAAGCAACCACCAAACTATTTTCAGTCTCCATAAATGTGCGTGTATTTCATGTGAATGAGATTACATAACGTGTTTCTGACTTGCATTTTGAGTGTTTTCAAAGTTCGTGTTTTATCACGTATCAGTACTTTCCTCTCTAATGCCAAATATTTCATTGTATGGATAATCCCACATTCTGTTTATCAGTGATGGCCATTTGGATTGTTTCCAGTTAAAAAAAAAATGATTTTGCGGGGGTGCCTGGGTGGTTCAATCGGTTAAGCATCTGATTCAGCTCAGGTCATGATCTTGCGGTTTGTGCGTTCGAGCCCTGTTTCGGGCTCTGTGCTGACTTCTCAGAGCTTGGAGCCTGCTTTGAATTCTGTCTCCCTCTCTCTCTACCCCTCCCCCCATTCGTTTTCTCTCTCAAAAGTAAATAAACATTTAAAAAAATTAATATAGAAGGATTTTTTTAGGTTTATTTATTTTGAAAGAGCCCATATGAGTGAAGGGCAGAGAGAAGGAGAGAGAATCCCAAGCAGGTTCTGCACTGACAGCAGGGTTCGATCCCATGAACCATGAGATCATGACCTGAACCAAAACCAAGGGTCAGACACTTTACCAACTGAGCCACCCATGTACCCCGGATTGTTTTCAGTTTTTGAGTAGAGTTCATTTTGTGTTTTGTTATTCTTAGAGATATATGTATACACACACACACACACTCCTACAGGTAATATTGTTAGGTTATATGGGAATTCTATTTTTAACATTTTGAAGAACTGTCAAGACTGTTTTCCAAAGTGACTGAACCATTTTACATCCCCACGAACAGTGTATGAGGGTTCCAATTTCTCCACAACCTCACCAACAGTTGTCTTTTGATGACTATAACCATCCTACTGGGTATGAAGTGGTAACTCATGGTGGTTTTGATATATATTTCTCTGATGGTGAACCAAGTTCAGCATTTTTTGATGTTCTTATTGCCCATTTGCCTTATCGGCCTACCCAGATTCTTTGCCCATTTTTAACTGGGCTATCTTTTTATTGTTGAATTGCAAGAGTCTTTTGTATATTATAGCTACAAATCCCTTATTAGATACCAGATTTACAAAAATGTTCTCCTGTTAGGTGAGTGTTTTCACTTTCCATGCTTAACCTTTTGTTTGTCATGTGAAGCTAACCCAGAGAAAGAGAACTTGACAAGACACCATGCACTTTCAATGGTCCTCAAACTTTTTGTGAAGCCTTAGTTTGCATTCTTAAAAATCGAAGATCCAAAGAAAAAATTTTTACATGTGGGTTATATCAATATCATTAAAAATTAAAATGGAAAAAATTTGTTAATTCACTTTAAAATAAAACAATTTTATTTAAAAATATTTTCCAAAACAAAAAAATAATTAGTGGAAATAATGGCAGTTTTATGGTTTTGTGATTCTTTAATGTCCGGCTGCATAGAAGACATTATCTGCTTCAGCTTTCAGTCTATTGCAATATATTGTTTTGGATGAAATATGACTATGTAACTACAGTTATGAAGTACATGACTACGTACGTAGTTGGAAAAGGGAAAAGCACTTTTAATACCATTTTTGAATCATTGGTAGTCTCTGAGAAACTAAATTAAGCTTTACTAAAACTGCAAACCAGTTTCTATATGGCAGCTTAACTAATTTAGGAGGTTGGATAATTGGGGATGGAAGGGGGGGAAATGACAAACACGATTAACGGCTGAAAGAATAAAGTAATCTAATTTCTTCCTTCCATTCCCACCAGGGAAGTAGAAATATAACTTTCACAGGGGAAAAAAAGGGAAGGGGGGATAGGTCTCATTCAAATAGCTATTTTCATGGTAAATGGGAAGGGTGTTATGCTAGAGGTCATACCAACATTCAATTAAAATGGAGACCAATGAAAATTTAATCCAACTGATAATTATCATAAGTATGGGGAGAAGGTGGTAAAATTAAAAAGATTTAAATGTATGTAAATATCTCTTGACCATGACCAACAGAACTAGAGGATGAGTCTCAAATAGAGTTCTGTAATGAGTATTTTCCACTAATAAGGGTAATGGCTAAATACAGTAGAGGGAGGAAAATTTTTGTAAAATAGTATCAAAAGTCTAACCATCCTCAAATAATCTGCAATATTTTTCTCCACTTATTTTATCAAGAGTGTATTGGGGCGCCTGGGTGGCTCAGTCGGTTAAGCATCCGACTTCAGCTCAGGTGACGGTCTCGCGGTCCGCGAGTTCGAGCCCCGCATCAGGCTCTGGGCTGATGGCTCAGAGCCTGGAGCCTGCTTCAGATTCTGTGTCTCCCTCTTTCTCTGCCCCTCCCCCGTTCATGCTCTGTCTCTCTCTGTCTCAAAAATAAATAAATGTTAAAAAAAAAATTTTATTTTATCAAGAGTGTATTCAAAAACAACTTTTAAGGGGCGCCTGGGTGGCTCAGTCGGTTAAGCGTCCGACTTCGGCTCAGGTCATGATCTCACAGTCTGTGGGTTCGAGCCCCACGTTGGGCTCCGTGCTGACAGTTCAGAGCCTGGAGCCTGTTTCATATTCTGTGTCTCCCTCTTTCTCTGACCCTCTCTGTTCATGCTGTCTCAAAAATAAATAAATGTTAAAAAAAAAAAATTTAAAAAACAAAACAAAAAACCCACAACTTTTAAGGTTCAGGTATCTTTAACCCGTAAGTGGTTTGCAAACTTTCATTTACATAAAAATCACCTGTGGTACTTGTTTCAAATGAAGATTCTCAGCCTCACTAACAGAATCTGTTATACTAAGTCTGAAATTGGGGTGTAGGTACCTATACTTGTATAAAGCACCTAAGTAATTATGATTCAATGGACCATGAACTCCGTTTGGAGAAATACTATCTAATCTACATGTCCTGTAATACATTTTTCGAAATGTTGTTTCCTTAAAAATAAAGTGGCATCAGACCTAAGTCATTCCATTTTTTTCCTAAAACATAATAAAGCTGCATGGACTATACTATCTATATGAAGTTTTAATTCTCCCTTGGTAGTTAACCTTTATTTATAATTAAAAATAGACTAGAGTAACCCTTTGCAAGACTATCTGCAAGTAGTAACCAAGAAGATTCATACGCCTAGACAATGAAGCAGTTTATGTGACAGGTGATGTTAGGACTGAATGCCAGCTTAGTCCTGTGTGCCTTTACCAGTGCAATGGAACTCTACCAGATTTTTGGTATCCTGCATATAATCCCTTCAATCCTTCCAAAGACTAAAAATCTAAGAAACATGTAAACAATTCAAAACTTAAGAAAAAGTAGGCCAAAGATTATTGGCCCAAATGACACATATCACATTTCCTTATTAAATTTGCTTATTCATTCCCTAGGAAACAGATGCAAACTACAAATAAAAAATTGAGTCTTTTAGAATTTAAAAAATGTAGCTTTAGACCAAATGTAGCCAAGATATTAATTCTCTAGATTAAGTAAAATGTTAGAAAAACATCAATTAAGAAATAGTTTTGTCCTTCTGGCTTTAAGTATTTACTGATTATAAGCTATCCACTAATCTAAAAATTTACTAACTCAAATTCCCCTTCCTTTTTTTAAAAATACATTTTAAAGAGAAAGAGAGAGAGAGAGTGCATGCGCTAGAGTGTGGGAGACTGACAGAGGGAGAGAGAGAGCATCTCAAGCAGGCACCACGCACAGCATGGAGCCCAATGAATGCAGGGCTCAATTCGAAAGACCCTGGGATCATGACCTGAGATGAAATCAAGAGTTGGATGCTCAATTGACTGAGCCACCCAGGCGCCCCAAATCTCTTTTTACATCAATTCTCACACCATTACCAACTGTCCAGCAAAACAAAAAGACTCAAATTCACAGCAAGGTCTTGGCTAAAGAGAAATAAAGATTTAGAGACAATGGTAGAAAAGCTCAAAACTAAGAATTTTGTTTGGCAATGGTCCACTTAATAGGTACAAACATCTGAACACAGATTTTGCAACTCTGGGAAGTCTATCTGGGATGTAAACTATACTCCCCGAAACGCCTATATTCTTAATGTTGAAGGAATGCAATCTTTCTTAACACAGCACCTTTCTGTTGTACTTCTAAAGAAAACCAATACTTCCATAAATACAGATCAATCTCACTTAGGAACAATGACTGCCAACTATAGTATTCTACACAGTCGAAATATTAATAAAGATGAACTCAATTTTAGCTGCCCAAACTGTTATACTAAGTATCACAACACGAGGGAGGAAAGTAAGAAAGACTATTACAGAAAGATTGTTAAAAACAGAAAAGAATAATTGGGCCCAAGAACAATTGGGCCACGATGTGTATCATCTAATACACATACCTGGCCTTTCCCCCTCCCTATTCCTAACTGCCGCCCACATCTACTTTGGCTTTGAAATTGTCCTGGTGCTATCATTACCTTTTAACCACTGGTAAGTATTAATGGTACTCAGCAAAGCCCTAAACAAGGTTTCAGGCTTCAACACTTGTATATATTTCATCTTTCTTCCTTCATTAATAAAGCAAAACAAGGATTAATCTTTTTAATTACTACCGGTAATTATGCTTCTTCAAGTCATGCAATTTTTCCAAAGTGAGGATCATTTTGTTTATATTATAGGCCTTCCTAATTCTAGGTAGGTTATAGATTGTTTTAAAAGTGAAGTCTTATTTCTATTTTTTTTTTTTTTTTAACGTTTATTTTTGAGAGACAGAGCGCCAGTGGGAGACACAGAATCTGAAGCAGGCTCCTGGCTCTGAGCAGTCAGCAAAGACCCCAACGTGGGGCTCAAACTCACTGTGAGAGATCATGACCTGAGCCAAAGTCAGACACTTAACCCACTGAGCCACACAAGTGCCTCGTGTCTTATTTCTAAAAGACGAGTGTAGAAACAGAATTTTAAGGATTTAAAGGTTCATATGAATTGGCCTGGCTGAGAACATCTCTCTCCATCCTCTTATCTAACACAACTTTAGGAACCACCACTTTTACACCCAAAATATTTTACTCTGTATTATTTGTCCATCTGTCCTCCCAAGATTAAACTCTTTGAGAATTTGTACTGTATTGCACAGAGCCTAACTGCAAAATTCATCCATTCATTTATCAAACACCTTTAAATATCAAAGAGAATTTCCTAGATTCCTAGATGCAAGGATGAATAAATAAGGCCACCCCTTCAACTCAGGCCTAAACCCAGTGGAGGAACTCTAAACAATAGCTAAATGCTGTAAGGGTAGTGCACAAAGTAAAATGAAGTTAAGAAAGAATGAGATAAAAAACTGAACCAAGCAGTGAAAAAAAACATATGCAAGACAAAAAAAGAGCCATAATTCCACACAGGAACTAGATGTGTTTTCATTAGGGAAGGGGGGGAGGGGACTTACAAACAAAGTTTTGTCACCACGGAACTGGCAAAAAACGGTAATCAAGAATACCCATGAAAACTGCTAAGGTAATTTAAATAGCTCTCTATATGCAAAATGGAACCTTCTCACAAGAGTTAAAAAAAAAAAAAAAACAGAAACAAAAACCAATAAACCTTAGCAGCGATTTTGCTTGTCTACAGTCATTTTCCTCTATCAAAGGGAAATCTAGAGATTCAGTACCAAGAAAGAAATGACCATGCATAGTTTTGAATAACTAAGGTATCAGGTTTATTCAAAAAAACTTTTTTTTGCGCTTCAATGCTAAAAGGGTAAAAGAAATCTACACCTCCTATCTTGCCAGATTCTTTGTCCATCACATCTCTTGGCATCTTTCTAAAGCAAATGCACAATTCAGAGTGGCTTTGATTTTTTTCTTACTAATCTTCAGCTTTGTTTGGTCTCTTTTTCTTGTCTATCATTGTAGGTACTCTCTTTTCCTATAAATATTCACTGACCAGTTAAAAGGTTACTGAAGAACACAATATCAACCCACAAATTACTAATTGCAAAGGGGAAAATAATCCTTCACAAGGAAGAAACCCAGCAGTCATCACCCTACCGAAAGCAAACTAGTTGATTTGTATTGTCAACCAAGTCACTATTGAAGGTATCATTTAATTACCACTTCAGTTAAAATTGAATAGTACAATATCTGGGATTTGCCTGAAAGCAATGAGGATAGGGAGAGTAAGTGAAAGTATGGGGGAAAAAAGATTAAGTCATCAGTTACAGCTCTATGATAGAAACATCATTCTACTTGTTTGCATGTTTGAAATGTTATCATTACAAACTTAAAGAAAAGATAGTATGTGTTTTAGGTTGATGAAAGAAAGATACAGGAGCCACCATAAAGGTTGGGACAAGTTGAGCATCAAAAAGAAAAATAGCTATTGCTTATTTTTTTCTTTTAATATTTATTTTGAGAGAGAGAGAGACAGAGAGAGACAGAAATGGTGCATGTGAGGGAAAGGCAGAGAGAGGGAGACTGAGGATCTGAAGCAGGCTCTGCGCTAACAGCAGCAAGCCTGTTGTGGGGCTCGAACTCATGAACCACAAGGTCATGACCTGAGCCAGATACTTAACCCAATGAGCCACCCAGCTGCCTCACTGCTTAACACAGTAGATACAGAGAAACCCATGAATCCATAGTGATCTCTTTTATAAAGAAAAACAAAGAAATTTCTTCTTTACAGAAAAGTATGAGCCAGTCAGTAAAGACATAAGAGAATTTTCAAAACGCCATTTGCCACCTCCAATATAATAACTGATTTATTCAAGAATTATCAATCGATGACAAATAATAACTAGTTAAAAGGTTACTGAGGAACACAATACCAACCCACAGATTACTAACTGCAAAGGGGAAAATAATCCTTCACAATGAAGAAAGCCAACAGTCATCACCCTATCCAAATAAACCTGTCCATCACTAATAGTGGAACAACCTAGCATGAAGTGCTTTCTAACATAACACTCTAAGTTACTCTACCCAAAAATATTTAACCCAAATATTACCAAAGCTCTCAGTTTAGACCTAACCAAACACAGTTTTCAGGAAATAACACAAGATGAAGGGTAAAGTTAAACAACAACACACACAAAAATCAAATCAACTCAGAAAATTAGAAGTTTTACTAGAAAATTGTCCTGGGTTCCTCAAACAATAACCCTGGGGAGAAAAATGGGGGAGACTATTCAAGAGACATTAACTAAATGATGCCTGTAAATCCAGACAGATTCTGCCTTAAAAAAAGGAAAAGAAACCCTACGAAACATATTCTTAGGACAACTGGGGACATTTGAACACGGACTGGGCTTTAGAAATGATAGTATTACTATTAATTTTCTGAGGTGAGAAAATGGTATGGTCATTACATAACTGCATCAATGTCCTTATATAAAAGAGTGCCGAAATATATGAGGCTGAAATATGTGTTGGCTTACTTTTAAATAAATATGTATGGAGAGATACAGCAAGTATGGCAAAATGGTTAACAATTGTTGACTGTGGGTGAAGAACTATGTTGCAGGCATTCATTGCACTTTTCTTTCAACTTTTCTCTATGTACTAAACTTCACACTAGAACTTCAGGGTTAATTTTTTTTCTGTAAGTTTTAACCACCTCTGCCATTTAAAACACCACATATCTGAAATATTCGAAGTCATGACATTGCAGTGTCTTTACAATTTTAGATAAACGAAAGAATTAACAAATGAAACCTTAGGAGATCACTCCTTGACTTTCAGGTGACAAACTATTAGCCCAGAAAAATGGTAGGTATACATAAACAGATTTGATATAATTTTGAGAGTTTTCATTCTTGGGCATTCTGACAACATGCAAAATACAAGCACAGAAGATTTCAGTACTGAAATCAGTCAACAAGCAAACACAAAATTTAATTTAGGAAGCTTTTCCTGACCTAATGAAATTTACAATCATACAGACTATTCAAGAGGAACTGCAATTTTGCCTCATCTCTGTTAACCTCCAAGAACAGCCTCTACCTTCTAAGCTGGGGACTTAAAAAAACAAAAACCTAAGTGTAGTTCGTTACCATGGCAACGGGAAATTTCAGGAAATTGAGACCCTGCAGGCTAGCTAGCCTCCATTTTAAACACTATTTACCTGAACATACCATGACTTTAAGTCGAAAAACAAATTGAATGACATCTTTCATAAAATGCCAGTTTCCTCTTTCAAACTAAAAGGTAAATACTACCCTACAAAATTCTGAATAAAGAGCAAAAGAAACAAATCATTTATTTAAATGTCTGAATTTTAAAATATTTGTATGTCACTTATGTCCAGTACTAAAGCAGATGCGTTTATTCACAGTGGCCAAAACAGACTCCTCATTTCCGATTTATCAAATTCTGCATTATGTGTCGGTTGAAAACCGAAAATGAAATGTGGACAAAGAAAAAAAAAAAGAAAACCACAAAATTCCCCAAGTCTCTGCATAACCATGCTCTTACTCCTAGACTGCTTCCTTCTTCATTCGCTCTGGCAAGACACTATTTCTCCAGATCAGTTTCATCTCAAATTATTTTTCAAACTGGTAACCTATTTCTGCGTATATCGGAGTGGGGCAGGAGGAAACGTTGACAAGTTTTTCGAGAACAGCGAGTACACGTTAAAATAATCAATTCCCAAACACCCTAACATCAAAACAAAATGTTATCAAAGGAAGGCATCCCACAGGAGTAGTCCCACGAACCTAAACAGGACGAAGCAGCTTCCTGGCTATTGTCTACATCAAGTATTTGTTCACATTAACGCCTAAGACAGAGAAGCCAAAAAATAACTTCAAATCTCAGTCAGCTCTTGCTCCTCATTCCCACCATTCTTCTGTACCCGGTCCTCTGGGTTCATTAGACCCCGATTCCTTCCTCAGGCGAACATGGCTGGAGTACTCGGACGAACAGAGACGTGGAGAGAAGAGGTCGCCACGAGGCCCCACCACTCTCTTTCCTCACCTGCTCCGGGGCTCCGTCTCCTGACATGGCCTCAGCTGATTAGAAAGTGAGAACTGGCCCGCGATGCGAAGCTAGAAAAGAAAAATTAAACTAAAAGCCACCCAAGCCAGTAAAGTTACCCCCAGCCCAGCGGAGCCAGACCGCCAACACGAATCGCCACCGCCCACTCAGATATGAATTAAAATGGCTGCGCCCCTGCTGGCCGAGGAGAGAGGTGTGGCTTCTGCATTAACTTCCGGGGCAGTGGGCGGGGTTAAAAGCTCAACTCCCCAGTTACTTGGCCGCGCAGAAGCAAAGAGAACCCAGAGGTGGGCCCAAAGCCTGCGCTGACGTCACGACTCTGGGTTTAGGGAAACTGTTGTTGAGCTGGCTACAACCGGCTGGGAGGCGGGAATCTGGTTAGTCTGGAGGTTTGCGCGCCTTTCAGAATTTAATTGTCAAGCTTTAAAACCTGGTTCTTCACTTTTTTTTTCTGAAAAATTTATTTTATTTTTGGGCGTTAACAGTAAATTTTATTTATTTATTTTTATATGAAATTTATTGTCAAATTGGTTTCCATACAACACCCAGTGCTCATCCCAACATGTGCCCTCCTCAATGCCCATCACCCACTTTCCCCTCCCTCCCACCCCCCATGGTTCTTCACTTTTGAAGCCTGATTACCAATCAGTTCAGGCAAACTGGCTATTTTAGGGAGCAATGCTAAGTTTAAATGCCTTCTATGTATTGGAGATAAGGAATACATCGAGGTCTCAGCTAATGTTTTCTATGCTTCCTACGGATGAGAGGAACCGATCAAGCCCACAATAATTTGTACTGTCACCATCTACTATTGTGTCTAAGGCTTATTTCTCATTTTCCTTTTAATTGTGCTTTTATGGGTTTTCTTGGTGGGGGTGACAGGAGGTTGGGTAGGGTTATTTTTGGTTATGCAAAAAAAATTTGTTTGAATTGTTATGTAGTAGAATCTATCAATCTTATTGCTCTGGATTTGGGGACCAAGATAGAAGGGCTTTCTCCATTCCCAGATAATAAATTCAATCATGGTTTTAGTACTTTCTTGGTTTCATTTTTTCCATTGAGATAGTGTTGCTAGAATTGGCAAATAAAAATACAGCACAATCAGCTAATTGAATTTCATACAAATAATTTTTTCTATAATTATGTACCAAGGGGTTAATGTAGGCAACTGTACATTTTAACTGGTAAGCCTACGTTTGGATTTATGATCCATTTAGAGTTTAATCTGGTGTATATTACACAGAATGGATCCAATTTTATCTTCTCCCAAATACAAATTCCATTTTCAAAAATAAATTTTAATGAAAGAGTAGTCTAAAATAAATTAATGACAATATGACATTTTGCTTCTGAATGCTGTGCTTTGCAACTTTCAAGAATGAAGAATATTTTCTGCTTAGCCAACATAATACTATCATACCTAATTAGATTAATCATTCTTTAATATTATCTAATATATACTACATATTCAAATTTTCCAATTGTCCCCAAATTTTCTTCACATCTGGTGTACTTAAATCAAGAGCCAATCCAGGACCACACATTATGTTTGGTTTTTCTGTTTCTTATATCTCTTTTAATCTAAGA
This sequence comes from Neofelis nebulosa, assembly GCF_028018385.1. NCBI lineage: Eukaryota > Metazoa > Chordata > Mammalia > Carnivora > Felidae > Neofelis > Neofelis nebulosa. The sequence continues at coordinate 87,338,378 of NC_080791.1, forward strand.
CAGTTGCTTTTTTCACAACACTGATGTGTTGAAGAGACTGACCAAGCCAGTTAGTTGTCTTTTAGAATGCATGTTCCACGTTATGGATTTGTCTCATTGTTTCCTCATGATGTCATCCCGTAAGTTTCCTGTAAAGGTGTGGTCACTGCCCATTAAGTAACATAAAACTTAATACTGGATTAGGGTGGAGACAGACCGATTCTGTTATATTCTTGCAACTCGAAAGTAATTCTTGGAGCATCTGGGTGGCTCAGTCGGTTAAGTGGCTGACTTTGGCTCAGGTCATGATCTCACAGCTAGTAAGTGCAAGTCCTGCCTCCTGATCTGTGGGTACAGCTCAGAGCCTGGAGCCTGCTTTGGATTTTGTGTCTCCATCTCTCTCTGCCACTCCCCCACTTGCGCTCTATCTCTCACTCTCAAAAATAAATATTTAAAAAAATTATTTGATAAAATTCCACCCAAAGTTATGATTTAAGGAGACGGAAGTCTCCGAGCAGGGCAGGTCAGGGGCAGCCCCAAAGAGTAGGAGGCGAAGGGGGAGCAGGTGCCCTGGTCTGTTGTAGGGGCGCACTTTGGGCAAGAATTGGGAGCAAGAGACTGCAAGGCTAGGCCTGGGAGCAATGGCATCCAAAGAGGCACAAACAGTCAAAAATTTCAACATGGAAAATGACAGCCAGGAAAATGATTAAAAAAAAAAAAAAATGAAAAGGAGCAAGTTGCTAATAAAGGAGAGCCCTTAAGCCTCCCTTTGGAAGCTGGTGAATATTGTGTGTCCAGAGTAAATCATAGGCCCTTCCGTGTTTAGTCAGCCCATCCTTCAGTATAGGTGGGACATGATTCAGAGGCTTGCAGAGCCACAGGCAAGGATGAAAGAAGACAAGATGGGAAGGATTGGGAAGGTGAGAGAGCTGATGGAAAAGCTGAGGGAAAAGCAATTCAGTCATAGTCTGCAGGTAGTTAGCCCTGATCCTCCGCACCGTGACCATCATGATGAGTTTTGCCTTATGCCTCCAATCCTGATGTTTTCCCTGAAGTTAGTGATAACACACACCTGCTTCCTAAACTTACATGTTCTCCGTATACCTTTGTTGTAAACATTGTGGGTCTCCTATTACCAACTTCTAAATGAATGTTGTATTTTGACCCAATCTGTAAGATTCTGTCAGCGGGGGAGTTTTACCCTATTGCATGGCAAAATGCTCATTATATATTGTGAAGTTAACAAAGCAGTTTAAAAAGCCAAGAAAGAAAGAAAGAAAGAAAGAAAGAAAGAAAGAAAGAAAGAAAGGAAGGAAGGAAGGAAGGAAGGAAGGAAGGAAGGAAGGAAGGAAGGAAGGAAGGAAGGAGGAAAGAAAAGGAAATCTCTAACAAAGTAGGAACAGAAGGAAACGTCCCTGTTTGATAAAGACTGTTTCCCAGAAATCTACAGTAGGCCATTTTAAATTATAGTAATGGTCACTTTCTTTTTTTTTTATGCTCTTTTTAAAATCTTTATTTTTTTAATTTACATCCAAGTTAGTTAGCATATAGTGCAACAATGATTTCAGGGGTAGAGTCCTTAATGCCCCTTACCCGTTTAGCCCATCCCCCCTTCCACAACCCTTCCAGTAACCCTCTGTTTGTTCTCCATATTTAAGAGTCTCTTATGTTCTGTCCCCCTCCCTGTTTTTATATTATTTTTGCTTCCCTTCCCTTGTGTTCATCTGTTCTGTGTTTTAAAGTCCTCAAATGAGTGAAGTCATATGATACCTGTCTTTCTCTGACTAATTTCACTTAGCATAATAGTTGGAAACGGCAAGATTTCATTCTTTTTGATTGCCAAGTAATACTCCATCGTATATATATCTACCACATCTTCTTTATCCATTCATCCGTGGATGGACACTTGGGCTCTTTCCATACTTTGGCTATTGTTGATAGTGCTGCTATAAACATTAGGGTGTATGTGCCCCTTTGAAACAGCATACCTGTGTCCCTTGGATAAATACCTAGTAGTGCAATTGCTGGGTCATAGAGTAGTTCTATTTTTAATTTTTTGAGGAACCTCCATACTGTTTTCCAGAGTGGCTGCACCAGTTTGCATTCCCACCAGCAGTGCAAAAGAGATCCTCTCTCTCTGCAACCTTGCCAACATCTGTTGTTGCCTGAGTTGTTAATGTTAGCCATTCTGACAGGTGTGAGGTAGTATCTCATTGTGGTTTTGATTTGCATTTCCCTGATGATGAGTGATGTTGAGCATTTTTTTCGTGTGTTGTTGGCCATCTGGATGTCTTCTTTGGTGGTCACTTTCATTTCTACTGCTTAACACTGCACTGGAGGTCCCAGTTAATGCCAAATGAAATATTAATGTTAGAAAAAGTGAGACAAATCTTGCAATATTTTCAAACAATATGACTTTCTACCTAGAAGACAGAAGTAAATCAATTGATAAACTATTAGAAATAACAATAAAATCCAGTAAGGTGTTCAAATAAAGGATCAACTTATAAAAATTAAGAGTTCCCTATACTCCATCAGTAATGGATTAGAAAAATGTCATAAATGATAAAATATACTCATGATAGCAATAGAAACCATAAAACATCCAGGGGCACCTGGGTGGCTCAGTCAGTCAAGTGTCTGACTTTGGATCAGATCATGATCTCATGGTTCATGAGTTCAAGCCCCACATTGGGCTCTGTGCTGACAGCTTAGAACCTGGAGCTTGCTTCAGATTCTGTGTCTCCCTCTCTCTCTGCCCCTCTCCGATTCGTGCTTTGTCTATCTCTGTCTCTCAAAAATAAATAAAAACATTACAAAAAAATGAAAAACAAAAAACCCATAAAACATCCAGAAACAGTTCGTCTGCTGGTTACCTATGACCTCCCAATTACCTAATGCTGTGGTCAGTCTTACTTGATCTACCAGCAATATTTGACAACACAATCACTCCTTTCTTTTGGAAACATTTTTGTCACTTTACATCCAGAATACATATTTCTTGGTTTTGCCACTATGTCATTGGCCAAATTTAAACACACACACATACACACACACACACACACACACACACACACACACGTATGTGTGTTATATGTGTATATATATGTTATACATATATATACACATACGCATATACATACATACATATATATACACATACGCATACATATATATACATATGTATATATACATATATGTATGTTTTATATATATATACATATATATATAACACACATAAGCCAACATTATTCATAAAATAATTACTATCAACACATATCTTGTAACATTTTATTACTGTGAATTTTGCCACTTGCAGTGTTTCCATAAATCCCCCAGGTGGCAGACAAATACAATTTCCACTTGATTAAACAAACTTGGTAAGAATGTTACTTACTGCAAATCAATTGGAAATATTAATCAGAATTCTAGAGTACAGGCCAAGTATACTTCCCATATGATTATGGAATTAATTTCTTATAACTTACATTAGAATTTCATTAGGAACATAAATGGCATTGTTAAATTGCTGAGCAATCATTGTAATTAGGCACTTTGATAAATATATATTCCACTTGATCCACCATCATAAACACTTAGAAATGTATCTACTGGGGATGGAAGTTAATACTGGCCCTTTGGGCTCTGAAAAAATCAATTAAGCATCACTGGTAATAAAGCAAAAGTTCTGTTAACCAAGTAATTGTTGTTTTTTTTTTAATCTTTATTTATTTTTGAGAGAGAGAAAGAGAGAGCAGGGGAGCAAAAGAGAGAGAGGGAGACACAGAATCCAAAGCAGGCCCCAGCCTCTGAGCTGTCAGCACAGAGTCTGACCCAGGGCCCAAACTCAGGAACCGCAAGTTCATGACCTGAGCCGAAGTCAGACACTTAACTGACTGAGTCACCCAGGTGCCCCCCAACTAATTGGGTTTTTAAAAAATCTTTAGAGGGGCGCCTGGGTGGCTCGGTCGGCTAAGCATCTGACTTTGGCTTGAGTCATGGTCTCATGGTTCATGGGTTCAAGCTCTACATCAGGACCTCTGCTGTCAGCACAAATCCTGCTTTGGACCCTCTTTCCCTTTCTCTCTGCCCCTCTCCCATGAGCACTATCTCTCTCTCTCTCCTCTCAAAAATAAATAAAAACATTTTTAAAAAATTCTTTAGAGATTTCTACCATTACTCCCAATTTTAAACTCTTGACAGTTAAAATTGGTCCTAAAAGTCTGGGTGTTTGTTATACTTGGTATAATTTACCCACTTGCTATAAATACATTAAGCGTCTCTACCTCCTCATACTCACAGCTATATTTTTCTAATGTTTCAGTATGCTTTCTTTAAAAAAGGAGCATGATCACAGCTGTGCAGAGGGATGGGCAAATAGTTTAAAGGCTTGTGTGAGAAGGACACAAATATATCTGGGATTTTATTTTTTAAAGTATGTATGATACTTCCAAGTAATGAATTCTCTATGTACATGGAAAGTCTGGAAAGACTATTGACTCATCTTAAATTAAAATGTTAATGAAACACATCTCTTACCCATTTTCTAAATGTAATCTGACTCTACTGCTGGCATTTAAAATTATTTGAAAATTAAAAAAAAATAAAGGTACTCAGTTAAAAACCCTCTGGGCATTGTTAAATTTTATTTATTCTAAATATTTATTTTTTTAAAAAAATTTAATGTTTATTTATTTTTACAATTGAGAGAGCTCAGGGGAGGGTCAGAAAGAGGAGGAGACACAGAATCTGAAGCAGGTTCTAGGATCTGAGCTGTCAGCACAGAGCCAGACACGGAGCTCAAGAACCATGAGATCATGACCTGAGCCCAAGTCAGATGCTTAAGTGACTGAGCCACCCAGTTGCCCCAATTGTTCTAAATATTTAAAAAACTTTCTTAAATTAGTCAAGAACTAGAACAACAATATGGGCAAAAACTGAGGTGGGGGGAGGAAAGCCAATTATAATCTCATCTCTTTGAAAAACAGTTTTTATTTCATACAGTCCCTTTTTGTATTCACTCACATGCATACATTTTTCCCATTTTAGAAAACATTTCATATATACAATTTAGATTTCTGTGAAGAGCCATTTTTCTGTTTTTAAAAATGTGGGGCCAGGGCACCTAGGTGACTCAGTCATATAAGTGTCTGGCTCTTGATTTCAGCTCAGGTCATGATCTCATGGCTGTGAGATTGAGCTCCAGGTCAGACTCTGCACTAGGTGTGGAGTCTGCTTGGGATTCTCTCTCTCCCTCTCTCCCTCGCCCCTCCCTCACTACCATATAAGCAAACAAACATGCTCATGCGTGCACTCTCTCTCTCAAAATAAAATAAACTTTAAAAAAATGTGGGGCCAATATTAACTAGTATGACATAGACTTCATCCTGTCTCCAATTGCCTTTTAAGAGAAGCTAAACACTTTTGTCAGGGATGGACACCTAAGAATCTACCCTGTAGATAGACTCCACACTGATTAATTAAGTAATCCAATCACATATATCCTACTTGAAAGGTTGGAGAAAGCAGAGAGACACTAGGAGAGAGAGAAAGAAAAGCCATGTGGACTCTGGTGTAACCAGTCCTTGAATTGTCTCAGTTATGAAATGGCTTAATAATTTTAAACCACACATGCCCTTTCAGTTAACCCCCTTTTCCCTTAAGACTGAATGAAATTCTGTTCTTCTGTTCTTTGCAGCCTAGAATGTGATACAACCACCTTTCGATAAATTATCAGTTTGTGTCCTGTTTCCCCTTCTTATTCTGTTTCCTTGCCTTTTATGTGAGCTTGTTCATTTGAAGTAGAAATAAGTTTTAAAAGCAGATTTTACCATCTCTAAAAACAACTTGATGTTGCATAAAAGTAAAGAGTATTTTATAACTTTGCTTCCACACTTTCATTATTGTTCTTCATCCTGAAAATTGTATAAAAGATGTATTCATTTTCTAGGAGAAAAATCCACAATCTCCATAAATTTATGTTAATCTAAAATTCCATGTCTGTTTTCAGGACATGAATTTGGCCCACAAAAGACTCTCAGTAAAATATGTATGCCTCATAATCTTTGGTGTAATAATATTCTGCACAATAGTACAATACTGCCACTATACTCTGGTGCTTTTCATCCAAAAACTCTTCTAAATTCCTTTTATGAGGCAACACATACTTAGACTCTATGATGGTCATTTCATTGTTTACTGGTAATAGTACACAGAAGGATGGAATGTGCTATCCCTGGCACAAAGAGTTCTGCTGGAAGTTTAGAGAGAATAAAATGTCTTCATACTTCAGTGACTACAGAGAAAATACTTGTGGAAAAGAGCAAAGTTCCAAGAAGTATATATTTATTATCTCTGTGCTGGTTAGTTGGAACTCTTCATCAATGAGATCATAGTTTTAATCCCAATGTGGCTCATTTATCTTTCCTAGCACCCTTAATCTTAGCGTGTACCCCCAGCCCTGGCCAACTGCTTGACAATGTCTCTTCTTGTCCAAAGGGGAACCTGTTAAGAGAATAAAATAATCTGTGCAAATCCACCACTATAATTGGAGAACTAATTTAAAATGCTTGCCAGTTGACAATGGGTTAATAGTTATCATTTTCATCTAGACACTAGTTAGTAGTCATATAGAAAGGCACTGCCTATATATACATAAGCAATTCCTAAATGATTAAAAAAAATTTTTTTCATAACGTTTATTCATTTTTTGAGAGACAGAGAGAGACAGAGCATGAGCGGGGCAGGACGGAGAGAGAGGGAGGCACAGAATCCAAAGCAGGCTCCAGGCTCTGAACCAACAGCACAGAGCCTGATGCGGGGCTCGAGCCCACAAACTGTGAGATCATGACCTGAGCCAAAGTCAGACGCCCAACTGACTGAGCCACCCAGGCATCCCCCTAAATGATTTTAGATGAACAATTAATTGATCCATCTTAATAGTGCTGAGATTTCCCAAATGTGTTTCATTGCATTTCAGTATACAGATAGAGCCTTATTTATTATTTTTTAGATATTATAATTGGAAGCTCGTACCTCTTGACCATCAAGACATGGTATTTGTCTTTCTCTTTCTGACTTATTTCACTTAGTATATGCCCTCAAGTTCCATCCATGTTGTCACAAATATCAGGATTTCCTTCTTTTTTATGGCTGAATTATATATATATAATCTCATGTCTTCTTTATGCATTCATCAGTCATTGGACACTTAGGTTGTTTTAGGTTGTTTTCATGTCCTGGATATTGTAAATATTACTGCAATGTACATGGGGGTGTAGATATATTTTCAAATTAGTATTTTGTTTGCTTCAAATAAATACCCAGAAGTGATTGCTGGATCATATGGTTGTTCCATTTTTTATTTTTTTTGGAACCTCCATACTGTTTTTCATAGTGGCCATACCAATTTACATTCCCATCAACAGTGTATAAAACTTTCTTTTTCTCCACATCCTTGCCAATTCTTACTTTCAAAAATTTTTATTTATTTTTGAAAGAGAGACAGAGTGTGACTAGGGGAGGGACAGAGAGAGAGGGAGACACAGAATCTGAAGCAGGGGTGCCTGGGTGGCTCAGTCCCTTAAGCATCTGACTTTGGCTCAGGTCATGATCTCATGGTCTGTGAGTTCAAGCCCCACGTTGGGCTCTGTGCTGACTGCTCAGAGCCTGTAGCCTGCTTCAGATTCTGTGTTCCCTCTCTCCCTGCCCCTCCCCTGTTCATGCTCTGTCTCTGTCTCAAAAATAAATAAACATTAAAAAAAATCTGAAGCAAGCACCAGGTTCTGAGCTGTCAGCACAGAGCCCAACTCAGGGCTCAAACTCACCAACTGTGAGATCATGACCTGAGCAAAAGTCAGATGCTTAACCGATTGAGTCACCCAGGCACCCAGCCAATACTTATTATTTCTTGTCTTTTTGATAATAGCCACTCTAACAGGAATGAAGTGATATCTCATTGTAGCTTTGATTTTCATTTTCCTGGTGATTAGTGACATTTGACACCTTTTCACATACCTGTTGGCCATCTGTATGCCTTTTTTTGGAAAAATGTTCAGATCCTCTGCCCATTTTAAGATCAGGTTGTTTGTTTTCTTGCTATTGAGTTGTATGAGTTCTTTATATGTTTTGGATATTAACCCCTTATCAGATATATCATTTTCAAATATCTTCTCCCATTCTGTGGGTTGCCTTTTCATTTTGCTGATGGTTTCCATTGCTGTGTGGAAGCTTTTTAGTTTGATGTAGTCCCATTTATTTTTGCTTTTGTTGCCAAGAGTCTTAATAAAATGAAGGAAACAGAAAATTTTAAAAGATTAAGAGTCTTTGTATTCTAGCTTTACATCAAATTCATTTGTTTGAGGACACTGAACTGGTTTGGTCTGTAGAGCATGTGACTCTTGCTCTCAGGGTTGTGAGTTTGGGGTCATGAGCTCAAGTCCCATGTTGGGTGTAAAGATTACTTAAAAAATAAATAAATTTTTGAAGATGGTAAAAAAACAAAAACAACAGGGGTGCTGGGTAGCTCAGTCAGTCAAGTGTCCAATTTCAGCTCAGGTCCTGTTCTCATGGTCCATGAGTTAGAGTCCCATGTCGGGCTCTGTGCTGACAGCTCAGAGTCTAGCGCCTGCTTCAGATTCTGTGTCTCCCTCTCTCTCTGCCCCTCCCCCTGCTTGCACTCTGTCTCTCTCTCTCTCTCTCAAAATAAATAAAACATTAAAAAAAATTTTTTAAATAAAAGTATCTAAGTGTTAAAATGCAACTATGAAAATGAGGGCAGGGACCTTGCTGGCAATATTAGACTTATTAAATATGAAGTTGTCAGTTATCCCCAAATTGATCTGTAGTATCAAGACAGTTATAGTCAAAATATAAGCAAAATTTTTTTAGGATAACGATGAGCCAATTCTAAAATTTATGTAGAAAAAGAAGAACAAACTTGAAGGTCTTACACTACCTGATTTCAAGACTATTAAGACAGTCTGATATTGACAAAATCACAGACACATGCCAATGGAACAAAACGGAATCCAGAAATGAATTCATACAATTTGTGACCAAAGGTCATTCAATGGGGAAAGGATAGACTTTTTAGCATATGGTATTAGAACAATTGAATATCTATGATCTAAAACTAAATCTCAACCTATACCTTATACAAAATTAACTCAGAATGGATCACAGACTTCTAAGTAAAACTATAAAAGTTTTGGAAAACACAAAGGAGAATTTGTTTTTTTTTACCTTTGATTAGACAAAGAATTTAGATATGATGCCCAAAGTGCATTTAATCCACAGAAGAAAATATTGATCAATTGGACGTTGTCAAAATCAAAAAGATTTTCTTTTTGGAAGACACCATTAAGGGGATAAAAAGACAAGCACAAACTGGGAGAAAATATTTACAAATCATATATCTGACAAAACAGTTGTATACACAACCTATAAAGAACTCCTGAAACTTAACAATAAGGAAATAACACAATTTAGAAAATGAGCAAAAGATTTGAATAGCCACTTGACCAAAGAACATAAACAGATGGCAAATAAGCACATGAAAAGACGCTCAATTTCATTAGTCATTAAGGAAAGGCAAATTAAAACCATGATAGGTTTTGGCTGCAAACCTACTGAATAGCAAAACAATACCTGATAATACCAAGTGCTGATGAGGATGTAAAGCAGCTAGAATTCCTTTTTTTTCCCTCTCTTTTCTTTTCCTTCCTTCCTTCCTTCCTTCCTTCCTTCCTTCCTTCCTTCCTTCCTTCCTTCCTTCCTTCCTCTGTCCCTCCCTCTTTCTTTCTTTCTTTCTTTCTTTCTTTCTTTCTTTCTTTCTTTCTTTCTTTCTTTCTTTGTATTTTAGAGAGACAGAGTAGGGAGGGGCAAGGAGAGAGAGAGAATCTTTAACAGGCGCCATACTCCATACGACCCTGGGATCACGACCTGTGCTGAAATTAAGAGTTGGTCGCTCAGCAGATTGAGCCATCCAGGTGCCCAAAAGCAGCTGGAACTCTTCACATTGCTGGTGGGAATGTAAAATGGTACGGACACTTCCTGAAACACTTTGGCGAGTTTATTAAATAAATAAATAAATAAATAAATAAATAAATAAATAAATACCATATGAGCCAGCAATTAATCCCACTGGTAAGTTTTCCCCAAGACAAATAAAAATTGTCCTCACATGAAAACCACATACAAATGTTTATAGCAACTTTATTCATCATATAAAAATACTAGAAACAAACCAAATGTCCATCAGTTGGTGTTGAATAAATGAACTGTAGCACATATATACTAAAGAAATGCTAATCCAGCAAGTAAAAGGAACAACTATTGATATTACTGATATACAGAATAGTGTGGATGAATCTCAAACACATTATGCTTAGTGAAAGAAGCCAGACTCAGACCACATATTAGTTGATTCCATTTATATGACTTTCTGAAAAGGAAAAACTATATGGGTGGAAACCAGATCGGTGATTGCCAGTTAATTTCACCAGGCAGTTGTGACAATTCTAAACTTGTAGCATCTTCCTTTGTCTCTTTTGCTGAATACTCCTTATCTCCCAAATTTAGAATGTTCTGGGACTAGTTACTGGAGATTTTCTATCACAGTATTCTTTGGTGATCACATTCAATTCCATAGCCTCAAATACCAACTGTATGCTAACTACCAAATTCAGGCAATACCTCTATTCTGCCCTCCAGACCTATTAAACCCATAGCCTACCTGACATTTCCACTTGGGAATCTAGTAATATCTCAAACTTGACATATCTAAAACAAGCCTTCTTTTTTATGTAATTAAAAAAAATTAATGTTTATTTATTTATTTTTTAATTTTTTAATGTTTTATTTATTGTTAAGACAGAGAGAGACAGAGCATGAGTGGGGGAGGAGCAGAGAGAGAGGGAGACACAGAATCCGAAGCAGGCTCCAGGCTCTCAGCTGTCAGCACAGAGTCTGATGTGGGGCTTGAACTCACAAACTGTGAGATCATGACCTGAGCCGAAGTCGGACGCTTAATCGACTGAGCCACCCGGGCACCCCATGTTTATTTATTTTTGAGAGAGACAGAGACAGAGAGAGTGTGAGCAGGGGAGGAGCAGAGAGAGGGAGACAGAATCTGAAGCACACACCAGGCTCTGAGCTGTTAGTGCAGAGTCAGATGTGGGGCTCAAACTCATGAACCATGAGATCATGACCTGAGCTGAAGTCAGAAGCTTAACTGACTTAGCCACCCGGGTGCCCCCAAAACTAGTCTTCTGATCTTATTCCCCAAACCCTGTCTCTCGTAGGCTTTACCATGTCAGAAAATTGCAACGACATGTGTTCAATTGCTTAGGCCAAAAACAACGCAGTCACCCTTGACCTCTCTCTTTTTCTCTCATCCTATCCTAGCAGCAATTCTAGTAAATTCCATCTTCAAAAAACAAAACAAAACAACAACAACAAACAAAATCTAATCACTTCTCTCCACATCTACTGCCCCCCTCTGCTCCAGGCCACCATCATGTCTCACTTGGAATATTGTGATTGCCTTCTAATTGGTCTCCCACTTCTGCCTTTGACCCCTCTATTAGTTGTCCAAGAAACAGATGCCAAGACATGATTAAATGAACTAGAAATTTTTCATGAGAAGCCCCTGTGAGAGAAAACGAAGAGGGAGTTAGGAGAGGCTAGAAAAGCTGTCAGACTGTGATGTGAGTTTAGGTGCAGATGAAGTGAAGGAAGTTTGGGTGGGACACTCTTAGGCTGCTGTCCAGTTAAGAAAATCTTTGTGTCAAAGTCATCTGTCAAAGGAGTCCTGTGATTCTAGGGAAGGGTCCTGCCTTAGTATCGTTGCTATGCTCAATCATTGGCTGAGAGCAGCCAGTGCAAAGCATGCCCTTAAAATGCCACATTTGTGGCCCTCAATCAATTATGCTTTCTGCAGTAAGCCACTGAGAGTGTTTTCCAGTACCTACCACATCCCCTTCAGTCCATTCTCTACACAGTTGTCAGAGTGATCTTGCTAAAATGTAGCCAGATCATTTAACTCTACTGCTCAAAACCTTTCAATCACTTCCCATTTAATTCAGAATTAAACCAAACTCCAAACATGGGCCACCCATTACTATAAAGAGGTGAGATCAATAGGTCCTCAACTACTAAGCTGAAATATTTGTGACATATGTGGGGTAATCTGACCTGGTAGTGTGCTGTGACCAGATTTGGTAACATTTGGAAAGTCAGAAAGTACAAAGAAAGTACTTAGAAAAAATACAATTTGACTTCTCTGGAACCCTGTTATATGTTAGACCACCTTCTCAGAGTGTTAGATCATAGGATAGAGAGGGGATTGTATCAACATAAAACACATTTAATTCCAGTGAGAGAATAGGGAAAGTATGCATGCTTGAGGTTTTCTTGAAGAAGTATACAAAGATTCATCTATAACCAGGACTCTTAAGGTTGTAAGCAGATTGGAATTTCTCTCCTAGTTTCCTAACAAACAATTTAACTCTGTTTTCTATTCATCACTCCTGGAGGACAGAGATGACTCTGGAATTTATATACAAGGACAGTAAAAGGAGCAAGGGCTCCTTGGAGAAATGGTCAATTCCAAGGCTGGGGCAGGAAAAGACAAGATGAGTTGGGAACATCTTATAGTATTAGAAATTAAGGAAGTGCTGAAAAACTAAGGGGACATAGGAGCCAGCTTGAAGGGGGTCCCACCAGTCAAATATTGGCCAGTTTAAATAAACAAATAAATAATAATAGGAATGGGTTATTGTTCACTGATTAATAAGAAAGAAGCCATGAGTCCATGTTATTACAGAAAAAAAAATCACTATTTTATTGGCCTTGTAATAATTGACTCATATAAGAATCATCAATAAATACTAAAACTATTATGTGAAAAACTGTGGGAGAGCATGATATTCATGGTCTCAAACTATCACTCTGCAGAATACTTCCTAATTACAAAGGGAAAAGATGTCTTTCAGAGAAATTCAGGAGGAACTTAATGAAATGAACAAAGTTAACATCAATGATGAAGCAAGCTAACTGTAAGACTCCCTTAGGTTTGATGATTTATTGGAAGGACTCAGAAAACTTTAAAAAGCTGTTATCCTCACAGTTACAGTTTTTTATAGCAAAAGGATATGAATTAACATCAGCAAAAGGATGGGGCAAAAGGAGCATGGGGCAAAGTCTGGAACAAACTAGGAATAATCTACTAGTTGTCGTTTCTCAGTGGGGTCACATGGACAGCACTCAATTCTCCCAGCAACCGTATGTGACTATATGTGTGAAGTGTTGACAACCAAAGAAGCTGACTCAAGCTGTGGTGTCCAGGGCTTTACTGGGGCCACTAAATAACTGTCCAGGGCCAGTTTTAGAAGCATGTATCACCATATGACTGACCTTAGGTACCCAATTACCAGATTCAGAGGTTGAACCCAAGCAGCATGGACCAGGGCCTGAGGCATATGAAAACAGCTATTCACCATAAATCAAATTGTTAGCATAAATTATCTGGTCAAACCGATACAGGATGGCCCAAGGCCCAAGGCATACAAAAACACTTTTTTCAGGCAGATTCTAAGGGCTGAGAGGTTATCTCCCAGGAGCTGGTCAAGGTCTAACCCTTTCTTTGGAATGTGCAGAGTTTAAGCAACCAAGCCTGCTGGGTTAACCCTTTATGGCATACCACAAGATAGGAAAAGAGCACAGATCAACAATGTATCATCCTGCCAAATTTTTTTTTTTTAATTTTTAAAAAAATTTTTTTTTCAACGTTTTTTATTTATTTTTGGGACAGAGAGAGACATAGCATGAACGGGGGAGGGGCAGAGAGAGAGGGAGACACAGAACCGGAAACAGGCTCCAGGCTCCGAGCCATCAGCCCAGAGCCTGACGCGGGGCTCGAACTCACGGACCGCGAGATCATGACCTGGCTGAAGTCGGACGCTTAACCGACTGCGCCACCCAGGCGCCCCATCATCCTGCCAAATTTTTAACTTAGATCTAATTGTAAGGAAACCATCAGAGACATCCAGATTGATTGACATTTGGCAAACAATTGTCCTGATTCTTAACTAATGTCAATGATATGAAAGAAAAAAAAGAAGCAAAAAAAAAAAAGAAGGGATGCTATTCTAGATTAAAAGAGACGAAAAGAGATGTCACAACTAAATACAATGTGTGATCTTTCATTGGATGTCCTTGGTCAAAGCAAAACAAAATATAACACATATAAAAGACATTATTGGGGCATTTGAATAGGGACTGCATTGCAGATAATAATACTGTATCCAGGTTAAATTTCTCAGATATGACAAAGACTCTCTCTTTGACCGAACTTGAGTCAGGTTCCTCTGAGTCCTGTTTCTCACTATGCCCCTGACCTTGGACTCTGTCATTGGCCCATCAAGTATAGTTTTAGCAAGAATCCTGCTGGGTCAATATATGGAAAATCTGCCACCATTGGTATCTGACCACTCTTGATATCTGATTAAATTCTTCATCTCTTATCCTGCATATCTTATCACCCTGGCCTGCCTTCAGCAGGATCTCATCCAGTTTATTTATTTTATTTTTTATTTTTTTAAGCAATCTCTATGTCCAATGTGGGCCTTGAACTCAAAACCCTGAGATCAAGGGTTGCATACTCTATTGACTTAGCCAGCGATGCACCCCCATCATTGAGTTTAGCTACAGTCTCTCTGATGTTTCGTTTTAGTAATTTTCCATCAACTAACATTCACCCTGCTCCTTCCTTATAAATTCCTGTTTGTCATTGTCAGAGTTGGAGTGGAGCTCAGTCTCTCTCCCATATTAGAAAACCCCATTGCAGTAGTTCTCCCTGAATAAAGTCTGCCATTCTGCCTTATCATCTTGAACAGTTATCATGAATAATTTTTTCTTGACCAAGTGTAATAATATGTGTAATATTATGATTATGAAGGAGATATCCTTATTTTTAGGATACATAGGCTGAAATATTTAGAATTGTTATGAAGTCTGCCACTAACCTGCAAATAATTTAGCAAATACCTATATATATGTGTGTGTGTGTCTATGTATAGATATGTGTGTATATGTTATATGTATACGTATATATGTGTATATGTGGGAAGAGAGGCATAGAGAGTGCGCGAGAGAGAAAGCATATTTGGCAAAATGTTTACAGTTAAATGAACCTAGGATGAGTATTCAATATCCAATTCTTATGAGTTTTATGGTTTTTAAATTTTTTAAGATTTTATTTTATTTTACTTAAAATTTGTTTATTTTTTTAATGTTTATTTTTGAGAGAGCGAGAGACAGAACACAAGCCGAGGAGAGGCAGAGAGAGAGGGAGACACAGAATCTGAAGCAGGCTCCAGGCTCTGAGCCATCAGCACAGAGCTCGACACAGGGTTCGAACCCACGAACTATGAGATCATGACCTGAGCCAAAGCCAGATGCTCAACCAACTGAGCCACCCAAATACCCCTAAAGATTTTATTTTTAAGTAATCTCTACACCCAACATGGGATTCAAACTTATAACACCAAGATCAAAAGTTACATGCTCTACTGACTGATCCAGCCAGACACTCATCTGGGTTTTCTTTAATTTTACAAAATAAAAAGTTGGAAAAAATAATTCGGTAAGGGGGGGGGGGGGGAGAAAAGTATTAGAGGAAGAATTTTGCCAGGAAGACAGCTATTGGGTTTCCCTGTGTTGACATTTATTTATTTATTTTATCATGGTAAAAGACACATAACATTAAATTTACCACCTCAACCATTTTTAAAAAAAAGATTTAATTGTTTTTCTTCCAGGTGACCATGGGGCTGCTGCATGCACTAAAGGACACAACCAGCAGAATTGGTTTCTTTTGCCAGATTGAAATCCTGGTAGGTCCAGAAACTGATGCCCAATTCCATTTCACTGGTATCAAAAAATATTACAAGTCTTATACTCTCACAGGGAGAATGAATTGTGTACTGGCCACATACAGAGGTATTGCTTTGATTGTCATATACTTCAAGTTAAGGTCTAAAACAACACCAGCTGTGAAAGCAACACAAATGGATTTTAAAGTGTACCTTATCTTCTAAGTTCCCATGCCTGGAGGAACGAATGTCAACTCGTCATGTGATCCTCAATTTGTACAATAAATTATGAACCTGGAAGACAACAACAACAACAACAACAACAACAACAACAGATTTTAAGTAATCTTTATACCCAGTGCAGGCCTCCAATGCACAACCTCGAGATCAAGAGTCACACGCTCCACCGACTGAGCCAGCCAAGCACTCCCACCTCAACACCAAAGTGTTCAATTCAGTAATGTCAAATATATTCACTTTGTTGTGCAACAGATCTTTCCTACAACTTTTCGTCTTGCAAAACTGAAACTTCATACCCACTAAACCCTAATTTCTCCCTTCCTTTTCCCCAGCCTTTGACAACCATGTTTCTACTTATTGCTGCTAGATTTTGAGTACCTTAAGTACCTCTCATAAGTGGAATCATACAATATTTGTTCTTTCATGGCTGTCTTATTTCACTTGGTATAATGTCCTTGGCATTGTGGTATATAATAGGATTTCCTTTCTTCTTTTTAAAGCTGCATAATATTCTATGTATGCATCACATTTTCTTTATCCATTTATCCATTGATGGACATTTGGGTTGCTTTCACCTCTTGGTTACTATGAATAATGCTGCAGTAAATGTGAGGGTGCAAGTATCTCTTTGAGATCCTGCTTTTAATTCTTTTAAATTCCCAGAAGTGGGATTGCTGGATCATATGGTAATTCTATTTTTAATTTTTTGAGGAGTCTCCATACTGTTTTCCATAATGGCTACACCATTTTACACTCCCATCAATAGTACACAAGCGTTCCAATTTCTCCACATTCTCGCCAACACCTGTTATTTTTTATTATTTTGATAGTGGCCATATCTCACTGTGATGCCGATTTACGTGACTCTTATGATTAGCAATGTTAAATATTTTTTCATATATTTGTTGGCCATTTGTTTATCTTCTTTGGAAAAATGTCTATTCAAGTCCTTTGCCCATTTTTAGTTTCATTTTTTTTTAAGCTTACTTATTTATTTTGAGAGAGAGAGAGTACACACAAGAAGGGGGAGGGACAGAGAGAGAGAGAGAGAGGAGAGAGAGAGAGAATCTAAAGAAGCTCTGTGCTATTAGTACAGAGCCAAAGATGTGGGACTTGATCTCATGAACTGAGATCATGACCTGAGCCAAAATCAAGAGTGTTTGGAGGCTTAACCAACTGAGCCACCCAGGTTCCTTCCTTTGCCTATTTTTTTTGGATTATCTGTTTTTATTGTTGTTGAGTTGTAAGAGTTCCTTATATATATTTGATTTGCAAATATTTTCTCCCTTCCTATATAGGTTGATTTTTCACTCTGTTTATTGTTTCCTTTGGTGCACAGAAGTTGTACAGTTTGATGTAGTCTCATTTAGGTATATTTGCTTTGTTGCCTGTGCTTTGGTGTCATATCCAAGAAATCATTGCCAAATCCAATGTCCTGAAGTTTTTCTCCTATGTTTTTTTCCCAGAAGATTTATGTTTCAGGTCTTACATTTAGGTCTTAATTTTGAGTTAACTTTTGCATATGGTGTCCGTATAGGATTCAACTTCATTATCTTGCATATGGACGTCCAGATAGCTATTGGCTTATAAACTTCTTTTTACTGAATGGTTGACAACAATCTTATTATAGTATCATAATATATGGATTACTGAGAGCATGAGAGTGGTCTTTTCTTTTTTGGTTTTTCAATTTAACTTGATTAAAAAAGTTACCCCAGCTTGATTTTATTTTATTTTATTTTTTTTAATAAGTTATGTATTTTTTTCAATTTTTTTTAACTTTTATTTATTTTTGAGACAGAGAGAGACAGAGCATGAATGGGGGAGGGTCAGAGAGAGAGGGAGACACAGAATCCGAAATGGGCTCCAGGCTCTGAGCGGTCAGCACGGAGCCCCACGCAGGGCTCGAACTCACCGACCGCGAGATCATGACCTGAGCTTAAGTCAGAGGCTTAACCGACTGCGCCACCCAGGCGCCCCACCCCAGCTTGATTTTATAAAAGGAATGTGTGAATTTTCTCTGAAATAGATTTGAATATATAAACAAGTACATTCTTATACATCTTAAAAAGGTGAAAGAGGAAAAAGTCTGAGCAACTCTAATAATAGTACTAATAGAACTAACAGTACTCAGTAAATGCTAATATAGAAAAGTCAGTTGGCTAGAAAGAACAATAACAATAGGAAGAATGTAATTTGCTAGTTAATTTGCTTTCCAAAACTTACACTGTATTAAGAGGGCTTTGCTTAGAAAAGCAACATTAAAAGCAAACTCATATGCTAAGTGTTTCTCTGGAAAAAAACAGATGAATGTCTTAGGTAATATGATAGTGGAAGAGGAGACAAAACAAGAGGCAATTGGATTAATTTAATTAGTGTCCTGTTGAATTTAAGAATATAGTGTGCTGCACATGCACAGACATAGATCAGTAGCAGATTTAGGGAAGCACTATTAGACTGCACCTGTTGGAGTCCTCAGTGAATCCAGTCCTTGTGTAAGGCTTCCAGTTGGAGCTGGCAGTTGTTGTAGGGATTAAATTATTTAAAGCCTTCAGCTGGCTAGTGTAGGCAAGCAGTAGCTTAGAAAACACTTAATCTATTTTTTAAAATCTGTTCCTAAGTTTGCTTTGCTCAGGCTGTAAGACTACATGCACCACCCACCTGCCACATTCTGGAATCTTTTTGTGAGAGAGGGTAAATTTATCCAAGAGAAAGAATGATCTGTAAGGAATATCTATATTTTAATACACTATGCTTATTTTGAGCATAATTTATTTGTAATAAATATTTTGCTAAGCAACTAAAAAGCTATTGTTTAAACTTATGTTCAAAAGGGAATTACCAAATGACTTATTTCAACAGCAATCTTTTAAAGCTCCATTTTTAATTATAGTTAGAGGGGCTTTTGGTACCAATGTATTGGTCCTTTCAACAGGATCGTTTTTAAAAGGCAGCTCCATGTATATTAAGTGATATGGCAGCCCATTGCGATATATTTAATTTTGTTTAGAAAACTAGCACTACTTAATAACTGCACAGTGCCTTGAAGTGACCTAACAAGGAGTTTGGATAAAACCTTCCAGATAATTCTGAGGCAGAGGATTTACCAGGCAAACTATATGTAATTAATCATTACCTAGAGGCCCCGTGTATTTTTTTCTCTGTATTTTTTTTTCCAGAGATTTTTTTCTCAGGTTTCTCTCATGAAACCTACAAGTATCTTCTTTCCTACTATTTTGTATAAAAATAGAAATTTTTATTCTAGTTTGGGTCTCTATAATTTGCTAAAGGCATGATAGATTAGATTAATACATGTCCAAAACAAAGAACTATGTTTCTGACATCATTCACTTGTCTGAAGTTCTTTCTTGGCTGCCTCTATAATAAATAAACTGTTGGGGCACCTGGGTGGTTCAGTTGTTGAGTGTCAGACTTCAGCTCAGGTCATGATCTTGCGGCCATGATCTTGGGTTTGAGCCCCGCATTGGGTTCTGTGCTGACAGGTCAGAGCCTGGAGCCTGCTTCGGATTCTGTGTCTGCCCCTCCCCTGCTCACACTCTGTCTCTCTGTCAAAAATAAGTAAACATTAAAATAATAAAACTGTTATTTTTCCAAATTGCTAGACATGGAACTATGGTGGACAGATGCTCTTTTTTTTTTTTTTTTTTTTTTTTTTTAGTTTATTTCTCTATTTTTGAGAGAGAGAGGGAGAGCATTTGGGAGGGGCAAAGAGAGAGGGAGAGAGAGAATCCCAAGCCAACTCTGCACTGGCTACACGGAGCCTGACCCCACGAATCATGACACAGTGGAAATCAAGAGTTGGACGCTCAACCGACTGAGCCACCCAGGCACCCCTGTGGACATATACTTTTATCTGCCTGAATTTTGTGTATAGAATTTTTGAAACAAACACCACCCAATGAAATAGCGATAAAGTATTGAATGTAAAAGTCTCAAATTTTCAGATTACAGGTCTTGAGATCTCTTACTTGTGAAGCTAACACATTTCATCAACTTCTTCCTTTTCTTCTTTAGAACTTTTCATTACTTTATTTTTAGAAGCTTATTTTGGGCATGAATAAGATGAAAGCAAAAATTTAGATATGTGGCAGAGGAAGAAAATCCATTTAGGACAAACTGCCTCTTAAACAGAGAAAATAAATAAAGCTATTCTAGTGCAATTTCTTACTTGGCTGCAAGCATGACCCTTAAAGAAGAGTGGAATGTGATTTCATGCTCAATGGTGCCAGACTTTGGAGAGTCAACTTGGGCCAGTCAAACTAAATGACCAAAACATTTACACCAGCCACATTATCATGATTTTTATTTAACTAATTTTATTCAGCCAGGCAAAGCTTCATATTCTCTCCCATGCGGTTGCTTTAAAAATGTTATCATTGGGCACTATCCCAGAACCCCATGGGCAAGTCTGTCAAGAAGTGCCAGCTCTGTTCCCATTTCTAGGCCACCTCCCTCAGAGTCTCTTTCTTGCTTTCAGCAGGCTCCCTAGGGATTCAGCCCTCATTCCTCTACTCCTCACAGCTGTCACCGCCTGCTCTATTTCCTGGGGTTCCTCCCCCACCCCATCCCACCTAAAACTGGTTGTGGTCTGACCCACTTTCTTTAGCTACCCCCCTTCCTTTCTGCCTCTGAAAATAAGTATGAAGCCTGTTTACACACTAAAGGAACAAAGTACGTGGAGGAACTTACAATCTAGCTGTCTCTGCCTTTGTCATAAACATATCCTCTGTGGGAGACCCATCAACTCTCACGTGGCCGACTTCCCTTTAGAATCTATAAGGAATAAAACCAACATGTTTATTCAACTTCTCTTTCAGCTATTTGCCTTTCAGCTAGTACCATTTTGCCACTAGTGGCTGCTTACTACATACACAAGGATTGTTGGCATGAAATAGTTAAGAATTAAACTCCTGTGGCATCAAAAGGGAATAAGCACCCTTCACCTGGCACCCCTGGACCCATTACAGCCATTTGCGGTCACCAGCCTGGCCTCTGGAGGCATCTGAGTCTTACCTTCCTACCTTAGGTTTCTCTTGGCTGAATGCTTATCAAGATCAGCCAATCATGTCTAAAATTTCTAGTGTGTACTATTAAAAAAGTACTATCTGGAGTATGTTGGACCCTTGATTTCCCATATATAAGATGGGTCAGCGTGACCTTCTCCAGGTTTAACTCTTTAACTCTTTGACTCTTCTCATCACACCCACACCCACACCCACACCAGAGGCCACTGGTAACAATCCATGGCCACCACCCGGACTCTTACTCAAGTAAGGATTCAAGATCTCTTTCTTTTAGTCTGCTTTGCACCACATCACATGTTAGCTCTCCTCCAGTCCCAAGCTGATTGAATTTGCTTTCTGGCTTTTTCTTATCTTTCCTCATTTAGATTTAATGATCAGGTTTCCTTTTTTTCCCCCTTGGAACTGACCTGGTATCTCCATAGAATACTGCCTCTGGCAATTTCTTTGGACTCAACAGGGAAATTAGATTAAATCCCTTCAAGAGCACAGGGCATGTTGTATCTATCTTATCCACAATGGTCTCCTTTGGGTAGTGTGCACTCATCATCAAAGTGTTTTTATTTTTATTTTTATTTTTTTAAATTTTTTTTCAACGTTTTTAATTTATTTTTGGGACAGAGAGAGACAGAGCATGAATGGGGGAGGGGCAGAGAGAGAGGGAGACACAGAATCAGAAACAGGCTCCAGGCTCCGAGCCATCAGCCCAGAGCCTGACGCGGGGCTCGAACTCACGGACCGCGAGATCGTGACCTGGCTGAAGTCGGACGCTTAACCGACTGAGCCACCCAGGCGCCCCCAAAGTGTTTTTAATGATGATAGTATTGAAGATTATGGCTTTGACAACACGTTCTGCTTTAAGAAAACATTCTGTATGATGAGCACTGAGAAATGTATAGAATTGTTGAATCATTACATAGCACTAAAATAGCATCTAAAACTAATATGATGTTGTATGTTAATTATACTCGAATTCTTTAAACAAAATTTAAAAAAAAAAAAAAAAAAAAGCACTCCCTAGGTCTTTATGCTTGCAGTGATGTGACAGACTTAGAATCAGCCTACAGGGGCACAACATGGTATAGTGTCCATGACCATGAACTCTGGAGCCCGACTTCCTCTGTTCAAACACTTGCTCTGTCACTTTCTAGCCATGCAACCTTGGTCAAGTTACTTAGCTTCTCTAGGCCTCAGTTTGTAACCTGTTCGTCATCTGTAACCTGGGTGGAATACCCTAGGTATTCCTGGGGTTCTTATGACAGTTACCTGAGTTAGCATTACTAATGAACTTAGAACAGTGTCCAACACATTACAAGCACAAAACTGTTAATCAGACAAAAAAAAGATTTTTAAAATAAATAACCAATCTACTTCTACCCTCCCAGGTAATACTAAAATGTTATAATGTGGAACAGGTGGAAAATGTTTTTATGTGGTTCAGCCAAGTTCCAGAATGCATTTTAATTTAATTATAATCGCTTTGCTTAATATTGAATGCTTTCAACTCAGCTTTCAATCACTAATGCCAATCACCTAGTAGATAACTAGGTGGATAACCTAGTGGATAACTCTAAAGCTTTATGATAAGGTTTTTTTGTTTTGTTTTATTTTTCTACAAATTGTCTCTAAAGCGGAAATATCTTTCACATAAAATAGATACTTAAAAATGTGTGTGTTTATTTAAATATAGTTGAGGGGTGCCTGGGTGGCTCAGTTAGTTAAGCGTCTGACTTCACCTCAGGTCATGATCTCACGGTTCGTAGATTCGAACCCTGCATGTGGCTCTGTGCAGACAGCCTAGAGCCTGGAGCCTGTCTCTGATTCTGTCTCACCCTCTCTCTCTGCTCCTCCCCAACTTGCACTCTGTCTCTCTCTCAAAAATAATAAATAAAAACACTTATGGGGCACCTGGGTGGCTCAGTCGGTTGAGCGTCCAACTTCGGCTCAGGTCATGATCTCACAGTTCGTGGGTTTGAGCCCCGCATCGGGCTCTGTGCTGACCGCTTGCTCAGAGCCTGGAGCCTGCTTCAGATTCTGTGTTTCCTTCTCTCTCTGCCCCTCCCCCGCTCATGCTTTGTCTCACTCTGTTTCTCAAAAATAAATAAATGTAAAAAAAAAAAATTTAAAAAAAAAAAAACATTTAAAAATTAAAAAAAATATATAGTTGAAACAAAGTGTTTTACATTTTCTTCTACATTTTTCTTTATGGATTAAGACTTACTCATATATTGCCAGCACCCTAAAAGGGAATGGTTAAAACAAATCACTGTACATCCTTTAAATGGTCTACTATGCAGCTGTTTAGAAGAATGCAGCAAATCTGTATATACTAATATGGAACAGCCACGCAGCTATATTACAATAAAAAAGGAAAGTATAGAACAGTATGTATGGTATGCACATACATGGCAACACTCAAAATAAGGTATAAATAAAAAGCAACTTCATTCTTTCCCTTCCCTATCCCGTTAAACCTTAGAGGAAAGTTTGTGGAAGATTTTAACCTTTCTGATCACTCTTAGAAAAAAAAAAAAAATTAAAAGTCCCCCAAGCACTTGAATTTCCCAGAGTAGTTTCATTTCTGTCATTAAGTTGGCCACTCCAATGAAATGACTGAAACTCTAATAAACCTCTATATAAATTAGAGCTCAGCTCTGCTTTGAGCCCTGGGCAAAGGCCAAGCTGGGCAACTTCTTACCTTCTCAGCCTTGCTCTTCCGCAGCCTCTCCCCTGCTTCTCTAAACTCCTGTAGCTCCTCCAGGTTTGAGAGAAGTGGGAAAAGTAAAGGACAGGAAAGGTCGTATCTGACTGACAAACAGGTAATTCTAGTTGGGACCTTTTAGGAGTAGCAGCTCCTGGTTCTGATTCTTGATCTCTTCTGTGGTTTTCTCAGAGGACCCCCCCCCCCCCCCAACTAGGAACCTCCAATTGTAATTCCTGAGATGTGGTTCATGCTTTGCTGTGGCAGGCCATTTCAACCTCTGACCCTCAGCCCTTGCATGTCTGATGATGGCACGCTCTCTGTCTGCCTGTCTGTCTGTCTGCCTCTCCCAGGGTCTTATGTCCCTCTGGGCAGCCCAATTGGATAATGTTGTTTTTAAGCCTGTTTCAACCTGTTTTTGCCCATAAATCCACTGGATCCTCACGTCAACGCAGCTCACTTCCAGGGAAGCTTGGCCTCTCCATTCTCTGCTTCTTCGGGCCTAAATCCGTAGCTTCTCACGTTAGATTTCCCAGCTGGGCGTCAGATACCATTCCACCACGCCCTCCAAACTCTGAGGGCTGCTATCCAGCCCAGCCCCAGAAGCGATCTCTTTGAAGGCTTCTTTTTGGTTTAAGGTAAGAGGAAACATCATTTTGCTGATCCTCGCGAGCATAAAGGAAACACACACAAGAATAACACAGTCCTCTCCAAAGAAATCGGCCTCTCTGTCCACTTCAACTTCAAGTCTTCTTTATCCTCAAGACTGGCCAAGGTTTGCAAAGCCAGTTTTTTATTCTTGCCATCATTGTAAGTCCTGTTTGGAAGACAGTCACAGTGCTTGGAATGTGAATGCCTGTGTCAGCTACTGTTTTCTCTCAACCTTTGAGGATACAGCCAAAACTAAGACAGAAAGTGTCTCATTATAGCATCCTACTTAACTTATGTGTCTGGAGAACATCTTTCTTCAAGAATACCTAAGAAACAGGTGCTTGCCTCCAGGGGAATGAAGGGGTGGAAGAGAGGGAGACAGTGGGAGACATTTCGCTGTGTAACCTCTGTGCCTTTTAAATTTTATACCATGTGCCTTTGTTACCTGTTCTGTATGTGTAATAATATCCCAAGATGCTTTCTCTTGTAAAGTCAGAGCAAGAACATACTGAAGAATGATGGTTTTTTTAAAAAATAAAATAAAATAGGGGCACCTGGGTGGCTCAGTCGGTTGGGCGGCCGACTTCGGCTCAGGTCATGATCTCGCGGTCCGTGAGTTTGAGCCCCGCGTCGGGCTCTGTGCTGACAGCTCAGAGCCTGGAGCCTGTTTCAGATTCTGTGTCTCCCTCTCTCTGACCCTCCCCCGTTCATGCTTTGTCTCTCTCTGTCTCAAAAATAAATAAACGTTAAAAAAAATAAATAAAATAAAATAAAATAAAATAAAATAAAATAAAATAAAATAAAATTACAACTCAAGGCACAAAGTGAAGAGTTGATGTAATTATAAAGGTTTCCAAGTCAAGAAAGGCACTTTATCTTTACTTCTCTGTGTATTTTAGTTCCTTGTTCTGTTTTGGTTTCTGTGGACTAAATTATATTGTCTCAATTCTTCATTGCTTATGTCTGCCTTCTTGGTAACACCGAACTGATAAATTATGGTCGATTCAGTTTTACCTAAATTCTGTTTAACATTTCATTTTGAGTCACGGAAGAGTCGCGTTGAAAGGAAGCTTAAAAAGTATTATTTGAATGTTCCTCAGGTGTTGGATGAAGAAACTGAGGCCCTCATATTATGTCATCACAGCAAAAACATACTCCAGGAAACCTCCTGGAATGCAATGAATCCTGCCTGTTTTTTGTCGTGCGTGTGTGTGTGTGTGTGTGTATGTATGTATGTGTGTGTGGTTTTTTTTTTTTCTTCTCTTTTATTTTAAAGCCAGTGTTGAAGATAAATGAGAGTATTTACTGCATTATATAACCCAGTGACAGCCGTTGTTCCTGCCTAGTGTTACCCTTAAGGCAGGACTCAGTACTTCTCATCATATCTCAAAATAAAATCCAATCTACAGGGCACTAGAGGGAAAATTTTGTAGAGAAGATGGATTGGAGGATTACATCATGTAGCACACAATAAAATTTAATAAAAATCCCCATTAACCAGCTCTGTTCTCTCCCCAAGTTCATCGCCAGACACCAGGTATCTTCTCTCCCTTGTAGCCCTTTTATCAGGCAGACTTGTCAGGCCGTACCTGGTTACTATCACCTTCACAGCCTCTGCGATCTTCCCTGTCAACTCCCAAATCTTTCCTTTTTCTCCCACAGAGCAATTCAGCTCTTTTCTGGTTTCTTCAATTTTGTGTCTTCACACCTGAAATCCTGTTGAGCTAATAATGCACTTTCATTAGAAGAAAGCAAGTAGTAAATGACATTTTTATTTTATTTTTTTATTTTATTTATTTTTCAAAATATGTTTTATGCTTATTTATTTTTGAGAGAGAGACAGAGTGTGAGTGGGGGAGAAGCAGAGAGAGAGGGAGACAGAATCAGAAACAGGCTCCGGACTCTGAGCTGTCAGCACAGAGCCCGACATGGGGCTCAAACTCATGAACTGTGAGATCATGACCTGAGTCGAAGTAGGATGCTCAACAGACTGAGCCACCCAGGCGCCCCAGTAAATGACATTTACTTTGTCTCAAAACAGAATTTCTTCCTCTCCTGTTAAGGAAAGCAACAAAAAGTACACATTGAATCCAGCTTTGTATCATTAAGGACATTTGGTGTCACAGATCCCCAGAAAATTAGACGTAAAGACTTCGATTTAAAAGATGAAGAAGCTGATACCTAGAACAAGATCCGTGGAAGTTTGTTAATTATCCTCCAAAATCTGTTTCCCCCTTTTCCATCGTGATAGATTTATAGCTTGGTGTGACCCCATGACTAAACTGTCATCAGTGGAATGGAAACAGAGGTGCCTTGTGCAGCTTCCAAACCGCATGCTTAAAAAGAATTTGCTTGTTCTTCACTTCTTCTCTTTCCTTGTCTGTTGAGCTGGAAATCAGACTTGACAGTAACACAACTCAGACCATCCACATAAAACCAATGCCCTAACATCTTGCTCCTTTAAGAGTGGTCCGTGGGCTAGTAGCATCAGCATCAGCTTGTTAGAATAGGCCCAACTCCAGATGGACTTAATCAGGGTGTGCAGTTTAACAAGATGCCCAGGTGACTCACATTTATATTAAAGTTTTGAAAGAACTACTTAGAAGATAGAGGACCCATAAGATGGAAGGAATCAGGGTCCCTGATTGTGAGAAGCTGAAATACCCTGAAAGCCATCTATGTTCCCCCAACCCCCACGCTGTGTGTGTGTGTGTGTGTGTGTGTGTGTGTGTGTGGTAAAATACACAACATAAAATTTACTATCTTAACTATTTTTAAGTGTACAGTGCGGTGCTATTAAGTACATTTGTATTGTTGTACAACTGTCACCATCACCCATCCCTGGAACATTTTTGATCTTGCAAAACTGAAACTCTGTACCCATTAAACAACACCTCCCTATTTTCTACTTCCCCTAGCTCCTGGGAACTGCCATTCTACTTTCTTCTGGACCCACCTACTTTGGGGCTGTTAAGAAAGAGAGAGAGAGAGAGAGAGAAACTTCTAATTAATTGAAACCACTATGTTTTGGTGCATACTGCTCAGATTCTCCTGCTATAGGATTGAAACACCTATTTTTTTCAGCTGTTAAGAGTATTTGCATAGAGTAGGGCGCCTGGGTGGCTCAGTTGGTTGAGCGTCCGACTTCGGCTCAGGTCATGATCTCACAGCTCGTGAGTTCGAACCCCACATCGGGCTCTGTGCTGACAGCTCAGAGCCTGGAGCCTGCTCTGGATTCTTTTTCTCCCTCTCACTCTGCCCCTAACCCACTCATGCTCTGTCTCTGTCTCTCTCAAAAATAAATAAACGTTAAAAAAAAAAAAAAGAGTATTTGCATATAGCAGCCTTAGCTCAGTCCCTATCCAGAAACTGCCTTGGCAATTTGTGGGTGAGAATTTGGGTGACATAACTTACCCAAAGTCATTCTAGGGTCAGGTGTTCTATATCCAGTGGATTCAGGAGTCAAAGCAATACAAGCCCCTGCCCCAATTTCAGATAACTCAGAAAAGTCATTCCAACTACAAAGCTTCCCTGGGGTTATTGTGATTACATCACAGTTATACCTTTCCCTTTGCCTAATTCTGCTTCCTCTATTCCCCCTGCCCCTGCCAAGGGTTGATCTCAGGACTACTCTCCAATAAATCTGGTATATAAATAAATTTGGTATCCTTGGCCTAAAGATAAGAGCTATCATAATGGGGAAGGCCATACCTCTAAAACTACCAAAGTAATAAATAAAAAATATCATATTCTGGAAACCAATTTGACAATAAATTTCATATATTAAAAAAAATAGGATAACATAAAAAAATATCATATTCTAGGGGTAATGATAGAGATTGTTGGTTTTATAAGGCCACTTGTTTTTCCCTTTTTAAAAATGGAAGTATAATTAATATACAGTGTTATATTGGTTTCAGGTATGCAATATAAAGATTCAACAATTCTATACATCATTCAGTACTCATCAAGATAAATGTACTCTTAATCTTTTTTATCTATTTCACTCATCTCCCCCCCCCCGCCCAACTTACCTCCCCTCTGGCAACTACCTGTTTATTTTCTGTATTTAAGAGTCTGATTTTTTTGTTTGTCTCTTTGTTCCTTTGTTAATTAGTTTCGTTTGTTAAATTCCACATATGAGTAAAGTCATACGGTATTTGTCTTTCTCTGACTGACTTAATCACTTAGCATTATACTCTCTAGGTCCATCCATGTTGTTGCAAATGGCAAGATTGTATTCTTTTTTATGGCTAAGTAATATTCCATTGTGTGTATATACCATATCTTATTTATCCATTTATCTATGGATGAATATTTGGGTTGCTTCTGAGACAGGAGAACTAAAGGGACCCCATAAGAAATTGCTTTTTTCTCATTCCTTTCCCTGCTTCTGTTCTTGCTAGGACCTACACATGCCTTATAGAACAGACACTGTATATCCTCCTTGTAAAGGTCAAGGAGTTAATTATTTCTTTGGAAACTTCCAGCACAATATCAAATACAAATATCTAAGCAGTGACCGGGAAGCATCGTCATGAACACTTTCCAAGTGTTTTCCAAAACCACTGACTCACCAAGATCCGTAGCTCCACGGTATAAGTGACTTATGAAGGACAAACACTTGTCTTTGTTTCTTGCTGCCTGAGAAGACACTTGCACTGGACCACAATCCTCAATAAAAACCTCAGACTCCAATCCAAGCAAAGAGGAGACTCACTCTTCTTTCCTTTCCAAGTCTTCTGAGGCTCTATTTTCATATGTACTCTCTCTATATCTTCAGTAAGTTCTGCTCTCACTTCCTCTCTGTTTGCATTTGATTTCTATCCTGCACAAAGCCAAGAACCCTCTTGGCTGGTTCTGCAGGACACTCCTCTGGGTCCTCAGAACCAGCCAGCATGCATCACTTCCATGTCTTTGCTATTACAAAAAATGCTGCAATAAACATAGGGGTGCATTAAAGTTTTATTTATTTAAGTAATTTCTACACTCCACATGGGGCTTGAATTCACAACCCCGGGATCAAGAGTTGTATGCTCCTCTGACTGAGTCAGCCAGGCACCCTGATTTTTAATTTTTTGAGGAGCCTCTATACTGTTTTCCACAGTGACTTTACCAACTTGTACTGTCACTAACAGTACAAGAGGGTTCCTTTTTCTTCACATCCTCACCAACACTTGTTACTTCTTGTGTTTTTGATTTTTAGCTGTTCTAACATATAAGGTAATATCTCATTATGGTTTTGATTTGCACTTCCCTGGTGATTAGTGATGTTGATCATCATTTCATGTGTCTATTGCCTATCTGCATGTCTTCTTTGGAAAAATGTCTATTCAGCAGAAAAAATATGCAGCAAGAATATTTTATCCAGCAAGGCTGTCATTCAGAATAGGAGAGATGAGGACTTTCCCAGACAACAAAAACTAAAGGAGTTCATGACCACTAAATCGGCCCCTGCAAGAAATATTAAAGGGGGTTCTTTGAGTGGGGGGGGGGGGGGGGGAAGCAACATAGACTAGAAAGGAAGAAAGAAAAATCTCTAGAAATGACTTTACAAATAATATGAAGGCACTAAATTCATATCTATCAATAATCAATCTGAATTTATTTTTTATTTATTTATTTTTTATTTATTTATTTAAAAAAATTTTTTTTCAACGTTTTTTATTTATTTTTGGGACAGAGAGAGACAGAGCATGAACTAGAACAGAGAGAGAGAGGGAGACACAGAATCGGAAACAGGCTCCAGGCTCCGAGCCATCAGCCCAGAGCCTGACGCGGGGCTCGAACTCACGGACCGCGAAATCGTGACCTGGCTGAAGTCGGACGCTTAACCGACTGCGCCACCCAGGCGCCCCTAATCAATCTGAATTTAAATGGACTAAGTATTCCAATCAAAAGACATAGGGAATCAGAATGTATTAAAACACGCACACACACACATAAGACTCATCCATTTGCTGCCTACCAAAGACTCATTTTAGACCCCAAAACACCTCCAGACTAAAAGTGAAGGAGAACCATCTATCATGCTAATGGACATCAAAAGAAAACTGGAGAAGCCATATTTACATCAGATAAACTAGATTTTAAACCAAACACTATAATAAGAGATGAAGAAGGGCATTATATCATAATAAAGGGGTCTACCGAGCAAGATCTAACAATTGTAAATATTTATTCCCCCAACTTGAAAGCACCCAAAAATGTAAATCAATTAATAACAAACATAAAGAAACTCATTGATAATACAGAGTAGTAGGAGACTTTAACACCCCACTCACAACAATGGACAGATCATCTAAACAGAAAATCAACAAGGGAACAATGATTTTGAATGACACACCAGACCAGTTGGACTTAATAGATATATTTAGAGCATTTCATCCTAAAGCAGCAGAAGAAACATTCTTTTCAAGTGTACATGGAACATTCTCCAGAATAGATCACATACTGGGGCACAAATCAGGCCTGAAGTATAAAAAAGGTTGAGATCCTACCATGGATATTTTCAGACCACAATGCTATGAAACTTGAATTCAGCCACAAGAAAAAATTTGGAAAGACCACAAATAAATGGAGGTTAAAGTACGTCCTACAAAAGAATGAGTGGGTTAATCAGGAAATCAAAGAAGAAATAAAAAAATACATGGAAGAAAATAAAAATGAAAACACAATAGTCCAGAACTTTTGGGATGCAGCAAAGACAGCCATAAGAGGGAAATATATAGTAATACAGTAATTCCTCAAGAAGCAGGACAAATCTCAAAATATGCAACCAAACCTTACACCTAAAGAAGCTATAAAATAAACAGCAGGTCACCCGGTAGGCTGAGTCTGTTGAGCAACCAACTCTTGATTTCAGCTCAGGTCTGATTGCCACAGAAATCAGACAAGAAAAAGAAATAAAAGGCATCCAAATTGGTAAGGAAGAAGTAAAACTTTCACTATTTGTAGATGATATGATACTATATATAGAAAACCCAAAAGACTCACCCCCAAAAAACTACTAGAACTAATAAGTGAATTCAGTAAAGTTGCAGGATAAAAAAATTAATATACAGAAATCTGCTGCATTTCCATTAACAAACAATAAAGTAGCAGAAAGAGAAATTAAGGAAACAATTCCATTTACGATTGCACACATACAAAATAAAATACGTAGGAATAAACTTAACCAAGGAAGTGAAAGATCTGTACTCTGAAGACTATAAAACATTGATGAAAGAAATTGGAGATGACGCAAACAAGTGGAAAGATATTCTATACTTATGAGTTGGAAGAATATTATTAACATGTCCATACTACCCAAAGCAATCAAAGATTTAATGTAATTTCTATCAAAATGCCAACATTTTGACTAGAACTAAAGCAAACAATATTAAAATTTGTATGGAGCCACAAAAGATCCACAATAGCCAACACAATCTTGAGAAAGAACAAGGCTGGAGGAAACACTATCCCAGATTTCAAGATATACCACAAAGCTGAGTAATCAAAGTGGTATGATATTGGCACAAAAATAGACACATAGATCAATAGAACAGAATAGAGACCCCAGAAATAAACCCATGATTTTATGTGTAATCTGTGATGAAGGGGACAAAAATATACAATGGGGATGGGGTGCCTGGGTGGCTCAGTCAGTTAAGCATCCGACTTAGGCTCAGGTCATGATCTCCCAGATCGTGAGCTCAAGCCCCATGTCGGGCTCTGTGCTGATAGCTCAGAGCCTGAAACCTGCTTCAGATTCTATGTCTCCCTCTCTCTCTCTGCCCCTCCCTGGTTCACACTCTGACTCTCTCTCTCTCTCTCTCAAAAATAAATAAATATTTAAAAAATTTTTAATTAAAAAAATATATACAATGGGGAAAAGACAGTCTATTCAACAAATGGTGCTGGGAAAACTGGACAGCTACATATAAAAAATGAAACTATGGGAATACAAGCTGGTGCAGCCACTCTGGAAAACAGTATGGAGGTTCCTCATTCCTGGCTACCCTATGACCCTCCAATTGCACTACTAGGCATTTATCCACAGGATACAGGTGTGCTGTTTCAAAGGGACACATGCACCCCAATGTTTATAGCAGCACTATCAACAATAGCCAAAGTATGGAAAGAGCCCAAATGTCCATTGATGGATGAATGGATAAAGAAGATGTGGTATATATATACAATGGAGTATTACTCGGCAATCAAAAAAAAAATGAAATCTTGCTATTTGCAACTATGTAGATGGAACTAGAGGGTATTATGCTGAGTGAAATTAGTCAGTCAGAGAAAGACAAAAATCATATGACTTCACTCATATGAGGACTTTAAGAGACAAAACAGATGAACATAAAGGAAGGGAAACAAAAATAATATAAAACCAGGGAGGGAGACAAAACAGAAGAGACTCATAAATATGGAGAAATGAGGGTTACTGGAGGGCTTGTGGGAGGTGGGATGGGCTAAATGGGTAAGGGGCACTAAGGAATCTACTCCTGAAATCATTGTTGCACTATATGCTAACTAACTTTGATGTAAATTTTAAAAAATAAAAAATAAAATTAAAAAAAAAAGAAACTAGACCACTTTATAACACCACACACAAAAATAAACTAAACATGGATTAAAGATCTAAATGTGAAACCTGAAACTATAAAAATCCAGAAAAAAAACACAGGCAATAATTTATCTGACATCAGCCTTAGCAACATTTTTCTAGATATGTCTCCTAAGGCAAAGGAAACAAAATCAAAAATAAACTATGGGAAAGAAAACCATCAATAAAACAAAAGGACAACCTACTGAATGGGGAAAGATATTTGTAAATGATTATGCAAAAAGGGGTTAATATCCAAAATATATAAAGAACTTATATACGTCAAGGTGCCTGGATGGCTCTGTCAGTTGAGCATAGGACTCTTGATTTCGTCTCAGGTCGTTACCTCATGGTTTGTGAGTTTGGGCCCTGTGTTGGGCTCTGAGTTGGCAGTGGGGAGCCTGCTTGGGATTTTCTCTCTCTTCCCCTCCCTGCTTACGCTTGCTCATGCTCTCTCCCTCTCTCTCTCAAAATAAATAAATAAACTTAAAAAAAAAAGAATTTATACAGCTCAACACCAAAACTAAACCAAAAAAAACCCCACAAAACCACCCAATTAAAAAATGGGCAGAGGACCTGAATAGACATTTTTCCTTTTTTTCCCCCAAATTTTTATTTAAATTTTAGTTAGTTAACATATAGTGTAATGTTGGTTTCAGGAGTAGAATTTAGTGGTTCATCACTTATGTATAACACCCAGTGCTCAACACAACAAGTGCCCTCCTTAATGGCTGTCACCCATTTAACTCATCCCCCACCCCTCTCCCTCCACCAACCCTCAGTTTGTTCTCTTATGGTTTGAGAGTCTCTTATGGTTTGCTTCCCTCTCTTTCTTTTTTCCCCTTCCCTTATGTTCATCTGTTTTGTTTCTTAAATTCCACGTATGAGTGAAGTCATATGGTATTTGTCTTTCTCTGACTGACTTATTTTGCTTAGCATAATATCCTCTAGCTCCATCTATGTCATTGCAAATGGCAAGATTTCATTTGTTCTTATGGCTGAGTAATATGCCATTATCTATATCTATATATCTGTATCTGTATCTATATCTATCTAGTTATCTAGATAGGGGTGCATGTACCCCTTTGAAATAGTGTTTTTGTACTAATTGGGTAAATACTTATGAATGCAATTGCTGGATGGTAGGGTACTTCTATTTTTAACTTTTTGAGGAACTATCATACTGTTTTCTAGAGTGACGGCACCAGTTTGCATTCCCACCAATACTGCAGGAGGGTTCCCTTTCCCCACATCCTTGCCAATACTTGGTGTTTCCTGTGTTGGTAATTTTAGCCATCCTGACAAAGTGTGAGGTAGTTATCTCATTATGGTTTTGATTTGTATTTCTCTGATAATGAGTGATGTTGAGCATCTTTTCATGTGTCTGTTGGCCATCTGGATACATTCTTTGGAAAAATGTCTATTCATGTCTTCAGCCCATTCCTTAACTGGATTATTTGTTTTGGGGATATTGAGTTTTATAAGTTCCTTATATATTTTGGATACTAATACTTTATCAGATATGTCATTTGTAAATATCTTCTCCCACTCTGTAGGCTGCTTTTCGTTTTGGTGATTGTTTCCTTCACTATACAGAAGTTTTTATCTTGATGAAGTCCCAATACTTGATTTTTGCTTCTGCTTCCCTTACCTCTGGAGATGTGTCTAGTAAGAAGTTGCTACAGCTGAGGGTCAAAGAGGTTGCTGCCTGTGTTCTCCTGTAGGATTTTGATGGTTTCCTGTCTCACATTTAGGTCTTTTCATTCATTAAAAAAAATTTTTTTAATGTTTATTTTTGAGAGACAGAGAGAGACAGAGACAGAGCATGAGTGGGGGAGGGGCAGAAAGAGAGGGACACAGATTCAGAAGCAGGCTTCAGGCTCTGAACTGTCAGCACAGAATCCAATGGGGGGGGGGGGGCTCAAACTCGAACCATGAGATCACGACCTGAACTGAAGTTGGACGCTTAACTGACTGAGCCACCTAGGTGCCCCAGGTCTTTCATCCATTTTGAATTTATTTTTGTGTATGGTGTAAGAAAGTGGTCCAGTTTCATTCTTTTGCATGTTGCCACTTGGTTTTCCCAACACCATTTGTTGAAGAAACTTTTTCCCATTGCATATTCTTTCCTGCTTTGTCAAAGATTAATTGACCATAGAGTTGTGGGTTTATTTTGTTTCACTGATTTATGTGTCTATTTTTATGCCAGTACCATACAGTTTTGATCACTACAGCTTTAAAAAAAAAATTCAAAGTTTGTTTTTGAGAGAGAGAGAGAGAGGGAGTGGGGCAGAGAGGGAGACACAGAATCCAAAGCAAGCTCCAGGCTCTGAGCTGTCAGCATAGCACCTGACGCGAGGCTCAAACTCATGAACCATGAGATCATGACCTGAGCAGAAGTCAGATAGACACTTAACAAATTGAGCCACCCAGGCACCCTGATCACTACAGCTTTGTAACATAACTTGAAGTCTGGAATCATGATGCCTCCAGCTTTGCTTTGTTTTTCAAGGTTGCTTTGGCTATTTACGGCCTTTTGTGGTTCCATACAAATTTTAGGATTGTTTCTTTTAGCTCTGTGATAAATGCTGTTGGTATTTTGATAGGGATTGCATTAAATACGTAGATTGCTTTGGGTAGTATAGACATTTTAACAATATTTGTTCTTCTGATCCATGAGCATGGAATGCCTTTCCATTTCTCTGTGTCCTCTTGAATTTCTTTCATCGGTGTTTTATAGTTTTCAGAGTACAGATCTTTTACCTCTTTGGTTAGCTGTATTCCTAGGTATCTTGTGCTTTTTGGTGCAATTGTAAATGAGGTTGATTCCTTGATTTCTCTTTCTGCTGCTTCATTATTGGTGTATAGAAATGCAACAAATTTCTGTATGTTAATTTCATATCCTGTGACTTTGTTGAATTCCTGTATCAGTTCCAGCAACTTTTTTGAGTCTTTGAGTTTTCTATATAGAGTATCATGTCATCTGCAAATAGTGAAATTTTCACTACTTCCTTGCCAATTTGGATGCCTCTTATTTCTTTTTGTTGTCTGATTGTTGAGGGTGGACATTCCTGTCTTGTTCCTGACCATAGAGGAAAAAGCACTCAGTTTTTCCCCATTGAGGATGATATTAGCTGTGGGTTTTGTATATGGCCTTTATTATTTTGAGGTATGTTCCCTCTAAACCTACTTTGTTGAGTTTTTTGTTTTTTGTTTTTTTTTTTTTATCATGGATGGATGTTGTACTTTGTCAAATGCTTTTTCTGCGTCTATTGACATAATCATATGGTTCTCGTCCTTTCTTTTATTAATGTGGTATATCACTTTGATTGATTTGCAAATATTAAATCACCCTTGCAACTCAGGAATAAATCCAATTTTTTTTTTAATTTTTTTAACATTTATTTATTTTTAAGAGACAGAGAGAGACAGAGTATGAGCAGGGTAGGGGCAGAAAGAGAGGGAGACACAGAATCCAAAGCAGGCTCCAGGCACAAGCTATCAGTGCACAGCCTGATATGGGGCTCGAACTCACAAACTGTGAGATCATGACCTGAGCCGAAGTCGGACGCTTTAACCGACTGAGCCACCCAGGTGCCCCATGGAATAAATCCCATTTGATTATGGTCAATGATTCTTTTAACATATTGTTGGATTCAGTTCACTATTACTTTATTGACAATTTTTGCATCCATGTTCATCAAGGATTTGGCCTGTAGTTCTCTTTTTTAGTGGAGTTTTTATCTGATTTAGGTATCAGGGTAATGCTGGCCTGAATTTTAGAATGAATTTGGAAGTTTTCCTTCCTTTTCTATTTTTTGGAATAGTTTGAGAAGAATAGATATTAACTCTTCTTTAAATGTTTGGTAGAATTTGCCCGTGAAGCCATCTGGCCCTAGATGTTTATTTTTCATCTGTATATCTTCTTCAGTATAGTGTCTGTTCAACTTTTCTGCCTATCTTTAAATTGGATTATTTGTTTTTCTAATTGTTAAGTTTTAAGAGACCTCTATGTATTTAGGGTACAAGTCCTTTATCAGATATGTGTTTTGCAAATATTTTCTCCAAATTTATGGCCTGTCTTTTCATTCTTAAACAGTGTGTTTTGCAGAGCAGAATTTTTCAATCTGAATAAGATCCAATTTAACAATTTTTTCTTTCTTGGATCATGGTTTTGGTGTTTTATCTAAAGATACATTGCCAAACCCAAGGTCACCTAGAAAACAGGAATGTTTTCTTCTAGGAGTTTTATATTTTTCATTTTACATCTGGTTCTATGATTCATTTTGAAATAATTTTTATGAAAAATGTAAGGTATGTGTCTATATTCATTTTTTAATTTTATTTTAGGTGTATTTATTTATTTTGAGAGAGAGAGAGAGAGAGAGAGAGCAAGTGGGGAAGAGGCAAAGAGAGAGAAAATCCCAAGCAGGCTCCACACTCAGCATGGAGCCCAATGCAGGGCTCAATCTCATGACTATGAGATCACGACCTGAGCTGAAATCAAGAGTTAGACACTTAACTGACTTAGCCACCCAGGCAATCCACATTAATTTTTTAAGTATATGAACACGTAATTGTTGTAACACAATTTGTTGAAAAGACTTTTCTTTCTCTATCAAATTGCTTTTACTCCTTTGCCAATGATCAATTGTCTATATTTTTGTAAACCTATTTCTTTGCTCTGTATTCTGTTCTATTGATCTATGTGTCTATTCTTGCACCAATACCATACTGTCTTGACTACTATAGCTTTATAGTAGATCTTGATAATTTTTTATAGTTGATCTTAATAATAATCATTGTTAGATGATGTGAGTCGTCCAATTTTTTTTTCTTCTTTAGCAGTATGTTGGCTATTTTAGGTCTTTTGCCTTTCTTTTCTAATTTTTATTTATTTTTCATTTTTTAGTAATTTCTATATCCAACATGGGTCTCGAACTCACAACCTCAAGATCAAGAGTCATATACTCTACCAACTGAGCCAACCAGGTGCCCCTCTTTTGCCTTTCCATATAAACTTTAGAATCACTTTGTCAATATCTACAAAATAGCTTATTGGGATTTTGATTGGGATAATTTTGAATCTATGGATCCGGTTAGGAAGAATTGAACCTTAACAATATTACATCTTCCAATCCCAAACAGAATATCTCTCCACATGTTTTAGGTCATTTTTATTTCTTTCCTTAGAGTTTTATAGTTTTTTGATATAGATATATCAAACTATTTGTAGTTTTTGATATAGATACTGCATATATTTTGTTAGATTTATATTTAAGTATTTCAATTTTCATGTTATTTTCAGTGATACTGTTGTTTTGAATTGCAAATACCCATGTGCATTGTTTGTATACAGGAAAACAATTGACTTTTTATGTTAACTTCCCATCCTTTGAACTTGATGTGGTACTTGCTTCCAGCACTTTTTGGGTTGATTCTTTGGGATAGTCTATATAGATGATACTGTCATCTGTGAACAAAGACTCTTTTATTTCTCTTTTCCCAATCTGTATCCCTTTTATTTTGTTTCCTTGTCTTAATGTACTAGCTAGTGTTTCCAATACAATGTTAACTATATCTCCATTTAATTTTTCAGTTTAGTCTCTTCAAAAGCCAGATATATTCTGGAGAACACTAGACTACCACAAATGCAAACAAATAGTGGTCTCAACTGGAATTGTGCAAGATATGGTATCTTTGCTAGAGCAAATTAAATGATTTCAGATATATGATACAGCCATTGCTCTGAAGAATAATTTGTTTTCCAAGCCTATCAAGATAAGCTTGCATATATTTTTAGACTTGCCCCAGGGTTGTGTTAACTCTTTCCCATCTTCTATCACAGTGTATTCTGAAGGGGTCATTAAAGTATCACATTAGTCCATTTTACTGATGACATCATGTTAATTCAACTGGAAGAGGAAGAAGTGGCAAGGACATTGGGGGTTTTGGCAAGACACATGCCTTCCAGAGTGTGGGAAATTGACCCTACAAAGATTCAAGGTCTGGCCATATAAAGTATTCTGGGTCCAAGTAGCCTAGCTACTTGGTTATGCTGAAACCATCCCTCTAGCATAAAAGACAGGACTCCATTTGAGAATATAATTCCAAGTTACCTGACAAATGATATGGAGCCTCCCTCTTGTTGTAGCAGGTCCGTCAACCCTAACTAATATCCTAGTAATGTCCATTGAATGCTTACTTTTTTATAATTCTTTTCCTATAATACTGCAAAGGAGGACACTAAGGTACACAACAGTTGATAACTTTTCTGAGGTTCTCCAGCAAGTGACAGAGCTGGGTTTTAAACCCTCACATTCTGCTTCCCAGAACTCACGCTTTTTTTTTTCTTTTTTTTAGTTGTTTATTTTTGAGAGAGAGAGGAAGGGGCAGAGAGAGGGAGACACAGAACCCAAAGCAGGCTCCAGGCTCTGAGCTGTCAGCACAGATCTCAATGCGCGACTGTGAGATCACGACCTGAGCTGAAGTCAGACGCTCAACCAACTGAGCCACCCAGATGCCCCAGAACTCACACTCTTAAATCATTATGTGATATTGCCTCTCCAAATCCAAGGTCAAGTCAGTGGCAAAAACAGCCTGAGTCTTGGGTTTCCTGAATGCCAAGTTAGTGCTCTTTTCATTCATCCTCTCTCCATTTCTCTAGTGATGGGTAAGTTTTTCCTATTCTCCAGTTAAGGTTGTGTTCTCTATCTGATGTAGTGGTTAAGAGCTTGGGCTATGGTGTCAGACAGACCTGAGTCTCTGCCACTTCTCAGCAGTGTGTCATTGAGCATATTACATTCTTTGAGTTTTGGTTTCTACACATGTAATAGGAATAATAACAGTAGTATCCATGTCAGCTGATGTAAAGATTAAATAATAAAATATGTATTATGGAAGACAAAACTCTAGGACATAAGCTTTAATAATGTTAACTGGCATCATTATTTCTGCCTGGCTTCTGGAGATCTAAGGAGTTTCCCTCTTTCTTTGCCTCACTTTATGCTCTGTTTTGGTTTCCCATTCAGAGTGGGGAAATTTGATTCCTGAGAAGTTCATTTTAACCTGATTACTCAAGCTCAAAACATTGACTAGCAAATTGAAAGAGCACTGTGATTTGCCTTGGTATTGATACCACATAGGGATTTCCTTGAGTCTCATAGTTGTTCAATATGTATAGACAGCAGTTGTATACATGATTACATAAAATGGAGGACCATTCATTTGTGCCTCAAGTATCATTTCACCATGCAATCAGGAAGAAAACAGTTTTTCTTTGAAGGTAGTGGGTCTAATAGGGTTATCCTTCTGTTACAGAAACAAATCCTTTATAACACCTCCTTTATTATCCTGAAATAAAATTCATTAATATAATAAATCATTTACACATATAATAAACAATGAAGGTGCTAACTTTAATATAAAAGAGAAATGAAGGGAATGCATTTTATAATAAAATATGTATTTCAATATATCAGTGCTCAGGCTTGACTACATTATGGGATGTGGAGGCAGTTGGATGTTTGCACCCGTGCCTAGAATCTTGCAAGTAATTAATAGCTATAAATGCAGACTTCTAGAGTTGCATTGAACCGGTGACTTGAATATTGAGAGAACTGTGGCTATCAGTGGTTCTTTTCTGAAATGATGAAAAATACTCTGCAAAATTCCAAACAAACCAAAATACAGCTTTCCTTCATTCTAGAAATACAAGGTGTATTTCTAGAAAATTCAGTATGTTGGAATTTGGGGGAAATGGTATTTATATGAAAAAAATGAAGGTAGGTTGTAGGCTCAGGTAATTATGAACAGGTTTTTCACTGATATATCTGGAGAGACATCACAGTTGTGAGGGACCCAGAATAATTCTTTGGAGTGGATAGCATCCCTGACAACTGTCCATTAAATCCCAGCAGTGCTTCTAATCGGTATGGTATCTGAAGATTCTCCCTCAGAAGCCAAAATGCTCCTGGAGAAGTTTCACCTGCTTTGAGAACCAGAGCTTTAAAGAAAATGTCATTATTATGTATGTATGTATGTATGTATTTATTTATTTTAAAAATATTTATTTATTTTGAGAGAGAGAGAATGAGCACAAGTGGGGAGGGGCAGAGAGAGAGAGAATCCCAAGCAGGCTCCACACTCAGTGGAGAGCCCAATGGGGTCTCAATCTCACTGTGAGATCATGGCCTGAGCTGAAATCAAGAGTCAGAAGATTAATTGATTGAGCCACCCAGGTGCCCCTTATGTATGGTTTTATTATATCAAGGCAGTGGCACTCAAAACTTCCCATAAATTTTTTCTTCAATATAATAATTATTTTACAAAATCTATCACTATTTTACAAATAAGGAAACAAGCTCATAGAGATTAAGCCACTTGTCCCTGGTCATGCAGCCATCAAGTGGCAGATGTAAACAGTTCCAATGCTTGGTCTTACCCCTCCCTGTTCACTACACCCCCCCCCCCCCCCCATTGGGAATGCATCGGAAAACTATGGCTCCTGGCTTGGGGCTCAACAATGATATGCTAGAACTTCAGCCCCTACCCTTACCTCCATCCCCTGGAAATCCCCTAAATTCTGGTTCCAGGAACTCTACTGAGCTGCCTTGCTGGTGAAGGCAATTTGCCTTTCCTCAACCTCTCTCTGAAAGTATTTTCCCCTGCCACCTTCCGTGCCTCATTTCCATGGCCTCTGGCTTTCCCAGGGTAGCCTGGCTGAGGTGGCACAAGTGTGTACCCCTTCCCCACCCTCTGTTACTAGGTCATAAAGCAGGATGGACTCTAGTTTCAGTTTCCTGGAGAGTTTCAAGGGGGCAGCAACTGTTTTGTTTGATTGGGTCTTTATTCCAGGTCACTCTCCCTGGGAGTCTGATGTGGGTGGTTGAGACTGGCCTGGAAGTCTCTCTGTCAACCCTCAATTGTGTCCTTCCCTTCCATGTTCCAGTCATGCTAGTATACTCTGTTTCTCTTTCCCCTCCAGGTGAGCCTTTGTTCCAATTGTTTATATGGGAACTTAAAAAGGGGGCCGTTATTCAGCAGCTCCTTGAGGGGACCTCATATTAGCCTCATGTGGAATAGAGTACAAAATACTCATGAATGTTTGGGATAAAGCTTGTGACTTAGGAAGACTCTTAGCTCCTAGATATTCTTTATGTTCTCTACCCTTTCCCCTTCCCCTTCCCTTCTCCATCCCACCCTCAGATATCAGAACTATATATTCACTTCCCTGTTATAGGGATAAAAGAGCAGCATATCTTCTATTTGTTAATTAGGTGTTTATGGTAACAACTCCCTGATCTCCCCCAACACCTTCATTCCCACCCCAGACATGTATTCTCAGATGAGGCCTTGCTTTGCCATTCATTCTAGGGTGACTTGCTATGAACCCCAGGGCAGGGTCTGACCTTATTTCATATTTGTATCATGCTGGAACCAAATACAGTACTGGCATTTAGTAAGTGTTCAATAAGCACTAGTTAAACAAATGCATGAATAAATGAATAAATAAAATTCTCACTCTTTTGAGGTCTGAAATGAAAAGCTCTACCTCACCATTAATCAAACACAAATTAAAATAAGGGATGCCTATTACCACCATTTGGATAGGCAAATAATTTGGAGAGGGTAAAATACAGTGTTAGTATAGTAGAGGCAGCTCTGCCAGAAGAAGTACTCTGTAGGCACTCTACAGCACTCAGCAGCCCTGGATAGGGGAGAAGGAACAGCTGGCTGACATTCACAGTAAGACCATGCATTGGTACTGACCTGCTGAGGAGTGATTTGGCAACATGTGCCAATAATGTTTTCATGTTCTTGACTCAACAATTTATCCTAGGGAAACGATGATCGCTTCTCGGCCTTTTGGCTAAGATCAAGTGTAGTGTCCTAGGGAAATGATGAGGTATATATTTCCAAAAAATTGTTGATGGAAACATTATTTATAATCAGAAAACTTGGAAACGAGCATACAAAATATGGTACTGATTAAATTAACTATAGCACATCCACACAAAGAATATTTAATGACATAGGAAAAGATTCCATAATGTGTGAAAAAAATATAGTAGCTATAAAACATTGTTGAAAACATTTTTTAAAAAATATTTATTTTGGAGGCGCCTGGGTGGCTCAGTCGGTTGAGCGTCCCACTTCGGCTCAGGTCACGATCTCGCGGTCTGTGAGTTTGAGCCCCGCGTCAGGCTCTGGGCTGATGGCTCAGAGCCTGGAGCCTGCTTCCAATTCTGTGTTTCCCTCTCTCTCTGCCCCTCCCCCGTTCATGCTCTGTCTCTCTCTGTCTCAAAAATAAATAAATGTTAAAAAAAAAAATTTTTTTTTTAAAAAAATATATTTATTTTGGAGAGAGTGGAAGCAGGTGAGGGGCAGAGAGAAAGAGACGGTGGGGGGCGGGGGGGGGGGGGGGCGGGAACAGAGGATCCAAAGTGGGTTCTGCACTGAGAGACTGACAGCAGTTAGCTGGAGTCCAGCGTGGGGCTCAAACTCATGAACCATGAGATCATAACCTGAGCCGAAATCCGACACTCAACCGACTGAGTCACCCAGGTGGCCCTGCTGAAAGAAATTTCAAAAGACACAAATAAACAGAAAAACATCTTGTGTTCAGGATTGGAAGATGTAATATTGTTGAAATGTCAATATTATCAAAATTGATAGAGATATAATACAATCCTTATGAAAATGTCAGGGGCATTTTTTTGCAGAAATAGAAAAATCGCCATAAAATTCAAACAAAATCTTAAGGGACACCAAATAGCTAACACAGTTTGAACAAAGAACAAAGCTGGAGATTTCACACTTCCTGATTTCAAAACTTATTACAAATCTACATTAATCAAAACAGGGTGGTACTGGCATAAAGGCAGACATGTAGACCAATGGAATAGTATAGAGAACCTATAAATAAACCCTATGATATATGGTCATATGATTTTCAACAAGGGTGCCAACACTATTAAATGAGGAAAAGACAATCTTTTCAACAAATGGTGATGGGAAAACTGAATATTCACAGGCAAAGGAATGAAGTTGGATCCATACCCTGCAACATATTAAAAAAATCAACTAGAAATAGACCAAAGACCTGAATGAAGAGCCAAAACGAATAAACTTTTATGAGAAAATGTAGAGGGAAAGCTTCATGATATTGGAACTGGCAGATAATGGAACCAAAAGCAAAGGCAACAAAAGTAAAAATGGGTAAGTTGGCCTAAATCAAAATTTAAAACATCCATGCATCATAGGGCATGATCAACAGAGTAT
Source organism: Neofelis nebulosa (assembly GCF_028018385.1). Lineage (NCBI taxonomy): Eukaryota > Metazoa > Chordata > Mammalia > Carnivora > Felidae > Neofelis > Neofelis nebulosa. The sequence continues at coordinate 87,382,739 of NC_080791.1, forward strand.
CTGGTATGTATATCTATATCTATATCTATATCTATATCTATATCTATATATCTATATCATTTATCTATATCTGTCTATATATATCTATATATCTGTATCCATATATCTACATCTATCTATATCTATATCTGTATCACCTATATCTCCTAAAATGCAACAACTAAACAGATAACCCAATTTAAAAATGGACAAAAGACTTCAATAGACATTTCTCCAAAGAAGATATACAGACAGCCAACAAGTACATGAAAAGCACAAGTGAATGTCACTGATCTTTAGGGAAATGCAGATCAATGCCCCAATGAGATAGTACCTCACACCTACTGGGATGGGAGAAAGAGAGAAAGAAAGAAAGAAGAAAAAAGGAAGAAATAAAGGGAAAGAAAAATCACAAGTGCTCGTATGATGTGGAAAAATTGGAACCCTTATGCATTGTTGGTGGGAATGTAATACGGTGCAGCTGCTATAAAAAACAAAATGATGAATCCTTGAAAAATTAAAAATGGAATTACTATCTGATCCAGCAATTCCACTTCTGGATATATACACAAGAGAATTGAAAGCAGGATCTTGAAGAGATATTATGCTCCTGTCCATGGAAGCATTATTCACAATAGCCAAAAGATGGAAGCAATCCAAATGTCTATTAATGGATGATGGATAAAGTAAATGTGGTATATACATACAATGAAATATTGTTCAGTCTTAAAAGGAAGACAATTCTGACACATGCTGCAACACAGATGAATCTTGAAGACATTATAATAAGTGAGATATGCCAGTCACAAAAAGGACAAATACTGTATGAGTCCACATACAAATGCACCCAGAGTACTCAAATTCATAGAGTAGAATGGTGGTTTCCAGGGCCCGAGGAGAGAAGAGTATGGGAAATTATTTTTCAATTAATCAGATTTGCAATTTGAAAAGAGTTCTGGAGGTTGGTTGCACAGCAATGTGAGTATGTTTATCATTACTGAACTATACATCTAAAAATAATTAAGATGGTAAATTCTATGAATATGTATTTTGACACAATTAAGATACATTTTTATGAAAATTTAAACATAAAAATAAAAAGATAAATTGTATATATATGGAATTATTTCATTTTTATTAAAAATTTTTTTTTTAATTTTTTTTTTCAACGTTTTTTTTATTTATTTTTGGGACAGAGAGAGAGCATGAACGGGGAGGGGCAGAGAGAGAGGGAGACACAGAATCGGAAACAGGCTCCAGGCTCCGAGCCATCAGCCCAGAGCCTGACGCGGGGCTCGAACTCACGGACCGCGAGATCGTGACCTGGCTGAAGTCGGACGCTTAACCGACTGCGCCACCCAGGCGCCCCTTAAAATTTTTTTTTAATGTTTATTTATTTTTGAGAGAGAGATAAAGCACCAGCAGGGGAGGGGCAGAGAGAGAGGGAGACAGAATCTGAAGCAGTCTCCAGGCTCTGAGCTGTCAGCACAGAGCCCAACATGGGGCTCGAACTCAGGGACTGCGAGATCATGACCTGAACCGAAGTCGGACACTTAACTAAGCCACCCAGGCGCCCCTGTATGGAATAATTTCAATTTAAAAATAGGTTAAAATATAGGTGAACATATATATGAATAGAGAGAGAGAACTTATATGTTACTGTATAGAGAGATGCAGAGGAAAAAAACTGGAAAGAAATACACCAAATGTTAGCAATGATTCTCTGTGGGTCAGTTGAATTAAGAATGATTTCTATTTCCCTCATTATACTTGCTCTGTATTTTTCAATGTCTAACAATGAATATATCCAATATATCTTTTAAATCAGAAAATTTTTTAAAAATAGAAGTAGTACTCTTAAAAATTACTTGTTTGGTAAAACTCATGATAAATTTTTTAAACAGATGAGACTAGTAAAGATCAGGAAAAAATATTAGAAACATTCATAATAAGATTAATCTCCACAAAACATAGAAAGTTACTACAAATCAATAAAAAGAAATCAACTTCCCCGAACAAATACAGGCCTCTTACCTACAAATAATCACTTCACAGAGGAAAATAAATAAAAATAGCCAATAAATAGAGGTTTATTGTCATTAGCAACCGAGGAGATATAAACTGTAGCAATAAAATATCTTAAACAATCTAATCGACAGAAATTAAAATAATGGATAACATCAACTCTTAATGACTATTCAGAGATAAGGACACTGTTCGACTCTATTGGTGGGTCTTCACAATGGCCAAGCATTTTGGAAATCAAAGAGGCATTTATGTATTAAATTTTAAAATTCACATGTACTTTGACCAAATAGTTTTATTTCTAAGAATCCATTCTAAAGGAATACTCTTACATTCACAAAGAAGTGTGTGTACTTATTACTTTACCATTTTGAAATAACAAAAAAACTAGAAATAATCTAAATGTCTACCAATGGGTAAATAAATTATGATAATTTGTACTATGTAATAGTATCTTGTAGTTCAAAAGAATCTATGAGGCCTCTATGTATTAACTTGCAAAGAATTTTGAAGACATAGAAAAGAAGACAAGGAAAATTATTATGAAAGAAAAAAACGTTTTAATGTGTATATGTGTACAAGTACATATATAGCATTCAAACCAAACTGTTGAAAGAGGTTTTCTCTGGATAGAAAATTTGAAGGTAGATGAAGAGTGATTTTTATATTTTGTTCTGTATATTTCTCTATTGTTTGCATTTATAATGAGAATGTGTTCATGTAATACTATGAAAAGGTATTTTTATCAATAAATAAAAACAAAAATATTTTAGGTAATAAAGATTTTTTAAATTTAAATTTTAGTTAGTTAACATAGAGTGCAATATTGGTTTCAGTAATAAAAGATATTTTTAAAACCAAAGACATCAATTGATTGGTTTTAGGAGGGAAGATTGGATTTTTTAAAGCAATAATCTTTTTTTTTAACGTTTATTTATTTATTTAAGTAATCTACACACTCAATGTGGGGCTGGAACTCACAACCCCAAGATCAAGAGCTGCATGCATTTCCAACTGAGCCAGCCAGGTGCCCCTAGAGCAATAATCTTTTGAAAGTCAGAGTTGTGAGGATGATAACATCTGATAATATGATAATTTACTTATTATAATTTTCTAAAAAAAATTTTTTTTTAATGTTTATTTATTTTTGAGAGAGGGAGAGACAGAGTGTAAGCTGGGGAGGGGCAGAGAGAGAGAGGGAGACACAGAATCCGAAGCAGGCTCCAGGCTCCAGGCTCCAAGCTGTCTGCACAGAGCCTGACACAGGGATCAAACTCACGAACCATGAGATCATGACCTGAGCCGAAGTCGGACACTCAACCGACAGACCCACCCAGGTGCCCCACTTATTATAATTTTCATCAGTCCATACTGTTTTCTTGGTCATCTCAACATAGGAAACTTTTTAGTGATCATGGAGTTGATGACACTAAATACCAGCCACCTAATATTTAGTACTCAAAATACATGTTGTTTTATAAAAATATGCTAAAGTTTTAATGGTAGCATCCATGGGAGGATGTTTAGCATCCTTTATTTCCAGGCACCAAATGCTACTACCTCCACCCAGTCATTGAATAAATCAAAATTGCCCACCCTCCTCAACCCCACGTTTCCAAATAGTTGTGCAGTACGGTTTCTGATTTAGGACTACGAGCTTCAGTAGTGAGGACATTTACTATTGTTGTTAAACAAGAAGCTTGAGACCTGGTAGTTCCACGGTTGATGCAGTAGCTTACAAATGTTATGAAGAACCCAGGATCTTTCCATCTGTTTGAATTCTACTATCTGTAATATGTTGTTTTCTCACCCTCAGTCTAGCTGCTGATGGTAACAAGATGGTTGCCTCAGCTCCAGGACTAATGCTCTCAAACAACTGTGTCCACAGGCAAGAAAAGGGCAATTTTTCTTCATGGGTCCCATTTAATTTAATTTAATTTAATTTAATTTTAATTTAATTTTTACTTTTTAAATGTTTATTTATTTTGAGAGAGAGAGCACATGCACCTGTGAGCAGGAGAGAGGCAGAGAGAGAGAGAGAGAGAGAGAGAGAGAGAGAGAATCCCAAGCAGGCTCCCACTTGGGGCTTGATCTCACTCGCCTTGAGATCATGATCTGAGCTGAAATCAAGAGTTGGATGCTTAACCGACTGAGCCACTCAGGCACCCCCTAGGGTACCATTGTATTTTATTTTATTATTTTTTTTCATTGTTGTTTTAATTTGTTATTTCTTTTTTTTTAAATATATGAAATTTATTGTCAAATTGGTTTCCATACAACACCCAGTGCTCATCCCAAAAGGTGCCCTCCTCAATACCCATCACCCACCCTGCCCTCCCTCCCACCCCCCATCAACCCTCAGTTTGTTCTCAGTTTTTAACAGTCTCTTATGCTTTGGCTCTCTCCCACTCTAACCTCTTTTTTTTTTTTTTCCCCTTCCCCTCCCCCATGGGTTTCTGTTAAGTTTCTCAGGATCCACATAAGAGTGAAACAATATGGTATCTGTCTTTCTCTGTATGGCTTATTTCACTTAGCATCCCACTCTCCAGTTCCATCCACGTTGCTACAAAAGGCCATATTTCATTCTTTCTCATTGCCACGTAGTATTCCATTGTGTATATAAACCACAATTTCTTTATCCATTCATCAGTTGATGGACATTTAGGCTCTTTCCATAATTTGGCTATTGTTGAGAGTGCTGCTATAAACATTGGGGTACAAGTGCCCCTATGCATCAGTACTCCTGTATCCCTTGGATAAATTCCTAGCAGTGCTATTGCTGGGTCATAGGGTAGGTCTATTTTTAATTTTCTGAGGAACCTCCACACTGCTTTCCAGAGTGGCTGCACCAATTTGCATTCCCACAAACAGTGCAAGAGGGTTCCCTAGGGTACCATTTTAAAAGGAGAATAAATCTTTTTTAGAGATCCCTCAATAGACTTCCCAGTCAGTCTCCTAACAAGGATTGGGTACTTGGCTTTGCTCTTCCTACCTAGAGAGGAGATGAAGAGAGTAATATCTGGTACCTGCAGCTTTTATAAGGGGGGGGGGGGCAAGCTTGGTGGTCTTAGTGAATAGCTGTTGATATTCTAATGTCTTCAGATTTGACTGAAGTGAGAGATTGTCTTCTAGTCAAGAAAAGACTTAATGTTCCAATGAATACATAGTACCACTTTTTGTTCTGGAAAAGACAAAAGTTCCAATGACTTGGTGCTTTTTATACTCTTACTTCATCATGCTCCACTTTCATTTTTTATGGTTTTTATAATCAACTAGATTCAAAAAGAACTTCAGAAGGAGACAGCATGGGAACTAAATCACTTGGGCTCTAGGAGGCAAGAAGTTTTAATGTCTGCAGTTCATGCTTATTGTATCTACCCTAGCTTCACTTTTCCCTCTCAGGGGGCTGAACTGGAGTAGGTATTGTAGGATAGCACAGTAGTTCTGGATTATGCCTTCTGGTATATTCCTAGCTCTGCCAAATGGCAGCAATATGATTAAGTCTCTTCATCTATAGGCACTGAAAAAAAAATCTCGGCCCTCATAGAGTTTACATTTTAACACAGGGACACAAATAACACTATATAACAGATTTAAAGTATGTAGGATGTTAGGCAATGATTGCTATAGAAAAAAATCGAGTAAGGGACACCTGGTATATTGGGATGATGAGGGCAGGCTGCAGTATTGCAGGATGGTCAGGGGTAGTCTTATTGAGAAGATGATCTGTGAGAAAAGACTTGAAGAAAGTGAAAGAATGAGCCATGTGGTTGTATGGGTGAAGAGTATGGGTGAACAGAGGAAGAGCTAGGTCCTAAGGTGAAAGTACTAGGATAAGAGAATGACCAGTATTCTATGACATCAGGGATGTTAATGGTGGCTGGGTGAAGTGATTGAAAGAGGGAATAGTAGGAGATAGGGTCATGGAAGCAAGGAGAGCACAGACGACATAGAGCCTTGTTGGTTGTTGTTAGGACCTTATTCTGAGTATAATGGGGAGACATGGAGGGTTTTGAGTAGAAGTCGGACATTCTCTGACAGATTTTTAAAAGACCCCCTTGATTGTTTTTCATGTGCTGAGAATGGAGGAGGGGGAAGGGTGGAAGTAGGCAGGTCAGTTAGGTAGCTACTGTAGGCACCTGGGCATCACAAGGGGGTTTGGACTCGTGTGCTAGCAGTGGAGGAAGTAAGAAGTGGCAAAACTCTGGACATATTTTGAAGGTAGAATTGGCAGAGTGTAATGATAGACTGGATATATGACTGGTTTGGAGTTGCCATCAACTGAGTGAGACTGTGGGTAAAGCAGGTTTGGGAAAGAATGTCAGAAGTTTTATTTTGGATGTGTCAAGTTTGAAATGCTTATAAGACATTTAAGAAGAGATATCAACTAGATCTTTGCTATATTGTCTTACAGTTTTATGTTTTAATTTTTTAAAGTGTTTATGTATTTATTTTGAGGGGGCAAAGAAAGAGAGTCTGCCAAGCAGGCTCTGCACTGTCAGCAGAGAGCCCATCTCAGGGCTTGATCCCATGAACCATGAGACCATGACCTGAGCTTGGATCATGAGTTGATCAAGAGACGGATGTTCAACCGACTAAGCCACCCAGACACCCTGATCATTGCATGTCAAAGCCTTTAATTCAATGCCTATAAAGTGATAAATGTTCAATAATGTTAACTACAAAGATGATGATAATCTTCATCACTCACCTCTGAGGGCGCTCTGACTCCCAATTTAGCCATCCTATCCCTTTAATTCAGCGAAAATAAAGTTGGGTTTTCCACTGCTCCATCTTGATTTCTATTTATAGCACAAACAATATAGTCCAACATTAGAGCAAAATTTAAAAAGAATATCTCATAATCTTACTAACTATACTGTTTTTATTTTTCTACATGTTTCTCTTTTGTCTCATTTTGAAAACAATTTAAAATAGTTGAATCATAGTGTATATGTACATACGTATCCTGGTTAGTTCTAGTAATATTATCCCATAAGTTATTTTTCAAGTTGCTACATAGTTTCAATATTTACAATCTTTAGTGGTTGCAAAATAATCCATATTTACTTGTGCTTTTGCTATTGTTGTTCATTAGACTATTTGTCAATCTAGCAGTCTTATAACTAGGACTGAAATCTCATGCATTTACAATTTTTTTCCTCCTAGGATATATTGCCAAGAGCAGAATTACTGGGTCAAAGGGTATGAACATTTTTATAACTCTCAATATACAATGCCAAATTGTGAAAGGGTTGTACCAATTTACAATGGCAAAGGTTGGAGTTTTTTCATAAGAAAAAAAAAAAACCCTAAAATCAAACACATGAAACCAGAGACATTTATAAAACAGATTTCCTAATTCCATTTTAATGAAAATCTACCCATACATGTTTTCAGGTAAGCCACACAGCCTTGGCTCATTTTTCTAGTCTACTTGATCTCTATGTTACACTTAGATTGTAGCCTGAATTCGGACTTGCTTGTTGCTAGATATGGGGAATGATCTGATACAGTCTTTTTGTTACTTATACTGAGAATTGACTTTAAAAATCATTTTATAATTAAAGACTCATACATTCCCTTTTATATCCTTACTGTCTTATTCAGATGTTCTAGTTTTATGTCTGACTCCAGCTCTTTTAATGCACCAGGGGATAATCAATGATTTAATCTGGCCCCACCCCCACTGCCCTGGCTTAGGTTAGCTATTCAAAGACATTTAAGAGGCAGAATTAACTGGCCTTGGTGATTAGCTGAATAGCTAATGCCCTTCCTCTTAAAGGGTAAAGAGAAGCAGGTGGGGGACACTGAAGTAAAAACCAGGCAAGCTGGTTCAGACTGGGTTGGTTATGCCAACCAAGGTAACACTATAAGGGCAGGAGCAGTAAAAGATAGTATATCACTTTTTTCAGGCCACAATAATGTTGCTCAACAAACTACCCCAAAACTCAGTGGTTAAATCTCCAATCATTGTTATTCCTCTTCCTTTCTCTTATTTTCCCTTTCTTCCTTCCCTGAACAATTTGGTCCTGAAGCTATTAGGTATGGCCGAACAAGCTATCATCTACGCCTGGTTGAGTAGGGGGGAAACTATGGTGGCCAAAGCAGGCTCTGAACACAGTGAGTGCTGGAGCCTGAATAGGCTAAAGAAGGTGTCAGCTTGGGGTATGGCCTTATTGAGGAGCCAAAGCCTGCGTAGGGTAAGAGAACATCTGGATGGGGAAGGTGGGGTGGCAGAGATGGGGATTGGCTACATGTAGAGGGGTTCATAAAATAATTATATGGAGGAGAATGGGAGAATGGTTTCTTGCTATTGGAAATAAAGGACACAAAATATAAAAAGGAAAAAAGAGCTAGAATTATTCCTGTGCTACTGGGTTGTAGTAGGAAGTACCAAGTGGAACTCATGGTTTCCAGTATATTGTATATATTATATATTGAAATGAATCATATTCAGTTGCATATGTTATATGTATTATATTGAATAATGCTATTATATACACATATATTCTAGAATTAGATTAGATAGTAGTAATGGTTGCACGACATACGAATATACTAAAAGTCACTGAATTGTATACTTCAAAATGGTGAATTTCATGTTATATGTATTATATCTCAATAAAAAATGTATGTGTATAGATTATTAGATAAATGAGGGAGAGAAATATAGTTGTACGCCCATTTCCCAGGTCTGTCCACTGAAGGAACCTAAGCCGTGACACCCTAATACCAATGAGCATGCCCAGTGACAAGATTTTGATTTTTAAATATCATTCTCTATTAAAAAGAATCAGGACTGTTTAGGGGTGCCTGGGGGGCTCAGTTGGTTAACTATCTGACTCTTGATTTCAGCTCAGGTCATGATCTCATGGTTCAGGAAATGGGGCCCCACATTGGGCTCCTGTGCTGATGGTGTGGAGCCTGCTTAAGATTCTCTCTCCCTGTCTCTCTGCCCCTCCTTCACTCATATGTGGACACACACACACTCTCTCTCTCAAAATAAATACATAATTTTTAAAAGAATAAATCTTAAAAAAATAAGAATCAGGACTATTTAAAAGAATGGTAGTTTCTAGGTCTGACACAGGAAAAGGACAAGATGATCTTGGGATATCTTATTGTGTCAGAAAGTAAGGAAGTAGTCAAAGAATGCTGGGGACATGTCAGAAGATGCAGACACCAGCTAGAAGGGGCCCCCATTGGCCAACTCTGAAGGAATCTGAGCATCAGTATAAATGATGAAAGTAACAGGTTACAATCTTTTGAATAAAATACAAAACCGTAAGTCCACACTGCTATAAATCATTGGTTAAACTAAAAGTTTGATGAGGAATAGGCCATTTACATAGCATCCACAAAATATTTACTGATTATTTGGGGAAATGGAAACGTTTATAGTGGAGAAGACTCGCAGACACCACTTTAATCAAGTATTAAGTGAACATCATTGGTAATTGAAATCAGGTGCCACTGTACAAGATGAGGTAGGAAAAAAACAGCATCACTTCTGTGATTCCTTCCAGAAGGGGAGGAAGGCATACATAAGGAAGTGAGCCTAGTAGGGAGTATGAAAACCCAAGTGTGGTGAAGAATGCATCTCCACAGAGGAAGGCCTGATGCCCTAACTAGGCAAGGAGAGCATCCACTTATGGGGGTGGTCTGGTTTGGGGCACCAGAGCCCAAGAAAGGTACAGAGAAGTGGCCTGAAAGGGGATGTTGGAGCCCAAGTGGGCTGAAGTGATTGTTCATGCAGGGAAACGGGATCCGGATGGGTGAGGAGGACTTCTCTGTTTAGGAGTGGCCTTGACCAAGGTGTCAGAACCCACGCAAAGTGTCTACATGGACAGGAGGCCCCGTGTGGGGAATCAGAACTAAACAGGAGGAGCATCAATTATGCCTAAGCATTTTATATTCAAACTACAGAAACCCAAAGACAAAGAGAAAATCTGGAAGAAGCCAGAGGGCAAAAAAATCACCTTACCTATCATATTACAGAAATAAAATTCATCAGAAGCCGTTTAAGCAAGATTAGAGTGGAGTGAAATATTTACATGTTAAGAAAAAACCCCACCAACCTAGTGAATAGAGTGAATAATATAGTGATAGTTTCCAGTGAGATTATCCTTGAAAAGTGATGGAGACATGAAGATTTCCACAAACAAACAAAAACTCAGGGAATTTACTGCAAGCACAACTACTCTACAAGAAATGTTAAAAGAAAAATTTCAGGCAAAAGGAAAATTATATAGATCAAAAATTTAGATTTCTATAAAGAAGAGAAGAGCATTGGAGAAGGAATAAATGACAGTAAAATAAAATGTTTTATTTTTCTTAGCCTTAATTGATTTTAAAAGATAACTACTCATTTAATACAATGATAGTAACCATGTACAGAGTGGTTAGAACACATGGACAAGTGAAATGAATGACAGAAATTTCACAAGGGACAAGAAAGGAAGATTTGGGAATATTCTGTTGTAAGACATCTGTACTATATGTGAAAACAAGTAGTGTAATTTGGAAGTGTACTTATATTAGTTAAAAATGTACGTTGTAAACTTTAGGGCAACCACTAACTTTTTTTTTTTTTCTGAAGAGTAAATTGATATACCGTGACAGAAGATAAAATGAAATCATATAAAATGTTCAATTAGAACCACAGAAAGCAGAAAAAGAAAAAACAAATACAACAAATAGAAAATGATAACATAAGAGGAACAGGACATCTGACGAGGTATCAGAGATTAAGCCAAGTGAAGAGGGCATCCATGCATGAGGGTGACTTAGAACAGCGTTTTGGAGGTAAAGCAGGGTGTGGAAGGTACCCACACAGGGAGAGGATCAGCAGCAGTGATGGAAGGTTAACTGTGTAAAGAGAAACTTCATTAAGTTTTTATTAAGTAAATATATTAAGGATATAATTATATAAATATAATTAAGGATAATGTGAGCCAGGTTTCTCAGTGTCAGAAAGGAAATTACAAATATGGAAAGGGAGAAAACTAAGATGAAAGTTCTAGAATTGACAGATATTGGGTTCTAAATACTATTCTCCACTAAAAGAACCAGAGAGTTCCTTAAAGAAATGGTTGATTGCATGGTTGGTGCAAAGGAAATAAAAGATGAGCCTGGACTGTACTATATTAGAATGTAAGGAAGTGTTCAAAGAATGGAGTCATGTCAAAAAAGATACAGAAGCCAGCATGAATGGGCTCCCATAGGCCAAATGGAAAAAGTTAAACATTCATGCAAAATAATAATAGCAGCAGGTTAGAAACCCTTGAATAAAATGGGAACCATGAGTTTGTATTATAAATAAATGAAGAAATTGAGAATTTGACAAGGAATGGGAAATGTAGATAGTTTTTAAAAACTCCTACAAAGTGATTATTACAAAGGAGGGAAAGAGAAACTTCACAGTGGAAAAATCTAGTGGACCCCGCTTTTTGTCAAGTGACCAAAGCAAATATCATCAATAATGAGAAAATTGTGTGCCACCTAATAGGTTGCAATAAGAATACAGCATTACGTCAGACATATTCCTGCCAAAGATGTATAATCTGAACCTACTCATGAGGAAACATCAGAAAAACATAGTACGAGGGACATTCTACAAAATGACTCTCTTGGGAGGGCCTGGGTGGTGCAGTCAGTTACCTGTCCAACTCTTGATTTGGGCTCACGTAATGATCTCACAGTTCGTGGGATCCAGCCCCACGTCAGGCTCTGTGATAACAGAGACTCCCTCTCTCTGCCCCTCCTCTGTGCGCATGCTCTCTCGCTCTCTCTCTTTCTCTCAAAATAAATAAATAGACTTAAAAAAATAACTGTCCTGTGATTTTCAAAAGTGTCACAATTATGAAAATCCAAGAAAGACTAAGGAACTGTTTGGGGCTAAAGGAGACTAAAGTGACATAACAACTAAATGAAAACACTGTGGAATGGATCCTTTGACAATAAACACCATTATTAGGACAACTGATGAACTTGAATGGTGTCTAAGGATTAGATGGTAGTAACGTATCAATGTAATTTCCTCATCTTGATAGCTGTATTGTGATTATGTAGAATATTCTTCTCTGTAAGAAATACACACTTAAGTATTAAGGGGCCAATGATGGGGCATTACATTAGCATCTGACTCTAATGATTCAGGGGGTAATTCTTTGTACTGCACTTGCAAGTTCAAGTTTCAAATTATTTAAAAATAAAATAATCTATGGGAAGAAAAAAGTAAACTTTTATATTTATCCATATGTATATGTAGAGAAAGAACTAAAAGATACACATTAAGCTATTAACTGTTGTTAATTTGGGGAGGGAATTATGAGCTGGAATAGGAGTGAAAAGAGACTGTAAGATGTTACTCTCTAATTTTCTGTATTTGAAACTCTCAACAACAACAAAAAGTCAAGCTGTACTTCTAAAGAAAAAGGACCTCACTTGAAATGACTAAACTTTGAAGAGTTACAAGTCATAAACAATACTTCTGGTACTCTGAGGTATCCAGACTGATGGTTTTAAAAGATTTTATACTAGCTCCCACTGTAGAACTAGATACATTTGACCCTCAAACACCACGGGTTTGAACTGCATGGGTCCACTTAAAAAAAAAATTTTTTTTTTAATGTTTATTTATTATTAAGAGAGTGTGAGCAAGGGAGGGGCAGAGAGAGAGGGAGACACAGAATTGGAAGCAGGCTCCAGGCTCTGAGCTGTCAGCACAGAGCCCGACGGGGGTGGGGGGTGGGGGGGCTGGAACTCACAAACCACAAGATCATGACCTGAGCCAAAGTCAGACGCTTAACCAACTGAGCCACCCAGGCGCCCCTGCATGGGTCCACTTAAACACGGATTTTTTTTCAATAAATACAGTATGGTACTGTAAATCTATTTTCTCCTTTTTAAAAAATTAAAAAAAATTGTTTTAATGTTTATTCATTGTTGAGAGAGAGAGAGAAAGACAGAGCATGAGTGGGGGAGGGACAGAGGGAGAGGAAACAGAATCCCAAGCAGGCTCCAGGCTCTGAACAGTCAGCGCAGAGCCTGACACGGGGCTTGAACTCTCGGACTGTGAGATCATGACCTGAGCCGAGTTGGATGATTATTCAACTTGAGCTACCCAGGTGCTCCTCTATTTTCTCCTTCTTATGATTTTCTTAATGACATTTTCTTTTCTCTAGTTTACTTTATTGGGAGAATACAGTATGTAATACATGTAACAGACAAAAGTATGTGTTAATCTACTGTTTATGTTATTGGTAAGGATATTGGTCAACAGTGGGCTATAAGTAGTCAAGTTTGGGGGGATTGTATTGTATGTAGATTTTTGACTGCATGGCGGTTGTAACCCCTGCATTGTTCAAAGGTCAACTATATTGCAATATTGCTTCTATCTATAGAGTCTGTTTTGAAAGAGTCAGCCAGCCTTATTGTAGCTAAATGTAGCCACCAATTTGCTTTTTGTTTACTTTCTCTAACCGGTCCTTCACAGATGTTTGGGAAATTTTAAGTACTTGATTCAACAGAACTTGCTTGTATTGTGTTCATATAACCAGAGGCGTAAAGCGATCAGTACACATTTAACAAAGAAACAAAAATGAATGAGTACAGTGTTGTGAGGGGCGTATACACTAAGTTTAAATAAAAGCCTGAACTCGTTTCTTAACTCCTGATGAGTTCATAAGAATTTAATAACTGTTTGAGGTAAGGGTTCTACACTGAACTTTACATTAACGCTAGGCTAGAATTTAAGTTGCCCTGTGTTTTACTATAAATGTAAAGGAAGAAAAAAAGGAAGAGAAGAGGAAGAGAGAATTTTAAAGCCATAGTGCAGTGTTTTCTATCAAACCACAAAGTTGTGCAATTACCATTTGTTCTGTTTTTGTTTTTGCTTTTTTTTAAGAAGTGTTGAGAACTCAAAGATAAGTGTGCAGGCAGGGTCAGTTAAAGTTCTTGGATAACATATGTAGAGAAATTTGTTCTCAGAAGCGTTTTATTTGTCTTATTTTTTAATTTTTAAAAAATTTTTTAATGTTTATTTATTTTTGAGAGAGAGAGACAGAGCGTGAGTAGGGGAGGGGCAGAGAGACAGGGAGACACAGAATCTGAAGCAGGTTCCAGGCTCTGAGCTATCAGCACAGAGCCCCACGTGGGGCTTGAACTCACAAGCCGTGAGATTATGACCTGAGCTGAAGTCAGCCACTTAACCCACTGAGTCACCCAGGTGCCCCTCAGAAGTGTTTTAAAGTTATATGCTGCATATATGTGAATTTCTGATGACTCACCCTACTAGTTAGAATATAGCACTCGAAACCATCTCAGGACCTCATTCCTAGCCCTGTTTTTTCACTAGCCTGCAGGGACTGCCATATAACATTTAACATTAATAAACACAGCAACAAATATATATGTTTAGGGAAACTCCACAACATGGGAGGTACCTGAGGACAAAGAGAATTTGGGTTTTGGGAACCATTAAGTTTCAGAGTTTTGTTTTGTTTTGTTTTGTTTTTAAACACAAAATTAGGTTTTAGGCTTCTTTTGCAATGCCCAGAGTACCTAGTACTGCGTTTGGCTCACAAAAGTACTTGTTGACTTTAGAAAAACTTACTCTGACATGTGTCCTTAGAGACTTATTTCCCTGTCTTGATTCCCTGAGGTCGGTGTAAAAATAGAACATGACCAAAATGCGTTGCAGAAACAAACTTCTGGAAATATGCAATACTGGGTCATGCTTTTTTACCCTTTCTACCAGTAACAACAGTACAACTATGCACATGGAATTGCAATTTTACCTCATTTAAGTTTTACTAACATCCTGGAAACAAAGATCAGTGTATGCACTTGGTTTTACAGCATTCGAATGTAAGAGTTACTTCTCTTTCAGTTAGTAGTGCTTTCTCATGCAAAAAAAAAAAAAAATACTCTACAGGGTCCATGATTTGATTTTAATGTCTACTAATATTAATAAATACAAGTTTTCAAAAAAACTTTAAAGCATAGTTTTCTACATTCTCTCCAATAAAATCCTATGTAATAGTCATGCACTGATTTAGAGACTGTATTTATTACTCAAAACTCTGATTCTTTAAAGGTTTGAGTTGAACATCATTTTCTTCAGAATGGAGCAAAGCACCATTTATTATTATTATTTTTTGTTTCTAAGCCACCAGTGTTTTTATTTCCATAGCAAGTTGGTTGAGACTGGGCTTTGCCTTCTGACTGCCTTGAGGGCCTCGCCTCACTACTCATTCACTTGTGAATTCAGCCTCCTCAGCTGTGCCTCAGATTCCTTATTTCTAGAAAAACGATAGTTAAATCTATCCTTATGAAGGGATTGTGCAGATCCTATTTATACAATGCTTAGCACAGCGTCTCGGACACAAATTAATCCTATGAAAATATTCTCAACATTGTAGTAAGCTTTTACTAACGATGCAAGGAAAAATGGATCCAGATTTCTAAGAGTTTGAAATCTTAAACCAACTTGCACTAGGATAAGTGCTAAGCTAAGAGCTAACATCTCTATGGCCAGAATGAATTCACAGTAGGAGGAGATTTTTGTGACTGAAGTCCTTGCAGGGGATTTTATGGGGGAGTAGAATCTGCACTGAGCTTTGAAAATGAGAAATAATAAGAACTTAGAACCTTTTGTAAAATAGAAGCAACTTTGGCCAAACATTTTTTATTTGAAGATTTATTGGGAATCATTCATATATAACCATTTTGATTATTTTGTTTTTATGAAATATTTATATTTGTTTAAAAGGCTTAATTTCTATATAAATGATAACACTCATAATCTAATTAGAGAAAATCCAATTAAATAGTAAGTACTTAATTACGGTTCATTCAGATCTAAAGAACAAACTAATTTACTAACTACTACTAAGTTCCCAGTATGGATATGCCTTTCTTCATTCCTCCTTATGGAAAACTTGTATCTGTTATACACCCTAAGAAAGTGTAATTGATCTGCTGGTAACAGGCTTCACATTGGAATTAGAGGTGTTCACAGCCCATGAAGATATTGTTAGAGAGTTCTGTTTAGTGTTCAGTAGGTAGTAACATACTGTGAACATACCATGAACCTTCATCATACACTGTAATTTAAAAAAGAGACATAGGAACCCAAATCTGAAAAAGACCCTGTACAACCACTTAGGCTGACTTCAGCCTTGTGTGTGTGTGTGTGTGTGTGTGTGTGTGTGTTAAGGTTAAAAAAAAATTTTTTTTAAGTAATCATGGGGCTCGAACTCACAACTGTGAGATCAAGAGTCATGTGCTCCACTGACTGAGCCAACCAGGCCTCTCTTTTCTGTATTTACATTAGGAAACTAAGTCAGATTCTCCCAAGGATGTAAGTAAACAAGGAGATGCATTAATTTTTCCAGGCACCTCTGGGATACCACTCTATGCTGTTGCCTTCTTAATCACCAAATTGCCTACAAAGTGGGAAAATAACATATGTCCCCAAATGTGATTCTTAGGATTAGGCTTATGAAAGTTGAGAAACAGGGAAAGCATATTGCCACAACCTCTGTCAAAAAGCTCTAACTTTTAAAGAACACATTTTGCCCTGTTTAAGGTCCTCAGTGAGTTCATACAGGTTCCAGAACCATCCCGTTACTAAGCCTTTCTACCAATGTGGGTGGTAGTCACTCTTCTGACTCCAGGCCTCTCCAAACAGTGCTCCATGTTTCACACTTTTAGCTGATCAAAAACCCTGGTGCCCTTCTTTTAGGGGCTTGCTATACAACAGTCACTTACTTCAATAAAATTATTCTACTAGGGAAACTTGCCTCCCTGCCTCCCTTCAGTATTTTACTGAAAAGACTATCTATGGCTTGGAGTATTCAGAACATTGAACACCAAGAACACTGTGTTATTCTTGAGAAATTATCTTCCAAATGTCGACTCTGATAAAGTATTTCACCTCCAGTGAATCATGGGAGTAACAGTCTCTTACAAACCACGTATAATGAGATGGAAAAAAGAACAGCCTTGGCAAAATTTAGATCTGTTCAAATGTATTTGTGGCTTAGAAATCTATTGTTAATTTGCACAACATGTTCTGATGGCAGAATGACTTCCTAAATTTGAACTTGAAGTTGACATAAAGAGAAGCAATCTGACACCCCTGTTGCAATCAGCCTATTTTCAACAGTCAGGAAAACAAACTCAAATAAAACTTATCTCTGAATTTTTGGTAGGGTAAAACGGAAGGGATGGTGTCACTTTCCCTTTCTTGGGTTTTTAAAGCTCTAGGAGGACATTTTTTGGGAGTTATGTCCTTTGGTTATAATGAACGTGACAGGCAGATAGATCTCACAGAGATGCTTCAGTGTCTGAAAATCTGCAGTTTCCGAGAAGAGCTGGAAATTTCTATTCTAAATGGAGGCTTGGTAAGCAGTCCTGATACATATTTATTAAATTGGTTTAATTGCTGCTGATTTTCACATTTTGCTTTTGAGTTGAATCTCCAATATTTGACAGTTTTAGCACATGGGTTTCACAAGCAACAAATAAAAAAAGGTATCTTTGCAAATTTCCTCACCATTTAAAAAAACAGTAAGGAATACTTTGAACTTACAGAAAGCACTTGTTTCAACAAATTGGGCTGTTGTCTCAAATAGGAAGAAGCTTTTTGCTAATTGGATGTCTTGGCTTTGAAAAATGGTGAAACGATTTTCAAGCCCCTAAAACGATGAAAAATGGTATAGTGTTTTAGGTATCCTTTGCCAAGAAAACAACTACAGAGTAATGCTAAGATTGGAATGGGCTATTTGGGAAATGATTCTTCAAACTGCAAGTGCTTACAGGTAGCATTTGTTAAATAAATTAAGCTGCCAAAGGAGAACAAATGTGTCACCATGGCTGTATAAGTTGCATTTTTACAAGGGCCAAACAAAATGAAAGAGAGATGAATGGTGATCGCGTGTCTGCTATTGGTGAATTAAAGTGTATTGTAAAGATGGTGAATATATTTTTAATATACACATGTCACTTCATGTCCTCTGGGAAACAGACATCAAGATGGAATTAGAAGTGTAAGAGATGTATTAGGGATAAGGAAGGCCTGTGAGAGATAAAGGGGGGAGAGCAGAAGTCAGTCTGTGAGGAAAGTCTGGCACCTGTGGGAGGAGCAAGGGAAGAACTGAGAATTGAGCAGGAAGAGCTCTGGGTTATGTTGTGACATTGAGAAAGTCTTGGCCCTTCCTACAGAGAGCTGCAGCACAGATTGCCAATAGAAGAGTTCTCTGTTGGCAGGAATGTCCAGACCATAGGCCCCAAACACCACTCACTCATTGGCTTAGAGCTGCCTAGGGAGACTGCCCTGGGTTTGGATGCTGAGACAAATCCTAAGTGAACTGCAGCTGAAGACTACTGACTGATCCCATTCTTCAGCAATTTCTCTCTTCAAAGGGTCTCTGAGCAGAGCAACTCCATCAATAATGACAGTATGCATTATATCTTGCATATCTTCATCATTATGATGAAGAAAATAGAATTCCATCTGGGTCAAATTTTTTCTGCCTTGATTTGTAAGACACCAATATTATTTTGATAAATTTGCAATTTTTCTTTGCCAAGAGATGTATGGCTTATAATCCAATACACTACCCTTGGATTCAGATATCTTGCTTCATGCTTTCTGAAGTCAATTTTGGGTTTTCGTTTGCTTTGGGTAAAAATTAATTGGTAATGCAGAGTATGATTTGTCATTTCATAATAATATCTTACTATAGATAGATTCCATGATTATTGTTGGGCAATTGTTAGGTGTTCTTAGTGATGCAATTTTTTAAGTTTATTTATTTTGAGACACACACACACACACACACACACAGAGTAGCAGGGGAGAGTCAGAGACAGAATCCCAAGCAGGCTCTGTGCTGTCATCACAAAGCCTGACACGGGGCTTGAACTCACAAACCGTGAGATCATGACCTGAGCTGAGATCAAGAGTTAGACACTTAACTGACTGAGCCACCCAGATGCTCCTAGTGATGAATTCTGAAACAAATATCTTACTACAAATCTTTGCATTTCTGAATGAGTTTAATTCGACAGCAACTTGAAGTTCCAAGGCACAATGTTCAAAAAAATAAAAAACAACTATTACTCCTTATAACTATATATTTGTGTGATGAAGAGTGTTAATGATACTGTACAACCAAAACAAAATATAAAAGTGAATTGGAGGCAGAGGTAGATACAAGACAAATGATTTTACCTAATTTCTGATTTCCATTTTTAACATTCATCAAATGTTAACAACTTCGTTGTTCTTTTGATTGACTTGATAAAAGTAAATATAAATGAGAAGAACTTATAAAATAGATGTATGTCAAAATTAAATGTATTCTGCATACAATGTTGACTTAAAATGGATTTTACAATTTTTAAATTTGGAGAACCCCTCTTTTACACTATAGATTAAAGGAATTCATTTCTTGGGATGTGATAGAAGGTAGGAGCTTCTTTAGGAAATAAAAAATACTGAAAAATAAAATTCCACAAATGTGAAATGTACACTGACCGGTTTCTTGAAGACTTACCTGGTTATGTTCAAGCCGTCAGCTGCTGCCACACTCCATCTTTGTAACTCAGTGGAATTGGAATGTTCATGTGAGTGAGAACTGTGGCTGGCAGTCCCACAATCCTCAAATCAATGCCACCAAACCTTTGGGAAAGCAAAGACATATCCTTCTTAGCAATTGCTTCAGAAGATGGAAAAGAATATACAGTGAAAAGTAGATTTCCCTTCTTCCCCTAGTCCCTACTTACCCAGGTCGTTTCCTGGAGACAGCACAGTTATTAGTTGCTTGTTTATTCTTTCAGAGATATTCTATGTATTTGCATATATGCATTTATCCATAAAGCTTTATGTGCCACACTAATGGGAGCATGTTTTCCACAGTGTTCTAGGCCTTGCTTTTATCACAATATAGCTTAGTGGTTGTTCCATATCAGCACATAGAAATCTGCTTCATTTTAATTTTTATTTATTTTTAAATTTATTTATTTATTTTTGAGGGAGAGAGAGAGAGAGCACAAGCAGGGGAGAGGCAGGGAAGGAGAGGAAGAGAATCCCCAGCAGGCTCCTTGCTGTCATCGCAGAGCCAGACACAGGGCTCTATCTCAGGAATCCTGAGATCATGACCTGAGCTGAAACCAAGAGTCAAGCTTAACTGGCTGAGCGTCCCTGCTTCATTTTAATTTTAATAGCTGCACAGTATTCCATTGTATGGATATGCCATAATTTACCTAACTGGGTTCCTATTGATGAGCATTTGGATTGTTCCTAATCTTTTGCTACTATAAACAATGGTGCAAATAATATATTTTTATATACAGCATTTCACAAATATATGACCATATCTATAGGATAAATACCTTTGTCTTTTTTGTACCAAATTGGTCTTTTTCTTAATGATTTTTAGAGCTGTATATTCATATACAGGGAAGTTAACCTTTGATATATAAGTCTCTAATTTTTAAAATTTCATGTTAAACGTGGGTTAGAATCTTTCTATATTAAGTTTTCAATTTCTTAGGAATGTACATTACACAAGGGACAGAGGGATCGTGGAGATCTCAGGTGAGGATTGTCCATCGAAGTTTCCTTATTTAATAGGATATTTTACTTTACACTAATGTAAATTATTATCTGTAAGGACATGTTACATTTTTTATGGTAATTATCCTATGAAATAATTAGTCCATCACACCAGCAAAGTTCTTTTCTACTTGTTACTTTGTCATTTTTTCTGAATGCCAGTCTTAACAGCCTGTTACGGTATGAACTTGAAGACCTATCAAGAAAGTGAAACCTAAGCAAAGTTGGGCTTTTTGTAACATAATTCCTAGAGACAGATGCAAAGCTGTAATACAACCTAGTATTTCAGGAGTAAATAGAACTATTCTGTAACATTTGATAAGAAGTTAAGGCTTACTGTGCTGTAGATACTTTTGTTGGCATTCAGCGGTAGTGATCTGCAAAATCTTACAGCCAACTTTTGTTGTGCCCAACTAGTTTTGTTGTATCAAACTAAATAACATCTAAGGAGTGCATTTATTTTTAGTTTTAGTTTTTGAGTTCATTTATTTTTGATCTTGTGACTCAGGATTGAAAAAAAAAATTAAACCCTTCTACACTCAGTGTTCACAAATGAATTTCTTTTACTTTTCAGAATATTTTTCATTTTGACAAGAAAGGAATGGCATATTAAATGGTCCTATCTTCCTATGATGCCAGTTTGGGAGAATTCTTTAAAGAACCTTTAGAAAGACGTGTATCTACTTGCAAGGAACATAACCCCCAAGAGATTTTCTGGACTCTTCCCTAATTTTTGGGATGTTTGTCAAATCGCCTGCTTATGCTCGTGCACTCACACTTAATTAGACATAATTCTTCTTTAGAAGAGTTTCATTTTAAAGAGAATCACAACTGTGATATCTTTGGAACTTATAAATATCTAGTCAAGGATTTCCTTGAGCTTGTCATCTGTTTCCTTACTTCAAAAGTTAAAACAGTGTTAGGCTTCATTTTTAAAATGTTGGGTTTGTTTTGCCAATACAGGAAAAGCAACACTTCCTAATTTCCTTAGATTGGCGCCCACATAATTTGAAATTATCTCAGCTCCAGATAAGTACTATTGTAATAAGAGGAATTAACAGGTTGAATGTGTGTATACACGTGGATGTCTATGTGTGTCTGTGGTGTGAATGTATATAAGTAATGTGATAGAAGATTTTAGGAACTCAGTAGGAAAATCAATAAATTTTTTAAAAGATTTTTTTATTATTTTTAAAAGTAATCTCTACATCCAACATGGGCCTCAAATATACAATATGCTTTACTGACTAAGCCAGCCAGGTGCCCCTGAATGTCAATTCATTTTTTAAACATTTGTTACCAACAGGAAGACTGAACTGAGGTGAATACCCCTGGTTCTACTAAGGCATTTCCTCTCTTTCATTAATTATTTCCCTGCATAAGTATTTTTCTAACCTTTAAATCCTTGAGTTAGGATTCATTAGTAAGTATATTTTTTATAGGAGCATAGTATTTCCTAAAATGGGTTTAAAAAAAAATTTTTTTTTTTTTTGCTGTTTATTTATGTTTGAGAGGGAGAGACAGAGTGTGAGCAGGGGAGGGGCAAAGAGAGAGGGAGACAGAATCTGAAGCAGACTCCTGGCTCTGAGCTGTCAGCACAGAGCCTGACGTGGGGCTTGAACTCATGGACCATGAGATCATGACCTGAGCTGAAGTCGGATACTTAACCAACTGAGACACCCAGGTGCCCCTCCTAAGGTGTTTTAAGATGAGTTAGACATTAGTACAGTCTTTTAGACACTAATAGTTGCCTATCAACATTTATATAACTGTACTAAAAATAATTGTATAGATCTAGTTCAAAATTCTATTCTGTGTGGAAATTTCCCTTATAATATCTGTGATAAATGGTTAATCAGCTTTTTTTGTTGTTGTTTTTGGTTAAAAGAATGTATGGGAAGCATCTAGAATTGTTCCTGGTACAATTCACTTTTGTGCTTACAAACATTTTTTATTAATTTTTTTATTTTTATTTTTAATTTTATTTTTCTAATGTTTTATTTATTTTTGACAGAGAGAGAGAGACAGAGCATGAGTGGGGGAGGAACAGAGAGAGAGGGAGACAAAGAATCAGAAGCAGGCTCCAGGCTCTGAGCTGTCAGCACAGAGCCCCACACGGGGCTCGAACTCACAGACCGCGAGATCGTGACCTGAGCCAAAGTCGGACGTTCAACCGACTGAGACACCCAGGTGCCCCACAAACATTTTTTAAATGGAGAAATTTTGCCAGTTGGTAATCATTAACTTCATTCAAAGATTTACCATAAGGTTCTTTTTCTCCTGGTTGTTCATATATTTTACTGGTTATGTGAATAAAACATGTTCCTTTTTATGTATCCAAACAAAACAAAGTTAAAGTGAATTATAATCTTACCTTTCAGAAATAGTCACTATTAACAGTTAGGTGTGTGTGGGTGTATATATATTATAATTAAGTATATACGTATATTTGAACATATATAAACATTAATATATTTTTGTTCCACAGAAATACATCATGTAACTTAAATTTTTAAACAATGTATCTTAGATATCTTTGTAAATAAAAATAGATTTGGGGTGAAATAGGTAAAGGGGATTAAGAATACACTTATTATGATGCACACTGAGTAATATACTTATCATGATGCACACTGAGAATTGTTGAATCACTGCATTGTGCTCCTGAAACTAAAGTAACACTGTATGTTAACTACACTCGAATTAAAAAAAAAATAGGTTTCAGGCTTTTTTTTTTTTTTTTTAGATTGTATACTTTTTAAATTTTTTTTTTCAACGTTTTTTATTTATTTTTGGGACAGAGAGAGACATAGCATGAACAGGGGAGGGGCAGAGAGAGAGGGAGACACAGAATCGGAAACAGGCTCCAGGCTCTGAGCCATCAGCCCAGAGCCCGACACAGGGCTCGAACCCACGGACCGCGAGATCGTGACCTGGCTGAAGTCGGACGCTTAACCGACTGCGCCACCCAGGCGCCCCAGATTGTATACTTTTTAATCCTGCAGTGTACTCCAATGTATGGCTGTACCCATGGTGACTTATCCAAACTCCCTGTGAGAGTTGTGATAGAGTATGTTAAGCTGTAATTTTGTTGCCAATGTGTTCAAGGAAAACACTCCTTTCATCCATTCAACAAAGTTTTATGAGAGTACTGCTTCAGTGGAGCTTACACTCTAATAGGAAGAGACAAAATAAACAAGCATGTAAACAAATGAACAAGATTTTTTTAGGGGATGATAAATGCTAGCCAAAGGCCGGTGTAATTGATGGAAGTCAGGTATGCCTGGTGGTCCAGGCGAAGAGTCATGAGCGTCATTTACATTTCAATGGTTGGCTTTGGGAGGGTTCAGGCAGGGAAAGCTTCAGGGTATCCCTGGTTTCTCATCTGCCTTCTCATCCCACTCTTTCCCTGGTCTCTCCTCCCCAGTCACACTGGACTTCTGACTCTTCCTGGAATATGCCAGGCTCTTTTCTGCTTTTGGGTCTTTACATTTCTTATTTGATCAGCCTAGAAAAACAACAACAACAACAACAACAACAACAACAACAAACCAAACCGCTATTCCTTCACATAATGAAGGAATTCATACCACTTAGGTCTCTGCTTAAAGCTATCTCCTTGTACATCCTATCTAAGATTGCTTCACCCCCACCCCCACTCCCACCATGATGTCTCCATTCAAATCCCTGGGCACTCTCTATATCTTTCTCTTGCTTAATTTTTCTTTGGTGCATTTACTGCTACCTGACCTTAATTCTTTACTTGTTTAAATTCTGTCAGCTCTACTAAAGTGTAAAAGCCACATAAGGGCATGGATTCTGTCTGCTCTGCATATCATTGTGTCCCCAGTGTCTGGAACATTGTCTGGCACATAGTGGGTGATATTATTAGTTATCTATTCTGTGGAACACATTACACAAAACTTAGTGGTTTAAAACAATAAGCAGTTATCTCACAGTTTCTATGGATCAGGAGCTGGGCTAAGCTGGGTGGTTGTGACTCAGGGTCTTAAGGGGTTGTGTCAGTGTTGGCCCAGGCTGTAGTCATCTAAAAGCTGACTGAGGCTGGAGGGTCTGCTTCTAAGGTCCTTCATATGGTTGTTGGCCAGAGGCCTCAGTTCCTTGGTTTTTCCACGGGGCTGCTCTCAACATAGCCAGTTAGAAAGTAACGACAGAGGGGCACCTGGGTGGCTCAGTCGGTTGAGCATCCGACTTCGGCTCAGGTCACGATCTCGCGGTCTGTGAGTTCGAGCCCTGCGTCGGGCTCTGGGCTGATGGCTCAGAGCCTGGAGCCTGCTTCCGATTCTGTGTCTCCCTCTCTCTCTGCCCCTCCCCCGTTCATGCTCTGTGTCTCTCTGTCTCAAAAATAAATAAACGTTAAAAAAAAAAATTAAAAAAAAAAAGAAAGTAACGACAGAGACAGAGAGAGAAAGAGCGTGCAATTGATCAAGGTGAAAGCCACAGTCCATTATTATGACCTAGTGTCTGAAGTTGTACACTATCCTTTCATTCTATTTGCTATATCCTCATCATTCTATTTGCTAAAACCAAGTCCCTAAGCAGCCCACACTCAAAGGGAGGGGAACTGAAGCCCATTTCTTAATGAAATGACTATTACAGAATTTGTGGACATATTTTAAAAACTATCACAGGGATGTGTAAGTTGGGTTATATCTTTAAACAATCACGTTGGCTGCTATGTGGAGAAAGGCTTACGGGTGAAGGGGGGTTGCAAAACAGAAACAATGAGACTGACGAGGAAGAGGATGATGGCAGCCAACACATTTATTAATTCATTTTCTGTGCCAGGAACTGGTCAACGCACCTGATGGCTATTAACTCACTTAATCCTCAGAACAACCTTACGAAGTATGCATCATTTTACTGTCTGCATTTTGTAGACAAGGAAACTGAGGCACAGAGACATTAAAAAACCAGCAGTATAGGTGAAAGATGATCTGATACAACTCCAACCGGGAATATTTCAAATGCCTTTATGTTCTTTAATTTATAATCCCAATTCATCAAACCCCTTAGCACAAAGTGTTACAGGAATCTCTAAATTAATTGAAGATAATACTAAAACTATGCAAGATCATATACTCATAAATATGTACCATAGATTTTAAATTTCTGCCAGTGATTCCAGGGTAGTCCATGGTCTCTTTTTTTCAGTAATAGAAGTACATAGTTAAAGATAAGAGTAAAACTGTGGGGTTTAAAATTTTTATTTTACATGTTTCTGGGGCAATAAATAACAAATTTACAAACACAATGACGGTCATGAGTTTATCCTTTTGCAGATTTTATAAAACAAATTTATTTTGTGTTTTCAAATATTTGAATAAGTATATCTTCAGCCTCAGAACTTAATCTGTAATTGTCACACAACAGAATTGTTTTTTCTGAATCTAGATGGTGTACATAAGAAATACTATTATATCAATTATATAACACCCACATTAATATACCATTATTTTAGCTCATTGTATAATTTATATTTTAAATAAAATAAGTGGGGCACCTGGGTCGCTCAGTCGGATAAGTGTCCAACTTCGGCTCAGGTCATGATCTCACAGTTTGTGGGTTCAAGCCCTGTGTTGGGCTCTGTGCTGACAGCTCAGCGCCTGGAGCCTGCTTCAGATTCAGTGTCTCCCTCTCTCTCTCTCTCTGTCCCTCCCCCACTTCTGCTCCCTCTCTCTCAAAAATAAATAAATAAACATAAAAAAAATTAAAAAAGCTATATATAAACAAATTAGATTTACCTTACACAGTTTTTAAATATTCCATTGCTTGTCATGCAGAGAATGAATGGTCTTCCTCATTTTAAATGAAATTCTGTAGTCTGCAGATCAGACATGATCTTTACATTGCAATCCTCAGTGTGTTGATTAAAGAAAACGTTTAGATTTTGTCGCACATTTCGGGGCATCATGTATCTTAGTCGGTTAAGCGACTTCTGCTCAGGCCATGATGTATGGTTCATGAGTTCAAGTATCGCATGGGCTCTGTGCTGGTGGTGTGGAGCCTGCTTGGGATTCTCTTTCTCTCCCTCTCTCTGCCCCTTCCCCAGGTGTGCTTTCTCTCTCTCAAAATAAATAAATCAACTTAAAGAAAAAAGATTTTGTTGCACATTTCATTAAAAAAAATTTTTAAATCTTTTTATTTATTTTTGAGAGAAAGAGAGAGAGCATGAGTGGGGGAGGGACAGAGAGAGAGGGAGACACACAGTCCAAAGCAGGCTCTGAGCACAGAACCCGATGCGGGGCTGGAACCCACGGATTGTGAGATAGGACCTAAGTTGAAGTGCGACGCTTATCTGACTAAGCCACCCAGCAGACCTTGCACATTTCATTTTATTTTACTGCAGTGTGAACTAATTATACTGTACACAGGAAAATATGTCACTTTTATTTTTGCTTTCATATTTGATTACTTCTCCCATAATCTCATAGGCTCTTTAATGATACCCCTTCATTCTTTTTTTCCTTTGCATTTTTTCCTGAAAATATGCTTTCTCCCTACTAGAAAAGAAAATGTATTGCTGCATTAATCCCAATAGCAATTTGAGGAATAATGTTTCCCCTGTTATTTCAAAGGTGTGAGCAGGTTTCCATGCTCTCCAAAAAATAAACTGTGAAGACTGACAATGCTTGAACAAGGTTCAGTGTTTTAAGAAACAAGCAAGATGTACCACAGCATTAATCTCACGCATATCTAAGAACATACATAATTATCGTGCTCCATAGTAATTTAGATGTATGGGTCACAAGCAGGTGACTCAGATAGCTATACTTCTATTTACTGAAGGCAAATCAGGCATTTTGGGGGGTCAGTTGGGGATAGGGGAAATAGTCTGAGAAGAAATTTCAGTAGATAATTGGTTATTAACTGAGAGGACTCCAGACAGTTGGGACTCTAAATTTTCTGGTTGGGGCATAGCCACAGGATAGACATTGGAATTTATGGCAAGACGATTAATTCTCTTCTCTCGAGGGAAATTGCCCCTTTCAAAGTGCAACAAAAGCTAAAAAGGTGGTCCAGACACAAAGCTGAATGTAGTAAAGGTAAGAAGAGAGGTTTAAGCTTGAGAGTGACTGATTCTTCCTTTAAGGGGAAGAGAAGAGAAGGAAGAACAGAGAAGGGAAATCATGAGGAAAGTCAAATGTTTCCTTTTGTAGCTTAAACTTTCTTCTCTCTCTGACTTCTGGGGCTGATCTCAAAAGGGACATGGACCCCTCAAAGGGGTGACCCTGAATATCTTCTCCAATTAGCCTGAAATTTTACTAATTAGACTTATTAAACATTTCGATTCAGTTAACCTTTACAGTGAGCCTACATATATCAGGTTGGCATAAGTGGTCTCACTTAATCCTCAGCTTCTTTGCAAGATAGGCATTCAAGGAATTCAAAGATAAGAAAAACGACTAAGGAAGGTATGAAATGTCCTCGAAGTCACACATTGACTGAAGAGTCTCCTGATTCCTCTTTGTCCAGTCTCCTTCCACCACTTCCTGGCAGGGTCAAAGGACAAAAAAGGAAGTTTGTATCAGCAGGGCTGTTGTGATGTGCGGGGGATGGGAGGGTGAGATTCACACTGCAGACATCACAGATTTGTGTTTTTATTATGACACTTTTCAGACATATGGCAGGAAAGTGTGTTGCCTTCACAAAATTGATACATTAGGACAATTTTATGACAGATGGAAGCAAAACATCATGTAAAGCGCCTTTTCCAATCCCAACGAAGTGTTTGGGCTATTGGCTGCTTTGGCTATTTTTAAAAGTAAAATTTTTAAAGTATGTTTTAAATAGCACACAATAGTCCTCCCTTATCCGCAAGGCTACATTCCAAGACTCCCGGTGGATGCCTGAAATGGCAGATAGTACTGAACCCTATATGCATTATGTTTTTTCTTTAAAAAAAAAAATGTTTTAAACGTTTATTTATTTTTGAGAGACAGAGCACAAGCAAAGGAGGGGCAGAGAGAGACACAGAATTTGAAGCAGGCTCCAGGCTCTGAGCTGTCAGCACAGACCCTGATGCGGGGCTTGAACCCACGAACTGAGAGATCATGACTTGAGCAGAAGTCGGCCGCTTAACCAACTGAGCCACCCGGGTGCCCCCATTATGTTTTTTTCCTATATACACACACCCCTTGATAAAGTTTAATTTATAAGTTAAGCACAGTAAAAAGATTAATGACAATAACTATTAATAAAGTAAAAAAATTATAACAACACACTATAATAAAAGTTATATGAATATGGTCTCTCAAAATATTTTAGTGCACTGTACTCACCCTTCTTCTTCCTGTGATGATTTGAGATGGTAAAAATACTTACCTGAAGGGATGAAGTGAGATGAGTGATGTAAGCATGATGTAAGTGTGATGTGGCACCGGGCTACCCCTGACCTTCTGAGAATACCTCAGAAGGAAGACCATCTCCTTCCAGATCACAGTTGACCGGGTAACAGAAACCATGGAAAGCAAGATGGTGGATGAGGGGGGATTACTCCACCTTTCCTAATATTAAAGTTGAATTTACTTGAGGAATCGTATTTTGATCAAAGAAAGTAATTTTGGTGCTAAGGATATCTGGATGCAAGGTGGGGATAGGAGTGTCACAGGGGGGGCACTTTGGGCTTCCAGAACATAATCTGAAGCAGTTGGAAGAGAGTGTCTTTGATCAGAGGAGGGAGAAAACCATGTATGTAGGGGGAATGTAATATAAGGAGCATCAGAAGCAAATAGGACAAAAGCACCAGGAAAGAGCAAGGAGATTACCAATCTAAATCTCACAACTTTACCTAGGCCCACTCATTGTGTGTTCTGAAAGTCTTAAAGACATACTTAGTCTCAGGTTGTTCCCCCGCCTCACCCACACTAGCAAATCTGGGAGCAGCTCCCTATGTCCTGTCCCCCAGAAGAGCCGGTGTGACATAGATGCAGAGTAGGTTGTGGTGATATGAGGACAGACCCTCATATCACAGAGAATTTCTCCTTAAATGCCTGAAGTTTCACTAACCCAAGGGGACTGTATTAGTAGGCAGAATTTTTGTTGTAGTTATAACTGGTCATAGTTCTTGCAATGCATGGCTGAACACCCCACTTTTGTTAGGCGGGCACAGTTTTTTCTGGATGATCCTTGCATACTTCCTCATATATTCCACTATTGGTACATGACTTCAGAAAATAGGGAAGGGCAATATACTGCCTGGAGTCAAGCAGTCAATGTTGAACATGGAAGGGACTGGCTGTTTCCCTAGTTCAGGTATAAAGTGAGGGAGGAAGGAATCTGGGGACAAATCAGGGAGTTCCAATTTTGGGACGTTCTGATGAATCAGGTGGGATGACTGAGGCAGGAGGACTGGGTGTGTATGGTCTTGGGTAAAGAATGAGGCCTGCCTGAGTCTCTGTTCTCACTTGCTGGAATTTCTGTTTCCTCATCTGTAAAAGGAGAAGGTGGGACCGGACGAGCTTGGTTGACTTTTCTCCATGTACCATTTTAGACGACTGTAAACATCTACTTTCCTTTTAGAGCCTAATGTTTGTTATATCCATGATTTTATGGTAAGAACTGTCAGGAACACGATATATATATACATATACATATACATATACATATACATATACATATGTATATGTATATGTATATGTATATGTATATGTATATATATTTAAGTAGGCTCCCTGTACAACACGAGGCTTGAACTCAAGACCCCAAGATCAAGAGTCACATGGTCTACTGACTGAGCCAGCCAGGAGCTATAGGAACACATTCTTTTTTTTTTTTTTTAATGTTTATTTATTTTGAGAGAGAAAAGAGAGACCACGCATGCATGTGAGTAGATGAGGGGTAGAGAGAGGGAAGGAGAGAATCCCAAGCAGGCTCTGAGCTTTCAGCATGGAGCCTGACTCAGGGCTCGATCTCACAAATCATGAGATCATGACCTGAGCGGAAACCAAGTCGACGCTTAACCAACTGAGCTACCCGGGTGCCCCAGGAATACATTCTTTAATTTAAACTCTTCTCAAGGGGAATTATAATCTCTTTTATGACTACATGTTTTACAAAAACATTTTAAAGGATCTTTGATTTGGGGTAGATGCTTAAGACCACACAACTTGGGCACAAATCCAGCTCCATCATTTACTGCGCAAACTTGGACAAGTTTCTTAATCTCTGTGCTTCAATTCCCTCATCTATAAAATGAAAATAGTAATAGTTACCCTTGAGTTACTCAGCAAAAACTTTCATAACGGTGCCTGGCATATGGTAGGACCTACAAAGTATCTGTGGGATGCAAGAATATCACTTAGGAGTGGTCTGCTCACTCAAAGCTTTTTAGAGGAGGGGTGCCTGGGTGGCTTGGTCAGTTAAGCGTCCGACTTCGGCTCAGGTCATGATCTCACGGTCCGTGAGTTCGAGCCCTGCGTCGGGCTCTGTGCTGACAGTGCAGAGCGTGGAGCCTGTTTCAGATTCTGTGTCTCCCTCTCTCTCTGACCCTCCCCCGTTCATGCTCTGTCTCTCTCTGTCTCAAAAATAAATAAATGTTAAAAAAAATTAAAAAAAAAAAAAAGCTTTTTAGAGGAGTGAACATTTGACTTGACTTTGAAAGACAGGTGGGATTTCAATGACAGAGGGCAATATTGATGACAGAAATGTCATGTGCATGGAGAAATAAAAAGTGTCATTGGGAAGAGAGAAAAGCAAACTTCTGTGCAGTCATAGAGCCTATAGGAAAATGGCTATAAAGGTTTTATAGAGTCCAACTGTAATGTGCCTCAATAGCCAAACTAAGAAATATGAACATTTTTAGTAGCTGAAACAGTCTGAATGTTTGTGAGCTGGGAAATGTAAAGATCAAAACAACATGGATGGACTAAGACACCAGGATACAATGTGTAGCACAGGGAATATAGTTAATAATGGAGTAACAACTTTATATGGTGACAGATGGTAGCTAGATTTATCACTTAGCAATGTCTATAAATGTTGAATCATTACATGTTACACCTGACACTAATATAATACTGTATATCAACTATACTTCAATTTAAAAAAAGTTAAGGAAAAGAGAAGAGAAAAACAAGGTGTATGATTTATTTTATTTGCCCATTTTCAATTTCCTTGGTTGTAACATTTTTTTTTTCTAATATGGAACCTATACTAGTCTATTATATTGCATTATAAGTACGTTTAACTTCCAAGAATGAAAGTCCAGAAGCTCTGGAGAGAGAGAACAAGGTAAAGAGTGTGGTGTGGGCAGACCTTTTCACTCCATGAGCTGGTGTCTGTTAGACAATGGATTCAATCAGTCCTGAAAAAAAGTCTTACATTTGGGTAAACCCTATAGAAATAATGTGCCAAGAATTATAAGGATTCTCCAACCATGGAGACATCATTTAGGTTGCAGACGAGTGGGTGTGTTAGTGTTTTCACTCTTGGAGAAAGAAATTAAAGATTCAACTGAAGGCTTTAGAAAAACTTTACTAAAGGGAGTGATTGGTAGATTCTATTTTTTTTAATGTTTATATTTTTATTTTTGAGGGAGAGAAAGAATACAAGTGGGGAAGGGGCAGAGAGAGAGAGAGTGAGAAAGAGAATCCAAAGCAGGGTCTGTGCTGTCAGCAGAGAACCTGACTCAGGGCTTGAAACCACGAACTGTGAGATTATGACCTGAGCCAAAGTCAGACGCTTAACTGACTGAGCCACCCAGGCACCCCTATAGATTCTATCTTAAGACGAGGGTGAAACTGGAAAAGCCAACAAGTTACAATCTTCATAAAATTTTTGAAGTGCTCTAAGAAGTGGAACCTGTGGAAAATAGACTTTGTAACTAATTACAAGTAGCAGACCATTTAGAGGTACATAATATTTGTACAAGGTTATGTACACGAAACAATGTATACTGCACTTTATGGGCAATTTGGATACTTTACAAGGATGAATTTTACTATATGAGATTTTTACTTTCTGCTGACTGTAACACGGAACCCTCAGATTCAGATAAGGTTTGTGAGCTTCCAGATTAAGATGAGATTATTCTTTCTTCCTTTCTTTCTCTCTTTCTTTCTTCCTTTCTTTCTCTCTTTCTTTCTCTCTTTCTTTCTTCTTCTTCTTCTTCTTCTTCTTCTTCTTCTTCTTCTTGGAAGAGAAACAGGTCTTTGGGCTGCAAAGAGTTACTTGTGTGGGCCAGTCAGCTATGCAAATGTAGGTAGGAGTGAGACACTCCTGAATGTTTTTTCCATTCCAGCTGCCCCTCCCTGAGGCCCAGGTATACAAAACTGATCTCTAGCAGGAGGTAAATTATTTGCATAAGGAGGCCAGGACCTTTGGGAGAGAGGAAACCCTAGAAGCCCCCTGCTGAAACTCTCCTGCCTCAGACCTGTAGTTAGGGAGCTCTTTTTGGTTGACTAGGTCCTCCTCACAGCTTCCCAAACCCCCAGTGGCAGGAAAGGATACCTAGGGTCTGGAGAAAAACAAACAAACAAACCAATAAACCCCTAACTTCCTGAGGAAGGAGAGTGCATGTGGATGACCCGGGCTCTGTGACAAATCCCAAGATTTTTCTTTGCAGAAGTATCCCCATCCTCTGCTTAGGCTGTGGAAGGGCCATTTCTCTATAGTGACATCTACATGTGGTACAGTGAGGAACAAGGGCAGTGATGAACACAAGGTAAGTGGAAGGAGGACTGGTCTTCTTTGGAGGGAGTAATTGTTGGGTTTGGGGGTTGGGGAAAGACCTAAAAGAGAGAGAAAGAGGTCTTAGCTTTCATGTCCAGATGATCTCAAGCAATTGTGACTGCACTATGAGTTTGCAGAGTTTCATACTGCTTACACAGAAAATTTGTTTTTTTATTTTACAAATACAAGTTGATCCTTGAAGAACATGGGTTTCAACTGCACAAGTCTATTTATACGTAGATTTTTTTCCCAGTAAATACAGTGCAGTACTGTAAATGTGTTTCTCTTGTTTGGATTTTCTATTTATTTATTTTAAAATTTTTAAAAAATTCTATACGGGGCGCCTGGGTGGCGCAGTCGGTTAAGCGTCCGACTTCAGCCAGGTCACGATCTCGCGGTCTGTGAGTTCGAGCCCCGCGTCGGGCTCTGGGCTGATGGCTCGGAGCCTGGAGCTTGTTTCCGATTCTGTGTCTCCCTCTCTCTCTGCCCCTCCCCCATTCATGCTCTGTCTCTCTCTGTCCCAAAAATAAATTAAAAAAAAAAAAAAAAAAAAAACGTTGAAAAAAAAAAATTCTATTTATTTAAAGTAATCTCTACACCCAGTGTGGGGTTTGAACTCATGACCCTGAGATCAAGAGCCACATG
Source organism: Neofelis nebulosa (assembly GCF_028018385.1). NCBI lineage: Eukaryota > Metazoa > Chordata > Mammalia > Carnivora > Felidae > Neofelis > Neofelis nebulosa. The sequence continues at coordinate 87,416,712 of NC_080791.1, forward strand.
CTTTACTGATTGAGCCGGTCAAGCACCCCTGTGATTTTCTTTTGTTCTTTTTTTTTAATTAAAAAAATTTTTTTTTAATATTTATTTTTGAGAGAGAGAAAGAGACAGAACGTGAGCAGGGGAGGGGCAGAGAGAGAGGGAGACACAGAATCTGAAACAGGCTCCAGGCTCTGAGCTGTCAGCACAGAGCCCAATGTGGTGCTCCAACCCATTGACTGGGAGGTCATGACCTGAACTGAAGTCAGACACTTAACCGACTGAGCTACCCAGGTACCCCAAGCACCCCTGTGATTTTCTTAATAGCATTTTCTTTTTCTTTTTTTTTTTTAATGTTTTTATTTATTTTTGAGACAGAGCACTAGCGGGGGAGGGGCAGAGAGAGAGGGAGACACAGAATCTGAAGGCTCCAGGCTCCAGGCTCTGAGCTGTCAGCACAGAGCCCGACATGGGGCTCCAACTCATGGAGTGTGAGATCATGACCTGAGCTGAAGTAGGCCGCTCAATCTACTGAGCCACCCAGGCGCCCCATCTTAATAGCATTTTCTTTTCTCTAGCTTACTTTATTGTAGAAACATACTATGCAATACGTATAACATACAAAATATGTGTTAATTGAGGGTGTTATCAGTAAGGCTTCTGGTCAACAGTAGGCTGTTAGTAATTAAGTTTTGGGTGAATCAAAAATTATATGCAGATTTTTGATTGCACGGATTGGGGGGGTTAGCACCCCTAACCTCTGAGTTGTTCAAAGTATTTATTGAGTTCCTTTGTACACCAGGCAATGAGTGATCCACCCTCTGGGTATGGAGCAGCCAACAAAATAGACCAAAAATTCTGCTGCCAGGGAGCTTACCTTTGAGGAAGAAATGGTGAGAAGGGGACAGAAAAATCTACACCATGGATGGTGGTAAGTACTAAGGATAAAAATAAAAACAGGGAGTTTGGGGCACTTGGCTGGCTCAGTCAGAAGAGCATGTGACTCTTGATCTCAGGGTTGTGAGTTTGAGCCTCACATTGGGTGTAGAGATTACTAAAAAAACAAATTAAAAAACTTAAAGAAACAAACCAACCCAGGGAGTTTGTATATGTATAGGTGGTTATCACCAAGGAAGTCTTCACTGACAAGGTAACATTTGAGTAAGGTCCTGAGGAGGAAAAATGACTGGAGTCTTTGAAGAAGAATGTACAGTAAGGACACAAAAAAGTAGAAGGCCTTTTGTGGACCAGGTCTACCTAGGGTCTTAGAGACCATTTTAGGTCTTTTGTCAGGTTTTTAGCTTCTACTCTGAATGAAACTGGAAGTTACTAGAAGGAAAAATTTAAAAACACAGAAAAGTGCAAAGAAGAAAAATAGATGGTTCCCACACCTGAAGCCAATAGCTGTTTTTTTGGTTGGTTGGTTTGTTTTTTGTATCATGTTGTGGCCCTCCTTAGAATAAGGTCCTCTTATTCTTTTTATTCTTATTTTTTATTTGTACTCTTATTTATTCCTTTTATTCTTATTCTTTGCAGGTAGACTAGGTTTCTTTCTTCCTCTACCCTCATCTGCTTGGATTTATCCTCTCACTCTCACTCAAAACGGTTTCTCAAAATTTCCACTCTCTATTGCCTTTTTCTATGTGACTTTTGCATATGTCTTTTCTCTGGTCTTAAGTGTGTTCTGGGCTACTTTCACCACATCTGTCAGATCTCTACTTTCATTCACTCATTCATCTCGAGTAGTTGCACACAGCCCAGTGTTTCAGGGGTCTCCACGATGGGCTCAATGCTCTGCTCTTACCATCTTGAAATCCTTCATGATTTTAAACAAGGTGCCCCACCTTTTCCTTTTGCAGCCCTGAATCTAGCTGGTCCTGTGGACCATCTGCTATGCACCACTGTGTTGGAGCTGGGAAAAAATGGTGTACAAAAAGACGGGCTTTCTACTTTTGCAGAGCTTTCAGATTGGCGGAAGAGGTAGACATCAATCAAACAGAAAATAAACATAAAATGGCAAATGAGAAAAATGCTACACATGAAGGATGTATCAGGATTTGGCTTAGAGAGGTCAGGAGATTCTTCCTCAGGAAGTGTTTAGTAGGAGAGAAAGAAACGAATGAGGTTTTTTTTTTTATGGTTTCCCTACCCTCTCAGGTGTCTAGAGGCACCTGGGTGGCTCAGTGGGTTACGCGTCTGACTTTGGCTCAGGTCATGATCTCACAGTTTGTGAGTTCAAGCCCCAAGTCGAGCTCTGTGCTGATGCTCAGAGCTTGGAGCCTGTTTCGGATTCTGTGTCTCCCTCTCTCTCTGCCCCTCCCCTGCCCATGCTCTGTCTCTCTCTCTTTCAAAAATAAACATTAAAAAAAAATTGATTAGGGTCTATCCTCTCATTGCAGGATGTATACTTTTTTTAAATAATGTTTATTAATATTAAATTAGTTATTTGTATAATAGCCAACTTTCTAGAGAGAGTATAAACTCACAGGGTGTCTACCTTTTCATTGTATCCTCAGATGATAGCACAGTGCCCAGTACATAGTATTCAAGTCGTATTTCTGAATGCAAATATTATTGAATTATTTGGTACCATCTTTTTACACACAGTTAAGTTTTTCACATATAATTTAGTAGTCTGCGTTTTTTAAAAAAGTATATTTATTTTGAGAGAGAGAGAGAGAGCACAAGCTAGGCAGGGGAAGAGAGAGAGAGAGAGTGAGAGAGACAATCCAAGAAGGCTCTCCATTGTCAGTGCAGAGCCCAACGTGAGGTGGGGCTCAAACCCACGAACTGTGAGATCATGACCTGAACAAAGTCAGACCACTTACCACTGAACTACCCAGGTGCCCCAGTAGTCTTCATTTTTGAAAAGAACACTGGAAATTTTCCATTTTTTTCTTACAAACTTCATAAAGTGGCTAAGTCAGGGGCTTTGAAAAATTATCTAGATGGTGTTCAGAATGGATTGGAGAGGGAAGAGATTGCAAGTAAAGGGATTAAGTTAGGAGACAGTAGGTATAAAGTGGAGGAGTACTTGAATGAACAGTGTTCATTGACTTATTTAGCAGCATTTACTAAAGACAACTATAAATCAGGCACTGTAAGTACTGGCAATGCAATTGTTAAAAAAGAAAAAATAGAATTCTCTCCTGGAACTTGCAGTGTGGTGAATACCAATGTCAGGGATAGAAAGGGGAAAAAAAGCCCAAACAAAATCCTCCTTTTTCCCCGCTTGTCCATAAAGGTAGTAATGCCACAAGTAGGGAGAATTGAAACCTCCTATTAGAAGTCATCCAGAGAAATGTTTTGCAAAAATTCTGGAAATTTGAAGTTCTAGTGGAATAGTTCCCTTCTTTCACTGAGATTTTTATTATTGTAACTTTCTCCTGCCAGCAGTGTTTTTATCCTTTTTTGGTTCTTTTAACTATTGCTTTTTTTTTTTTTAAAGTCAAAAGTAACTAAATACTAAGTAAAAAGGAATGGCTAATATGTTGCTATCTCTCTGAGAGACAGTCATTGTTTTGTTTTTCTGTTTTGGAAGCCTCACTGGTTATCCTCCCTAACTTGAAGAAAACAACCCTCATTTGAAAATAACTTCCAACTGCCTCAGGCATACTATCCTTTTCTCTTTTTAAAAGGAATCCTCAAAAATACTCCTCTCCCAGTTTGAAAAGCAGCAGGGGATAAATGTGTAGTATTAAATATGCAGCAATTTGCCACTCCCTTTGCCCTGCCTGTCCCAGTTACTGCAATAGAAAATGTCTGAGTAAAAATACATGGATGGTACAGTCAAACCTCCTAGTGAGGGACTTACGAAAGGAACAAAGGACGCTTTCTTGGAGAAAGGTGTTCAGTTTCCAAAAAAATCAAAAATTAAGAACAAAAGGAAAGAAGTATTAAGCAAAATTAACTCTGAATGATAGGTACTAGAAAGTCAGTTGTTCCTTCGCGCAAAGAAGGGGAGAGACGGCGTGCAGACCGAGGCTTTGCTGTATAACCTTGGGCAGGTCTCTTCAGCTTCTTTGAAGCCCTGTCCTAGCTTAAGAGTTTGGACCAAGGATCTCTAAGTTTCTTTCATCTCTAAAATTCTTTAATTCTATGATTACGTTGCTTGAGATGGGCCATTCTGTTGATTTCCTAGTCTCCAGGAGGGAGGTAACTAGTCTCTGGGAGAGGAACTAACTTGATGGAGTTATCAACACAGAGGTGGGTATACTTCACGATGACAGCGGTTGGGGCCTGAGAGATGCTCTTGGAACATTTGCAGGAAGGCCTTTACTTCAATCCGACTTTACAATTCTCTTGACTCTTTGGGAAGGGGGAGACGGAGAGACCTGTTTTAGATTGGGACTGTTCACTCGATCAAGCATTTCCCCTTTCCTTATTTTTGGAACCCTTAAGAACAAACAAACAAACAAACAAACAAACAAACAAACAAACAAAAACCAAGCCACCAAGAAACAGATCCTAAATTGGAGGAAGGGGAAACTGTGATTACGGCATCTCGAAAGGCCTGTAAAATCCTGCTTCCTCATTTTAATCCTTTCTTCGGGTGGGTGGGTGGGGGTTAGGATCTTTTTTTAACTGTGTATTTTTGTCAAAGCGGGCCTAGTGCGAGGTTCAGAACGGCAGAGGGGGCGCTGACGGATGCTGCGGCGGCGGCGGGCGGGCGGGCTGGCGGGAGGGAGCCCCGGGTCCGGTCCACGCCGGCCGCCAGGCGGGCTCGGAGCTACAAGGGCGCGGCTGCGGGCGGGCCCCGGGGAGGGGCTTCGCGGAGGCGCCGGGGCCGGAGGCTAGCGGGGCCGCCCGGGCTCGGCGCGCAGCGCGGCCCGGCGGGCGGTGGCGCTGCGGAGGCGGCGGCCGAGGCCGGCGGGCGCGGAGGAGGGGCCCGAGACTGGGGCGGCCAGCGGCAGCTGCCTCCGTGACGACTGTCGGCAGCGCGGCGGCCTGACGAGACCGAGCCGCGGGCCCCGGCGTCGCCGCGTCTCCTGGCTGTCTCCTTCTCCTCCTCTCGCGGCAGGGGCGTCAGGAATGGGCCCCCGCCGCCGCGGGCCCCGCACCCCGCGCCGCCCGTAGGCCCCAGCAGTCGGAGGCCGGCCGGCCGGCCTCTCGCCACCCCTCGCCCCAGCCCTGCGGTCCCCACCCCAAATCCCCGGGAAGGAAGATGAGGGAGACGGGCCCGGCGCTCAGCAGTCAGAGCAGCAGTAGCAGCAGCAGCGGCAGCGGTCGGGGGAGGGTGTTTCGCCGTTTCCTCTCAGCCGCCAGGACAAGATGGCAGCGGCCGCGGAGAGGGGCTGAGCCCGGGCTGGGTGGTGCCGCCTGCTGAAGCGCCTGGCTCCCTGTCCCCGGCACGGCCCCGCACCCCACCCCGGACATGCTCAGGGCTGCGGCCGCCCGAAGAGGGGAGAGCGCAGGCCTCTAGGAAGGTAAGGGAACAGGGCGAGGGGCGCCCCCACCCCAGGGTGGGGGGAGTAGCTCCTCTCGCGGGGCCTCCGGGCACCCGGCTGGACTCCGGCCGGGCCCTACACCGCTGCAGAGGCCCGCAGCCGTCGCGCGCCCTGCATCCCCGACCGCCTCCCCTGCGCTCCGGTGCTCTGCGTTTCCGCCCCGGCCCCCGCCGAGCGGCGAGTCCGGGGGCCGCCTGCGGCTCGAGGCCGCCGGACGCGGGGGCCGCGCGTGCCTGGTGCGCGCGGTGGCGCAGCCTCCGGGAAGCCGCGCTGGGGCCGGGCTGGGCGGCCCCGGCCTTTCCTCTGCCAGGGTTGCGCAACCGCTGTTCCCAGCAACCGAAGTTTTGTTTAGTCCCACAGGGGGCCTCTTTCCCCACCGCAACCCTAGGCCGTAACTACGGAGACCTCTTGTCTTTCATTAAGGGGAACAAACACAAACACGCGCACGCACGCACGCAACTTGAGCGCCCCAGCCGATGGCTGCGTCCCTGGCTTTGTGGCCCAGTCACCAGCGTCGCCGAGCGGCCGGTTTAGAGGGTGTCAACTCAGGAGACGTGAGTGCGTGTGATTGTTGGGGAGGAGAAATGTGACCCGCCGCTCCGCGTCCCCTGCCGCGGCCGGAGGAAGGCGTGGCGGCCGCGCGACGGGGCTGTTGCACGCTTCTCTCGTTACGGTGGCGGCCGCCCGCTTCCCTTCGCGAACTCGCGGAAAGACTTCGGATGGGAATGTCTGTTTTCCTGTCGGAAGAGAGACGGCTGTTTTAAAATGGTATGTGGCTCTCAGCTAAGCCTGTTGCCCAATCTTATCTCGGCTTGAGGAATTGCGCGAAAGGGTGTGTGCGTAAATTACCTTGGACCTGTTACAGAGTAGTCATAACACGTTCAGTCCTTGAACTGTGTTTTCACAACCTCTTGCTGCCCTGTTAGAATTGATTTTTCCACCTGTCAGGTCGCTGCTTCTAATTATAAGGAGCTTCTATTAGCAAGAGTGAAGTTTTTCAGATTATCGGTCCAGTTTACAGGGAAAGCTCGTGGTTGGTTCTATTGTCGACTTTGTTAGATTGTCTCCCTGGTACCGGGCCGGGAAAGTTAGCTGGTTCACCAGCCTGGGGTTGCTTGTGCTTCTGTGTACCTTCTAGTAGTTTGGAGATCAGTTGATTCTCCCCCGCCTCCCCCGTCCCTCCCGTTTTAGGTATTTGCTTGGAAGTGCTTCTGTGGCGTGGAATTACTTAATGTTCACATCATTTCACTTTATTTCAAAGTTTTAATTTCTTGGTGCCTTAATTTTGAAGAGGTACCCCTTTTGATAAAATTTTTGATGAAAACTTTTGAGCTGGATCGGTGGGCTTTGTTACCCAGCTAAAACATTTTAATCCTACATTCTCATTTAATTTTTCAGAAGCTGGGCAGGCCTCACCATATGTTTGATAAGTCTAGATTCTGCTTATGTTTGCAAGTGCAGTGCTAATTTTATACAGTGAGCCATGATAAGGTTTTGATAGGTCATGATTAAACTTAGTATTTAAGTAAACAAAATAAGGCTGACCTTTAAAAAGTAGTTTTTATAGTTTTATTGGTTACATGCCACTGAACAGTAATTGAAGTGTAACCAACCAAATAAAGTACTTTTTAAAATAAGGTTTTCTTGGTATATTTAGGGGCCCATTCATGAAGTGTAGACAACTCTTATTTACAAAATATAATGCTCAACCTGTTTGAGGTTTATTTTTCTTTTATTTTTGAAACTACTTGCTTTTAATTTGTGTTAAGGTGGAGGGGTGCTGAAATATTTTAGAATTTGGACATTTCATTGCGGGTTTTTTTTTTTTTTTTTTTTTGCACTTATCATAAAATTAAATAATTTAATTTGGACCTGAATTTTTTTTTTTTTCTACTTTAGGGAATATATTTTCTAAAAAAGACTTTTTTTTTTTTTTTTTTTTGTGGAGAGCCTTAGATTAAAACTATGTTTTAAAAAGGTAAGATGAGCTTGAAATCTAGAACAGAACCAGTCATTAAATGTTTCAAATTTATATTTGGACATTGCTGACTACAGTAGCTAAACACATATTAGGCAAGCAGATCATAACATGGTGAGCCAGTCTTAGTTTATTGTCATAATACCTTTTCCATTGAACTAGTCATTATCTTGCTTATAAACCAGTCATTGGCTTCTGGGCATGGAGTTTTAGAGTCACATAAAAGTGGACAGTTTTTATGAGATAATTCTTCTTGTAAACATGCTTGAAAAGAAGCTTCAGATCATACTGTTTTAATTTTTTGGATGTGCTGTCATGGAGCACCATAAAATAAGGTGCAAATTACAGAGGTTAGGCTGCTGTAGCCAGTATGGCAGGGCACTTAAGTATTTGTTTATTGCAAAATTTTGAAAGCCTTTTTTTTTCCCCCTTGCAACTTAAAATAGCAACAGCTGTCAAATGAGCTTTTTGATTGAGCTTTTGTTTTAAATATTTGATAAATGAACACTGAAGGTATGTATAGGTAGGGGAAAAATATAAATTTCAGAATGCTGAAAAACTGTTTCCTAAACCTGTTTCACATGCATTGAATGGAATACTGGGTTGCATGTTATTTTCCATTTGAGTGTTAGAATGACTTATTTTGGTAACTTGAAGTTAGATTTCTATGTTCTCTGCGGCAGTTCGCCGAAGGTGGTCATATGGTACGTTAGAATTGTGTCATTGGTAGTTAAAAGGCATGAATAATGTAGTTTCCATTGCATTCCATTTATGTTTGAGTTTAGAGATAAAGATGTCTTTGCAATATTTGGATTTAAGTGTGTTCTAAAGAACTTTAAAGTTTTCGGTATTTAAAATATCCCTCCAGAGTTATTCTTGTCTCTCAACTATTAGAGGACACAGAGTAACTTGCTATATGATTATATTGTTGCTGCCAAAAGAAATGTTCATGTAAAAATTTCTGGGTTTGCTGCTGTCCTAATTTTCTAATGTCTGAAGTTGAGACTTAAAGTGTGGTATGTTTAACTTGGAAGTTATTTGTGAGACAAACTGCTAGAATTTCGTTAACGTGGAGGAGTCTGTCAGTAAGTTTTATTACTTTTTAAAGGTGTCCCTGACCCACACCCCGCTCAGACAACTTGCTGAAAACTTTGTTTAGGTAGTCCTTTCTATATAATACAAATGTAAGTCTAAAGGAATTATTTTAAATGTCGTTACTAGTTCTGGGTCCAGCTGCTTAAAAAACAACTTGATTAGTATCTTCAAGCACTTAACAGAAGTTGAATAGTGATACATGTTTGGAGTGGAAGTTTTGAATCCATGTCGATTTTCAGGGTAGCCAGAGGACTTATGTGGCTGACCTACGGAAATACAGCCTACTTTTTTTGGTTGAATTAAGAGTGATTTGGGGAAGGAAAAAAAAAAGTGATTTAGAGAGAAACGATATTAGTATGCTGCTTCTGTAGCTTTGTCATAACTGTTTTTTTGGATCTTATCTTAATCACTGTTAGGACCAAGCTAGAATAGATATTTGGAAGGTATGTGTTACAAATTTTACCTAAATGTTTGTCATATTAGACCTTGACCTATTTGGCAGATCAGGCTGCTCGCCTCTGTTGATACTTGGGCCATATGTCATTACACAAAAGGCAACATATTGTCTGGATTCTGAGCACACATTGTTATGCCGGGGAGCTGGAGGCTCTTAGGACTTGGGTTTGTGTGGAAATTAAAAAAAAAAATAACTGGTCGAGTATTGGAAATACTGTATTTTTAGGGTGGTATTTGTGGTTTGATGACAGTTAAGTCAGTAAACTGATTTATTTTATCTTTTGTATTTTGTATTGAATGCCAAGTTTGTACTTTAGAAAGCTATCTTTTTTCCAACAGAAAATCTTTGAACTGAAACAAGCCAAGGACACTATGTTTTACCTTCAGTGTATTTTGTTACTTTGACCCAAACAATATCTTCAGTTTTCTAAGACAGAATCTTTCCTTGCTGGGGAAGAGTGAATGGGAGGGAAGGTAGTGGGCAGGTAAGGTAGGGGAAGCTGGGCCCTAGTTGGAGGAAGAGGCTCATTTAATTAAATTTCTGAAACTTAGAAATCTGTTTTGACTTAAATGTTCAAGTTGCTAGAGATCAGAGTTCACTTAGTTATGAAATCAGTGAAATATGGGGTAGCTTGGGGGAAAGATTAGGAATATACGGTGGCACCTGTTAAAAGATCGGATTTATGAAATAATCCCTGTTTATCATCCTTGACTGGTTTTTAAAACCCACTCCCTGCCCTTACCTTCCTTTCTTTTTGTCTTTTGTCTTTTCAATCCAAAGAACTTTGCTTAATGTAGAATTTAGGAAAGATAAACGTTCTGTACAGTTACAAAAATTTTACATTATATGCCTAATTTGAAACCAGAAGTGTGAAGAGCATAGAACATATTAATTGCTATTAAAATGAGTTTGATTTATAGGAATAACCTTTTTTTTTTTTTTTTTTAGTTTTTAGAGATACTTGAAAATAAAACTAAGGTGCATATAATAAATGAATGGAGGTTTTTCAAGTTGAATTAAAACCCGACTTCTCTGCTGTCACTCAGTCCATGTTTACTTTCTGAGATTAACATCTCTTCTTTTAAAGATTAGATTTCCAGATGTACTTTTCATTTTTTTTTTGTTGCAGTGTCTTTTTTTTCCCTTAAAAAGATCATACCTAAAAGAAATCTAAAAGATTTAGAGAAGAATAATAAAGAGAAATACAGTAGTTTGTACCTTTGAGCTGTACTTTAGGTAAGGATCGAAATTGTGAAAGGCTAATTCTTGGTCACATTGTAAATAAAGGATTGTCAGAGGTAGTCAGATAATTTTTTAATTTTTTTTTATTTTACGTAATCATTCATGCTGGAGCATCTTTTCTAATTTGAAAAAAATGTTTAGATTTGATAGATTTTTGAAGTAATTAGATGAGCAGAATGAGTCATTACCTCCACCTTTAGAATTGTGTAGTTTTTATAAATTACATTTGATTGCATATGGCTTACCAAGAACGTTGCCTTTAAAATTTGATAGAAACTATAAAACTTGGCTGCATATGACTACCCAGTTACTGTTTACCATGGTTTGACTTATGATTTCTTGACTTTACTATGGTGTAAACACATGTGTATACACATTTGTGTACTTGGAATTTTGAATTTTGATCTTTTTCCAAGCTAGCAACATGGGGTCTGATACTCTTCCTGTAATGCTGGGCAGAGGCAGTCACAGCTCCCAGACAGCTGACAATCATGAGGGTCAACAGTGATATACTTAAAACCATTCTGTACCACGACAACTATTCTGTTTTTCACTTTCACTATTCAGTACATTACTTGAGATATTCAACACTTTATTATAAAATAGGCTTTGTGTTAGATGATTTTGCCCAAGTGTAGGCTAATGTGTTTGAGTATGTTTAAGGTGGACGAGGCTAAGCTATGATGTTTGGTAGGTTAGGTGTATTAAATGCATTTTCTATTTGGTATTTTCAGTTTATGATGGGTTTATCAGGATGTGATCCCGTTTTAAGTTGGAGATCTGTATTCCATTTTAGAAATTGAAAAATAAAAGCATATGACTTACTAAAAATGTTTATGTTAATGTCAGTTCTTTAGCTTCCCTCTACTTTGTTGTGTATTATTCATAAATTAAATACAATATCTTAGCATTTTTAAAAAATATGAAATAGTAAGCTTTGAAACATTTGCAGAAAAAACTTGGTTAGAAAATGTTTCATACCCTGTAAAGTGGTTATTTAAAGGGCTTGAAGATATCATTTGCGTATATTTTGACTGAGTGCTATCTGTTTAATAATACAACAAGAGCCTTGTAGGTTTGGTAAACTATACGACTTTAGATATATAATGTACGGTTTTAAATAGTTAATAAGTTAGATAGAGTGATAACATATTGAAAATTGAACCTGACTTTCTAGAGACATTTCTTCTAAGGTATGATTTAAATTAATACTTTGGAGGGCTTTAAATATGTTATTTGTGATAACTTATATTAAGATTAAATAGCATAAAGTGGCAAAATCATAATGAAAACTGCTGGTTATGTGCTATATAGTTTATAGCTATGATGTTACATTTCACTACCTTCTCAAATCCATGTTTTGGACCAATTCGTAATCAGTTTCAGTGGAGGCAGTACCAGTATCTCTGCAGTATATTAACTGTAGTTTTGTGTTTTAAGTTAGATAAGAATAGTATTGGGTTCAAAAATATTAGGTTTTTAATCTGGTTACTATGCTTAAAATATTTTTTTGTAGCTGGATCACAGATACCACAAATAAATGAAATTTTGTGTCAGGTAAAACAGTGATAAAATATGTGAGTGAAAACTGTTTTATCTGATATATATTTGGGTGTCCACTAAGTGCAGGATACTGTGCTATGAATGAAGAGAGGGAGACATGGTTCCTGCTTTGAGCAAATAGTAGGCGAAATTAGCCTACTACTGTACATGTTCTTTTATATTTGTGCGTATGTATGTGAGCTGGAGAACACTGCCTGAGAAAAATGATACACGTATAGCATGTTCAAGTTTTTGTTTTTTTTTTAAGCCTGTTTATTTAATAAATAAATGATATTTAAAATCAGGGATGGTTTAGCTTCTGAAAGTTGCATATTAATACTTGCCATCCTTGTAGTGTTGAAAGCTGAAAAAGTCACTTGAACATAGGAAAAAGATTCTATGAATTTAATTTTTGTTACAAGCTTTTCTGTCAAGTCTAACAAGTTTAGTAGTCTCACGGTTTTATAGAAATAGGTTGTATGTTAATTTAAATCAAGTGGAAATTCATATTTCTTAGATATGGTTAATTCAGTTCTCTTTTTCTCATGGTTTTTCCTTTTGGACATGCACAGTTCTTGCATTGCTTGAGAAAATTCTAATAGGTTTGCTTTGCTAACTGTATTATTACCTTCTAAATTTGGAATGCAGAGCTCTCCAAACCTCATTCCTATGCCAATTGGAAAGAAAATAGAAGGTGAAAACCAGGGTATAGATAGAATTCCATTTTAAGGTACTTTTAAGAATATTGAAGTTGCTAGTTGTAACTTATTTGAAGTCACTATGCAGAAGGGCTATTGCTTGTTCTTAATTTATGTAAATCAAAAGTATATATAACTTGGGGTCCTTGAAGCCAAGTCATGCAAAAAGGACAAGTATTTTATTACATTGCCCCATTATAATTGTATATGATATAGTCTTTTTTTTTTTTTTTTTTTTTATTTTTGGGACAGAGAGAGACAGAGCATGAACGGGGGAGGGGCAGAGAGAGAGGGAGACACAGAATCGGAAACAGGCTCCAGGCTCCGAGCCATCAGCCCAGAGCCCGACGCGGGGCTCGAACTCACGGACCGCGAGATCGTGACCTGGCTGAAGTCGGACGCTTAACCGACTGCGCCACCCAGGCGCCCCGTATATGATATAGTCTTAATGAAATTTGACAATTTTGTGCGATCTTGATATTTTATACCTGTGAATTTAAAATTGAACTCTGTGTGGAAACTCACTTAGGTTGTTAGGGACTATAACATAATTGGTTTGCCAATACTTTTGAGTAGAAAACAGTTGGAATGTTTGCCTTCTGAGTTGCCCTAAGCCCAGTGTGGCATTTCTGAAAGTATATCCAGTTGCTACTCTGTTACTTCTGAAATCTCTCTTAAGTATCTCACATCTGAGGGTATATCTAGCTTGAAATTGTTTCTCATAATCTGACTGGAAGAAAATGCCTCAATTTATAACTTAGGAGGTAACCTAATACGTTACATTTTGGGAAATTTTTACATTTCAAAATATGAAATAGTATCTGAACTGTTTCTTCAGGTCAGAGACCATGTCTTAAAAGTTTTTATATCCCTTAAACTGCATAATAGACATTGGGGAATCAAACATATAATTATTATAAAAGTAATCAAATACAGGCATGTGCTGCTTTACCTATATCCTTTAATCAAGGTAGCATCTTTACTGAACAGCTTTACAGGTACCTGCCCACACACTTGGCTTCTCAAAACCCTACTCTACCCCTCACTTTTTTTTTTTTTTTAATTTTAAAAAATATTTAATTTTGAGACACACACACACACACACACACACACAGTGAGCAGGGGAGGGGCAGAGAGAGAGGGAGACACAGAATCTGAAGCAGGCTCCAGGCTCCGAGCTGTCGGCACAGAGCCTGACATGGGGCTCCAACCCACAAACCTCCAAATCATGACCTGAGCTGAAGTTGGATGCTTAACTGACTGAGCCACCCAGGTGCCCCAACCCCTCACTTCTTTAATTCTAGCAGATGAGTCTATTTCCTGCATAGAGGTCAATAGGTATGAACTTCCTCCAGATTTCCAACCCTCTACCTCTGGATATAATTTCTACTAGTACACCCTATAGATTTTCACCACTCTCTGAAGGACTGAAACATCTGCTTCTCTCCAATATTCCTGCCTGTTGTCTATTGTGGATTTCATCTGGAAATGTTTTTTTTTCAGCATCTTGAGCCTGTCCAATAACTTCAAGCCTCCCCTTCCCCCCTTTCTTGGGCCTTTTTTCTTCAGCCTTTAAAAATGTTCAGATATCTGAGATCTTTTTTTTTTTTTTTTAATGTTTATTTATTTATTTTGGAGAGGGGGGGCAGAGAAGGAGGGAGAGAGAGAATCCCAAGCAGCCTCTGAGCTGTCAATGCAGAGCCCGACGTGAGGGCTTGATTTCACGAACTGTGAGATCAAGACCTGAGCTGACATTAAGAGTTGGATGATCAGCCGACTGGGCTACCCAGGCATCTCTCAGATACCTGAGATCTAAAGCAGCCATCTTTTATTTTGCACTTTTTTTTTTTAAGTTTACTTATTTATTTTGAAAGAAAGAACGGGTGGGGGAGTGGCATAGAGAGAGGGAGGACAGAGGATCAGAAGCGGTTTCTGCACTGACAGCAGATAGCCTGATGAGGGGCTCAAACTCATGAACTGCAAGATCATGACTTGACCCCAAGTCAGACACTTAACCAACTGAGCCACCAAGGTGCCCCATAAAGCAGCCATCTTTCAATTGTGCCTCCTCAGATGTGGACCTGGCTTCCTTTTTATTTCTTCCAAACTTCTTAAATGTGTACTTTACCCTCTGTTTGCTTTTGTATTCATTTCTTAGCCCTGGGCAGTATAGTTCTATCCATGCCACTCTAGTGAAATTACTTCTGCTAAGCTCTCCACTAGTTTCTTTTATTCACAATCTATGTATTCCTCCAGGTGATTGCATCCATAGTATACCCTACTTAATTCCGAGCTTTCAGCTCATCTTTTGAACTAGTGAGGTCCATATTTCCCCCCACAGCTAGCTCAGATTGAATTATCTTATTTCAAAATTTGTTTCTTTTTCTGTATTTCCTCTTTGTTATCTTCACTCATTTCTATTGCAGTTTATGTTGAAACTTTAAATCTTAAAATATTTATTTCTGGTGGATACATTAAAAAAACCTAACAAAATCTGCACGTTGTAAAACAAAATTTAGTAGTAGTTATCAAGTTTCCTTTTTGGAAATCCATACTAAGAAAATTGGGAATGTAAAAAAACTATTTATATGAAAATATTCATCACAACTTTATATAATATAGTGAACAAATTGGGAAGAAAAGCAGTTCAACAAATTATAGTATGCACACATGGCAGAATATTATGCTGCTATTCAGAATATCCTAGATAGAACAAATTGGCATACCAAGTTATACATGTACCATGATTGGAAACATATGATAAAACATACCCTGGAATGACTAGAAGGAAATAGGTTCGTTTTACTGAATATTTTGTAATTTGTAGTAACTGAATAATTTAAAAATGATTTTTATACAGAAATTTCACCTCTTCCTGGAGTGAACAGTGTGTATGTTTTCATGATTTTAAGGCAAAATATATTAAATTTCATGTATTAGTCTTGTCTACCCATATTCTAGCAGTCTTATTCCAGGTAATGGTAATGGTGTAGTGATCATTTTTACCCTTTCAATTTGCAGGGTCTCTATGAACCAATAACATTTTTTAGATGTTTTTTGTTTACTTTGAGAGAGCGCGAGAGCGCTTGCACAGGTGTGTGCATACATGGGCTGGGGAGGGGCAGAGAGATAGGGAGAGAGAGAACCCCAAGCAAGCTCAGCGCTATCAGCACAGAAAGGCAGAGCCTGACATGGGGCTCCATTTCATGGCTGTGAGATCATGACCTGAGCCAAATCAAGAGTCGGTCGCTTAACCGACTGAGCCACTCTTGGCACCTCTTAAGTTTTAACATTGTTATAAAATAACTGTTTTGGCAAATTCATCATGTATAGTTGATATGTGATCATTACTTTTATGTTTGAGATTCTATCTAACTTCTTATGCAAAAGCCTGAAAAATGATACAAAGTCACTTTTGGCCAGTAAGAGATTTATAGTTATTATCTAAAAATAAATTTCTCATCGTAAACTGTTAACTGTTGTGTGGCCATTTTTAGTCATGATTTAACATACTTTTTCTTTATTTTATCCCATGATATCAATAGTTGGCCTTAATTCTGAACTTAAAATGTGTTAGCTGTCACTTACTTAGGCATCTTCAAATGGAATTAAAGTTTTGTAATCACCTTTTTTATCTTTCTAATATGTTGATGGCATTTAAAAAGTTTCTTCAGCTAGATCTGAATATATTTTTCTTATATTTGTAATTCCGATACATAAATTTTGTAATATCATGTATGGTAGTGTGGCTTTTTACACTAATGTGAAAATTTTTTTTTTCAGTGTTTATGTGGGGCTTGTAGTAGACAAATATTTTTGTCACCCTTGTTAATTCCATATAAATCTACAGTTTCAGTGCAAAGCTTATTACAAGCAACCTGATAATGTGTCATTTTATTTATTTTTAGTTTATTTTTAATTTTTTAAATGTTTTTATTTTTGAAAGAGAGAGACAGACACAGTAAGTGTGGGGGAGGGGCAGAGAGAGAGGGAGACACAGAATCTGAAGCAGGCTCCAGGCTCTGAGCTGTCAGCACAGAGCCTGACGTGGGGCTCGAACCCATGAACTGCAAGATCATGACCTGAGCCGCAGTCGGATGCTTAACCAACTGAGCCACCCAGGCGCCCCTATTTTTTATTTTTTTTGATTGTGCACCTGTTCGAGCAGAGAGTGGGGAGGAAGAGAGAGAGGGGAGAGAGGATCCTAAGCAGGCTCTGTAGTATCAGCAGAGTCTGATGTGGGGCTTGAAACCATGAACCATGAGATCATGACCTTAGCTGGAGTTGGATACTTACCCAACTGAGCTCCCTAGCCCGTACCCCCCACCCCCTGCCAATTTTATTTTTAGGAATCTCTGTGCTCAATATAGGGCTCGAACTCACAACCCTGAGATCAAGAGTCACATGCTTTACCAACTGAGCCAGCCACGTGCCCCAGCAGTGTGTGTGTCATTTAAAAAAGTTAATGATTAGAGTTAGAACCAAACATAAGCAGTTCTAATAGATTTCTAAGAATTCAGTGTCCTTTCTTTGAGAGTACTCTTTTGAGCAGCAGCTTGTTTTCTTTCCTCCTTAGGTCTTTATGAATTTACATTGTTCTTTAGTTTCTTTCTGAGGTTCTTGGGGAGACTTGTTATAAATCTCTGCCTTGTCCCCTTCCTCACATTTGTCATGAGAATGAAGAGGTATTTATTTTTCTTAACATATTTTCATTTCTGTTCCTTCTATTGTTTCTGATGAGATACCATAGTTTCCTGAAGCCCAGGATTTCCTGAAGCCATTGTGAGACACCCCAGTTCACAAGATATATATGACAGTTAAAATTTGAAACTTAAAAAATAGTGTTTCCATATTAGAAAGGTTTTGAAGGTACTTCACAAAATTTCTAAAAAAGGACATATAAAGTGGCATATCGGGCCATTAAAATATGAGTACGGAGAGAACATAATTGTAGGGAAAAAAACCTAACAACTTTGAATTTAGGAGTGTAGGTCACCTTAGGGCCATGTAGGATCTTAAAGGAATATGGAAAGAACAAGTAGTTGACTTTTTTGTCCCAGTTTATTGTTTCAAGCCCTAAAACGTTCATAAATATTTTTCAAAACTAAAAGTACTATAATCAAGCTTATGCTGCTGTAAATATTTGTCTTTTCAGCTTTTACAAATACAAAACTGTTTTTTGTGTGGGTGGTGGGGGGAGCAGCTACAATTCTCTCTTCGCGGGTGTTTAGATTTTAATTCTTGTGATATATGTTACTCTGGAGTGATAGTTCTCTTTCAGTTATGAGTACAAAATGAAAATGTCAAAGTTGTTTATTTAGGATAGCCTGTAATTTTGAGAAGTTTTGTAGAACAGGTCCTCTGATTCTATAAATGTTCATTTAGAACTTTGAATCATCATTTCTTACAAAAATTTTATCACCTGAATTTTTCCTTTATAATGCTTTGTCAGCAATGGACATTTGATCAAATTATTAATCTAGGATTCAGCTTCCTCTGTTGATTTGAGTTGTTTTAGAGATACATTAGGTTAGGAGGTATTCTGGTAAGGATCATTGGACTTTTGTTTTTTTTAGTCTTTAATATTTCATACTCCTCTTTGCCTAAAAGTTAGTTACATAGATTTTTTTTCTTTTTTATACAAAACATAAAATTTTGTGGTAGTTCTTTTGGACAGATTTCCTATAAAATATAAAGGGGGCACTTGGGTGGTTCATTCAGTTAAGCATCTGACTTCAGCTCAGGTCATGGTCTCATGGTTCGTGGGTTCAAGCCCTGTGTGGGGTGCTGTGCTGACAGCCAGGAGCCTTGAGCCTGCTTCAGATTCTGTGTCTCCCTCTTTGTCTGTCCCTCCCCCGCTCGTGTTCTATCTCTCTCTTTCTCAAAATGAATAAACATTAAAAAAAATAATAATTCATTTGGCTTTCTATTGAGGGAGTTGTTCATAACCCAAAGTTATAGAGCTGTTTACTTTTTCTAGCAATCCATCATGCAGGTATTGATACATATTGAATGACCAATTTGAATAAAAGTTTTCAGGGTGCCTGGGTGGCTCAGTTGATTGAGTGTCAGCCTTTGGCTCAGGTCAGGGTCTCCCAGTTCGTGGGTTTGAGCCCTGCATCAGGGTGTATGCTGACAGTGCAGAGCCTGCTTTGGATTCTCTCCCTCTCTTTTTGCCCCTCCTCTGCTCACACCCTCTCAGTTAAAGGAAAAAAAAAAAAAAAAAGAAATGTTAAAATAAAATAAATAAAAATTTTCTTTGTACTAAAGTTTTATAAACTAGATTTGCATTGTTAGTCTTAAAGTTTTCTTCAAGGAAGGGAGTGCTTCAGGTGAACTTTTTATCTTTGGTCAATTTTTCTTTTTTTGAAAAAATTTTTAAATGTTTATTATTGACAGACAGAGACAGAGCATGAGCATGGGAGGCACAGAGAGAGAGAGGAGGAGACACAGAATCCGAAGCAGGATCCAGGCTCTGAGCTGTCAGCACAGAGCCGGACGCGGGGCTTGAACTCACAAACCGTGAGATCATGACCTGAGCCAAAGTCTGACGCTTAACCGACTGAGCCACACAGGTGCCCCACTTTGGTCCATTTTTCTATCAGTATTTCATTTCTGTGTTTTTATGTTGTTTTATTTCTTAAAATTTAACTTAAAAAGTTTTTTTAAAGTAAGTTTTATACCTAATGTGGGGCTTGAACTCAAGACCGCGAGATCAAGAGTCCCGTGCTCTGCTGACTGAACCAGCCAAGCACCTCCAGGGTCTGATTTTAGATAGCTTAAAAAAATCTAGAGAATTATATGCTTTAGTAAGCATTGTCCTTAAGTATTCTTTTAATTAACTCTTTTTCAGCTTTTCTAAAGTAAAGGTTGGCGGGGGGGCGTGTATTGCAGGGTGATTTCTAGCAGCTTTGAAATGTCCAACAGGTCATTTTCTGTTCCAAAAGTTGGAATGTTTTGCTAAGTCAGATGAAGCTTGTTATTTAACATGCTGATTTGTGTTATAGTCAACACATTCTCTAGATGCTTTGTTCACAATACTGCTGGAAAATACCCAAGACTTTAGTGTTTTCAGATAAATGTTTTGTAGGCACCTCAGATAGCAAGTTTATTTTATGAAGCTTTACATTAGGGGAAGTTCATTTATGTGAACATATTTCTTATGTGAAATGTTTTAGCGTAAGTAATTTCCTGGGCAGAATACTGGTAAAATAACCTGTTAATGATACAGGTATTTAAAATACTGATATTTATTAAATGACCAATGAAGAGAGTTAAACTCATTTACTATTCACATTGAACACTTAATTTCTGGTGTATTTATCTATTGTTTTCCAGTTGGACATGTTATTTTGTCTTTTATAAATACACTCTTTAAACAGTAATTGAGAAATGAAACCGTGTGACTAGAAACTACTTTTTATTGTCTGAATATTGCTAGTTAATGTGGTTCTATTTTCTAATTCCTATTGTAGAGCCTTGTATAGACTAGTACTAGGATTCTCTGTCTTTTCAAGAATAAGAAGCCCTTTTTGTCAAATTAATTGGAGCACATAGTGAAATTCTACTTTTAGTCTCCATTGAAGAAATTACATAATGACCAAGAGCTCCAGAAACTACTGTGAATTAAGTAATACTTTTAAATGAAAAGATTTCTTCTCATTGCTTATGAATACTTTTTTTTTTTTTAATGTTGGCTGATGATCCCAGGGACTCATTGTGTATCTGATGATTCTAGATTTTAGGTGATCTGGGTCATGTCTAAAATACTCAAAAGTACATTCCCAAATGAGTAACCCTTGAAGAGCAGCCTTGTGCAAGAAGAACATTTATTTTATGCCTGTCATTCATATTCTTTTTTTTCTGTTTAACTTACCACTTAACAAAAATTCAGACCTACAAAAAAATTACAATAGTACAAAGAATTCTTACGTATCTTTCGCCTAGATTCTTCAGATATTAATATTTTATTCCATTTGTATTTACTTTTTTCTCTCTATCTGTATTTTTTCCTGAACTTTGTGAGTTGTAGTCATGATATCTCGTTACCCCTAATATATGTATATTTTTCGCCCCTAATGTTTTTCCTAAAAGCAAAGACTATTCATTTTTTTTTTAATGTTTATTTATTTTTTGAGAGAGAGTAGGGGAGGGACAAAGAGAGAGGGGGACATAGAATCCAAAGCTGGCTTCAGGTTCTGAACTGTCAGCACAGAACCGGAAGCGGGGCTCAAACTCACAAGCTGTGAGATCATGACCTAAGCCAAAGTCAGATACTTAACCAACTGAGCCACCCAGGTGCCCCGACTATTCAGTTTTTATGTCTCTTTAGTTTTCTGTAATCTGAAAAGTTTCTTAGTCTTCGTGTTATTTTCTGACATCGACATTTTTGTAGAATGCTGCCAGTTATTTTGAAGAATGGCCCTGTTTGGATTTGTTTTCTTGTGCTTAGAAATATCATAGTAAAATGTATTCCTCTTAGAACATTCATATCAGGAGGCACATGATAGGTGCCATTACTACAGATTTTAACATTGATCACTTAATTAAGGTGGCACCTGCTGATTTCTTTCCTTTGATTAGTATGTATGCCATCGAAGCTTTCCTTTGATTATTAGTATGCCATGGAAGCTGGCAGAAGATAGACTGTTCGGTCAGAGTTAAAGGACCTTCTTACTCATAGCAGTAGCAGTAGTCACTGTGTCAGTATTTGCCCTGCTTCCTCAACTGAATTCCCTACAGGGTGATGTGAACAGGGCAGCCAGGTAACTCCTGCACAAAAGCAGTTGCATTACAGGAGAGGAACTCTAGGCTTAGGAAACTTGAATCTTTCATAAGGGGCAGGAAGCCTGCCTGACATTTGACCAAGAGGGAGTTATTATCTTTATTATACTGAACATTAAGCAACCTGCCCTTTGCCCTGGAGGAAGACACTATACTATCTCTACCTTCCAGGGATGTTCAGGGATATAGAAATATCCTTTGAAAAGATACTCTGGAACATAGGCAGTGGTGTTGCTTGCAAGCCCAGGAGAAACATGAGAGACCACAGTGAATTGTCTCCCAACAGTAATATTCTGTTACCTTTAAAGCCTTCTCCCACTAGTTTTTGCATCTTTGCGTCTGTTGCATCTGTTGTTTCAATCAGTAATTATGATTGTTGCCAAATGGGGAATTTTATGAATTACTTTCCTCTCTTTCCTGACTTATTCCCGGGTTCTTCACTCCTGCCTCCTGGGGTGGGAACTTCCTAAGTAAACTACCTACTTGCAGGCCTTTCTTTAAGAATATGCATTTAGGGGAATTGGGCTACATCACAAGGCACCTCAAAATCATCATGTCTAAAATCCAACTTTTTCTCTCAATTTTCTTGTGTTGTTTTTTTTTTTTTAATATTTTCTGTTATCACTTGGCTATCTTTTTTTTTTAAATAAGTTTGTTTTATTTATTTGAGAGAGACAGAGACAGCGTGAGTGGGGGAGGGGCAGAGAGAGGGAGAGAGAAAATCCCAAGCAGGCTCTGTGCTGCTGGTGGAGGCTGATGTGGGTCTCGAACTCATGAAACCATGAGATCATGACCTGAGCCAAAATCAAGAGTGGGATGCTTAACCAACTGAGCCAACCAGGTACCCCGGCTATCAGTTTTTCAAGCCAGAAACATGGTTGTGTTTCTCCCCACTCCTCACTGAGCTTTGTGGTTCTTCCTCCTGGCTACCTATTGGTAATCCATACTCCGTTTCATTCCTTGGTACTGTCTTTGCTGGGACTCTGATCAGCTGTTATCTGGACTATTAAGTAGTCTTTCAACTGTTGTTTCCGTTGTTTGTTTCTGTCCACTTCATCCTTTAGAACTTTGCCTGAGTGATCTTTCTAAAATACAAATATGATTATGTCGCTTTTCTATTTAAAACCCTTTAGAGGCATCCCATCCCCTATAGCTCCTTAACAAGGAACACAAGGTTCTTCATGATCGGTGCTCTTTTTTTTTTTATAGTTGTCTTTCTTCTCAAGGATCATTGTTTTCTCCAGCAACCTACTCCCCTGGCAAGTTATGTTCTAGTGTGGAGGTTAGTGAACTTTTTTAAAGGGCTAGATGGCAAATAGTTTAGTTTTTCAAGCTGTGTATGGTCTCTGCTACAATTTTTTTTTTTTTTCAAACAACCTTTAAAAAGTAAAAACCATTCTTTTTTTTTTTTTTTTTTTAAATTTTAAATTTTTTTTTTTTTCAACGTTTTTAATTTATTTTTGGACAGAGAGAGACAGAGCATGAACGGGGGAGGGGCAGAGAGAGAGGGAGACACAGAATCGGAAACAGGCTCCAGGCTCCGAGCCATCAGCCCAGAGCCTGACGCGGGGCTCGAACTCACGGACCGCGAGATCGTGACCTGGCTGAAGTCGGACGCTTAACCGACTGCGCCACCCAGGCGCCCCAAGTAAAAACCATTCTTACTACGTGGACCATACAAAACAGGCTGGGTTGGATTTGGCCAAGCATAATTTGTGGTCCTTTTCTCTAGCCAAGTAAAGCTAATATGTCATATTTTCATTAGTCTTTGACTTGGTATATGCTCTTGATTTCTATCTCATGGAATATTCTTTTATACATAGGAGACTTCTTCCCATGATACTTCAAATTTTAGCTAATGTGGGAGTGGGGGGCGCCTGGGTGGCTCAGTTGATTAAGCATCCAACTCTTGATTTCTGCTCAGGTCATGAGATCACGGTTTGTGAGATCTGAGATTGAGCCCTGTGTCTGGCTCAGTGCTCACAGCCAGGAGCCTGCTTGGGATTCTTTCCCCCCAGCCCCCCACCTCTGTTCCTCCCTGTTCTTGCTTTCACAATATGTTTTCTCTTTCTCTCAAAATAAATAAATAAACTTAAAAAAATTAGTTCATAGGTTAATGTAGTGAATCCTTTTGTGCTCTTTCAGGGCATTCTTCAATCATTTCTATTTTCTTTGCTACCTGCATATCTTGTACATCTTAGGTCACTGCCCTTGTTAGTGACATAGTTATGTGGATACATGTGTTTCCCTTTTGCTAGAAGCAGCTCATCAATGAGAAAACATGTTTTCTTCATTGCTATGTCTTTCTGCTCCTAAATGGCTTTACTTGATTTGAATTGAAAGAAAAATTGGAAAAAAAAAAAAAAAGGACTGAAATCGGATATGGCTATTGAATATGCTAATACAATATATCTAAAATGGTTATTTATATTTTTTCTTTAAAAAATACATTCAGGGGCGCCTGGGTGGCTCAGTCGGTTAAGCGGCCGACTTTGGCTCAGGTCATGATCTCGCGGTCCGTGAGTTCGAGCCCCGCGTCAGGCTCTGTGCTGACAGCTCGGAGCCCGGAGCCTGTTTCGGATTCTGTGTCTCCCTCTCTCTGACCCTCCCCTGTTCATGCTCTGTCTCTCTCTGTCTTAAATATAAATAAAATGTTAAAAAAAAATTTTTTTTTAAAAAATAAAAAAAATACATTCAGTTGAAGAGATTATTCTATTCTCTGGTAGATTTTTTTCCCTCTTCATTTAAACATTAATGTAAATTTAGGCTGTGAAAGTATAGGGAGTAACATAATCAACTCTATACAGTTGCCATCCGGGGTGCAAAATAAAAGTCACATAGTTGAAGTCTCTCCTTTTTCCTTTCTTTCTGGCACGTTTATCATTTCCGTGGGTGTTTTTATACTTTGACCACATAATTAATATATCTAAAGATTTATTTATTTTTGAGAGAGAGTGCCAGTGGGGAAGGGGCAGAGAGAGAGAGAGGGAGACAAAAGATCTGAAGCAGGCTCTGTGCTGACAGCAGCGAGCTTGATGCAGGGCTTGAACTCATGAGCCGTGAGATCATGACCTGAGCCGAAATCAGACACTCAACTGACTAAGCCACCCAAGTGTCCCACGAAATTAATATATCTAAATACAGTATAGATTTGTCTGTTATTAGTTTTTTCACATATGATAGTGTACTTCTGCAACTTGTTTTTTGTGGAGATTTATCCATGTTCATATATGTATTTTCAGTGAATTCATTTTGCTGCGCATCATTAATTCTAACATACACGATTTCTCCCACATTTTAACATCTTCAAAATTGTGATACATCTTAAAATCAGTGATGTCACATTCTTATAATTGTTGTTTTCTCTTTATTTGTGGTATATAAATATATGATTATTGTGGTATAGGCCACTATTGTATTTTGTGCATTTTAGGAAAAAGCCACACTTTATTCTTTTCTGACAATCGGGTTTTTTCAAAAGTTTGCTATAAATATACAGAACAGCAGTGAACATTAATTTACCTGTGGGTTTTTAAAAATTTTTTAAATTTTAAATTTAAAATTTTTTTGTACCTATGTGAGTTTCTGTAGGCAGGATGTATACCTGGAAGAATTGCTAGATTATGGACTATGTCCATTTTCAGCTTTGCTCCCTAAAGTGATTGTACTTCTTTACCTTCTGTTGACCTACAACTTTTTAACATTGGGTATTGTCCTCCTTTTTGTCAGTCTGATGGGTATAAAATGGCATCTTACTGTAGTTCTAATGAGTGTTTTCCTTATTACTAATGGGGCTGAAAATTTTTTAATAAGTCTTTTGGCATGCATTTCCTTACCTGTGAATTGCTTGTATATATTTTTTATCCACTTTTCTACTGAATTTTGCCAAACACAATATGATTTCTTCAGATCTTTTGTTAGTTACATGTGTTGACAGTATCTTCTCTGTTTCTATGGCTTATCTTTGTTTGTGTTATCATTGAATAAATACATACAAATTTTAAATTTTAGTAAAGTCAGCTTTTCCCATCTTTTCCTCGTTGTGTCTTTTCTTTGTTTAAAAAAAAAACCTTTTCAGAGGTTTGTGATTTGTTAAAAACATAACATTAATTTTAAACTGAAAGGTATAAAAATACAAACATCTAGGCTGACCATGGTGTGTTTTGTGTTGTAAGACATTTATAGATGCAGAGGTTTTTTTTTTTTTTCTTCCCCCTTTAATGTTCTTTAGAATTGAAAGGTAGAAATATCTATAGTTGGTGGAGGTTTTCCCCCTCTTTACATTTATCCTCTTGAAAATTCTAGCACTTCAGTTGGAGAATAGTTAGAGCATGTGGGTGTGAAACTGTTTAAATGTAATGAGGGACAAACACAGCAATGTAAACTTCTCATAATAAGTTCACAGGGGTCATTATATGTTAAAAACTTGGAAAATAACTAACTGGAGGTTTTTTTTAAAAATAATAAAGCAGTGAAGATCCTCTTTGTTTTTGGATGGGGTAGGGTGAGGTGGGTAGCCATTCCAAAATGAAGCATATGGGTTACCTATTCAGTCCATACAAAATATAAAGGAGTTTATAAACTCTTTTACCTTTGAAGTTTGTACATATTAAAGAAAAAAAGGCCGGAGTGTGGGGCGCCTGGCTTGCTCAGTCAGTGGAGTATGTGGCTCTTGATCTTGGGTTTGTGAGTTCAAGCCCTACTTTGGGTGTAGAGACATTACTTAAAGAAAAAAATCTTTTAAAAAGGCAGGAGTGATTAAATTCAGGTAAATTAACTTAATTTTTTAAAAAATAGCACCCAAAATTTGAACTTACAAGTGCAAATAATTTATAAAAGAGTTTTCCGTTGGATTAAATTAGTAGTTTTTTTCTTTTTCTTCCACAAAATATGATGTATTTCTTTGAAGCTGTCCTAAAAAACACTGATAGATTCATCTATATTTTATTGTCACAAACTAAAGTTTAGGTACTAATGAAGGAAGCTAAACTTTTTTTCTTTTGCTTCAAGTAATTGAATCTTTAAACTTCAAACTTGTAACTGAGAATAGGCTAATTGTAGTAAAAGTATGGTAAAGGTAGAATTAAAATAATATTAAAACATTATTTGATAGTATTCACAGTGGATTTAGTTGTAAGATGTTTAAAGAGTGAATTTGATACAACTTTCATAGATTACCAACTCATTTATCATTTGAAAAATAAGTTGAAATTAGGCCAGTTAGTAGAAATTTAAACTTCAGCTCAAATTGTACAGCTTTTATTTAAAGGTTTTCATTCGTGGTATCACCATAAGTATTTCATGGGCTGTTACATGATTTTTTTGAGAGGACATACAACAAATTCATGTTAATATAATAAAATATTGTGGTTATGAGAGGTTTCAAAATAAAGTGGTCAAAATGCCATTGCAGTAACAAATTGTTTAATTCATGGCTTTAATCAATCACTGTGTCATTAAAATAGTGTAATCCTTGTTTTTAGTATTCTTTTCTGTATTTAATACCTTATCTTTCAGTTTTAAAGCTCTTAAGAAAAATGTCCCTTAATCCCCTCTATGAAATGTTGACAGATTTTCAGTTGAAGCATATTTTCTAGGTATACCTATTTTCTAGGTATATTCATGAAAGCAAAATCTTTATGGGTAAACCAAGTTGGAAAAATCTATTATTTACATGAAACTAGATTATAGACAATATTGCTACATGAAGACTTCATTCTATCTCCTTTGATCTCTTTGTCAGACCTTGTGAACTCAAGGCACAGACATTTGTACAAAACTTTGAGTTATAATACAACTTACGTTTGCTGTATCTTAGAAAAAAGTAAGTTTGAAAAGATGTGTGGCGCTAACACAGCTTTAGGTTTTATTCATTTAACTCTTTTCTAGACTTTGTGAGGAATGCAAAAGTCGTTTACGAACAGCGTAATTCCTCTTTGGCCCACTAGCTGAGTGAATTAGGTTGACCTGTTATTTTCAAAAAGGCATTCTGCAGGGTTGAAAGTCATTATATTGATGCACAAAGCTCCTTTCTTGGAATGGCTTACTTTCTGATTTGCACATAAAAATGTTTTGGTAAAGACCGCCTTCCCTAAAGTGCTTTTACTTCTCTGAAAAAGTTTTGCTTTTGAATACTACCTCCTCTAAAGTGTTTCACTTCTTCTAACTTCATCATACCTGAAAGTGTGTCAGGAAAAGGATTGAGAGCCACTATTCAGATTTAGAATTTTGGATTCTTTTACTGCTAAGCATCTTTAAAAATGCCTTTTGTGTTACATAAGAGAAGTGTTAATTTTGAATGTATTGCACTAGAAGGAGAGGAACTAGAATTTAGCAAAGGATATTGGGGATTTGTGTGGTGGGAGATAGATAATCAGAAAGAGATGGTAGGTCAGAGGAAGAGATCGATAGTATTTTGAGGACAGAATGTGAAGTGCCGTTTTGATGTACCCAGGTCAGATCTTGAGGCTTAATGGAGATGAGGGAGAGAAAGAGGGCCAGAAGAAACGTTTGGATCCCAGTAAAGACCAGAATAGGCTGGCGATCTGGTGTAGTAGGGACTGCTTGTGTGGGGTGGGGGGATGGTGGTAGTGGTGGTGTTTTCTTTGGTTTTTAGCATGCGCAATGATTTTTACATAGCGCTTTTCAGTCTTTTTGCCTCTGGTGCTGATCATAGCTGCTGGAAGGCAGTTATAATCTGTAATGTATGTTTGGTAATTTGACTGAAAACATCATTCTCTTAGTGAACTAGGTACTACTCTAACAGTGTAGAACATACCATTACTGTTTTCATGTAGGATAATCCTCCCGACTCTGTTAGCTTTGATGCCATTAGGTTAAAGGTGCTTTGGTACATTTTACTGACAAAACAGTCTTAACTGTATTTTTCATTTCCTGTTCCATTTGTCTCCTTTTAAAGAGTTTGGTAATAAGTTCAATTTTGAAAGTGAACTTCACTTGTATCTACCTTATTTTAATACATATCCTAGAAAGAGTTGATAGGTATGTTCAGAAAAGAACTCTGAAAGCAGGGTTTTTATGTAAACAGAATCAAAGGTTTACTTTGATCTAGTGTACTATTTGCTTATTTCCAGTTCAGTGAAAATATTCCCTAAGGTAACTTGCATTGAGGTGACTTCTTTTTTGTTGGTTGTTTTTTTTTTTTTTTTTGATTGTGGAATAGTAGCTACAAATTTAATGCTTTGGTCTCTTATCCCTGTTTATTATGAGATAATTTTTTAGTGCCCTGAGCTTCTCTTTAAGTAAAAAAAAAAAAAAAAAAAGAAATTCTTCTTAAAAGACTTTCATTTTATTTGTTATTTTCATTTATTGTTGTTCATCTTTAGAAATACTGTTCTTTTGCATACTTATGTTTTAAATTGAAACTTGATGCTTTTAGTAATGTAATAATTTCTGTACTTTCCACTGATGGTCTGAAAGACCTGGGGATTATTCAGTAGTCATTTGGGAATGCCCAGCTAATAATGTGGGTTTCTATAGAGTTTTAAGTGTAATGTTTAATATTTGTCAAGAACTCAAATGAAAAAATAGAAAGCTCATTTGTTATAGCTATGGATGACATCAAGCTCTAGGTGTTAGTACAGCTAGGCCTGATGAATTAGATTTAAAAATAGAGATTTGAAAACCACAATGAAATACCACCTCACACCCATTAAGATGGCTATTATAAAAAAGAAAAAAAAATAGGTGTTGTTGAGGATATAGAGAAGTTGGAACCTTTGTGCACTACTGGTTGGAATTTGAATGGTACAGCTGCTCTGGAAAATATAGTGATTCCTCAAATTAAAAATAGAATTATTATATAATCAGGAATTCCACTTGTGGGTATATACACAGAAGATTTGAAAGTAGAGTCTTGAAATTTGTACATCCATGTTCATAGTAGCATTATTCACGATAGTCAAAAGGAGGAAGCAACCCAAATATCTTTTTTTTTTAAGATTTTATTTTTAAGTAATCTCTACACCCAATGTGGGACTTGAACTCACAACCCCAAGATCAAGTGTTGCATGCTCCACTGGCTGAGCCAGGCAGGCACCCACCCCCCAATATCTTTCGATGGCTGAATGAATAAACAAAATATGACATATACATACAATGGAATATTACTTAGTCTTAAAAAGGAGGGGAATTCTGACACTGCTACGTGGATGAACCTTGAATACATTATGCTAAGTGAAGTAAGTCAGTCGTAAGAGCAAATACTGTACAATTTCATATATATGGTACCTAGAGTAGTTAAATTCATACAGAACATAGAATGGTGGTTGCCAGGGGCTGGGGCAGGGGACATTGGACAGTTGTTTAATGGGTAGAGTTTCAGTTTTGGAAGAGGAGAAAAGTTCTGGAGATGGATGCTAATGATTGTTGCACAACAGTGTGAATATATTTAATGCCATTGAACTGCACACTTAAAAATGATAAATTTTGTGTTTTGCATATTTTATCATAATTTTTTTTAAAAAGAAGTACATTTAAAAATTGAGATTTGCACAAGTAAGAGAAAGTTGAGTGAAGAGAATGTAAAGGCATCATTGCGTTTACTCAAATCTATTTGTGCTGTCACATACATTTTGAAGAAGAACCCAGTTACCTATGGGCTTTGTATAAGTTTGGCAGAATTGTTCAGAATTTTAATATTGGCTAATAAATTGAATGTAAGATAGTAAAGTATTTCTGTTTTTGCTTCCTCCCTTTTCAGAAAGCCTGAAAAGGGAAAAAAGTAGAAAACCTGGTTAGTAGTGGTGGTCAGACAGACTCAGGTTTGTGGGTGTCAATGTTGGTTACATTGCTGTTTTGGTAATTGTAAAAGGATGTGAAAAATTTGGATACAATTCAGATGGGTCTTAAAGTCTTTTAGAGGGTTGGAAAAATAAGGCCCTATTAAAGTACCTGAGATTATTAAGCTTGAGGAATGGAAGCTTAATGGTTGCTCTCACAGGAGTCTTCACCATTCTCTGAGTGATATATTATAGGCAGCCCCAGCTCACAAAGGGGTAGTGTTTCAAAACTTCATTTCTTAGTCAGTTGATAAGAACAAATGACAAAGTCATAAATAATAAAGCTACAGAGGTATAATGTAATTTGAATTGCAGTGAAAATAATAGGTAATAATAGTATTGTACTGAGTTTGTGTTTTAGACTCCATGGACTTAAGCAGCTCCTGTACTCTCCTTACTTACTGTACTGTATAAAATCCATAAACTTCAAGTATAAGATACTCTTATCAGACCATGAGTTTTATCTGATGGAGGATTGGGAGAAGAAAAGACTTAATACCTGGATATGGCAGGGAGTCACAGTGGCCAAGTTAATTAGTAATTTAGAGTTCTTTGCTTGTGGTCCTTTATGATAGCTGTCTCCAGCACTACCCTCACCCTTTCTTATGTGTTATGTATATGATGGGACATTCCTATCTGTGTTTATTTTCTAAAGTCTCCTTTGAGATTGGCCCTACACAGCACAGTGCTTGGTGAGGGGTAATTTTCTGAGTTTCCTTTAGTTAACCTTGGTTGGGGCTCTTGGCTTGTTTGCCTTCTAGCTTGGCATGCTGGGGAAGAAAAGGTAGGAATAGCAGAGTTCAGAAAAAAAATTTCTTTTAATATATTTTGTTTAACATTTATTTAGTTTTGAGAAACAGAGAGTGAATGGGGGAGGGGCAGAGAGAGAGGGAGACAGAAATCCCAAGCAGGCTCCAGGCTCTGAGTGGTCAGCACAGAGCCTGACATGGGGCTTGAACCCACGGACTGCCAGGTCAAGACCTGAGCCGAAGTCAGAAGTTCAACCGACTGGGCCACCCAGGCGCCCCCAGAGTTCAGAAATTGTAGTAGATTCTTAAATATCACTATGTCAGTTACCTGGATCTCAGCTGTTCATGTAACACTTCGCTTTCAAATGGCATGGGATTGGCATAGGGTGCCTGAGTGGCTCAGTTGGTTAAGCGTCTGACTTCAGCTCAGGTCATGATATCATGCTTCGTGAGTTTGGGCCCTGCCTTGGGCCCTGTGCTGACAGCTCCCTCTCTCTGTGCCCCCCCCCCCCCCCCCACTCATGCTCTGTCTCTCAAAAATGAATAAATGTTAAAAAAAATTTTTTTAATGGCATGGATTGGCCAAGAGTGATATGCATTCTATTCCCTAGGATTTCATCCTTGTCTTTTGAGACTTGAGGACCTTGAATTGGTAGGGCTTAAATTTGCTACGGTTTTTGTATAAACTAGATCATTTTTTCTCAGATGTTAGTGTGAATCTAAATGGCCTTTGGAGCTTGTACACATGCAGATGCCTGGACCTCACTACAGACCTACTGAATCAGAATCTTTCTGGGTGGAGTTTTAAATATTTTCACTTAACTCTTTATTAAGGAAAAGTGTAAACATTCAAAAGTAGAAACGCTTTTTACTTGATCATCAAGATCCTATGAAGTACAGTATATGGCTAATTTCATTTTATTCATATCCTCATCTATTTTCTCTATTATTTTGAAGCAAATCCCAGTATATTATTTCATCTCTAAATATGAAATCTATATATTCTATAATTTTTTTTAATGTTTATTTTTGAAGGTGAGAGAGCGTGAGCAGGAAGGGGCAGAGAGAGAGAAAGGGAGACACAGAATCCGAAGCAGGCTCCAGGCTCCAGGCTCCGAGCTGTCAGCACAGAGCCTGACATGGGGCTTGAACTCACAAGTCATGAGATCATAACCTAAGCTGAAGTCAGACGCCCAACTGACTGAGCAATATACATACATAGTGAAAATTAAAGTGGTAAAAAGGGTATACAATGAAAAGTAAATCTTTGTCATTTGCCTCCAGAATTCTTGTTACTCTCCTCTGAGGCAAAGAAACCCACACTTTATATGTATACAGATATTCAGTGTATATGCAAATATATACATATGTAATTCTTTTTTTTTTTAAAGTGTATTTATTTTGAGAGAGAGAGTGAGTAGGGGAGGAGCAGAGAAAGGGGGGAGCAGAGGATCCAAAGTGGCTTCCATGCTGACAGCAGAGAGCCCGATGCCAGGCTTGAACTCCTGAGCTGCGAGATCATGACCTGAGCTGAAGTTGGGCATTCAACCAACTGAGCCACTCAGGCACCCTAATAATTCTATTGTAAAGTACACATTTTTCTGAATCTTGCTTTTTTCATACAACAATATGGGAATCAGTCCATAACAGGGTAGATTATTTTCATTCTTTTTTTTTTTTTAATTTTTTTAACTTTATTTTTTATTTTTTAAAATTTACATCCAAATTAGCCTATAGTGAAGCAATGATTTCAGGAGTAGATTCCTAATGCCACTTACCTGTTTAGCCCATCCCCCCTCCCACAACCCCTCCAGCAACCCTCAGTTTGTTCTCCGTATTTATGAGTCTCTTCTGTTTTGTCCCACTCCCTGTTTTTATATTATTTTTGTTTCTCTTCCCTTATGAGTGAAGTTATATGATTTTTGTCTTTCTCTGACTAATTTTCATGTAGCATAATACCCTCCAGTTACATCCACGTAGTTGCAAATGGCAAGATTGTAGTTGGTCTTGTATTTACCCAGTGCTTTTTGAATGAGTGTTTAGGTTATACTGCATGAATATTCTTTTACTATATCTGAGGTGCCTGATTCTATGTCAGCTTTGTTAGGTATTGTCAAATTACTTTTCCTTTGTCTGTATGATAATACATGGTTTTCTAGGCTCACCGGTTCCCTTTTAAAGATGCTTTTCATGTCTCTCCTATTTATGTTCATGCGTTTCTTTAAATCCACAAGTATATTTATAATAGATGTTTTAGAAATTTTTTTGTGTCAGTTTCATCATCTGTTTCTCTCAGTCTATTTCTGTGGGTGTAGATCACAGAAGTGGTTTGAAATGGGAATCACGGTAATGCTAAATTGTTGAAGATAAGGTTGGTGGCCCTCACAAACATTAAGTGAATTAGATGATGGGTTCAATATGTTTAGAAGGAGTTTTCCCTGTGGCTTCGCCTCATTAAAAGGAGAAAAATTGGTGGAATTTTGAAACTTCTTCTGATGCTGGATGAAATGGTTTGGAACCCAGAATTTCAATTTACAATTTTTTCTTACACATTGAACATCAAATCTTAATTTGTCTAATAAGGTTTTATTGCTCATTTCTTACTAGAGCCAGGTCAGTTTAGGAATGTGGTAGGTAGTTATTAAGAAGTGTTTATTTATTTATTTTGAGAGAGAGCAGGAGCAGGGGAGGGGCAGAGAGAGAGGAAGAGAAAATCCCAAGCAGGCTCTGCACTGTCAGTGCAGACCCCAGCGCGGGGCTCAAACAGTGGAACCAGGAGATCATGACCTGAGCTGAAACCAAGAGTTGGATGCTTAACCAACTGAGCCACCCAGGTGCCCCAGAAATAATATCTTAAAAAAAAAAAAAAAAAAAGGAAGTTGAAGGAGGCATAAATTTATGCCCCAAGAGGGCAATGTATTTTCCTGTTCTTTTACTACACCCTAGCTATGTGACCTTGGCCAATTACCTAATTCCTCTTGAGTTTTAGTTTTCTTAACAGCAAATTGGGAAGATATTAATATGGTTAAATAAAATATTGCAAATAAAGCATGTATTAAACCTCTGCATAGTAATTCCTTCCATAGGTGGTAACTCTTAATATTTTAAAGATTTTACATATATTACATACTGTGATGGCAATCTGTTGTTTTTGAATTAAGGAATTGATGTTTGATTTGTTAAAACAGTATGAGACTGCCCAGTTAATACAATATAGATTTTTAAATTGTGGGGAGTGGAAATATTTTAAAATTAATTTGACCAACTCATATTTATTGAGCACCAACTCTATATCCTGGGCACCTTGTTTCAGATCTAGTGTGAAAGACTGATGGATACACTCACAATTGGAGTGTAATGTAATATCATGTCATGAATGCTAATTAGAAGAACATAGAAGCTTTTATTGAGCACTGAATGCCCAACTGTGGCCTAGGGAGTGAGTGGCGAGTGTGTGTTCCAAGTAAATCTTCCAACAAGAAGGTATTGCATCACTTTGATCTGAATGTAAAGAAGTCCACTTAAGTGTACAAGGGTGGATGTGGAAAAAGATATTGAGTAAGGAGAACGTCATGCAAAGGACCTATATCTTATTTACAATTTTTACAATTGATTATTTTTTCTGGGGCATTTCTTGAACTTTAGCTATAAGGAATGTGACTCTGTTTATGCAGTGTATGTTTTCTTTCCTTGTCATTGGTTCATAAATGATAATTTGGTGATAGAATGCTTTACCTTTGCCAAATGTATATAGTTAAGGGATCTGTATTTTTCCCTTTTGGGAGAAAAATGGTTGGCATAGTTCCTAGGGTATATCTTGGCGATTACAGCTGCTTGGTAGATATTTTTTGGTTAACTAAATGCACTCAGTTTTTTATTCCCAGGCTTGTATGCAATACTCAAAATAGCTGAAGGATTAATTAGCTAAGATGGAGATACTGAAATGCTAATCTTCTCTAAGGGAAAAAAAGTTTAATTATTTTTATAAATTATGGACTTGACCCTTGAGAGTTTCTTTGAGACTTAAAATTAAAAGCAATTTTTTTTTTGTAGTTAATAATGTCTTTTTCTTTCCTCCCTCCACCCCCCCCCCCCCCCCCCCCAGGTATGGCCTCACAAGTCTTGGTCTACCCACCGTATGTTTATCAAACTCAGTCAAGTGCCTTTTGTAGTGTGAAGAAACTCAAAGTAGAGCCAAGCAGTTGTGTATTCCAGGAAAGAAACTATCCACGGACCTATGTGAATGGTAAAAATATTGGAAATTCTCATCCTCCCACGAAGGGTAGTGTTTTTCAGACAAAGATACCATTTAACAGACCTCGAGGACACAACTTTTCGTTGCAGACAAGTGCTGTTGTTTTAAAAAACACTGCGGGTGCTACAAAGGTCATAGCAGCTCGGGCACAGCAAGCTCAAGTGGAGGCACCTCAGATTGGGGCGTGGCGACACAGGTTCAATTTCCTAGAAGGCCCCCAGCGATGTGGATTGAAGCGCAAGAGTGAGGAGTTGGATAATCATAGCAGCGCAATGCAGATTGTTGATGAATTGTCCATACTTCCTGCAATGTTGCAAACCAACATGGGAAATCCAGTGACAGTTGTGACAACTACCACAGGAACAAAACAGAATTGTACCACTGGAGAAGGTGACTATCAGTTAGTACAGCATGAAGTCTTATGCTCCATGAAAAATACTTACGAAGTCCTTGATTTTCTTGGTCGAGGCACTTTTGGCCAGGTAGTCAAATGCTGGAAAAGAGGGACAAATGAAATTGTAGCAATCAAAATTTTGAAGAATCACCCTTCTTATGCACGTCAAGGTCAAATAGAAGTGAGCATATTAGCAAGACTCAGTACTGAAAATGCTGATGAATATAACTTTGTACGAGCTTATGAATGCTTTCAGCACCGTAACCATACTTGTTTAGTTTTTGAGATGCTGGAACAAAACTTGTATGACTTTTTGAAACAAAATAAGTTCAGCCCCCTGCCACTAAAAGTAATTCGACCCATTCTTCAACAAGTGGCCACTGCACTGAAAAAATTGAAAAGTCTTGGTTTAATTCATGCTGACCTCAAACCAGAAAATATTATGCTGGTGGATCCTGTTCGGCAGCCATACAGGGTTAAGGTGATAGACTTTGGGTCGGCCAGTCATGTATCAAAGACTGTTTGTTCAACATATCTACAATCTCGGTACTACAGGTAGGTGACAACTACCTTTTGGCTCTTTAATAAATGTTGAATTTTGGCTAAATGAAATAATTTTTTGTGTGTAGATGGTAAAAAAGATGGCTTGGGTAAATAAATAAATCCAGACAAGATTGGTTTAGGTTTGAGGTGTTAAGAAGATTTTTAAAATTCAGGCATAAAATCTGCCTAAACAGAGTAGAAATCTCCCCAGCAGTTCCATGCCAAAGTTCCATGACCTGAAGGAATGATAGGTTATTAATGATGATCAAACAGAAGTCTTCAAATGTTGGGAAAGGGTTCATAGTAATTTTTGTATATATCTTTGAGTATTTTGGCACTTAAGAGAACTAGTTTATTAAAGGTAATTAGATGTGACTGAATACTTAGATAAGAATTCAAAAAGTTATTTTGATTAGTGATACTGAGATTCAGACACACTTCATGGCTGCCTTGAATGTTTAGGCGACTTTTCCATAACAGGTTTGATTATGCTTCCATCTATATGTTATGGATAATGTTATTTTGGTGTTGGTGCTATGGGTGGAATTTAAAAAAGAAAATAATTTCCATGTAAATATTGATAAAGTGTATAGTGTCATGATTAATACAATGCTAGCTTGGAGTGTCAATATGTAGTCTTAAGGGCTAATGATTACCAGGATTCAAAATATCTTCTTGAGTATGTAAAATGGTTTTGGATTCATGGTTTTATAATTTTGAGATACTGTTTTCATTTCAGCTAGAATGAAATATACTCTAGAGCCCCAAAACAGTGGGCAAATACAGGAGCTTGCCAATATTGGCCATTTTATAAGTTAGTGAATAGACAGATACATGCAGTTTGTTGTTGAAGATTGTTAGAACATGAGGATTATAAATTTAGGCCCAGCAAGGGTTGTTTTTTTTCTGGTTTTGTATCTACCTTTTTACTATACCTCTCATTCTGATTAGTGTCTTACAAATACATACTTTAGTACCCAGGACACTATATAGGAGAAATTAATTAGCTACTACAAAAAATGAACTCCGGATATATGCCCTACCATTAGTAGGTTATTAGAAGGAGTCCCATATATATCACTTAGTGACAGTTTATTAAAATATATATTAGAAATTAGGAATATAGTCTAATTCTTTAGTATATTCCTGGTTGTAAGATTTTTGGTATTAGAGTGCTAGATACTATTCTTAAAACCTTTTACATGATTTAAAAGCTTTGTAGTTGTATTACAGTAATAAGTCTTATTTAATATATAATTACATTTATTTGAGCCTCTGTATTTCTGACAGATTTTTTTTTAATGTAATGGAATACAGGATTAGTTTTTAGTTCATTTTTTTTTTGCTGGAATAATTATTTTAAAATCTTATTTAACAGCATGAGAAGAGTAGTGTTATTTCCCCTTCCCTTTGTACTCTATGGGTTCTGTCTTAAGAGCTTTTAGTTGTCAGCTAGCATATTATATAAACTCTAGGCTCCAGCTGCTTGGGCTCTATATTTAGTTCACTTGTTAGTAAATGACTTCATTTTATTTGGGTCTTGCATTTAACTGCATATCAGATTTAGCTCCGTGTGATACCTATACTCCTTTTCTTTATTGAAATCTTTTGGATGAGAGAAAAAAAAAAAACTTTATTTTTTACACTTGAGAACATTTATTAAACGTTTATTAAATGTTTCAAGGGAGTAAAGGAAATCCTTTAAAAAGCAATCTGAAATGCTAAATATTTTATGATGTTGATTTCTAGCATTGGGCCTTTGCACAAATATTAGCTTCTGTTGGGAATGAGAAAAAAAAAGCTATGAATAATTGCTAAGTACAATTACTAAGTTTTGAATTTGTTTTTATATATAAATTTCAAGTGGATAATTTACCTGAATTTTAGAAGGTATACATACAGTTGCTAAATTGCAGATTCTTTGTTTAGAGTTAAAAAAAAAATGAGGTTCTAATTTGTAAACAAGGACTCTGCTAGTAGCATTTTGATTTATGTTGCTTGGACAAAAACCTTTTAAAAGGACTTTATGCTAATTAGATCCAAGAGTTAGAAGAGTTAATACTAAGGTAGACTGGTGAAAGTGTCACATAGTCCTTAATCATGTGATGTTTTAATATCTAGTGTAATTTTGCATGAAAATAGCAGGTAAACCATTAATCTTTTTCAATATTTTTTCACCAATTTTGGCTTAGTTTTTTACCAAGTTTACTTATAAATTTGAGTAGACAGTAAGCAAAAGTGTCTTATACTTGATTTTTAACTTTTTGTTAAAAATATGTTGTATTTAAAAAATGAAAGCAGGAAGTGGAAACTTACCAAATTAAATATTTTTGAGCTAATCACAGTATGAACACACATACCCCAAGTTCCAAGGTAAACGATTTGTGTTTAAACATAGGTTCATGTGTTATTCTGTTTCTTTGAACTGGGCAACACAGAAATGTGTTGGGATATCTTAAAATAGCCAGGGGACAGTGGCCAGAAATTGTTGACTACTATAGATGGTGAGGCTGTCTACCTCTTGCAGTGATATAAGCCAGAAGTACATGCTAAGGGCATTGATTTGCTCAAGGTCAGCATGTTCTAAATTCAGCTGCATGAGTATGGTTTCTGTCAAGAACACACAGGGCTCTTGAACGCATAAAAGGTTTTAGCAGCAGAAGGTGCTGTGTTTCTGAGGTGCGGTGGTAGCATTCGGGTCATGAATCTTTTTCTCTTAAATATAGAATTCTAGCCTGTGGTTTGAGTCATTTCAGAACATACAGACTGGAAAGTGTGCTGTAAAGTAACCTGAAAAGCAGTTGTATACTGAGTTGTATACAACTCAGTTGTAGTTTACTGAGTAATTTAGCATTCATTCATTGTTGTTGTGGTACAGAATGCTTTCTATTTTGCCTGTAATAGTTGACAGAAAGGTATGTAATGAATGAGAAACAATTAATTTAGGCTTATCAGTTTTTGTTTAGGGTATCCCCATCCCCTTATGCCTTTTTAGACCCAGAAGTATCAAAGACAAAGTTCCTATAACAAAATTAAGTACAGAGAATGACCCATACAGTAATAACTAATACTTGATGTAGGTTGCTCCTATGATAATAGAAGACTGTGTATGTATACTACATTTTTTTCAGGTGCTTTTATTTGTATTTCCTAGTTTGTTTCTCATGACTCATCCCTATGAGTTAGGTAAGACAACTGGTAGAATTCCTATTTGAATAGGTTAAAACTGAGGCTCATAGAAGTCAAATAGGTCCAAATTCACACTCCAAGTTTAACTCAATTTTTGTTGAGTCCTTTTTATGTGCTGGCACTGTGCTAGGAATACAGATGTGATTAAACATGATTTCATAATTTGATAGAGGAGAAAAATAGTTTGTCTCAAGAAGTCCTAAGGTACAGGGGTGTACAGGGAGCTGTGGGAGTACAGAGGAGAGCACTTAACCTAATTTGAGCATTCAAAGAGGCTTCCAGGGAGAAATGACCCCTTGTGTGAGCTTTGAGAGTAGAGAAGGAGTTAGATTGACTAGCATTAAAGTGTTCTCTTTCCCTAAACCACCCTTACCTAAAAAAACTCAGTATTGGCTAAAATTCCTGGCAATTTCTTCTCTGTATCATGAAACAGTTATTTTTATTTGGAAATCCGAATAAAAGGTTGTCGTGGGGTTTAATTTTAACAGAAGTTTTAATTGAAATTTCCAAAAGTCTATAATGAAGTAGTTTTCAGTGCCATACATGGTGGCCATAGACATAGATTTCTCTCTCTCTCTCTCTCTCTTTCCAAATAAAAATTTTGGTAGGGCTCTTTTTTTTTTTAATGTTTATTTATTCTGAGAGAGAAAACATAAGGGGAGGGGCAGAGAGAGAAGGAGAGAGAGAATCTGAAGCAAGCTCCACACTGTTAGCGCAGAGCCCAACATGGAGCTTGATCCCGTGAGTCATGGGATCATGACCTGAACTGAAATCAAGAGTCAGGCACTTAACCGACTGAGCCATCCAGGTGCCCCAGAAATTTTGGTAGGACTCTTAAAGTTGTTTTTCTTTAAACAGCTTTATTGAGATATATTTCATGTACCATGAACTTTACCCATTTGAAGTGTACAATTCAGTGGTTTTTAGTATATTTGTGGTTGTGCATCATCATGATCAATTTTAGAATATTGTCTTTACCCCCAGCAGAACTCCCTTTCCCATACCCCCTAGCCATCTTTCTCCAATCTCCCTATTCTCTAAGCCCTAGGCAACAAAAAAATCTACTTTTAAAAAAAATTTATATTGAGAGAGCGTGCATGTGCAGGGTAGGGGCAGAGAGAAGGAGAGAGAGAATCCCAAGTAGGCTCCACGCTGTCAGCACAGATCCCTATGCAGGGCTGGATCTCAACGAACTGAGAGATCAGGATCTGAGTTGAAATCAAGAGTTGAATGCTTAACTGACTGAGCTATCTAGGTGCCCCAAATCTACTTTTTGTCTCTGTAGATTTGCACATTCTTAGCATTTTATATGAATGTATTCATGTGGTCCTTTTTGACTTTTTTTTTTCACTTAGCATAACATTTTCAAGGTTCATCCATGCTGTAGCATGTTATTAGTAATTCATTTCTTTTTGTTACATAATATTCCATTGTGTAGATACACTACATTTTTTTTTAATGTTTATTTTTGAGAGAGAGAGAGAGAGAGAGAGAGAGAGAGAGAGAATATGAGCAGGGGAGGGGCAGAGAGAGAGGGAGACACAGAATGGGAAGCAGGCTCCAGGCTCCGAGCTGCAACATGGGGCTCGAACTCACAGACTGCGAGATCATGACCTGAGCTGAAGTCGGATGCCCAACTGACTGAGCCACCCAGGCGCCCCAAGATACCCTACATTTTATGTCCATCATTTGATTGAGACCTCTTAAAATGTTATCAGCAGAAAGATTCATGAGTAGAAAACTGTAAAATGGCACACAGTTAAGTCTTTAATCCAAGATAATTAGGGCATATTAAGTGTTTCAAATTTAAAAATTTTACCACTGTAGTTTTATCACTCATTCTTGGTTCTATGTACACTGTAACACATATTTTCTTCTTGCATTGTTTTTGAGAGTAAGTTTCAGACAATGGGCCCCTTTACCTCTAAATACTTCCATGTGTGTTTCCTAAACATAAGGATATTCTCTTACATAACCCCAGTATGATGATTAAAATCATCATCAGTTAACATCAATTCAGTATTCTTGATTTGATGAACTATTTGAACCACTCAAAATACTATTTGATTTGAGGAAATTAAAATCTATTTAATACTAGTATAGCTTAGTTATAGACTTTATTCAGGTTTTACCAATTTTCTCACTTACGACCTTTTTCCTGCCCAGAATTCAATACAAGATCACACAATGCATCATTTGCCATGTATGCCCCTTTAATGTCCTCTCATCTGGAGTAGTTCCTTCGTTTATTTCTTTGCCTTTCATAACCCTGACACTTAAAATTTTTTTTAATGTTTGTTTAAAAAAAATTCTTTTTAAATTTAATTTATTTTTCCCCCCTTAATATAATTTATTGTCAAATTGGTGTCCATATAACATCCAGTGCTCATCCCAACAAGTGCCCTCTTCCCTGCCTTTTATTTTATTTTTGAGAGAGACAGAGTGTGAGTTGGGGAGGGGCAGAGAGAGAGGGAGACAGAATCTGAAGCAGGCTTCAGGCTGCCAGCTGTTAGCACAGAGCCTGATGCAGGGCTCGAACTCAGAAACTGCGAGATCATGACCTGAGCCGAAGTCGGACGTTTAACCAGCTGAGCCACCCAGTCGCCCCATAACCCTGAGCACTGGATAGTTGTTTTGTAGAATGCTCCTTAATTTTGGTTTGTCTGATGTTTTCAATTTATGCATTTTTAGCCTACACAGAAATGATGTTGTGATCTCACATATTGGGAGGCATATGATGTCATTTTGTCTCAACTGGTTAACTATGGTTACTTTGTTGAGGTGGTGACTGCCAGATTTTTCCACTATAAGGTGTTTTTTCTTTGTAATTAATAAGTATCTTGGGGAGAGATACTTTAAAACTATACTGTTTTCTCATCTAATTTTCACGAACCAGTTTTAGCATCCATCCATTGGTGAATTTGGCCTTAAATATTTTTTAGTATGGGGCTGTGAGATGATGATTTTCTAATTCTGTCCTTCCTTTGTAAGGAATTCTTTTATAAGGAAGAGCTTTACTTGTTTTTAAGTTTGTTTCTGCATGGATTCATGGATTCATATTCAAAGGGTTATAATCTGTTACTTATTTTTTTAGTGAATAATTGTCCTAAACTGTCCAGCAGGGGCCACTTTAAGCTTGCTTCTGTGTCTCTTTGCCATGGCCCCATTTGAGTGCTTACTTTCCGGTACCACAAGATGATCCATACTGACTTTGTATCTTTCCTTCCCCAACCCTGGTATTGGCCATTTCTCTAAGGAACTTTGGTTCCTTTTATTGGAGAATGGTATTTAAAAACCAAAATCTGGATGCTAGTGTCAGATGTGTTCGTTAGTGCTAAGGTGTTCTTGCTTTTAGACCCTTTGAGTGGCGAAGCTAGAAAATGTGTGTGTGTGTGTGTGTGTGTGTGTTAGTGTAATTCTGTGTCTGTCTATATATTAAAACCATGAATTCATACTGATATGTCCAGTTCTAATACCTCCAGAGTTCATTCTATCCTTCTTCCTCCTTTATTTATAATCCCTTTTATAATTCCAGGAAATTTGGATCTCATTATCCACAATATGTTACTTATTAGTTCAGTTCTAGAATACACTTAACATAGTTTTGGTATTGCTACCCCTACCATTGCTAATTTACTAACCAGAGTACAACATTTATTTACAGTTCTTTTATTCTTTAGCCACAGACTTGGAGCATGTAGTCAAAATAGTGTGTTTTAAGTTACTTAGCTTCTTCTTCAAACCTCTGCTTTCAGTGTGTGATTATTGTTTACTTGAAATATATTTAAGTTCATTTCTTTGTATTTCATTTTGGATCCACCCATGTCCTTTTTTGTTTATTTGACTATGTGAAACATTAGTTAATGTTCTAAAACTCAGAACCATACTAAAACCATCAGAAGTGTCACTCCATCTTTTCTGTCCTTCCCACCTCATTCCTACCTAACCCCTTTTGGTAACCATTATCATTAGTTTTCAATTTATTCTTTGCATGTGGGTTTGTGTGTTTGTGTTTGGCAGGGGGTTATGTGAGCAGATAAATGTCTATTTTTTTGTTTCCTTTCTTACAGGAAAGGTAACATACTATAGCTACCTGTTTGCACTTGGCTGTTTTCCCTTAACAGTATTTCCTGGAAATCACTTCATGTCAGTTCATAGAGATCTTTCTATTTTATTGTGGATTACCATAGTTTATTCAGACACTTTCCTAGTTGTTTCCCAATTACAATTACAAAGAATAGCTTTGTGGGGTGCC
Organism: Neofelis nebulosa; assembly: GCF_028018385.1. Taxonomy (NCBI): domain Eukaryota; kingdom Metazoa; phylum Chordata; class Mammalia; order Carnivora; family Felidae; genus Neofelis; species Neofelis nebulosa. The sequence continues at coordinate 87,460,117 of NC_080791.1, forward strand.
TGGGTGGCTCAGTCGGATGAATGGCCGACTTCGACTCAGGTCATGATCTCACGGTCGGTGAGTTTGAGCCCCGTGTCGGGCTCTGTGCTGATAGCTCGGAACTTGGAGCCTGCTTCTGTTTCTGTGTCTTCCTTTCTCTCTGCCCCTCCCCCATTCACGCTCTGTCTCTCTCTGCCTTTCAAAGATGAATAAATGTTAAAAAAAAAAATTAAAAAAAAAAAAAGAATAGCTTTGTGCATATATAATTTTGTATTGTTCAGGTTGTATCTTCAAGGTAAATTTTCAGAAGTGGGATTATTTAATCAAAAGGTAAATGCATATATAGTTTTGTTAAATATTGCCAAATTTTTGTCAGTAAGAACTGTACCAGTTTGCATTCCCATCAGCATTATATGATAGTGCCTGTTTCTCTACAGCATTGCCAGCAGAATATGCTATTTAACAATTTTGCAAATCTAATGGTAGATCTATGTAGTTTTAATTTTCATTTCTCATTATGAGTGAGACATAATGAGTGTTTAAGGGTCATTTTAAAATTGTGTGAGTGTGGATTTTCTGTTCATGTCTTTTGCCTATTTTTGTATTAAGAGTTGACCATGGCCCTTTGTCTACCAGTTTTAAAGGTCTCTTACATATATGGAATATTAGTCCTTTATTTGTCATATATGTTGCATTTTTTTTTTCATTTTGACTTTTTGATGTCTTTTTGTTTATTTGCCTTGTAAAAATTTTTTTGTGTGTAGTCAATTTTATCTTCCCTTTTATTGCTTGTGGATTTTAAGTCGTGGTTAGAAAACCTTTTCCCATGCTAATTCAGGGAGACATTTACCAGGGTGCCTGGGTGGCTCAGTTAGTTAAGCGTCTGACTTCAGCTCAGGTCATGATGTCATGGTTTGTGGGTTTGAGCCCTTAGGCTCTGTGCTGACAGCTCAGAGCCTGGAGCCTGCTTCAGGTTCCGTGTGTGTGTGTGTGTGTGTGTGTGTGTGTGTGTGTGTGTGTGTGTGTGTCTGTCTGTCTGTCTACCCTTCCCCCACTCATGCTCTGTCTGTCTCTCTCTCTCTCTGTCTCTCTCTCTCAAAATTAAATAAACATTAAAAAAACCCCAGACATTTGCCCTCTTCTAGTACTTACTGAATTACATTTTAAGTATTTAGATCTCTAATATATTATAAGTTTATTCTTATAATTTGTTGAGGTATGGATCTAATGTTTTTTGTTTTTTGTTTCAGACAGCTAGTTAGTTGTAAGGACTTTAGGTTGGGTGGACAGGGTAAATTTCTAAGGACATGATATATTCAACTGAGGCCTGAAGGGAGACCACCAACCAGAGTGAGTGGAATTGAGAGCCTTGGGCAAAGAAAGAGCTGTGTGAAGCTCTTGAGATTGGTAAGAGTTTGATAAAGTAGAGAATCTGAAAGCTTGCCAATGAGACAAGTGTAGTAGAGTGGATAAAGTAGGGGTGATTTGAGGATGTAGGGTAGCCACTATGGTTTATGTTTTAATCACTTTAATTGCTATTTGGAGGAGGAGGAGGAGGAGGACCAGAATGAGAGGAGGAGTAGGAAAACCATTAGGAAAGAGGCATTAAAGTAATCCATAGAGAGGATGTGGTGGCAGTGCAAAGAAATGGATAGATTTAAGATACCTTTTGGTATTAGTGCGGTTATTTTGCCTTTAGTAGGATACTCCCTATACCTACCTGGGGGAAAAATGCTTTGGTATGGTTGATGATATTTGTTGACTGAAATTGTGTGTGAATTTAGACATGCACCTGACTCCTGGGGATTTCTATATATAAATGTATATTTAACACCATGTGTTAAACCTCCTCATTAAAAACGAGTAAAAACAAATAAGGAAAACAAAGTAACCTGGAAAACTCTCCATTAGCAGTATTTTAGACATGACTACCTGAATCTCAGGAAGTGAAATACAACGTTTGAAATTTTCTTAAGCTAAATCACATTTTGTTTTTAAAGTTGAATGATTTCAGGGGTGCCTCGGTGGCTCAGTTAAGTGTCCAACTCTTGATTTTGACTTAGGCCATGATCCCAGGGTTGTGGGATTGAGCCCCACGTCAGGCTCTGTGCTAAGAGTGGAGATTGTGATTCTCTCTCTCTCCCCTGCTTGTGCATGTGTGCTCTCTCTCTTTAAAAAAAAAAAAAAAAGTGGTTTATTTCAGGCTGATTTGTTTTATAATAACCCCAAATCATGGCTAGTGTGACTACTAAAATGACTACATTTTGTTATCATGTATGAAGATAAACATTTTTATAAAAATAGACTCACAGATTACATAGTTTTGCAGTTTGCTTTTGTTTAACTGTATACTTTGGTCCCCCCCCCCCCCACCCCGTGTATGTTTCCCTAGATTATTCTATGAAACTGTTAAATAGAATCTTCATGTGTGAACTCATTTAGATATTAATTGAACAGATTAACTGTGAAAGAGACGGTTATAAGGCAATAGAGAAAATTTGGATGTCAGATGATATAGGGAATTACTGATTTTTTTATGTGTGATAATAGCATTGTGGTTATTATTTTTAAGTATCCCTTAGAGTTATATGTTGAAGTTTATAAGTGAAATTATATATCTGGGGTTTGCTTACTACCACCTAGTGGATAACCATTAATTATAATTTTAGACAGTCTTTGTTGATGCATTGGTAATTTTTGAAGCTAGGTTATTGGTAGATGGTGGTTCACACATAAGCTGTATTTGATTTTTTCTGTAGTAAAAGTAAATAAATACAGTTAAGTCTTAAATACTTTAAAACTAGATGCCAAAGGGTGGGTGGGAGGGGGATGGGTGGAATAAGTGAAAAAGATTAAGAGTACTTACTGTGATGAGTGCTGACAAAACCAAACAAACAAAAAAACACTAAATGCCCAAAATAATTATAGTTCTTAATATTTTACGAATCAGAAAATCCAAGGAATATGCTGGTAGTTTTCTAGAGTGCTTTTATCAAAAGCAGGAGGTTTTTGGTGTGTAACTCTCAAAGTGTAAGATTCAAAATATTTAAGTAAGTAGAATTGAAATTTGATCTTGTATGTACTAAGCTTTCATGAAGCCTTTTGATATTAATATATCTACTTGCAGCCGTGACTGACTTCCTTTAGTTTCATGGATTGAGTGGTATAAGTCACTCAAATACTTTCAGATCAAGGTGTCTAGCTTAAAGGCTTTCCAAATTTTAATTAACTCCTCTTTTGTTTTTTACTTAGTTTTAGGCAATCTTTTATTTCTGATAGGTGAAAAATGGAAATCCTGATAATGAGAATCAAGAAAAATATTTTGTTTTGAAAATATTTCATCAAATTATAATTTTAGATATGTTACTATTTTGTTAATATTTAGAAAGGAATATTGCCTTTCTAAAAATTGCTGTATAATATTAGAATATTTATACTTAGGTAATCCCTTCCTTTGCATATTTCACTCTGAAACATTTGTTCATATAGCTCCCTATATTAAAAAAAAAAACAAATTGAACTAATTTGTAAACTGTACTGTCATCTTGACCTAACAGTTTGTTGGCCAAAATTATTTTTAAAATGGAAAATTTTTTCATTTTTTTATTGTGAAAAAACACATAAAGTAATCTTTGTCATCTTAAGCATTTTTTTCATCTTGAACATTTTTAAGCAGGTAGTTCATTAGTATTAAGTCTGTTCACATTGTTGTAAAACAGAGCTCTAGAACTTCATCTTGTACATTTTGAAGATCTATACCCACTAAATACCTCCCTTTTCCCCCCTCTCCTCAGCCCCTGGTCACCACCATTCTACTTTCTGTTTTTATGAATTTGACTACTTACTTTAATTATCTCCTAGAAGGAGAATCATATAGTCCTTGCCTTTTTGTGACTAGCATATCTCACTTAGCATAATGTCCTCAGTGTTCATCCATGTGGTAGCATGTGTCAGGATTTCCTTTCTTTCTAAGGCTGAAAAATTCTATTGTATGTATATTCCACATTTTGTTCATCCATTCTTTTATCACCGGACATTTGGGTTGCTTCCACCTCTTGGCTATCTTGAAAAGAGCTGCTATCAACACGAGTGTACAAATAGCTCTTCAAGACCCAACTTTCAGTTCTTTTCTCTATGGACCCGGGGGGGGGGGATGGCTGCATCATGTGGTAGTTATATTTTTGTGTGTGTTTTTTTTTTTTTTATGTTGAAAAGCCTTTAATTTCAGAGGTTATCAGCTTTCTCCCCCCTTGTGCTGTATAGCTTTGTGTTAAAGGTACACATTGTCTGTCTGATGAATGTACTGTAATAGAGTGTAATGTAATGGTATCAGTCCCAACCTCACACACACCTCAGAATGTATGTGCTTGTTTGTTTCGGAGTCTTCAGTATTTTCCTGTGAATGGAATTCATCACCGTGGATATTATTAACAGAGTACCTGCTGCCACAGAAGAGTACAAGTTTGGTGGCCAGTGAATAATTTAGGTATCAGCTGGTGTAGTGAGATTGTATTACTTAGGAGAGAGATCTAATGAGTTAAACTTTGACATTAAAAAGAACAAACGTTTCTTTTGTGAGAAAACACTGAATTATAAAAAAATTTTGAATATACTGATCTAAAAGCCAGTGTACTAAATTAAAAATTATTTGATTTAATTTTTAATTACAAAGTAATGGATGCTTACTATCGGAAAAAAATTCCATAACCGAGAAGGCTGTGAAGCAAAGCAGGAGCATTCACCCCCTTAGTGTTGTGTTTCTGTATTATAATTTTTATAATGTATTGTATCCTTCAAGCAGTTCTCTCTGATGTCATTTTGTTTTCTGATAATGCCACAGGGATCTTTCTTGTATGTCCTGGGACACTTGTTAGGTACATTTCCACAACATTTCTAGAAGATTTGTTGGGTCAAAAAGGTTATCTTACATTTTGCTGGTGGGCGCTGCCATAGTTTCTTCCAGAAACATACTACTTGAGTTTATAATCTCACCCAGTAGTGTGTGAAAAATGCCCCACCCCCCTTTTTTCAAATTCTTGTCATTATAAGGATATTTCTGGTGTTTCAAATTGTTGGCTTAAAATTAAAATCAAGTTTTAATTTTTTTATCACCTGCACTACATGAAAAAAAAAGTTTTCTGTCTTAATATTACACTGGTAGACACTCTTTTATATGGGCAATGAAAATGTAAAGATAAACAGGTTTTGTATAATAATCACCACATTTATTGGCTGCTTAGTACCAGCCACTGTGCTAGAAACTTTTCTTAACTACCCCTTACCCATACGACAACCATGACAAATGGTAATACTTACATTTTACAAAGAGGGAATTTGAGATTCAGATATGGTAAGCAACTTGCTTACACAGCTAATAAGTGGCAGAGCTGTGATTTGAACTCAGTCCTGCCTCTCCACTTTTCCATGCTCTTTCTCCAGGGATTTTCCCTCATATTCCTGAAACTCCTCTCTTGAAGGACACTGGTGATTTATTTGTTAATCACCAAATTTGATTTTTTTTTTTTAAGTCCACATCTGGCTGGACCTCTGTCATTCAGTGCTGTTAGTCTTTTTTTTTACTGAAACTTTCTTTGTTGGTTCCTAAACACTGTACCCTCAGATTCTTCTTTCACTTCTCTGACAAACTTTCTTGTTCTTTTTTTTTTTTTTTTTTTAACCTCTTAAATGAATACATTCTATTGGGTTCAGTCCTGTACTCTCTTCTCATTTAATATATTCCCCTCTTGGAGATCTTAACTCTCCTCCATGACTTCAGTTTGTTTAATATGGTAAGCGTTCAGATACCTTCCTGAAGGTAGGAGGTAGATACCTACCTTTCAGGTCAGTTAGGTACCTGGCCCCCCTTTGAACACCTAATTTCTGTTTTTAGTTATTTCCTTGGACAGTCTCTGGATGTTTCTAACTCATGTTCAAAGATTCATCTTTCTCCCAGAGTCTTCTCATCTTCTCATATTACCATAACAAGATTATTAAAGAATCATTTTCGGGGTGCCTGGGTGGCTTGGTCGGTTAAGCGTCCGACTTCGGCTCAGGTCATGATCTCACGGTCCGTGAGTTCGAGCCCTGCGTCGGGCTCTGTGCTGACAGCTCAGAGCCTGGAGCCTGTTTCAGATTCTGTGTCTCCCTCTCTCTCTGCCCCTCCCCTGTTCATGCTCTGTCTCTCTCTGTCTCAAAAATAAATAAATGTTAAAAAAAAAAAAAAAAAAAAGAATCATTTTCCCTGCTCCTCATTGTTGGAAACTTTGGGTTTTTTGGTTTGTTTAGGTTTCCTGCTCAATGTCTAGTCACTGTGTGACCAAATCCTATTGACTTTACTTTTGAAATGTCCTCACGTGTCAATTTGCCACACTTCATGTGCCTTGTCTGGTCTGGACTTCTGTGCTAGATTAGAAAGTAATTTTTTGACCTATAGTCTCTGCCTTTTGCAGTTTATCCTGCGTTGTTGGACATGTGTTACGGGTTGGTTTAAGAGATGACAGAAGTGCACACAGATGTGTACTTGGAAGATTTTTTTTTTTTTTTTTTTTTTTACTACTTTGCTCTTTCTTACCCCCAAGTTCCTAATATGAGGGTGTACTTACCAGCAAATGTCACAAACTAACGACCTCTTGGAAACCTAATGGCAGTGGTATCGAGATTATGGTGTGCCTTTGGCCTTGAAATAGCCCTGTACAACTGGAAAAAGCTGACAGAGTAATCAAAAAAGTGACTCAAATACTTTAAAAATGTATGCTTAGGAAGCATTTGGTAACTTTTCAGTAGATTTTCTAGTATGCACCTTGATAACACAAGCCCTATATCTCTTTTCCTGTATCAGGAGTCTCTGTCCACTCTCTTCTGTGGTGTGGAGCCATTTCATATTGTAGCAGAATGCTCCCCGGCATTGTAAATGTGTATTTTTTCCCTCTTTCCTTTCTAAAGGCTAAACTAATGATCAACAGTTCTAAAAATAAAATAGTTGTATTAAAGTTACTGTGATGTGGAAGCAAATAATTTTATTAAAAATTTTTTTTTAATGTTTATTATTAACAGACAGAGATGGAGCATGAGCATGGGAGGGGCAGAGAGAGGAAGAGACACAGAATCCAAAGCAGGCTCCAGGCTTTGAGCTGTTAGCACAGAGCCCAACATGGGGCTCGAACTCACAGACTTCGAGATCATGACTTGAGCCCAAGTCGGATGCTTAACCAACTGAGCCACTCAGGTGCCCCAGAAGCAAATAATTTTAGAGCTGGAAACATTTACATAGACATTTAGTCTAACTTATTATAGAAGAGGCAACTGAAATCCAGTATACCTAAATGAGAATTGGTATATCAGCGTTTATAAGTAACTCTTAATTTTTACATGTATTAATATGGGTATATTTGATTTTTAGTAATAGCAAAGTAATAATAAAATTATTCTTTGGAGTGCTTGGGTGGTTTAGTTAGTTGAGTGACCAACTCTTAGTTTGGGCTCAGGTCACGATCCCAGGGTCATGGGATCAAGCCACATATTGGGCTCCGCACTGAGTGTGGAGCCTGTTTGAGATTCCTTCCCCCTCTCCCCTGCTCGCTTCTTTAAATCTAAGGATATAGCTTCTTTATAAATGGTAAAATGTAATTGTAGAATTTGGCATTTGGTCGGTGAAATCAGTCAGTCAATTGGTGAAAGTCATCTGAAAACAGGAAAACCTTTTAAAAACAAAATACTTTTAGAAGTGTTTAGAGGGGATAAACTCATTGAGAGAATTTATATTTGCGTAGTTTGGTGGGGAACTGTGTAACATGAAAGAAGTATGTGTGTGAATCTTTTGAAGGTTTTGTTTGCTCTGAATTGCTTCTCATTAACATGTAACTGCTAGGAGAATGTCGTTGAATGAGTAACAGGCCTTTACGCACTATATAGTATTTTTGATATGATGGTGTTCCTTTTTAGGGATTACAGGAAAACCTGAGACTTTTCAGTAGTTCATATGAGGCATTGAATATAAAGTATTTTCTTTTTAAAAAAATTTTTTTTAATGTTTGTTTTTGAGAGAGACAGAGAGACAGAGAGCGAGTGGGGGAGGAACAGTTAGAAAGACACAGAATCCGAAGCAGGCTCCAGGCTCCAGGCTCCAAGCCGTTAGGGCTCGAACTCACAGACCACGGGATCATGACCTGAGCTGAAGTCGGACACTCAACCGGCTGAGCCACCCTGGCACCCCTAAAGTATTTTCAAAGACGGGTAGAATTTAAAAAAATAAACAGTGTACTTAATGTTTGGTGCTAAATAATGCCAAGTAACAAATTATGCTACTGTATTTATTCACAGGTTCATAATTCCTGTTCTGCCACTTAATATGTCAACTAGAGCAAATTGTTTAACCTTTCTGAGCTTCAGTTTACTCATCTGTAAAATAATGATGCTAATAGCTACCTCAAAGGTTCTTGTGAAGGTTCAACTCCACAATGCATGTGAAGCACTCAATATAGTCTTGGGAGATTGTATACACCCTATAAGTAGAAGCTATTAAAAATAAAAGGGTGTATGGTTTAAAGGAAAATTACGCAATGGTAACAAGATGGTAGGGAGTCTCCCAGTTGTTCCGTGATGGCTTACACTGTGTGTATGTCCTGCTGTTACCCCGCAGAGCAGAACCTTTGAAAGCTTATGTGAAGTAATTGACTTTGTGTTAATAATGGCTAATCTGTCATTTCTTGTGAACTTTTATTAAAGTAGAAGATAGTATAAAGTGTATAAATTTAAAATTTACAGTTTCATAATTGCAATGTGAACTAACCCTTATAACCACTACCCAAGTCAAGGTTATTGACTATTTGGATGTTCTATTTTGTGAAGTTTCTTTTGTCTGATTTTCTATTTGCTTGACTGTCTCATTCTTCTTCTTCTTTTTTTTAATGTTTATTTATTTTGGGACAGAGTGGGGGAGGAGCAGAGAGAGAGGAAGAGAGAGAATCCCAAGAAGGTTCTGTGTAGAGCCCAACGCGGTGCTTGATCCTAAGAACTGTGAGATCATGACCTGAGCTGAAGTCAAGAGTTGTAGGCTTAACCAGCTGAGCCACCCAAGCACCCCTCATATGTGGTTTTTAAAGTGTTTATTCTCAATATGAAATCTTTTGGAGAAATGTCTTCTTCCATTCTGTGGCTTTCTTTTTCACTTTCTTAGAGCTGACTTAGGTGAATACATGGACCAATTTAATACATGATCTTATTTTAATATATAGTTGGCCCTTGAACAACATGGGTTTGAACTGCACGAGTCCACTTTTGCGGATTTTTTTTGATGAACACGGTACAGTACTGTAAATGTGTTTTCTCTTCCTTATGATTTTTTAAAAATATTTTATTTTTAAGTCATCTCTACACCCAGTGTAGGGCTCGAACTTACAACCCTGAGATCAAGAGTTGCATGTTCTACCAATTGAGCCAGCCAGGCACCCCATCTTCCTTATGATTTTCTTAATAACATTTTATCTTTCTGTAGTTTACTTTATTAGGAGAATATTGTGTGTGTGTGTGTGTGTGTATAACACAAAATACCTATTTATGAACTATATTATCGTAAAAGCTTTATTAGTTGTTATTATTAGTTGTTAAGTTCTTGGGAAGTCAAAAGTTATTTTGACTGCATGGGTGTTGGTACCCCAAACTCCTCAGTATTGCTTTATTTTTCAAAATTCTCCTTCAGATTAGTAGAATTTTTGTCCTATTTAAGAAATTCTCAGCATGAGTGGGGGAGAGGCAGAGAGACAGAGGGAGACACAGAGTCTGAAGCAGGCTCCAGGCCCCAGATCTGTCGGCACACACCCCATGCAGGGCTCGAACTTGAACTTGTGAACCGAGAGATCATGACCTGAGCCGGAGTTGTATGCTTAACCGACTGAGCCACTCAGGCACCCCTCCTATATTTTCTTTTAAAAGATTTACTATTTTTTTTAATTTTAATTTTAATTTTTTATTTTTGAGAGAGAGAAAGAGACCAAGTGCGAGCAGGGGACAGGCAGAAAGAGAGGGAGACAGAATTTGAAGCAGGTTCCAGGCTCTGAGCTGTCAGCACAGAGCACGACATGGGGCTTGAACTCACAGACTGTGAGATCATGACCTAAGCCGAAGTCGGGTGCCCAACCCATTGAGCCACCCAGGTGCCTCAAAAGCTTTATTGGTTTACCATCACATTTAGTTAGATCTGCCATCCATCTGGAATTGATTTTTGTGTATCGTATGAGGTAACAATTAAGGTACATTTTCCCCCACGTGGATATCCCTTAAACGGAGCACCATTTATTATTCTACTGCATAGCAGTGACAACCTCGTCATAAACCAGCTGTGGGTTTATATGTGTGGGTGTTTTTGGACTCTCCATGATGCCCTGTCCTTATTTTGTCTCTTCTTGCACCACCACAGTGTCATTACCATAACTGATAGTCCTCCTGCTTGTTCTTCAAAGCCTTGTTTCTGCTCCTTTGCATTTCTAGATGAATTTTAGAATATGTGAGTTATGCAAAAAATATTTTAATTTCTGAAGTATATTTTCCCCAGGTATGTTTGGGTGTTATTTTCTTAAAGCACTTTAAAGATGTTATCCTGTTATATTTTGGCTTTCCATTATTTCCATAGCAGATTGGCTCTTTTGTGGATGACAAGTCCTTTTTTCCCTCTGTGGCTACATTTAAGGTTTGTTTGTTTTTGTTTTTGTTTTTTGTTTTTTTGTTTTTGGTTTAAGCAGTTGACTCTGAGGTGTGTGTGTTGAATTCTGCTTGGCCTATGTTGAAATCCTGCCCTTAATATTTTAATGTGAAACTTTTCAAACTTACAAATAGGTTAAAAGGATTATATAGTGAACATGCATATACCTGACCACCTAGATTCTACAATTAACATTTTGCTACATTGTCTTTATCATAGGTATTTTTCTACTCATTATTCCATCTTTATTTAATAAGGTAATTCAAAGTAAGTTGTAGACATTAGCACATTGTACCACTGAACACTGAAGCATGTCAATCATAAAATAGCTTGAGGCACGCCTGGGTGGTTCAATCAGTTGAGCATCCAACTTCGGCTCAGGTCATGATCTCACAGTTTGTGAGTTTGAGCCCTGTGTTGGGCTTTGTGCTGACAGCTCAGAGTCTGGAGCCTGCTTCAGATTCTGTGTCTCCCTCTCTCTCTGCCTTTCCCCTGCTCTCTCTCTGTCTCTCTGTCAAAATAAACATTAAAAAGTTAAAAAAAATTAAAATAGCTCAATATTTATGGTTTTTTTTTTAAAGTTTATTTATTTTGAGAGAGAGAGAGAGAGAGTGAGCATGAGTGGGGGAGGGGCAGAGAGGGAGAGAGTCCCAAGCAGGCTCCATGTGGTCAGTGCAGAGCCTGACGTGGGGCTCAATCCCATGAACTGTCATGAGGTCATGACCTGAGCTGAAATCAAGAGTCAGATGCTTAACCAACTGATCCACCCAGGCACCCCTATGATTCTTTTTTTTGAAGTAAGTTTTTTATATAGGAAACTGCACAAATCTTAAGTATACCATTTAGTGAGTTTTGACAAATGCATACGTACACCTGTGTAACCCAAATTCCTATCAAAATAATAGAATACTACCATCACCCCAAAAATTTCCCTCATGTCCCTTCCCATTTGGTCTTGTCTCTCACTCTTGCCCCTTCCATATGTAACTACTGATCTGAGTTTTTTCACTACAGATTACTTTTTTCTGTTCTAGAACTTAATAAAAATGAAACAATACAGCATGTACTCCTTTTTATCTAAGGTTATATTTCAATATAATGATTTTGTGATTTGTTGATATTTTATATTAGTAGATAATTTCTTTTGTTGCTGAGTGATTTTCTGGCACCAGAAGATTTCCATGCCCACCTTATACTTTCCCCACATTTAACCAGTCATTTCTCTTGGGAGACTTAGTTCTTTTTAGTGGGGGAATTGTATTTAGAAATCAAGAATTTGCTATTTTAAAAAGTAAATTCCAGTTTTATGGTGAAATTTTCTTGAACATTTCTATTGTTATTTTAAAGTCCCTGTAGGGGCGCCTGGGTGGCTTGATCGGTTTAGCGTCCAACTTCAGCTCAGGTCATGATCTCACGGTCCATGAGTTCAAGCCCCGCGTCGGGCTCTGTGCTGACAGCTCAGAGCCTGGAGCCCGTTTCAGATTCTGTGTCTCCCTCTCTCTCTGCCCTCCCCTGTTCATGCTCTGTCTCTCTCTGTCTCAAAAATAAATAAACGTTAAAAAAAAAAAAATTAAAAAAAAAAAAAAGTCCCTGTAATAATTTCACTGGCTATAAGGGGTGCCTGGGTGGCTCAGTTGGTTAAGTGACCGACTTCGGCTCAGGTCATAATTTCATGGCTCTTGAGTTCAAGTCCCATGTCAGGCTCTATGCTGTCAGCTCAGAGCCGGGGAGCCTGCTTCAGATTCTGTGTCTCCTTCTGTCTCTGCCCCAGCCCTGCTTGCATTGTCTCTGTCTCTCAAAAATGAAAAAACTAAAAAAAAAAAAAAAAATTAAAAATATAATTTCATTGGCTATATAACTATAAGGCTTCTATTGAATTTTTTCTCCTTTTCTTTCTTTACATCTGATTTTATTTCCTATTTGGCTGGTAACGTTTTTTGTTTGTTTCTTTAGTACTTGATCTTGGGTATGAAAAATTCTTGAGCTGTGCTGTTCATTATGGTAGCTCTAATCACTCATGGCTGTTTAGGCTTAAATTTAAATTAATTAATATTAAATAAACTTAAAAATTCTTTTCCTCAGTCACGTTAGCCACACCTCAAGCGCGCAGTAACTACGTGTGACTACTACAGAGAACGGTCCTGTCATTGTGGAAAGTTCTGTTGGACATTGTTATGTTAGTAACTCTTGATGATAAGATCTTCCTCCAGAGGTAGTTCTTTTTTATTCTGGAAACCAGGTAGAGTAGGTAACTCATGTTATTCCAAATGAGGCTTGTCTATTTCAGTTTGTCCTTGTTCCTAGGATATAGCCCTTTATGGTTTCATTTGAAAAGCCTGGAGTATCCACCATGGCCCCTCTTCCTTGGCTGATTCTGAATTCCAGATTTTGTTTTCCCAGCTCAGTGGAATAGCTGTAGGCTAAATTTAGGCCACTCTTTTCTGTTCAGCCTCTATGTTTGACTGTCAGTTGGTGACTACCTTAAGGAAATGTAAGGCCAACTTTAATAATCAGTTTCTCTTTGCTCTGGGATTTTTGTTCCCTCAAGTCCTAGCTGTTTTGTTTGCTCTCTGATGACTTCACACAATTTTTTTTTAACAGTAGACTTTATTTCTTAGAACTGTTTTACGTTGACAGCAAAATTGAGCAGAAGAGACAGTTTCCATACCCCTTAATACAACCTCTCCCGCTCTGACTCCCCTGCCCCCTCAGCCACATCAGTACATTTGTTACAATTTTGTTGTAATTTCTTTTTAAAGTTTGTTTGTTTGTTTGTTTATTTATTTAGTAAGAGCACACGTGCAAGTGCAAGCTGGGAGGGGCAGAGAGAGAAAGAGTGAGAATCCCCAAGCAGGCAGCCTCCACAGTGCTTGATCCCACGAACCATGAGATCATGACCTGAGCTGAAATGAGGAGTCAGAGGCTTACCCGACTGAGCCACCTCGGCACCCCAAATTTGTTACATTTGATGAACCTAAAGTGACATATCACTGTCACCCAAAAGCCACTGACACAGTTGTTGTGTGTGTGTGTTTGATCCAGTTTTTGTAGTTGGTCTTGCTGAGGGTATTAATCTGATAGCAGCTAATTAGTACCCTTCCATTTTCTTTTATTAGGTGGAATATAATTCAATATATTTGAAGGCGTCTTACTGAGTTCTGGCAATTCTTTGGGATGGTTATTTGTTGGGATATATGGTTCTGGTAGGAAAGTATGTAGAGGAAAATATGTGTATGTGGGTGTTTCATATTTTCACATTCACTTAAATTCTGTTGTTCTAGGTACAGAAGTTGCTGAACGTAGTTGGACATTTTGTAGGTTATCAAACACCGGATAATTTAATTTAAAATGTATATTAAAATGGCATGTATTTGGGGGCATGGTGTCTAATGGAGTATTTTGTGTTCATTGCATACATCTTTAAGAAGTGACTTCTGTTTATAAAATACTCTGTCTGCCAGGGGCTATATAAAGTATCAAACCCAGTGAGAGGCAGCTCCTGATAATTAAGAACCTTATATTCTTCTTAATAGAGAAGATAAGACACATGCATAAATATTAACACTACTGCTTGTAGAAGGCACATTTTATTTCTTATGAGATTTATTGGTTAAACCCAAGTTCTGTTTTGGCATCACCATTCACTGACCCTGTGACCTTGGGAAAATCACTCAAGCAGTCAACTTCAGATGTTTTTTGGGGGAAGGGTTATTAATTATGTGCCAAGTACTTGATTTTATTGTTACAGTAATCTGGAAAGGCAAGTGTATCCCTCATTTGCAAATGCATGAGTTGAGGTGGCAATGACATTTATAACATGCCTAAGGCCTAGAGTTTTGTAAGTAACTACCAGAGCTGGGATTTGAATTCTCTTCTGTTACTCCAAAGTTTATAGTCACTTGATTATACCAGCACATAACAATCTATCTGAGAAGTATCAATAAATATTCCTTGAAAAAACTGATGGTAGTAATATGTTTTTTAAATTTTTTTTTCAACGTTTTTTATTTATTTTTGGGACAGAGAGAGACAGAGCATGAACGGGGGAGGGGCAGAGAGAGAGGGAGACACAGAATCGGAAACAGGCTCCAGGCTCCGAGCCATCGGCCCAGAGCCTGACGCGGGGCTCGAACTCACGGACCGCGAGATCGTGACCTGGCTGAAGTCGGACGCTTAACCGACTGCGCCACCCAGGCGCCCCTAAGTAATATGTTTTTTAATATATGCTTCCCCCCCCTCCCAAAATATGCTTTTAAAAAGTGTAAGATAGCATCACTCCTGTAGTATTCCTGCTGAAAATAGATAACCTTGTGAGGAAACATGAAATGAACACAAATTGAGGTCCATTCTAGAAAATAACTGGTCCGTATTCTTCAAAGATGACAGTATCAGGAAAACCACAAAGATGTTGAGGAGCTATTTCAGATAAATGAAACTAAAGAGACATGGGTTTGGGGTTTACTTAGTTTTAAAAATTTTGTTTGATATAAAGGAAGGCATTTCTTGGGAATATTGGCAAAATCTGAGTAATAGTATTGTATTAATATTAATTTTCTGATTTTGACAAATACACTGTGGCTGTGTAAGAGATTGTCCTTGTTTTTATGAAGTACACACTAAATCAAGCATATAGGGGTAAAGGGTTACAGTGTTTGCAACTTTCAGATGATTCAGAAAAATTATATTTGTGTATGTACATAAAAGAGGATAATACAAATGTGGCAAAATGTTAACATTTGGGGAATCTGGTTGAAGAATTCTTTGTATTATTTTGCAGCTTTTCTATGGGTCTAACAGTATGTCAACATACAAGGAAAAAAAGTATGAGAAAATAGTAATATTCAGTAGTCCACCCCTTATCCAGGATTTTGCTTTTCACAGTTTCTGTGGTCCAGAAGGGAATGATTCTCCTGACTTCTGTCAGAGGATCAATACATCACAATGCCTGCTGCCTCATTCCCCTCATTTTATCTTATCACATAGGCATTTTATCATCTCATATCATCACAAGAAGGGTGGGTATAGTGTAGTAAGATATTTAGAGAAAGAGAGTACACTGACATGTTTTTATTACAGTATATTGTTATAATTATCCTGTTTTATTATTTGTTATTATTGTTAATCTCTTATTGTGTCCAGTTTATAAATTAACCTTTATCATAGGTATGTATGTACAGGAAAAACTGTGTGTGTGTGTGGGGGGGGGGGGGTTTGGTACTATCCGTAGTTTCAGGCATCCACTGAGGGTCTTAGAACATAACCCCCCTGGGTAAGGGAGGAACTACTCTATTTCCCTGTTAAGATCATTGACCTATAAGAAATGGTATACTCCAGAGTGCCACCAGATTATGTAAGATTACTTGATCAATCAATGCCTAATCTTCTAGCTTATTAATGCAAAGTTATATGGTCCTATGATTAAATAATGCATTTGTAATAGTTCATAAAGATGATTTATCTGCATGGTGTTGAGCTTGGACTGTCAACTCAGACTGCACAGGTTGTTTACAAGCTCTGCCATCCACAGAGACCTTGAAAAGTTGCTTCTGTGCTTGTTTCTTCATGTCTAGAATGGGATAATATAGTACCTTCCCCAGAGGATTTTGATAAGATTTAATGAGATAATATGTGTAAAACATTTGGCACAGAATTTGACTCTTAAGAGTTCATAAACATTTTTTGTTATTTTCAGTAATTATTATGAAGTTATAAAATTGAATCATTTATTGCAATTAAATATTGCGTTTTTTAAATGCAATTTATAGATTATGAGCTTCTGTTGGCAGCTACTGATGATGCATTATAATTGTAAATATATCTCATAGTTAAATTTAGGAAATCCTGGATTGTTTTGTTCTTTCCTCCTAATCACCTGTAGAATAGGGATAACAACATTTATCTTATTACCTCATAGAATAAAATATTTGAACAGATTGTAAAATACAAATGCAATAAAAACGTAAGATACTAATAATATAGTTTGTATATATGTTAGTTACACATTGATTTTTTTTTTTTAACATCCAGTAGTATATGACCAAACAAAATAAAAAGCAGACACATTCAACTCAGATATGTTTGTCCTTTATTATTTATGGATACTTTCATATTCCCCTACCAATTCAACCCATTTGCCTCTCTCTCTTGATGTATTACTAACAATTTTCTCAGTCTTCTCTCTCGTGTCATGAGAATTCTTGGTGATCTTCCAACTGTTTTTGGTAGCTAAAACATGAAAGAAGTAGTGTTGTCTATAAATGGGATATGTTTCTGACCCCTCTACAAAATACTAGCTGTTGATCCTAGATGTTCAAATAATTGATGTATCCATCCTTTTGGACACTGGGCTCTAAGCCATACATTTGGCATGTTGGTGATGAATATCAAATCTTTGCCAACTCCCATTTTTCTACCTCACAGGTTTAACATTTAATAGGTTTTGGAATTATTTATCATTACTGCTGTTCTTTGTACTTGGTGCTTTGATCTGTATCATTGTCCTGCATACTTAAAAGATTAAGTGGCCTTGGAATAAGGATATTTTTAATTGTGATATTTTTAGCTTGCGACTTAAGCTGCATTTGAATGAGTGTCTATTCTAAGAGTGTGTGCACTTTGATTGCATTTCAACATGTTATTGAATAGCTGCGATTACAGTCATAAAAACAGTCTATGTGAATATCCAGTATTCTGTAGGGATGTTGTTGCCTCTGGTAATGCATTTCTTACCATATTAAAAATGTTCATAATTTAGAAAAATACTTCTAGAAGTGGTTGATTGTCTCTTTTGAAATTTATTTGCTTTTCTCAGAATGTTGAGGTTGTGTTGGTTATTTTTAAAAAGCTCCATACTGGGGCGCCTGGGTGGCTCAGTTGGTTAAGCGTCTGGCTCTCAATTTCAGCTCAGGTCATGATCTCATAGTTGTGAGATCGAGCCCTGTGTCAGGCTGTGTACTGAGGGCATGGAGCCTGCTTAGGGTTCTCTCTTTTTCCCTCTTTCTGTCTTTGTCCCACTCACTTATACATATGCACATGTGCACTATCTCTCTCAAAATAAATACACTTTTTTTTTTAAAGCTCCAAACTGTAGAATATTGACAAGGGTGTGATCAAACTGGAAATTAACTCACTAGTATATTTTAACAGCCATCCTTCTGTAAAAGTTCCCGTTGTAGAAATGTTCTTTGATATTTTCATAGGTTTTAGTAGCATTTTGATTTGGAAGGATTGTTAGAGGTCTTCCAGTGTTAGTTCCCTGTTGTGCTTAGAAGAGTCTCCTTCACGGTCTTCCTGCAGTGAGAGAGGCTCTACGACGCACATTCAATGTCCTTTCTCTCCAGAGGCAGTGTATTCTTACCTCAAAAACTCTTGCTGGAAGGTTATTCCTTATAGCAAAGGAAACAAAATTCACCTAACACTGATTATGTGGTCTAATTTGATGGTAGTAATATTAGAAGAAAACATGAAATTTCTTTTTTTTTTTTAATTTTTTTTTCAACGTTTTTTATTTATTTTTGGGACAGAGAGAGACAGAGCATGAACGGGGGAGGTGCAGAGAGAGGGAGACACAGAATCAGAAACAGGCTCCAGGCTCCGAGCCATCAGCCCAGAGCCTGACGCGGGGCTCAAACTCACGGACCGCGAGATCGTGACCTGGCTGAAGTCGGACGCTTAACCGACTGCGCCACCCAGGCGCCCCAAAAAACATGAAATTTCTATAAAGTCCAGGTGACTGACAATTTTTTTAACTTTTTTTTTTTTTTTTTTTTTTTTTTTTTGTATCTTATTAGATACTTGTTTTAGAGACAAATATTGTGGGAATGTGTACTTTCCCCTCCTTGCCAGGTTGATTCTGCAGAGTTAATTACCTATAAAACTTGAGTGTGTATCCTTTCTTAGATTGGCTGTCCTTGTACAAATGTACGTTTCCTGGTGCCTGCCTTTTATAACCACTTTAGGTCTTTGCTGTCTTTTGCTAGGTACAGGGCTTTGACATGTAAGAATTTATTGAGTGTGTGATGTTAAATTGGTACTTATGAGTATAGATGGTCAAATCCACTGCTGAGCTCATTTCCTAATTGTTTCTGTAAAAGGATATTACAGTCATCTTTGGGAACACGGTATCTGCCAAAGTAAGAGCCTTATTTTAACTAAGATGTATCTAGCAGATGACTGTGTATTTAATGTGAAAGATTATTTATGGTTAAGATGAGTAAATGCTTAAAGATCAGAGAAAGGAGTAAAATGTCAACTAAGTTCTTTTACATAAGTGTATTTATATTTCACATTTCCTTGTTAGTCCTAAAATCAAAGATGATATGTTTAAAGAGAAAAGAACACTTTTAATGATAAGTATAGCATCCAAGTGGGAGAACTTCCAGTAAGACAAAAGTGTGATAGTTTCAGTAATCCTAGGAATTATTTATTTTAAAATGTAAGAGTTAAAGGTATGGATTTTGAAGTCATAAAACCTGGCTTTCAATCCAGCTGTACCTTGTACTAACTGTGTGACCCGTAGGCAAGATACTTATCCTTGTATCTGTTTCTTCACCTATTAAAAGGATTAGCATAGCTATCAAATTGGTTAATACTTAAAAAGCACTTAGAGCATTGCCTGTTTCATAAGCCATTATGTAACTGATGTTATTGCTGTTATTATATATTTCCTAAAGGATTTATACAGAATGAAAAGTTGGTTTAAAAAATGACAGGAAAATCTTTAAAACAAACAAAAATTATCCTAGGAACACCTGATGGCTCAGTCGGTTAAGCGTCCTGACTTCAGCTCAGGTCATGATCTCATGGTTTGTGGGTTCAGGCCCCACCGTCAGTGCAGAGCCTGCTTGAGATTCTCTCTCTCCCCCTCTCTCTGCCTCTTCCCCCACTGATGCTCGTGCATACTCTCACTCACTCTCTCTCTCTCCCTCTCTCTCTCTCTCTCTCTCTCAAATAAACTTAAAAAAAAAATTGTCCTAGTGGCGCCCGGCTGACCCAGCCAGTAGAGCATGTGACTCTTAATCTTGGGGTTGTGAGTTTGAACTCCACATTGGGTATAGAGCTTACTTAAAAAAGATTAAAAAAATAAAAAATTATCCTAGAAAACTAAGGACCAGTTAATCAGAAAAGGCACGTAACAGATGTTTTCTCATGTTATGGAACTGTTAGAGAACGTAGATAAGTTAGTATTTTTCTATTCTGTGGAAAATAAAACAGGAGCATAATTTTAATTGCATTGCTAAAATTACCTTGGTGTTAATTTCCAGGTCTTCTTTTTGACTTTCTTATGTTTCTTTCAGTCATAAGATTTAATAATTTGAGATTGTGTATGGTTTAGAGAAAGTCTTTTTGAATCAGGCATTTGAAATCTTTAGTTCCATCACTTTCTGGGTAACTTGGGGTATTGTATCAGTTATCTGTTGTTGTGTAGCAACTGCGAACTTAGTTGCTTCAAAAACAATGATATATTATTTCTCATGATTCTGTGGGCTGGCTGTACTCAACTGAGGACTTCTTCTGTTTTACGTGGAACATTTTGTTTACCAGCATTTTTTATCCTGGAGCAGAAGAACAGTGCAGAAATCTGTCTTTTTAAAACACTTCTTTAAATGAGGTAATACATTAAAAGTTATTTCCATGATGCTTGACCCATTGTTAAAGCTCAGTAAATGGTATTTTGTTGTAGTTGTTTTTGTTTTTTATATAGTCAAAACATTTAGCTTTCCCAAATGCAAAGTGGCTGGCATGTAAAAGTCTTGGTTGTTACCTGTTTGGCTTATGTATTTGATTTAACAAAACTATTCTTAGCATTTTCGATTTAGTGAATGTATGCTTATAGAGCTCCCTTTGATAGATCAGTTCATGATAAATGATGACTGAGTGCCTACTATGTGCCACACAGTTTCCTCACTGCTGGGAATATAGCATTGAGAGAATTAAAGTTCCTGCCCTTGGGACACTTGCCTAGCTGAGAGGGTAGGGCATGTGACTCTTGATCTCAGGGTCGTGAGTTTGGGCCCCATGTTGGGTATAGAGATTACTTTAAAAGAAAAAAATGTTCCTGTCCTCATGGAACTTATATACTAGTGGGGGAGGGAAAAATAAGTAATAAACATATTTAGTTGGTTGGAAGTGCTATAGGGAGCTATAAAGCAGGATAAAGGAGGAAAGGTAAGTTTATGTGTTGGTAGGGGCTTACCCTTCTATATTTAAAGTGGTCAGGGAGGGGCTTTCTAATAAGTGATATTTGAGCAGAAACACAATGTAAGGGTAAAGAGATTATGTCCTGCTATTCCCTCTACCTGGAACAGATTTTGAAACAGGAACTCTGATTAGAAACAGTAAGGAGGCCAGTGTGGGTGGATCAGAGCAAGTAAGTGGTATAGTGATGGGAAATATTAGATGTAGTTAAGGGCTGAATCATGTGTGACCTTGTAGGCCACTTGTAAGGGATTGACTTTACTCTGAGATGAGAAGCTGTTGGGGGTTTTGAAGAGAAGAATGGTGTGGTCTGACTTGTGTTTTAAATGGAGCTGCTAACTTGAGAATAGGTGGTAGAGGACAGGGGCAGAAGCAAGAAGAACAGTTAGGAAGCTTTTGCAGTAATCCAGATGAGAGATGATGGTGGCTTGGATTAGGGTGATGGTAGTAAAGGTGGAGCAAAATGGTCAAATTCTGGATCTTTTTTGAAGATGGAGTCAATGGGATCTGATGATAGATGTGGAAAGTGAGAGAAGGAGAAGGGTCAAATTTGATTCTCCCAGATTATGAATCTGAGAAACTAGGATAGCGTTGTCATTTCCTGAGATGGAGAAGGTTGGGGAAGGAGAGGTTTGGGGGAAATTGGGAGTTCTTTTTGAATGTGTTTAGTTTGAGATCTGTAATAGATACTCAAGAAGAGATGTTGAGTGGACAGTTGGATACATAGGTCTGGAGGTAAAGAGAAAGGTCTGGGTTGGAGAGAGACATTTGAGAGTGTTAAGAATAGAGGTGGTATTTAAAACTCTGTGATTGGATGAGATCACTTAAGGGGAGTGAATGTTGAGAGAGAAGTTGGACATCCAAGGACTGAGCCTTCGATACTCCAGAATTTAAAGCTTGTGGACATGAGATGGAACCAGAAAGGAATCTGAGAAGGGAATGCTAGTGAGATAAGGGGGAGAACAAAGACTGGTGTTCTAGAAGACCAAATGCAGACAGTGTTTAAAGCAGGAGAGCATAATCATCAAGTCCAGTAAGTCAAGGATATGGCAGTGCAGTGGCTGATAGTGACCTTGACAAGAGAGCTATTTTGGTGGAATGGTGGGGAAATGAAAGCCTGATGAGAGTAAGTTCAATACGGGGGCAGAATTGGAGGCAGCTTTTCTAAATAGCGCTTTTAAAAAGGACTTGTATAAAGGGGAAAAAAAGAAAGGAGTGATGGCTGATGGAGAGTGTATAAAGAAGATGGTTTCGGGGGGGCGGGAGGAGAGAGAGACGAGGAGAGGGATGGGTGAAGAAATTGGTGGAGTGATATGCTTCAGTAAGTGAGCCTGGATGCCTTAGATAGAAGCACTGACAGATGCAAGTGGGCTAGTAGATGTGATGATGAGAAGGTGGAACTTTCTTTCAAATTCTATTTTTTTTTTTTCAGTAAAGTAGGATGCAAGGACAACAGTCCGGAATGAGGATGGGGAGGAGGTGGTGGCTTGAGAAGAGAGGAGGTGTGAATTTGGACAGTGGGAGTATGAATAAATTATGGGAATGTATATACTGTTTAACATTTTACACACATTCTTTTATAGGTAAAAGCATAAGATTAGTCCTTTAGATAATCTTCAGAGAATGTAGGGTCCGTAGAACTGCGTCTTTAAAAATGAAAACGTGAAGGCTCTGGTAAATTACTTGCCAGTGGAGGGAGAGCTAAGTGCTTACTCTTGAGCGTTTGAAACATAGCTCTCTTTAGATGGTTTTCATTGTTTGAAGTTAGTGGCTGCTTACCAGACTCCAAAATTTGTCTTCCTAGAGCTTTTGCACATTGATTCTCAATTTTTTAGTACCACCATAGCATAAAGTTCTTATGAAACTTACTGAAGGGAATTGCACCACATGATCCCCATTCTTTTAAAATGGATTGCCAGTATATGGGCAAGAGGTTCTTTTGGTGCCCTAGAGGTTTGACAAAGGGGTAGCACAAGATTAACTCGATCATAAAGACTGCTGCATCAAATTAAAACAGAAAAATTGGTAGTTCCTTCAACACTCTTTTCCCTTTTGGATTTCTATTCCATCAAAGGCATTTTCCTCCTGTCCTGGCTAGTTCTGTCTGAGGCATCACTTGTCTTTGGTGCATAGCCTTTATGCTCTGACCTTCTTCAGCCCTGGAGTATTCTTGCTCCACAGCATTGGGAGCTGATATATGGCCTCTTTTGGTTAACTTATTTTTCATACTAGCCAAAAAAGGTAGAAAAAAATTCAAATGTCCATCATTTGATAAGTGGATAAGTAAGTCTGGTATATCCACACAATGGAATACTATTCAGCAATAAAAGTTAGTGAAGTACTGACACATGCTACGACCTTGAAAACATGCCAGTGAAAGAAGCCACAAAAGATTATGTTAGATGATTCCAGAATAGGCAGATCTAAAGAGACCGAAAGATTTACTTTCGTGGTGGCCTCGGGATGGAGGAGTTTGGGAGGAATAGGGAGTAAATGCTAATGGATGTAGGATTTCTTTTTGGGATGATGAAAATGTTCTAAAGTTGACTGTGGTGATGGTTACACAAGTCTGTGAATATATAAAAACCATTGAATCATACCATACCTTAATGAAAGTGTTATCTTAAAAAATGCCTGCTGCATCTTCTACCTTAGGAAAGCTGTTCTCATTTTAGTATTTTCATCCTTACTGAGTTTACCATTTATTTACCTTTTCCAAGTTGGTGTTGCATTTCTCTAGTATCTTTTTAGCATGTAGATAAATACTTGTGTAGAAGTATCATTATGAGGAGCCTGGATGACTGTACCTTTCAGTCTCACTGAGGGATGTTACTTACCGTCAGCTTCTGGCCCTTAGCTTGAAATTTCAGAAATTATTTGATTAGTGTTCTGGACTTGACCAGAACAGGGTGGTTCTGTCACTAGACTCATCAGAATCTGAAGTATATCAGCATTATGCTAATTTATTAATTTTAATGAGAAGTGAAGCTCTTAGGCAGACTAGATATTTACACTTGTCTAACCATTATATTCTCTATATGTAGAAAAGAAAACTTACTCTCTGTGAGTTAGGAATATGATAAACATTTGCTGGATGGCCATGAAATCATCATGTGAGTTCATAGTTTAGTGGTGTTTGCAGTGATGACCCAAGATATCTGTCTCTGTTACAAGAATGTAATTGTTCTTTGAGCTGGGTATCCTGAGCTCCTGAACTGAGATACCCTTTTTCCTAACAGGGCTGGTTTTTTGGGCTAGTAAGTGAATTTTCAACTTACAAAAGTAAATAAAGATGAAGTAAAGCAAATAAAATGTTCCATTAATAGTCATCTTCTTTTCTGAATGACAGGACTTCACTGTGTTCTTATTTGAAGCATCTGCTGCCAAATTCTCCTCTACTCTGGCAATAGTCCCCAGAGTTCAGTTTACATAGTTAAAAATTTTCTGTTTTCAGCTTCTCCACTTTACCCTATATTTTATATTAGTGTTTCAAGGTTTTAGAAAAGTAGAATTTATTCTTAAAAAAAATTTTTTTTAATGTTTTTATTTATTTTTGAGAGCAAGCGAGTGAGAGAGACAGAGCATGAGTGGGGGAGGGGCAGAGAGAGAGGCACACATAGAATCCAAAGCAGGCTCCAGCAGCACAGAGCCCGACGTGGGGCTTGAACCCACGAACCTCGAGATCATGACCTGAGCCGAAGTCAGACGCTCAACGGACTGAGCCACCCAGGTGCCCCAAAAGAATTTATTCTTAATGTTGATAAATTGGATTAAAAACACATGACAAGAAAAAAAATAATAATGAAGAAACATGGCATTTTAGGTATATATTGCCTTTGTTACCATATGACCTAAATTTTTTTAGTTTGTGGGTTTGACATTTCTAATTGTGAGTTATTATTTATAGAGTGGTAAACAAGAGGTTTAGTTATACTTTCCATTCAGTTAGACATGTTTAATATGTGCTTTGCTTGGTCTCCAGAAGTACAAATGATGTGCATTCCCTGTTATATCCTTAGCACTGCTACATTATAGCTGCTCAGAAGGGAGTTAGGGTAGATGAAAAAAGGAGTGGGAGAATTTCCTTTAGGAGGAGAACAGAAAATTTGACTGGTCCACATATTAGAATCCCTGTTGTGATCATTTTTATACAAAAGTATAGTTAGCCCAGAGGAAGGATTTGAGAGCCAGTTAAGAAATAACCAGAAAACTAAGCTTTATTCATTACTGACAGATGGATATATTGTTCTTTCATTCATAATTAAAAATTAAAAAAAAATATATTTATTTACTTATTTTTGAGAGGTGGGGGAGGGGCAGAGCAAGAGGGAGACACAGAATCTGATGCAGGCTCCTCCAAGCTGTCAGCGCAGAGCCTGACACGGGGCTCAAACTCAGTGAGAGATCATGACCTGAGCTGATTGACTGAGCCCTCCCCCTCCTCCCCCCCCCCCCCCCCCCCCCGCAGGCACCCTGCATAATTTACTTTTTAAAGTTTAATGTATTATAAGACTGAGTGGTGGAACTCTGACATCTCTGGCCATTTCATCTAGATTGTAAATGCTTTTAAGGTATTGCCTCCCAGCCTTTTACGTTGATCTACATAGAAAATGGTAATATTTTATGTCATGCTACAGTAGACTGGAGAGAATTTGGGCACATTTGAATGGGACTTGGTGAGGAAATTTGTTGCATTTTCTTTATGATATATATGTATTTGAAAATAAAATAGCAAAAGTTTTGGGGAATCTTGTGGCAACCATGGAATTGTGTCTCTCAGATTCTGCTTTCAGAGAACCTCTTAGGGGGGAGCACAGTTGACTGAGAGTCTCCAGCTGTTGCACTTCAGGTTTGCATCTGGGTTGTTCCTACCTAGCCAGGGACCAAACATAGTAGGGGCATTAGAGTTGGACTATTCTTGCTTGGTGGGGAGGTCTTATCACAGGTAATTTTTTGCTTAGAGACTCTGCATTGGCCCAGCCAAGACTTTCTCTTAATAGCACTGCAGTGGTGGGTTCTCTCTGTCCGACTCTCCCTTTGCCTCTCTCCTTTCACAGGTGTCAGAACTGCTCAAGGTCTGAGGGCTGTCTTCTCCTACTCCTGCCTCCTCTCCCTGCCTTCCCCCAAGAAATTTCTTGTACATCTAACCTGCTTTCAGAAGACCGCAAATACACAATTTGTATAAAACTTGCAGTTAAAATTCTTTCTAATTTTTTATTTTTATTTTTTAGAGAGGGAGAGGGAGAAGGGGAGAGAGAGAGAGAGAGAGAGAGGAAGAAAGAAAGAGAGAAAGAGAGAAAGAAAGAAAGAAAGAAAGAAAGAGAGAAAGAGAGAAAGAGAGAAAGAGAGAAAGAGAGAGAGAAAAAATCCCAAGCAGACTCTGTGGTCAGCATAGAGCCCAGCATGGGGCTCTATCCCACGACCCTGGGATTACGACCTGAGCTGAAACCAAGAGTCAGGTGCTCAACCTATTGAGCCACCCATGCACCTCTCTTTCTTATTTTAAAATGAGAAATTTAAGTTTGCTTCTGTAAGTATAACTTTTGTATCTCAAGTTTTATTTTTTATTTTTTTTATTATTTATTTTTGGGACAGAGAGAGACAGAGCATGAACGGGGGAGGGGCAGAGAGAGAGGGAGACACAGAATCGGAAACAGGCTCCAGGCTCCGAGCCATCAGCCCAGAGCCTGACGCGGGGCTCGAACTCATGGACCGCGAGATCGTGACCTGGCTGAAGTCGGACGCTTAACCGACTGCACCACCCAGGCGCCCCTCAAGTTTTATTCTTAAAGTGGCTTTATACAGTTCCTGGTCAAGAGTTTGAAAAGATAGCTCCACATTCTTGTCACCATCAATTACAAATTTGGCTCATTTGTTAAGTGGTAGCAAACAGCAGAAGGAATTCATTGCTCTTTGTCTGATTGACAGAAACTGCTTTCTTATTGTTAACCAGGTATCAAATAATTTCAGTCTCTTTAAGTTGTATATCCAAGGCACTATCATTCTGTTAACTTTTCTTTCATTGCCAAATGTGATGTTGGAGTTTCCAGTAGCCAATTTCAAATCCCATTATGTTTTCATAGTAAATATTTCAAAATAATCCTAAAACTCCTTAAAAAATTTTTTTTAATGTTTATTTATTTTTGACAGAGAGAGACAGAGCATGAGCGGGGGAGGGGCAGAGAGAGAGGGAGACACAGAATCCAAAGCAGGCTCCAGGCTCTCAGCTGTCTGCACAGAGCCTGAAGCAGGGCTCGAACCCACGAACTGTGAGATCATGGCCTAGCCGAAGTGGATGCTTAACCGACTGAGCTACCCAGGTGTCCCTAGTCTTTATTAACTCTTGTGGCCATTTTTCTTTCTGCCTAGGCTTCTATTCCTCAAGGTCAGTTCAAACTCATTTCAGTCTGATCCTTTTTTCGTGTGTGACCTAACCTTTATAGGAATGACTTATTTGAGAAATGTTTACTGAATGCATATTCTCTGCTAGGTTCTGTGTATATCACAATGAACAAAAAAAGGGTAAGATCTTCTCTGTCTTTTGTACAATATCGTGAATATGTAAGATTGATAACTTAGTGTAACTTGTTTTTTCCCCTCTTTCTACACAATTTAGCATTTGGTTATATCTGAATATAATTCACATGTATGCATCTACACAAACCCTTACTGACTAAGCATTTTGTGAAAAGAATGAAAGTATTTTATAACTATGTTCTAAAGATCTTTTATGGCGTGGTTTTTAATAAATGCTTGTGGATTAAGAGTCTGTTGAACCTTAAGTATTAATTACAGCAGAGATGTCCAGGAGCGGAAGAGTCACTGGACAGATTCTAAATCAATGGAGAAAACAGCTTGCTTATCGAACTTACTGTGATCAGAAGAGCTGTAGGGAGAAGATGGAACGGTCTTCCCATTGGTCTAACTACTTGAGCCTGGGGCTTTGGTTCTCAACTTTGGCCATGTATTGGAATCACCTGGGAGCTTTAAAAAAATACTGATTCCTAAGTCTCTCCCACTCCCCACCCCTCCTCTCCTCAAGTTTCTGATTTAATTGGTATGGAGTGTGGCCAGGACCAAGTGATTATAATGTACAGCCAAGATGGAGAACCACTGGCTTAGGAGATAATGACAGCAGTATCAGTTAAAGAAATTAGCAGAAGCCTTATTTTGCTTAACTGTATATTTTGTCTAACTTATCTTGTCTAACTGTATATAATATGTATACTGAGAGGACCTGGGAACAGTGCCATCCTGGCACTAATGAGGACCCATAGCTCATTGACAGAGTTCTGACTGGTTAAGTCCGGGAAATTTAGAGTATCAAAATAGATAACTACAGTAATGGATTATAACGCACTGGATAAAATAGGGTTCCATTAATTTAGGCTCACATAGGCAAATAAATGAGTAAATTGAAAATTTGATAAGAAAAGGATTATATATACAGTCCCAAACTGAAATCCTGCAAAACATTTAATTACAAAGGGAAAAGGAGGAACAAAGTGAACATTATTAGTACTAGAACAAATCAAAATTGTATGTCACCTGATGGCACATAATGAGAAAAAAAAAATATCACTTCTCTAATACTCTTCCCAAAGATGTATAACCTGGATCTAATTATGAGGAAACACCAGGCAACCCTGCACTGAGAGACATTCTACAAATAACTGACCTGTAATATCTTATGCCAAGGTCATACAAATGAAGGAGAGACCCAAATTATTCTAAAAAAGAGATACTACAACTAAATGCAGTGCATGGTTCGGAATTGGATCCTTTTACCATAAAGGACATTCATTATTAGTATAATTGACCAAACTTGGGGTATGGGGCTTAGATAGTAGAGATGTACCAGTGTGCATTTCCTGATTTTGATGATTGTATTGTGGTTATATGGGAGAATATCTTTGTTTGTAGGAAATGCAAAGTATAGAGTTATTTAGCAAATTACTCTCAAGTGGTTCAGGAAAAAAACCCCACTCATTGTATTGTTCTTATAACTTCTCTGTAAGTTTGAGACTGTTCAGGGTAGCCATGATTGTATGGCTTACTTGGGAATTACATAGCTGTACGTGAAGCCTCTCAGAATGTTAATTTTATCATGGCAGGGCATGTGAAGTAGCACATATTTATTTATCTGGGCATGATATTTTTCATGGAATACATTTTCCAAGTTATCAGAGCTTGTCAACTGATAAAATACTTTCTACCTGTTCCGATGTCCTTTATTTTCTGCCTCTTAAAATTGTACTTGGTCTTGTCCCATTTGGATGACTAATGGTCCTGGTTTTGTGAATATTTATTATTGTGTTCTGAAGTAATATCTAGGACTAGATCCACTTTTAGCCTTTGGGGTTGTTTTGTTTTGCTCTTATCTTTCAGTGTCTGGTTTTCAATTCTGTTGATGTCGTCACAGTGTATGTATTTCATAGTTTTCCAGTTCTCTTTCTAATGTATTATTTCTAATTTGTTACAGTTGCAAAGTCAAGATCTGTGCTTTTTTCCCCTTTTTAATATGTTAATAAAATTCTCTATGAGATTAAGTATAGAGATTTTTATCCTAGCAATGGTTGTATTCATTGTACCCTTTTAAGCTTAATGGCTAGGCTTCAAAGAGTTCTGAAAAGTGAAGTTACTATAAATAGAAGGTGACTTCTCTGTCATTTATTAACTTTTCTTAGAATGTCAGATGAATTAAGATAATTTTAGAGGGAAATCACTCTTTTTTTTTTTTTTCTTTTGATTTCAGAGCTCCAGAGATTATATTGGGGTTGCCATTTTGTGAAGCCATAGACATGTGGTCATTGGGATGTGTGATTGCAGAATTATTCCTTGGATGGCCACTCTACCCAGGAGCCTTGGAGTATGATCAGGTAACAAAACTTCATGATCATCAAGGTAGAATTTATACAATGTAAAGAAAAATAGTAGACTTATATGAATGCATTTCCCAAGTATATAATACCTGTCAAAATCTTTTTAAAATAAAATAACAAAATCTGAGACCTTAGGGAATTTAAATTCAAGATCTCAAAACTGTATTTGGTTGTTTAAAAACTTTTATAACAATTGAAGTAAGCTTTCATAAACAAAGTTACAATCCACAGGTCCCAAAACAGTTCTGCAAAAAAACACTTGGGAGAATTTTTTGTATCATTTTTATGCTACAGACCTATAAAGGGCTGGACTGTATCCATTTAAATAATAGAGCTATGCTTGGGTGACAACTTTGATGGTGGATGAAATGTCAGCCACTTCCAAGGAATAAAGGCCTCATAACTATTGGTCTTAAATCAACAACCATTATTGGACTTGAGTACTTCAGTCACTTGAACCCTCTTTAGTATTTTAAGTTGTTTTTGAACGGTGCTGAAAATCTGTTTAACATTATTTAAATGATTCTCCATCAGGCTCTGTGCTGGCAGCTCAGAGCCTGGAGCCTGCTTCTGATTCTGTGTCTCCCTCTCTTTCTGCCCCTCCCCTGCTTGCTCTCTGTCTCTTTCTCAAATAATAAACATTAAAAAATAAATTAAAAAAAAATAAATAAATGATTCTCAGTAGAATCCAGCAAATTATTTCATGAAACACTTTTCATGATAGTTTCAGTTATGTTCATTAGCTTCTCTAAGCTATTAGATCATATTGTTTGCTGTTTTATTTTTTTGTTTTTGTTTTTAATACCAAGGTTATTTTTGGAGTAATTATAATCTTAATCAGTATTTTTTGAAAAAGTTTCATAGCATCCCCCTTGTTAATAGATATATATTCAAATCATATTTTAGTGGAAAACATTAGTCAAAACTAACAAAGTGATTATATCAGTTTTGTCTTCAATTGGTTTGTAGTGGATAAATATAATTTTTATTTAAACAATATAGTGTTTAACTTTTAATGAAAAAATAGAACATTTCAATGCACACATAATCTAATTGTAACAATGAAATGTGCCTTATTTCTGACTTTCAGGGCTTAGCTTTCTATATCAAAAAGGGTCTGAGAGGTTGTAAATTTGGTGACTTCAGTGTTGCTGAAGTGATTCTACAAGTCATTTAATAGTAATTATGAGATCAGATGTTATCATTAACTTTAATCTCTTCTTCCATAGACTTTCTACCCATAAGTCTCCTCTTTTAGGCTGGGCTTCCTATATTCTCTGCTTTTCTCCCTCTGTGTTCAGCATTCCTCTTAGAAGGTAGTTTCTGTAACCTTTTCCATACATACATCTTGGCTTCCTTCAGCTTTTTACCCAGCCACTAACTTTGTTGCAGATGGCTAGACTGTGGCTAGTTTTGAACGAGTTGGTGATCTAGTTGCAGAATCCAATAATCTCTTAGCTGTTGAAGGACCAAGGGTACCAGTCACATGCTAGAAGTATACTTCTGGTTTTGTGGGTTACAAGTTATGACATGTATGGTATTATGGAGCAGAACACCATCTTGTGGCAACTTCAGATAGATTTGCTGCTGTACTTTGGATTGGGATTTTTACAGTTCTAGTCTTGGACACCTGTTGTTAATACTGAGAAGGACCCTACAGATTTTCTAGTTATACTCTTTCCTGTTTTTTAAAGAGGATAATTGAGGTCCAGAAAAATGAAATGACTTGTTAAAAGTCACAGTGGTACTTTAAGACAAAGCCTTGATCAAACCTCAGTTTTTCTAAATTTCATAATAGATATCTTTTAAAACAGAGAACAGGTGTTAATCTGATTCAGATTAGCAGTACTTTCAGGATGTATATTACTTTAATTCCAAAAGGGTATAATAATTTAAAAAATAATTAGCACATAGCATCAGTAGTTGCATATTATCAATTTGATGTTTTAAAAGTTATTTTCCAGGGCGCCTGGGTGGCGCAGTCGGTTAGGCGTCCGACTTCAGCCAGGTCACGATCTTGCGGTCTGTGAGTTCGAGCCCCGCGTCGGGCTCTGGGCTGATGGCTCGGAGCCTGTTTCTGATTCTGTGTCTCCCTCTCTCTCTGACCCTCCCCCGCTCATGCTCTGTCTCTCTCTGTCCCAAAAATAAATAAAAAACGTTGAAAAAAAAATTAAAAAAAAAAAAAAAAGTTATTTTCCAATAACTTTTCCAATAACGCAGGTTATTTTCCAATAACGCAAGGGAATAGGATTGATGATGTGAGCATTCTTGTTTGGTTTCAGTCTTAGACTTTACACATATTTCCAAATATGATGTATGCTGTATAGGTTTTGATAAAGGTCAGATGTCAAATAGAGCTCCCTCTATTCCCAATTTTCTAAGTTTTTTCTTTTATCCTAAATTGGTTTGGACTTTCAATGCCTATTCTATTCTGTGCTATGCTATGCTATGCTATGCTATGCTATTTTTATTCATTCATTCAGAGTGCAAGCGGGGGACAGGGGCAGAGGGAGAAAGAGAATCTTAAGCAAGCTCAGCGCTCAGCATGGAGCCCTACATGGGGCTTAATCCCATGACCCTGGGATCATGACTTGAGCCGAAATTCAGAGTTGGACGCTCAACTGACTGAGCCACCCATGTGCCCCTCAAATGCTTTTATGCATCCATTAAAATGTTCACCTAAGTATTTCTAGGGGTTGTATTTTACTTTAGTCTACTTATTAATGTGGTTTGATTTCGTAGATTGTCCCCAGCTTCCTAGATTAAGATCATCAATTAGGATGTGAAGAGGCCATCAGTAGGGTATGCCTTTGTCCATTACCTGTTCCTTGTTCCAGTCATCTGCTGCCCTCATGTACTTGGGCACATAATTGGGGTGTTATTGTTATTTTATTTTTTAACTCATTTTTTTGCCTACAGTGGCAGTGCAGTGGGTAATAGTAATATTACTAATTAATACTTACTGAGCTCTTTCATATGCCAGAAACTGTTCTTAGACTTTCATTAACTCACTTAATGCTCACAATAACCCTGTGAGGTACATTCTACTATTGCCTCTGTTTTACAGTTGAAGAAACCAAGGTGTGGGGAAGTTAAATAACTTGCCCAAGAATCCAACACAGGAAATCAGAATCCAGAATCTTTCCTGTTAGCAGTGGACCACGTCTACACTACGTTGTGGATAATGATACTTTCCATAAGGATCATTACAGTAGGGGAGAGAGTTAAAAGGACCCAACCAAACCCTGCACCAGTCTGTGCTCAATCCCTGGCACCAGCCCTCTTCCAGACTTTCCACTTCCAGACGTCCACTTTCACCTTCCCAACTGTCTCTCTGCTGTCACTTGAAGAGGATTTTCATGGTCTTTATGTTAGTTTCTCAAATCCATCAACCTCCACTGGCATTCTGTCTCCAGACTGAGTTTTAGTGATGGAGCCAAGAGCTTAGTTTATCATTTTGTTCTACGACGACATTTTGTATAAATGTTTATCTCTCAGAATGTATGAGAGTACAAGATACTCTTTTTAGTGTTTGCTTTTATTAATAGCATTGCTTTTATTACCAGAAGTGTTCTTCTATTACAAATCCATCAGTATTACTTATAAAGAAGGGATATTAGCCAATGAATTTGGAAAATTCAATTCAGCACGAACACAGAGCAGTTCTATATTTTATACATCTAGTAATAACTTTAATCTAAAATTGACAGAACCAAAAAAGAAAATAGATAAACCCACAGTCATAATTAGAAATTTTTAGCACATTTCTTTTAATAATTGGTAGAGCAAAAGTAGAAAAAAAATAGTATACAGAAGATTTGAGCTCATGAATAAGTTGATTTAATGACATAGGCATGTAGTACTACATCCAAAACTACACACAAATTGTAGAATACATACTTTTCAAGTGCACATGGAACATTTACAAAAATAAAGACTTTCTATGAAATATAACTTATCTCTTAGGTCTTGTCTTAATGTCTAACCTTTATTTAATCTTCTAATGGAATAACAGTTTTGTTTTTTTCCCAAAGGAAGTGAAAAAGAATTAACAGTAGACCTATAATTATTATATACTTAAAAGCCACATTTGGGTCACCAGGAAAAAATTCATAGATTATTTTAATTCTGCATTATTGGGTTTGTGTTCTAGCTCTTTAATCATCTTTATCATCTATTTCTTAAAGCTTTTCCAAGGCAATTTCCTCTTTGAATTTTGGACTCTACAGCTAGGCATTGACCATGTCGAGAATTCCTCACGTCATATTTTCTCATCTCTGCATTTCATTCCCATTTGTACACCAGCGTTTTGGTGTATGTGTTTAGAGAAGGCTGTCCTGTGAATTAGTGCTTGAATCCCTTCCTGTCTTAATTATAATACGACAGTATACTGTCTTATTACTGTTCTGTGTATTGGTTTTAACCTGTATTTACGAGGGAAATATCAAAAACATTCCAGGGAATTAAATAAATTTTATGGATGGCTAGACAATATTAACTTGGTAAATGTTGATTGTTCTTGCAAAATGTTTGTTGGAGTTTAGATAGAATCTCATCCAGAACAGCTAAAAGTCTAAATTTATATTCAAATTATCTTACTTGGTAATTTCAAGTCATATCCTGAGTAAGAAAAAGTTCTCTATTTCAACTCCTGAGTGTTTAGGGGGAGTAGGAATCTTCGAAGAATTCTATTTTATCTGGCTATTTGGGTTGCATAGAGACCTTCTCAAGTAGCTGGCTCTTCATGTGTAGACTATCACAAAAATCCAAGAATGGAGCTATAATACGACTGGACTTTGTGAAGTCTAGAGTTGGAGGTGCTTTTGGATTCAAAGAGACATTTAATGGAATTAATACGCTTCAGTAGAACTTCGCTCTGGGACTGGATAAGTGTGAATTAGATGCTCTTTAAGTATTTTTATCTATTCTGATTTTAATTTGCTACTCTGAGTTTCTGCTTACAGTTAACTTTGGTTATGTTAACATGGCCATTAGACTCCAGGTGCATTCAGCTCATTCCTCAACAGTGATTGATATTTCTTAGTTCACATTCCTGACATTATAAGTCTAATTTGCTTATTAGCTTATTTCTAGTTGAGTTCACAACATGAATTTATGAATGAATCACTTCTGAGTCAGGTTTTCACCCTTCATTCACTGGGGACAGAGGAGGCAAAGGCTGAGTCTTTTCATGTATTAGGAGTTATAGATGGAACAGGGTTTTTTTTCTCCCCCCAGAAGACAGAGCAGGCATTATGACCAAAAATAAACTCACAAGATCACTTGCCATTTTTTTTTTCCAGTGCCATTTCAATTGCCCTATTCTGTGTTCTTTTAACACTTTATTTTCTTCTTCATAATGGCACTTCCTAGCTTAATTGCAGATTACGTGCTTAAACATTTATCTATTTTACTGAACTATATGCTTTTGAAGGTTGGCACCATGTTTTACTCATCTGCATATCTTTAGCATTTGACACATAGTAAATGCTCTGTGTATGTTTGTTGAATTGTGGAACGCCTTTCCCACCATCTGAAAGACTCTGATGTAACATCTAGGTACTGGACCCTTAGTACTTTTCACTTTTGGTTTTCATAAAACAAGGAAGTCAGCCACTCTGGGGATGTGGGGTGAGAGAAGGCACCACACTTCAAATTAAATGAAACGGATTTGTAAGGTGGATATTTTAGTTGTCATTTCAGGTAAAATTGAGGATACAAATATGGATAACTTATCTCTGTTGTCTAGAGACTCGACAGTCTAATAGGGAAAACAGACGTGTAAAAAAATAATTGTATTACAGTATTATAAATGTATTAAAATGGCTCTGTTTTAGGTTGATGGGAACACAGAGGAAAGGAATTATCTTTGTTTGAGAAGGTTAGGTAAAGCTGTATAGAGGAGAAGTTCTTGAACTGGGTCTTGAAGAAGGAACGGTACTAAAGTTTGTTGTTGTGGGACTTGGTGAAGTTGGGTGGGGAGGGGCACAGGGACATTGTTAAGTAGGAGTTAGCAGTTTAGGAAGGAGAAACAGCCCATGCAAAATTTAGTGTGGTGCTAGATGGGCTGCTGCTTTAAAGGACCATGTAAAGAGCAGGGAAGAGATAAAGCTCAAAGCCTGAATGCTATGATTGGAGGTTTGGAATTGATCCTGTAGGCGGTAAAGTAATTTTATACAAGGGGGTAACAGTCAGATTTGTGTTTTACCAAAAATGGCTGTTAGCAGTGTGAATACTGAATTGGGGGTGAATGAATGGCATCATTAGGGAGGCAGATAAACTACTTAGGAGGCTTGTGAAATTGTGTAACTCAGAATTGAAGAAGACTTGAAATGGAGATGGAGAGAAGGGACAGTTATGTGGGACCGTGATGATGGAGAGGTATGTGTCCGGTATAAATTTCAGATTTCTGATTTGGGTGTTTGGTGTTGCTGGGAAATACACGAGGATTAACAGGAAAATGAGTTGAGGATATGTTCATTTTGAGGTGCTTAAAGTCCAACCAGATGGAGAGTTTCCATAAGCAGTTGGATCTATAGCTCCAGAGCTAAATATTTAGATACAGATTTAGAGATAAAATTGTGGGCACTTGGGGCTTATAGAGGGAAAGGACAGATAAAACTTCTACCCTACTGGTAAAGCCCTCAGCCTGCTAGTTCACTTTCACCCCTTGTCATTTTCTACGTAGTGAATCTCTGCACTTCAGTATCTGAGTATGTGGTATTACTCCTGGTTGTCCATATTTATTCATATTATACCCTTAGCATAAATCATAATAAGGTTTCCTAGAGAACGCTTACTTGTCCTTTCAGACTCAACTTGAGCATCACCTCTTTTGGAACTTTATGTGACTTTGGTTATTTTAGGTGTCCCTTCTCTGTCTTTCCATAAGCATGTATTTACTATGGTACTTGCAACTCTGTATTATAATTGTTTACTTGTATGCTCCCTACTAGACTGCATTTCTTGAGGGCATAGACTACATCATTTAATTCTTGACCTAACATCTAGTTTAGTGTCTGATACAGAATACATGTTCAATTAATATCTATTACATGAAAGAATAAACTCTTCTGTTTTGTATATTATTTTTCAGATTCGATATATTTCTCAGACTCAAGGTTTACCAGGAGAACAGCTGTTAAATGTGGGCACGAAATCCACAAGATTTTTTTGCAGAGAAACAGATATTTCTCATTCTGGTTGGAGATTAAAGGTAATTCATTAAAAAAGAAAAAAATTTGGAAAAAAATTTTTCTAAGGTGCTTCATGTAGATAATACCCTCCATGCCTATTTCTATTTTACTGCATTTCGGCCTCCTTCTGAATTTTCATTTTTGACCCCCTCCCTTTTTAATGGGGGGAGAAAAAAGCCCTCCCTGAGTAACTTAGCTCATTCTCTAACCTGACAACATAATTATTAACTCATCTTAAATGGTTTTTTAAATTTTGTGTATGTAATTACTTTTGTGTTGTGTGTTTCATCTTCTCTACTCAGTTTCCCATTATTAAGCTTTATAGGACAGGGACTGAATTTCAACATTTACTCCATAACCCAAGTACCTCATTTATTCTTAGGCTTTTTGGGGGCTTAGTAAATCCCCAGTGATTAACTTTATAACCAGTTACTTTTTCATATGTATATATATTTTTTAACTGAACCAAGCTCTTCTCATTTTTCTTTTGGTACTTTTAAAAAGCACATTTTTGATAATTACTCTTTTAAAATTCCTTGCCTTAGAATATTCAGTGTTTTAGACTAAATGTGCCAGAACTAAAGAAATAAAGAATTTCCAAATGGTGGATAATAATATATTATTTCCCCTCTTTGATGTATCCAATAAGACACTAGAAGAGCATGAGGCAGAGACAGGAATGAAGTCTAAAGAAGCCAGAAAGTACATATTCAACAGTCTGGATGATATAGTGCATGTGAGTACCACAGTCATGTTTGTTCGTCTTCTGTGCTTACGATGATAGACCTGAATGCCAAGGATACCACAAGTTCATCATCTTCTAAATGACTATAGAGTGCTGTTGGTTTTAAGCTTTTCAAACAAAACTGATTCTAAGGTTTCAGCCCTTTAGGAACTAAACTGCATTTGTCTTTATCAAATATTATTAATTCCATCCTGTTCTTTAGTAGAAAGTATTTTCTTCAAAAGGGGAAATCCTAGCTCTACAAATTTCTTTTCTTTGCATTTGTTAGAAATGGATATTTGTTAAAATATTCATTAATTTTTTTTACTTTGAATACTATTTGGTACTTTGAAACATTTTCTGAATTTATGAAACTCAATTATTTGTTCTTGTTTCAAAACAGTTGTAGTTCTCTGTTCCTTCCTGTGTTGTGTTTTTTTAAAACTGAAACTTTAACATCTATTACCTTTTATGGCTTATTTGTATTTGATGACTTGAAATTTTGATATTGTAGGTGAACACAGTGATGGATTTGGAAGGAAGTGATCTTTTGGCTGAGAAAGCTGATAGAAGAGAATTTGTTAGTCTGTTGAAGAAAATGTTGCTAATTGATGCAGATTTAAGAATTACTCCAGCTGAGACTTTGAACCATTCTTTTGTTAATATGAAACATCTTCTAGATTTCCCTCATAGCAACCAGTATGTTATTTTAAAATCTTCATTATTTTTTTGAAAGAGTACATTTATTGATTGATTGATTGATTGATTGATTGAGCATGAGTAGGGGAGGCACAGAGAGAGAGGGGGAGAGAGAGAATCTCAAGCAGACTCCGTGCTGTTAGCATGGAGCCCACAGTGGGGCTTGATCCCACCATGAGATCATGACCTGAGCCAAAATCAAGAGACGCTTAACCGACTGAGCCACCCAGGTGCCCCATTTAAAGTCTGTTAAAATGGCATGGAGAAATAATACTAAGTCTTAGAAAATTAGTGTTTTAGAGAAATTATTCAATATATCTATTAAATGTAAATAATCTGAGTCAAGAGAGGTTAAGCTAACTCGACCAAATTCATATAGACTAGTAAGTGGCAGCACAGTACTGGAATATGAATCTGAGTTGCATTCCAATGTTCTTTTTCCAAAGTACCATACTGAAAATGACTGTGATTTTTTTACATGACATTCTTAACTTAATAGCCAGGCATATGTAATAAAAGGAAGTATTAACAGTTTTCCTCCCTCTTTTGAGTCCTACAGACTCCATCTTTAATTTCCTTTCACATTGTTTGCTTTCCTTGCCCACACCTTCTCCTCTGTGTTGTGGAAGGAAAGGAGGGTTTAAAAAAAAAAAAATTTTTTTTTTTTTAACATTTATTTCTGAGAGACAGAGCCTGAGTGGGAGAGGAGCA
Organism: Neofelis nebulosa; assembly: GCF_028018385.1. Lineage (NCBI taxonomy): Eukaryota > Metazoa > Chordata > Mammalia > Carnivora > Felidae > Neofelis > Neofelis nebulosa. The sequence continues at coordinate 87,499,201 of NC_080791.1, forward strand.
GAGAGAGAGAGGGAGACACAGAATCCAAAGCAGGCTCCGAGCTGTCAGCACAGAGCCCAATGGGGGGCTCGAACTCACAAACCGTGAGATCATGACCTGAGCCAAAGTCAGATGCTTAACAGACTGAACCACCTGGGTGCCCCAGGAAAGAAGGGTTTTTATGGGTTAATGGTAAAGAATATACGTATGCTCACATTGAGAAGGTCTTATCAGAGTTACCTTAGGTAAAGCTTATGCATTCTTTGAACCCCACACCTCTTCTTTGTAAGGCTGCAGGGGATAATGTAAATGACTACTTAAAACAACTTTTTATATTTTAAAATGACTGAGAGTGTCTGGGTGGCTTGGTTTTAGTTAAGTGCCCAAGTTAGGCTGAGGTCATGATCTCACAGCTTGTGAGTTTGAGCCCCTCATCGGGCACTCTGCTGTTAGTGAGGCGCTTGCACTCTCCCTCAAAAATAAATAAACATTAAAAAAATGACTGAATGAAGAAGTTTATAGGGTTGAACCAGTATCCGTTATTGTGGATTCCCCTTAAAATTGTTATTTTTCTCCCCAACAGTTGAAAATATCTAATCATTTCCATATATAAGCACTTTGAAAATAACATAACTATATATTTTGTATCGATAGTTTAGGGATGTGGAGATCTAGAAATTTTGGAAAAATTATTTAGAGCAAGGGTCATGAAATTATAGTTGTGCTAGTCAAAAAATGCTTACTGTTGCTTTGATGTCTTAGAAAATATTTCAGATATAAGATACATTTCCACTAGCTTTAAAATTCAATCTTTTGTGGGGTTTTCTGGTAGAAATAGTATTGAAAATAAGCAGATTAAGTGCAAGTCAGATAATTTTTTCTTTTAGAAATAATTTATAAATTTTAAACTACCCTTAACAGTTAAAATATTACAGTTACCTTCCCCCCCCCCCCCCCCGTTTTTTTTTTGCAGTGTAAAGTCCTGTTTTCATATTATGGATATTTGTAAGTCCCACCCAAATTCATGTGACACAAATAATCACAATAAAACTTCACTTTTAAGACCAGTTGCTTCAGGCAGTACTGCTAACCTGACAGCAAATTTTACTAAAATTGGCACATTAAGAAATCAGGTAAGAACTTATAATATTTAACAATTTGTACTCCTTTTTTAATGATTGCTCATTTTGCTTTTGAAGTATATAGAAGTCTCATGTCAGCAATTAGAAGTCACAGTACCGGGGAGGTTCTCGCGATGGTTATTCTGTAAAATCTCTACCATTTCAGGGCAATGATTAGAACATGTCTACCTAAACTCTTTTATTTCCTTTCACCTTTCACTCTCTTAATATCCCCTACCTACCTTTCTGTGCAGCAGCTCCATGAAAAGTAGAGTTGAGTAAAATCAGTTTCTGGGCCCATTTTTATCAGAGTTACGACTTTAAGAAGTGCATTCAAATTGTATTGGTAAAGCGTGCATGTAGACTACTCAGTACAATGCCGCCTGTGCTGATCCTTTCAGGCGTTAACCACGTCCGCTCACTCCGTTGGGCACCATGGAGTTCCTCTGCAGGCCGGAACTGCTCATTTCGGTTGTGGTGACGCTTTTCAGCAGACACTGATTATCTGTCCCCCAGCTATTCAAGGTACTCCGATTTAAATTACACTTTGAATTTAGGCGTATGTTATTTTTAAACAAATTTAATTATATTTTAATAAAATATATTGCATAGTTTTTGCCACATTTGCCACATTGCTACATTTGAATTTAATTTAGGCTGGTCAGTAGCCTTTAGACCAGTGACACTTCTTTCGTGACTGGAGCTCCACTGTAATCATCACTGACAGAATGGGTCATCTGATAATTATATTTCCTGTAGAGTTGCATGATAAAATACCTTAGTAGAAATTAATGGGCTTGGAAAGCTATGGGTTGTCCTTTACTGGTTATCACAGCTCCAGATATTTAGGTAAGTACCTTTTATCTGTCTGTTATTACTAGACATTAAAGTAACTGAGAACTCAGTTCATTAAATTTTGGTCAAAATAATTCTATCCAAGAATGTTACAATCTTGTTCTTTATCCATACCTTAGGTTTTAAAAAAAGAGAGAGATTGTTTTTTGCTCAGTTGGATTATGCTCCTTAGATAAAAAGCAGAATAAAACCTCAGGTGAGATGAGTGGCAGAATACCTTTGAAGAGGCCATAAATTCTCACATGCGGGAATTTGTTAGTGGTTCTTAGAGGGCAACAGCAGCAAATGTTACAGCTGGAATAACCAGAATAAAATGTGACTTTCTAGGTCCTTTCATAGCACTTCGTCCTTGCTAGGCATCTAGTTCTGTCTTAAAGCAAGAGGTTAATTACAAATGAGGCCCTAAATGATTCTTTGAAGCGTGATGGTAGGACTGTATAGCATCTGTGAAAGCAGTTGGTACTCAGTCAGGACACCTGGGCTAGAGTCCTGTTCTGTTTGCTGTCATTGTAGATGAGTCTGTTTAACCTGTTTTCAGCCTTAGTCAAAGGAAAAGACTGAGTAGATACGGTCCTGGTCACTTCTAGCTCTAATATTTCTGGATTCTGAAGGTTATTTAAATTTTTTATTTGATTCAAGGACTTAAACGATGTTTCTGAAGTTTTAATATCTCCTACAATGCCTAATAAAGCACCAAGATATGTTTGTTGACTGGACTGACTGGTAATAAGAGATGTGAAAACATCTCAACTCTTTAGCCATTTTTGTTCTACCAGGGGAACTTTATTTTCATCTTTTATGTATATTGGGTTTTCGTATAAGGTTTCATCGAGAGAAAGATCGGTAGCACTACAGATAAAAAACAACTACTTAGATGGTTGATTTTTAAGGTGAAATTGTGGACCAACATGGTCTATAAGTATCTGTGACAGTGACCCATGGCTGGGGATAGTAAAATACCCATATTATCATGTCAGTGCTCTTAAAGACACTGTTGTGTTTATTTCTTTGTTTTTCCTCGATTGTTAATTATAAAAATTTCTAACCTAAAGAAAAAGTCAAAGAATAATACAGTGCCTTCTACCCTAGATTCAACAAGTGTTAACGTTTTGCCATATTTGCCATCAGTCTATCTCAACGTACATATACTACCATTTGATAGTAAGTGGTAGGTAGACATCTTCCTTCTAAATACTTGAGCATGGAAGATTGACGCTTTTTTGTTTTTTAATTAGTTGTCATGTAAGTGACATTTGTGTCACATTGTGTCTCCACAAATGCATTTTCACTTAGATGAGTTTTAGTCTATACTAACAAATAGATTTTTAAGTTCTAATAATTTCCCCCCATGTACCAAAATCATATTTCATCAAGATTTAGAATAGCAGCTTTTTTTTTTTCTTTTCTTTTTTTTTTCCCCAGAGCCTACCTTCTGTTTGTAGCAAAAATTTAGGAGGCTTGTGAGGCACATTTCTAAACACAGTTAAGGGTCATTTTTAAAACATTCAATGAGGTCCGATAAATCTTTTCTCTTTGTGCCTTATGATTGATGAAAGACTAGTGACCTTTCTACACATATGCTAACAGCTGTATGAGTGGTTCATAAGAAGGATAACAAAGAAAAGGAGACACTCTCAGACTCATAAACCCTTTAAATGTCAAGCACAATATTTTTGAATTAGAATTACCAGTAAGACAGAGCAAAATAACTTGTTAGCTTATGTAACAGGTGCAGTTGTAGCAGGACAGGCAGGCTCTATAAATATGTTGTTTCATTGTTTTTTGTCTTAGTGTAGTGTCTGCTTAGCAATGAAAGCTTCCTTGTCTAATCCACTTTAGTATCTCTGTAGAAAATCCCAGTATTGGTCTTTTTACCACTTTCCCTCATAATGTGCCACCAATCCATTTTGAAGAAACATTTTAAATGGTTATTGGGCAGCTGTTGGGTAGTAGTTCTGGCACCATTATAGTTTGTATTTTTAAATAGATTTTATGTCTTTTCTACTTCACTTTACATTTTTTGCTTTGAGGCTGTGGTGTCTAGGTTCATCATGCATTTCATATATTCTCCATGTTATAGATATAATATGTAGGTATAGATATAGAAGTACTATATCCATAATATTATTACCTTTTTCAAGTTAACAAAGACTTAGCCAAGCCTCTGTTTAACAAATTTGAGTATGTATTCGACAAGCATTTCACATTATTTGGCAATCTGAAAAACTAGTTTTTCATCCCCTTTGGATGAAAACTGCTATTTTAGAATGAAATGCATTCCAACAAAATTCTCCTGTTGTACTAGAACAATCTTGTAAACTTTCGTGCCTTGCTGTGCAGATATGAAAGCAAATCTAATCAAGCAAAGATAAAATTTTAGCTAGCCTAAGAACTGTGTAGAAAATTGGGATCTTAATCACTGTTGAATTTGATAAAAATAAGTTAGACCTCATGAGGAGAGAAGATAATAGAATTCTTCTCATCATAAGGCATTAATTATGAGGAGAATTTAAGGGCAACATGACTTTTGTTGGGATTTGAGAATTCGCTCTGTCCTTTACCCCTTGTCAAAGTGAATTCTGCTTTTTTCTCTGATGAGACTGTCTTGCTGCCATACATCTACACTGCCTGGGTGCACTTAGATTCCATTTCTTGGAGAATTTGCTGATCAAGATATGCTTTTTGGAAGGGCTAAGAAGGTCAGTTAAAAAAAAAAAAATCTGTAGATCTTTGTTAAACTTCATCCCTACCTAGCCTTTTCAGTGGATTTCAGGAGATAGAACACCCTGGGAGGAGGGTAAAAGCCTCTGTGAAGAAAAATAAGCGCAACAAAATTAACAGGATTAACACTTACAGTGTATTTGCACAATAAAATTATGGGGTTATTTTTCAATAGTAAAAACAATTGTAGTATTTTTCTCTTACCTAAGATGGCTGCTTTTTCCACCAGCCTATACTGAAAGTAACTGCTGCAAGAGGCTGGAATTAATCAAGCACTGAATTTATTCTCGTAACTGAGCTTTCTGAGCTTGGGGGATGTCCCTAAAATCTTGTTAGTCAAAGTTCTCAGTTGGGGTGATACTACTTCACTGTCTCAAAGTTTAATATAAGACAGTATCTATCTGCATGGTCCTTTTGCAATATATGACACAGAAACATTAACATTAACATTAACAGGATTAACGTGGCTGGTGATCTTGCTTTCTACTTGTCCTAGTGGGTAAGCAAAGTGGAAGATGTTTGTCCTGGAGTTCCAGCAGCTACTAGTAGATGAAGCCATATTGGTCAAAGCTTAGCACTATCATCGTATTAGGTCTGAAAGGTTATTTTTGCTTTTTCCTTTGGACCTTGGAATGAGTGTGTCTTCCGTGAATTTTCTTAAATCGTGTAAACCATCATGGCCTTTGAAGTGTGAAGTTGTGATACATTCCCCCTTTGGTGCTAAAAGTGTGAGATCCTATTACAGGTTTTAAAGAAGAGAATACTTGGCAGAGCTAAGTTTGTATGAAAAGATGAATGTTTACCTGCTAGAGGATCAGGATGTTGAGTTCGATTCACCTTTCCATGTCCTTTATCATAGTGGCAGAACTATTTGAAAAGGAAATAAAGCTATAATAAGCAAACTTTAAAAGGAATGGGAAGTTTCAAGAAAAGTAAATGATGCAACTTGGTGGTATGCATTTTAAAACAGTAGAAGGAGTAGCTTTATGTCAGTTTCTGGAATGATGTACCACAACGTAGATAGAAAGTACCTCACTTTCCTAAAAGATGGTTTTGTTAGTGTTATGAATATTTTATGTAGGGGATGATTTTATAAACCTAATCAGAATTTTAGTAAGTCTTTGAAGTTCAAAAAGTTTTGTAAGTTAAGAGAAATCGTTTTTGATTTGAGAACTATTTTTTTTTTCTTCCTCTTTCACAGGTATTCCTGCAACGCATGGTAAACCCACTAGTTATTCAATAAGAGTAGATAATACAGTTCCACTTGTAACTCAGGCCCCAGCTGTACAGCCACTACAGATCCGACCAGGAGTTCTTTCTCAGGTCGGTAATAATTTATTATTTTTGCATGTGTGCTGTCCTCCTTATACTCAAGAAGGGCAGTGATCCACTTGTAACATATCAGCCTGTGCTGTTGAGAAACAGAAAAGATGATCCGGATGGGAATTTGATCTTTTTTAGTTACTGGCTTTTACATAATTACTAATAATTGTTGCCTTAATATACTTTTGATTCTAAGATGTAGTAATGACGAATTACTTGTAACTCACTAGCTTTTCTTTTGTGCGTGGCACAGCAGACGTGGTCCGGTAGAACACAGCAGATGCTGGTACCTGCCTGGCAGCAGGTAACACCCATGGCTCCGGCTACTACTGCGTTAACTTCTGAGGGTGTGGCTGGCTCACAGAGGCTTGGAGACTGGGGGTAAGTTAAAAACAAAAATACTTTTTGCGTGAAGTTTGTAAAATAGATCTGGCTATAGGAGGGATTCAATTTTTCTAAACTTTCTCCCTAGGAAAATGATTTCACACAGTAATCATTATAACTCAGTGATGCCACAACCTCTTCTAACCAACCAGATAACTTTATCGGCCCCGCAGCCAATTAGTGTGGGCATTGCACATGTTGTCTGGCCTCAGCCTGCCACTGTAAAGAAAAATAAACTGTGCCAGAACAGGTTGGTATTGATATTTTAACTTTCCTCTGCATTTTGAAAATTAATCTTTAAAGTAAATTTTGCATGTTCACTAAAGGGTCACTCTGTTTTATTCAAAATGACCTCTTTGATAGCTTTGTTACAAACACTAAGCCAGCTCCCTTCTCAATTTCTCAGAGGTATTTTGGTAAAACTAATGGAATGGGAGCCAGGAAGAGAGGAAATAAATGCTTTCAGTTGGTAAGATTGTCTTTATTGCCCTTTTGATTTATTATCTACATATAATTTTAGACAATTTTAGACACTCAGATATCACATTTACCAAAAAATGACCATTTTAATGTATGTAAATGCAATCTACACTGGTATTTCTAGAGATAATACTTTGTATTTACAAAACAGTCTATATATGTTAGTATGTTATATATGTGATCTTGAACATTGTTCATTTTAACAAGATATCCTAGAAAAGTGTCATGTACATATTTTGATTATAGAAATGACACATTATTCCTTTGATTGCAGGAGTAATTCATTGCAGAATACGAATGTCCCACATTCAACATTTATTTCTCCAAAGATAGTAAATGGGAAAGACATTGAAGAAGTACGTTGTATAGAAACACAGGACAATCATAACTCAGAAGGAGAAGCAAGAGATTGTTGTGACACCTCTGTCAGGCAGGAGTCTGATTCATCGGTTTCTGACAAGCAGCGGCAAACCATCATCATTGCTGACTCCCCAAGTCCTGCAGTGAGTGTGATTACTATTAGCAGTGACACTGATGAGGAGGAGACAGCGCAGAGACACTCACTCAGAGAGTAAGTGCCAAAAGCAGTTTGTGTTTATACTGCATCCTTAAGTAGCGGTGGCGCCCTCTGGTGTGGTGAAAAAGAAACTTTCTGGGACTTAACCCTTGTCTGTCAATGTCCTTGGGAGTGTACATCCTGAATAGTAACTAACATGATTATTATAGCATTTCTCCCATATTCATAGCTTTAGATTTTTGTCATTGTAAGTCACATTTAACTGCTTTATATCCTTAATTCATGTAAATTTTGGCTACTTCTCATTTTTGACCCATGTCTTTCCCATCCCTCTTCGCTAGATGTAAAGATAGTCTAGATTGTGAAGCTTGCCAGAGCACTTTGAATATCGATCGGATGTGTTCGCTAAGCAGTCCTGATAGTACTCTGAGCACCAGCTCCTCGGGGCAGTCCAGCCCATCCCCGTGCAAGAGACCGAACAGGTAAAGGAATTCCAGGGGGCGTATACCATAGATACTGGGACTGCCAAAAAGCCTGTGATTTCTTTTGTTGTTTATGTTAATACATACCTATTGATTTACCACAGTGGCTTCTTTCTTGGACGTAATTTTTTAACCAGATCACTTGGGTTTTAAGTGATAATTTTCTTTTATTGTTGTAGAACACATCTAAATGAAAAACTGAGGTTCTAATAAGAGATTTTTTTTTTAATTTTTTTTTTTTTTTTTTTTTTTTTTGAGACAGAGAGAGACAAAGCATGAGCAGGGGAGGGGCAGAGAGAGAGAGGGAGACACAGAATCTGAAGCAGGCTCCAGGCTCTGAGCTGTCAGCACAGAGCCCGACACGGGGCTCGAACTCACAGACTGTGAGATCATGACCTGGGCTGAAGTCGAACACTCAACTGACTGAGCCACCCAGGCGCCCCACTAACAAGTGATTTTTAAAGAATCATTTGTTTCTGAAAGGGCAGAAAGCCATGTCCTCAACTTTAGCTCCATAGGTGACAGTTACTACTTCAATTTGGAATAATAAGATAGCAAAATGAACATTTTAACATTTTAGCAAAGTAAACAAGGAATTTTTTGTGTAATAAAGTAATAACCCACTGTCAGTAGAGTATCCAGGAGGATTTTTTTTTTTCTCATTGGTGATCAATCTGTGTGGCTTTATCCACATTTCCTTTCCTACTCTTTTTTTGGCCAGGGACATGTACTGCCACTAAAGTAGTGAGCTTCTCCTAGCCATCGTGATGTACTAACACGTTAAGAGAGAAGCCATAAACATCTCTGTGAAATACATTTGATTTCAACTTTTAGAAATTCTTTTTTTTTAGTGGAAACAAAAGATGAAAAATCTTTAAGTCTTAATTTTATACATTTGTTTTCTCTTTTTTCCTTTGTCGGGAAATATGATAGTGTATACTTTAGAAGACGTAAAGACGTTTTATCACACCTTATGGATTGCTTATAATAGGGTTTGGCAGTTGATATATACATACATATCTGTAAATATATACATCCATATAAAAATTATATAAGTGTACAAATAACTATAAATATACATAAATATATATAAAAAGATGCTTCAAATTGCTAAGTGTGAAATGAATGATTAAAATAGACCATAAATGCTGTAGGAATTCCAAAGGGAGAGAGATTGTCATGGCCCGATGGGGCCAGGAAGAGAAATGTGGAGAGGTCCAGAGTCGTGTGGAGGACTCTGGCTAGGCCTTTGGAGAGGTGGGGAAGACCTCTCAGATATGTGGTTAAAAGGACCCAAATTACCACTAAAGGCATGAATCCTAACATTAGAATTTAATCTGAACTATCCAGGTCACATGAATATATGTTTTTACATTTCATTTAAATTATCCAGAACATTGCTTCTTTCGTAGTGTTTGGATGAGATTTCCTGGAGTTTATAAAGTGGAATTTTTTGAACCACTACTAAGAATCAAGTGGGAAGGGAAAGGAGAGAAAATAAAGTGCCAAAATGATGTACCTAAACAGGATAGAATTAGGGTTAACAGTCTGAGTAGAGAATTAATGTGAGAGTCTAGAAAATCTATGAAAAAAATAGTATTGGACAAGGAAGAAGTTGTAATTAGATATGAAATAACTGAATAAGATTCTCAACTTCCTGGAGCCTGGATAGTATTTAACTTAAGATTTAATGTTGAAAAACATATTATTCATAAAAAGACTTTCTTGTAGTATGTCAGATGAAGAACAGGAAAGTGGTTGTGATACTGTGGATGGCTCTCCAACATCAGACTCTTCGGGACATGACAGTCCATTTGCAGAGAGGAACTTTGTGGAGGACGCTCGTCAGAACCCGGAACTGGTAACCTCTGCCAATACGGAAACCAAACCAGCTGTTTGTACTGTTGTGGTGCCACCGATGGGACTAGAGAATGGATTAAATGCTGATGAGCATATGGCAAACACAGGTAAACTGAATCTCCCCTTCTCCCCGATTATCCCTTTAAAAAGTCTTAATTTGGGAACGTCAGAGAACAACATTGCCAAAAAATCGTCTCTGAATTTCCAACTTGATCCTGCCAAACCTGTTGTACAAAGGAAATCTTTCCTTCTATCATTCAGTACTGGAAATTCTGAGACCACGTCTCTCTTTAATTTTAAGGTTGTCGGACCTTAAAATCACTACTGCGTAAAATACCTAAAGACCTTCCTCATTTTTATGTGAGCAGGAGAAAGCATCAGCTGTCTAATATTTTGTTCATTGCCAGATTCTGCCTGCCAGCCATTAGTAAAAGGACGATCAGCTCCTGGAAGATTAAACCAGCCTTCCACAGCAGGTAATCGCCAGCAGAAATTGACATCCGCATTCCAGCAACAGCATTTGAATTTCAGTCAGGTATGTTTGTGAATTTGTAAGAGTCTTTGGGATTCAAATTCAGCAGTTTTTCATTTGGAAGGAAAAAAGATTCTGAAACCATATGCAGTCTTGAAAAATGTTTCCCTTTTCATTATCCCAAGTGACTAAGGAGTAATTGGCCTACTAATAGGGTATTGAACCAGATTATCCATAAGCCTGAATTTTTCAGAAAGATTAGGCTTTTAGATTCTCTTAAATAATTTTTTAGTGTGTTTGTTGTCTTAGACCTTTCAACTGAAAATGTGCACTGATGGATTGATGGCCGCATTTGTTGTGTTAGTCGTTGGGAATAGTGATGCCTTACTGAGTACTTTACATCTCTTCGGTACTGTGCTCAGCAGTAGTGTTTCATTTTGGGAAAGAACAGAGAACAGGTATTGGAGTCAGACCTGCATTCAAATCCTGACTTTGCCAAATACTGCGTATATTACCTTGGCCAGGTCTCTTCAACAAATCTGGCCCACAGTTAATGGGCATAATAGCTATATTTGTAGGGTTGTTTTGGAATGAAATAATGTCTCATACGTAAGGTGTTAGCCTTACATAAAATAAGTAGCTATTAGTAGCGATGCGGGGGGGGGGGGGATAGTGACACTAGTAGCAATATAATGTTATCATATTAAAGTGTTTAATATTAATGTGTATAACATTGATATTTTACTTTTCTCTATGCTTAGTAGAAGTGGAGATCTGAGGGATCCTCTATGGATTATCAGTTACAGACTATATTGTAATTTCCCTTTGTTCCTTTCTTTTTAACTTATAGAGTACGTACTCAGCATTTTTTGTCTGTGTTTTTGAATAGGTTCAGCACTTTGGTTCTGGGCATCAGGAGTGGAATGGAAACTTCGGACATCGAAGACAGCAAGCTTATATCCCCACTAGCGTTACCAGTAATCCATTCACTCTTTCTCATGGAAGTCCCAATCACACAGCCGTGCATGCCCATCTGGCTGGAAATGCACATCTTGGAGGACAGCCTACTCTACTTCCATACCCATCATCAGCTACCCTCAGTAGTGCTGCACCGGTGGCCCACCTCTTAGCCTCTCCATGTACCTCAAGACCTATGTTACAGCATCCAACTTACAGTATCTCTCATCCCAGTGGCATAGTTCACCAAGTCCCAGTGGGCATAAATCCCCGCCTGTTACCATCCCCAACCATTCATCAGACTCAGTACAAACCAATCTTCCCACCACATTCTTACATTGCAGCATCACCTGCATATACTGGATTTCCATTGAGTCCAACAAAACTCAGCCAGTATCCATATATGTGAAAACTCCAAAAGAGTATATTGAGGAAGCTCAATGATATAAACATTTGATTAAAAATAAAAACATGGTATTTAATAAATATTAGCCATGGCACAAGAAAATTATTTTTGAATCATGTAGACTTGGGTGCAATTTAAACAACTTTGAGCTTTAAAAAAAAAAAAAAACAAAACTCACTTTTAATGTGTTTTGCACATTTGGTATAACTTGTCTTTGGTCATGTTATCTTCTTATGTAGTAACTCTAGACAGGTGACTTATGGGAGCAGAAGTCCAGTTTTGCTCCTGCTATTTTTTATAAAATTGCCTTCTAACTAGTGCAAGACACATCCACATTTGGGAAGCCATTCTGTGTACAGACTTAGAGCAACAGATGCACATATGTCAGAATTACAGCATACAAGTGAATTGTATTATCTGTGTCTTAGTGTATAAATGTTGGGTCACTTACCTAAGAAATTGAGCTATTGTTCTTTACATTTGCATGTGTCTTTGCATGGGCAAAATGTTGCCTAGACTTTGCTCTTAAATGTTGTTCTAATAATCTCAGCTGCATTGTAAACCGTTCCCACACATAGTGCCTTAAATATTTGAGGTTGTTGATGTTATTACCTATATATAAATGTTGAGGACTGCAGCACTTAAATTCAGATCTACTCTTTAGTTTCCTTTTGATAGAGTAATGTTCATTTTTGGTTTTGTGTGGTATGATTTCAGGTCGTAGCTGTTTTTTCCTTACTAAGAGGGCAGCATGTTTGCTATAGCTGAATTCTGCTGTCTGATTTTTCAGAATGATCTAGCTTCAAGAAAAGCAAGCAGTTAGTAGTGCTTAAGAAAAATTGATTCAGTATCTAATGGATAGTTGATATCTGTCACAACACAGCATTTTATATACTGTTAAGTGAAACTGCAATACAATCTAAGTTTATTTTGGGAGTGTTTGCTGTATAATTGGATTTAATGAAATGTTTAGAGGTGAAGTAGGCATGACTTTGAGTAGATAATGAAAGAAAATGCAAAATGCTTATTGATTCATGATGTGGTTTCATCCTAGCTTGGGCAAACCATGCAGTATTTAATAAATAGTAGCAGAATATTTACTATTGAAGCTTGAAAAGATGTGAGTTCTTTGTGTGCAATCTTTCATTTATGCATGTGAGAGGGTTTTTTGTTTTTGTTTTTTTTTTAATATTTTTACATTGTAGTACTTGTTTTGCTTGTTGGTGGTGTTTGCTTATTTAATACATTCCGTCAGGGACAGAAATTACATGCTTTTTTTTTCCCCTAGGAAGTGTGTCTTGGGTTTTTCCCTTATTCTTTTTTCTTTTTTCTTCTTTTTTGGTGGTGGTGGTGGTTATGTTTAAATGAAGTTGCTTTTACAGCACCAAAGACTTAATCATCCATTTCCTATATAAAAGGTAGCTACTTTTTTGCATAGACCTCAAGTATATTGTAGTATAGAGGTGGACTTTAAGGAAAGGTATTAAACAGGCTGTGTTTTAGCTTATGGGCAAGTAATAAATTGTATCATTTATCTTGAATGTATCATAGATAAGCTGCTATATAACGATTGCCACTTCAGATAGCTGTGAAATTAGGTGATTAACTAGTTGTTACTTAGCCTTCTAATTTCTGTATAAGTCTAATTACATGAAATAGAAGTTGGGGTTTTGATTTTTTACTTTGCTTTTCTGTTTGGAGTGTCATTGTAACTACTGTATTGTAAATGATGGAAAATAATTGCATATGTTATTTTGGGGTGTGTTATTTGCATCAGTATTTTATCTCTATTAATGTTTGTGCTCATCACTGCATATAAAAAACTTGGATGTATCAATGTAACTTAATTTTTTATTTTCATACTGGCATTGTAGACACTTGAGAAAGCTGTATCTTGCAGGCTTGACTTAACTTTTTTTTCCTTAAAAATCTGGAATATAATCTTACAGCATTTACTGGAATAAACAGTACAAAGCATTTGAGTGTAAAAACTCTCCAAATGTTTTGGATTTACAGCATTTCTTTGATGAATGAATTGCATACCACTAGTACAGCTCTAATACAGCGTTGACAATAAGCTAATAATGGATAAACTTTTCTTTACTCCATTAACACAAGCAGTGTTTTATTTAATAATCATCAATGAAATAAATGTGCCTGAAATTGATTTTAAAAATTACAGTATTAGATCATAAAATAAAAACCAGCAGTACATTTTTAGTCACACTGAAAATGAAGGACTTAATTTTCCCCACAAGTTTCAGTGTTTTTAGTAATCAATTCTATGCATTTTATATAAATAGAAATATATATACATATATATATTACACATAAAAAAGAGGAGTAGCCTAAGATTAATTTAAAAGATTATTTACAGATGGCAAATTTATGGAGTCACTATTTAAGTAAACTTGCTGCCCTCCACAGCTTATTAATTTTATTTATACGGTCCAGCAGGTCACTGGTGTCTGCTCACTTCTTGGAACAGAATCCACACTGGCAGCGCATGTTTCAGAAACCCCGAGTGCAAAGGATCGATTTATGTTTGTACAGTAGGTACAAAACTGGCGCAGTTTTAGTTTCATTCAGGGCCACGTTTACTACCCTGAAATGTCGGATTTTCTGTATTTCAGTTCCAAGACTCTGACAGTCTTGTTAAATAAACAGTAAATGTTTTCGTAATGTAACAGTAAGGTGTGGTAATGGCGTACCCCCAGTTAAGTACTCTGCTCTTAACTGATTCTAATCACGGGTTTTTTAACGTGTTTAAGAATTAAAAATTTCAAAATCCTGCCAACGTCTAAATTCAACAAACTGACAAGAATTTGGATGTATACCCTCTTTAAAACCATTTGACGAGTTTTCTTTGGTTTTACTGCTTTCTTAAATAAAACACTGCACGATTCCAAGTTGCATATTTGCATACTGTTTTAACTTGCAGATTTATTATTATTTGTTTTTTTTTACCCAATACCCTGATAATTTAGTTTTCTTTTCCTTCAGGGTGTTTAAATATGTTACTGTAGTAGCAAAGCCTTTTCACTTTTTAAAATCTCTACTACTAATTTTAATCTTGGTTTGTGTTGAGTAAAAGTTAAATCATACACTGCAAGGTGTAGGAAGATTTGTTTTAATGAACCCAATGATACAGATTTGATTACTAAGTTTGAACTGTTAACTGTTTAACAATTTTAGACTTGTGGCTTTCTTTCTTTGGTTTTGTTTTTGCTTTTACTTCTATGCTACACTAGTTTGCCATGTAGCAATTGCACTGTGCAATATTACAATAAGGACTGGGAAAATTTTTATGGATGTAATGTCTATTACGGTTTGCGCTAGTATTTCTCTCTAGTTCTCAGTGATTTAAATGTGACCAAGCCTTCTGTACTTTGTCACAAAAAGCGGGTTTTCCAGGTGACTATTTTGGTGAGTGTCAAAATAAGAATTTATGGTGTATTACTGTCGATTCACTTTGAATTAAAATATATATATTGCAGCAAACAGCATGTTGACTTTTTGTCCACCCCAGTACTGCTTTACGGGGGAGGGAAGGAAAAGGTTAGTGGTGCTCAGGATTTAACCTACATCATCGCATTTAATTCTCAGAACCACCGTGCGATAGGTACTGTTGTCTTCACCATTATATAAATGAAGAAATAGGTTCAGAATATCTAGGGGAGTTGTCCAGGGCCCCACTGCTGAGTGGTGAAACTGATACATGAGCCAGGCTGTCTAACTGTAACTAATCTACTTTCTGCCAGTTCTTTGTAAACTGACGGCTGAGACAGTGTGCCAGAAGTACCGCACCCACAGTATAACCACGACCCACTTCCCATTAATCTTATTTTTTGAATATTTTATGAGGGAAATATTTGTGTTTAATATGTGTGGGTGAGGGGTGCCTGGGTGGCTCAGTCGGTTGAGCGAACGACTTCGGCTCAGGTCACGATCTCGCGGTCCGTGACTTCGAGCCCCGCGTCGGGCTCTGTGCTGACAGCTCAGAGCCTGGAGCCTGTTTCAGATTCTGTGTCTCCCTCTGTCTCTGACCCTCCCCCGTTCATGCTCTGTCTCTCTCTGTCTCAAAAATAAATAAACGTTAAAAAAAAAATAAAAATATGTGTGGGTGAAGAATAGGGAATTCACATGGATTTCTAAGATGTACAACATGAGACTTCAAAAGAATGTAGTTGTCGTAGGCCACTTTACATTATGTCCTCAAATACTGTCCTTATACTGTAAGGATTAAATTTCGGGGGAGCATCAGTAGGAGAGGTTTGTGGGGAGCATTCTATCAGAGCACACCCAGAATTCATATTCTCAATCTTTCAACAAATCTTTAATTGACATATAACATATATGCATTTTGGTGTCTGGTTTTTTTTGTCTTGGCATTTAAAAAAAATTTTTTTCTTTTTTTGAAGTGTGTTTGAGAGAGAAAGCAAGCAGGGGAGGGGCAAAGAGAGAGGGAGAGAGAGAGAATCCCAAGCTGACCTTGTGGAGCCTGACGCAGGGCTCAAACTCACGGACTGGGAGATCATGACCTGACCCGAAACCAAGAGTCAGATACACCCATATCGTGGATAGCAGTGGCTCCTTTGTTCCCATTGCTGTATAGTATTCTTTTGTGTGCTTATATAGCAATTTGATGATGTTTTTGTTCGTATCTTTTGGAAAACACATGTATGCATTTCCTTTGGGTATATATGTGGGTTTGGCGCTGAGTCATAGGGTGTACATATGTTCCACATTATCAGATACTGCAAACAATATTCCAAAGTGGTTAAGTTCAATTTACGTTCAATAGCAGTAATATGAGAGTCCCAGTTACTTCATGTCCTCACACATTATATATTTTTTTCTTTCATTTTAGTCATTCTTGGGGGTGTGAGTTGTTCAAAGTAACGTAAAGATTTCCATTTAGCCCAAGGCACTCATCCTACAAAGAGATGAGATCCAGAGTTTGCAATTTATGTGAAAGAGTTAGGGGCTTCTTGAGAACACAAGTTTCCCCACTGAAAGTAGAGCATTTCATAAGCCAAAATGGTGTAAAGAAGCAGTTGCCATCAATTTTTATGGAAAAGGATCTGAGCTTTCCCAGATCCAAAAACCAACCTCTTTAGGTTTTTTTCTGATACCCTAGGACACACATATACCAAGTAAGTAGAGCTAAAGCATGAATGTTTCCAGACCGAGTCCAAAGCTATGGCTACTTGATGCTGAGATGTGCTGAGTGTAGTTCCACAGGAAGGAGCTTGGTGGGGCCACTCTCACTGCTGGGGACGCACTGCCTGCCCCCTATAACGCACCGTTCACCGTAACACAAACCGTGCTGAATGCTGTTTTTGCTTTTTGCCTCTTTGTGAAAATTGAAATCCTCCTCACATTTCTTTTGGTTAGCCTGAAAGGTGCAGTGGTGTAATGCAAACATTTAAACAATGGGAGATACCTGTACTAAAAGTACTCAGCCATTTAAAATGGACCAAAAGATATTTAAAAAAAAAAATGTTTTCTGAAGAGATGAAGAAAGGTCTTTGAGCAACATGAGTAAAACATTGTCAGTGCTTAGCACAGTGCCTCACATGTAGTAGATAAGAGTCATTCAACAATATTTATGAAGCATCTACCATGTTTCAAGCACTATGTACTAGGCATGTATCAGTGGACAAGACAGAAGCTTCTCTCTCTCGTCCCTTTTGTGGGAGGGAAAGATTTAAAAGTTCCAATCGGGTAAGTGGGATAAAGAAAACAGAGTATACTGTGACTGGAGGGGGGGATATCGGAATGCCTCAGTGAGAAAATGACATTTGGGTTGTGACAAGGAGGATGCTAGTCAGCTATGCAGGGAAGGGGTATCTGGTGGAGGCAGCAGCAAGTGCAAAGGTCCTCAATCAGAAATGAGCTTTTAATATGGGCAAACCAAAACATGCCCGTGAGGCTAGAGAGTAAGTGTGCAGTTGTGAACAGAAGCTAGAAGATCGAACTAGAGGGTGGGCATGGAGGCCTTTGCCAAACGAAG
Source organism: Neofelis nebulosa (assembly GCF_028018385.1). Lineage (NCBI taxonomy): Eukaryota > Metazoa > Chordata > Mammalia > Carnivora > Felidae > Neofelis > Neofelis nebulosa. The sequence goes on from NC_080791.1 coordinate 87,516,774, forward strand.
GAATCTAGATTTAATGTCCTGCATTATGAGATGCCTTGGGGGCGGATTTTAAGCAGGCAGCCGTGCAGGGACAGAGCGGAAGCTGGAAGACCAGATAGGAGGTTGTTGAAATAGTTCGGATGAGAGATAATAGATACCAGTCTTTTGTCAAGACATTTGTATTACAAATGTTTTCTCCCAGGTTGTGACTTGTCCTTCCATTTTCTTCACAGGATGTTTGCAAGAGCAAAGGTTTTGAATTTGGATAAAGTCCCATTTATCAGTATATTCTTTTATGGTTTGTGCTTTTGTGTCTTAAGTTTTTACCTGTCCTAAAGTTGCAAAGACTTTTCTTCTTTGTTTCTGCCAGAAGGTTTATGGTTTTAGGTTTTATTAGGTCTGTGATTCATTTCATGTTAATTTTTGTGTCAACTTTTTATTTTAATGGCATTATTTTATCCTCTTGAGACTATGTATTTCTCTAATTAGAAAGATGGTCATTTGATTTTTTTTATCTTTATTTTTGAGAGAGAGACAGAGCGTGAGCAGAGGAGGAGCCGAGAGCAAGGGAGACACACAATCTGCAGCAGGCTCCAGGCTCTGAGCTGTGAGCACAGAGCCTGACGTGGGGCTCGAACCCACGAACTGCGAGATCATGACCTGAGCTGAAGTTGGACACTCAGCCGACTGAGCCACCCAGGTGCCCCAGAAGTATGGTCATTTGAAATAGAAAAAATAAGATGTTAATGTTTCATATTTTCCGTCACAAGAATAACTAATACATTATTATACTTGGGAAATGCAGAAGAAGCAGATTTTTAAAAATTCATTGAAATGTAAGTGTTCAGTTAGAATAATGTAAGTAATTTTAGATTTTTCTATTTCAACTTGTAATAAGAGCACTTTGCATGTTTTACAGTTTCAGAAATATTTCGAATGCCAAAACATGAAATTTAGAGGTGATCAACTGTGTTCTTTTTTTTTTTTTTAATTTTTTTTTCAACGTTTTTTATTTATTTTTGGGACAGAGAGAGACAGAGCATGAACGGGGGAGGGGCAGAGAGAGAGGGAGACACAGAATCGGAAACAGGCTCCAGGCTCTGAGCCATCAGCCCAGAGCCTGACGCGGGGCTCGAACTCACGGACCGCGAGATCGTGACCTGGCTGAAGTCGGACGCGTAACCGACTGCGCCACCCAGGCGCCCCTGATCAACTGTGTTCTAATCATTGCTTGTTTCCTCAGTGACTAAGGAGAATCCAAAGAATTCACTTTTTTTTTCTTAGCATATCAAATTTTCATACTATTTTCGGCAAGTTTTTTAATTTAAGAAAATATAAACAGGAAAAAAAAAAAAGAATAGTGCAAGGAACACACATATAACCTTAACCGGGATTCACCAGTTGTTAACATTTACCGTGTTAGCTTCATCTCTATTTACATGTAATTTTATTTTTTTCTTTATTATTATTTTTTTAATATATGAAATTTATTGTCAAATTGGTTTCCATACAACACCCAGTGCTCATCCTAAAAGGTGCCCTCCTCAATACCCATCACCCACCCTCCCTTCCCTCCCACCCCCCATCAACCCTCAGTTTGTTCTCAGTTTTTAACAGTCTCTTATGCTTTGGCTCTCTCCCACTCTAACCTCTTTTTTTTTTTTTTCTTCCTTCCCCTCCCCCATGGGTTTCTGTTAAGTTTCTCAGGATCCACATAAGAGTGAAACCATATGGTATCTGTCTTTCTCTGTATGGCTTATTTCACTTAGCATCACACTCTCCAGTTCCATCCACGTTGCTACAAAAGGCCATATTTCATTCTTTCTCATTGCCACGTAGTATTCCATTGTGTATATAAACCATAATTTCTTTATCCATTCATCAGTTGATGGACATTTAGGCTCTTTCCATAATTTGGCTATTGTTGAAAGTGCTGCTATAAACATTGGGGTACAAGTGCCCCTATGCATCAGAACTCCTGTATCCCTTGGGTAAATTCCTAGCAGTGCTACTGCTGGGTCATAGGGTAGGTCTATTTTTAATTTTTTGAGGAACCTCCACACTGTTTTCCAGAGCGGCTGCACCAGTTTGCATTCCCACCAACAGTGCAAGAGGGTTCCTGTTTCTCCACATCCTCTCCAGCATCTGTAGTCTCCTGTTTACATGTAATTTTAAAATTGAACCTTTTGTGGACAGTCATGACCCCTAAATACTTAAGCATGCATCTGTAATGTTACTGTTTCTTATTTTTCCATCATAAGAGGAATTAATACATTATTATAGTATACTCAGGAAATGCAGAAAAACAGATTTTCAACTAACCACAAAGGTTTATGACATCCAGCAAAATTAACAATTTTATAGCATCTAATTTCTATTCCATATTCAGATTTGCACAATTGTTTCAAGAATGTCTTTTATAGCTATTCCCCTCTCCCCCCAACTCCAGAAACCAATCGAGATTCACCCATTGCATTTGGTTTTGACGTGTCTTTGACTACTTTTAATTCAGAACAGTCTGTTACCTTTTGTAATGACATCTTTGAAGAATTTAGCCTAGAATGTCCTATATTCTGAATTTGTCTGACTGTTTCTTCATGCTAACTCGTTCCTCTCTCTATATTTTTCATAAAGTACAAGTTGGGTCTAATGGCTTGATTAGTTTCAATGTTTGTTCATTTGCAAGAACTATAGGAGATGTGTCCTTATTGCATCTTGTCAGGAAGCACGTAATTTCAGGTTGTCCATTATCAATAATGGCACTGGGATAAAGAGGTTGGTAGCACACCTCTCCATTGTTATCTGTGGGTTGGTACTATGGCAGTATCAGTAACACGTGACTCATTGGCTTTAGCGTCCATTGATGTTTGTTGTCTGAATCAGTTATTACATTGGGGGTTTCAATTCTGTCATTCCTCCTACATTCATTACCTGGCATCATTCATCATTCTGTAAAGAAAGGCTTTCTGGCTTTCTCCATTAGCTTGTTTGCATCCTCCTGTCCCCCTCCCATCATTATGGATTCATGGATTTTGCTTTATTCAGTAAATTAATTTGCTGAATCCCTTTGACATCACTGCACCAGTCTCCATGTTTCCTTGTTCTCTCCCAAGGAATAAGGTGACCAATAAGGTGACTTGGGCTCACCTTGTATTTTTCCTGCCTTGGATCTGGAATTGGCCATTTCTCCAAAGAGCCCAGGTTTCAAACAACCCAGCCTGAATAATGTTTATGTCCTACACATAGGCAATTCCTTTCTTTTTTGGAGTGCTGTTCATATATGGTGCCATGGGTGTTGCTGACCAAGATCAGTTCCTACTCGTAGTTTAGCTTTCATCCTGTATTTCCATCACTCAAGCTCAAATCTGAGTCTTCTTTCTGAGGAGAGATGCCCACCTCCTTTAGCTATCTTGTGACTATTCCTGATTGTGACTCCCTCCTGGCCTTGTGCATTGATTGCAGATGGTAATTCAAAGCCTGCATAAATGAGAAGAATGAGTGACAATTTTAGAGGGCATGTGTGAAAGAAGATTTCATCTAATAAATGCTGTGTTTATAGCTGTTTCCCCAATAGTTAGCACCTGTGACAATGAATGTGGAATAAATGTGGACCCTAGGGTTTGAGGGCATTATTTAGTAAATCTTAGTAATATTTGCATTGTGTTCACCATGCTGACTTGACTTGAACCAGGAGATAAAGTGAGAGCAGGAATTGTGCTGCCTCATCACCAAAGTTTCTTATGCTTGCTTTTGTCATCATATTTCTTATGATTTCTTGTCTGCTTTTCCCACTAACTAAACTCAACGCATTTTTATCTTGTATACTCTGTATCTTTGGTACTTATGATGTGTGTGCTTGGCCATAGTAAGCACTAAAACATTTGCAAAATAAATGAATGAAATCAACAAATATTTGTTGAATAGAATTTAGGAGGCTCAAATTTTATCATCTGCCTTGGTGCTAATTAGGTGGTAAGAATTTGAACAAGTTTGGGCTTCAGTTTATTCACTGACAAATTGCGAGAGTTGAGGGGTACAAACTAAAACAGCGAGGGTTGGGCAGATGACCTAGTATATGAATTAGACAGAGAGGAGACTGTGGCACAGTGGAGAGTCAAGCCCTGTCCACAGGGAGTGGGAAATGCATGCACGATGGCAGACCCAATGAGTACCAACTTTACCGTTTTGAGAAAACAGATGAATGTTGATGAAATACTGGCAACTAATTAAAAGTTAAAATTTTTTTTCATTTTAAATACCAATGGTCTGCAGGCCAGAGTTTGTGTGTAACCAGTCTGCTGGAATATTCTTTGAGTTTCCTTTCTGTTTTGACGTTGAGTAATTCTCATTACAATGTTGCTATATTGTGGTATGGCCAGCAGGGGGAGAAAGCATTCCCTAATTTTTCTCTCAAGTTTGGTCCCATAACTATAATGAAAATAACAAAGCAGAAATAGAGGGGCAGGGTTGGCTCTGTCCTATGAACATTGATAATACAATGTGAGAAGTTTCTAACTTTTATAGATAGATTTTGAAAAAGAGAGGATCCCAAGTCCTAGTGAATCCTTAAATTACTCAAACTAGTTGGTTTATCATGGAATCAAAGGAAGACATATGTTCATCCATACGTTCCTCTGCTGCCATTTGGACCTGCCATGTCGCCCAAAAATGTGTGGATCTTTTCATGTCCAGCGAAGGAAATCAAATTTAAGAGAATTTGACCGCTGGAAGGGGAGGGAAATGGCATCCTCCTCACAATAAGCCCTTTCTGCGCCAAAATTATTTTTAGACTTTTTTATTTTGTGGAAGAAAGAAAAGGCTTAGTGAGCCTTAATAATTTACTTCAGATAACACAGAAAGAAACAGTGCTGAAATGTAAGGTCCCATTTGACTCCAAAGATTGTGGAAATTCTACCTGACCACATTCTCTAAACCCAGTGCTGGTGAATGTTTGACAACTAGCTGAGGCAGGAGGCAGGAAATGAGTGTTGCGTGCATATGTACCCACCTAAGTTTGTAAGTTGGTTATAAACCTCATTAATATAAAGAATGTAGCACACAAATGATAATAAAATATACTTTTATGAATGAATATTCCACATAGCTAATCAATTCTCACAGGATGCATTCATTGACTTTTGCCAGATTTTTGTATCTATAGCCAACCTATGGTTCTAGTTAAATCACAACTTGAGAAGATCAGGCTATGAATAAATACTTGATTACTGTGTCATTTGGCAAAGAAGTTGCTTATATATTGATGAACAAAGGTAGTTCTGAGCTAAATGTTCATTGTTACTTTCTGTTACATTTAAGACTAAGTGAAACAGCAAAGACAGACCTTGGAACTTGCTGCCAATGACATAAATGAATTCTTTGCTTAATTTGATGATAGTTTTCAAATATTGGAAAACGCCTCCTCTCAGTTTTTTGTGCCGTTTACAGTGGGCAGCTGCAGACATGATACACTTTTAACTTGCATTAACATTTTCTCCATCACTTAAGTCTAGAAAATCAAAGCAATAAACCAAAGTCTGGTTTGTAGTATTTCCAGTTTCCATGGTGTAAATGGTCCCATCATAGACAATTTCAGGCTACTTACATGATGTCACTGAACATGAAGTTGGGAAGGTTTGTGTGCCATTAGGTAGTATTTCCACCGTATAGATGCAACAGACAGAAATAACTTCAAGAGCACAGATAATAATAAAATGTATTAAAATAATTAGGAAGTGGTAAGCTTTGCAAACAAGCAGTCCTCACTTTGGACAGTAGTGTGGGACCGTAAAAATGACTATGAAAGCTGAAACCATGTTAAGTGGTCTTAATAATCAATGGGAAAAACTAGAATTGTTCCATGACCTTCAATATTTTCTTCAATAATTGCTTCAATAGTATAAAAGTAAACTTTTGTACTATTGGTTATAAATATATATGGGGAAATGAAAAAATAGTAAGGTTAATATTTCTATGGCACACTAATTTAAGACATTAGAAACATTGAGAATTAAGGCTTCATGGTGCTTGTATTCTTCTCATTGTATAACTTACGATGCATCTTTTCTACACTGTGGTGAATTGTCCTGCTCCTTTCTAACTTTGGATCAGCTTTTCACATGTCATCCTTTGTGCTCTGAGTGTCGTGAAGACATATCCCTGAAAATTCTTCTAATGTGAATTTTTTTCCCCCAATATCTCTTCTCTGATCTCTTCGTCCTTTTTGTCATGAACACTTTGCTCATTTAGGTCAATGAGTTTGCCTTCACCAAGTGCCTCTGGCTTTATCTGTACAGTCTTTCAAACAACAGCCTGTCTGTATTCCCACAACCAGCCATTTCTTCTGAGTCCCTTCACCTTTGATTCAAATTTGACTCCCAGCATTATCAATTTTCATTTCTTTGCTGCACTAACATCTTTGTTGGGAAGTTCCCTTTCTTCATTATCCATGTTTGTAAAATGCCACATGGGTTAGTCACGAGAAGACAAGTAGATAACACAACTACATGCTTTGTTGGCTGCGTGAACTGATTAACAGATGAGCAGTGATCAATCACCAACAGTCTTTGAAAGACATGATGTGACCGGTCACTGATCATGAAACACATCCATTATTTACATGTTGATTTATGGACTGGAGAGCCAACAGCCAAGTGCAAATGCTATGCAGTCACTCATAGCAAATATACTGTGGTTACTAAAATCTGAATCATGTTGGTGGCACACTGGTGTTATTTAAACTGTAGTAACTGAAATTCATGCATATTGGAATCACGTAAAGTAAGGGCTGCTTGTATTTATTACCTTTGTTTTTAATACAGTTTAATTGTAGCTATATGCAATTCAATTTTTAATAATTAGTGTATTTACTTATTTTTGAGAGAGAGAGAGAGAGAGAGAGAGAGAGAGAGAGGAGAGCGAGCGGGGGAGAGGCAGAGAGAGAAGGAGACACAGAATCTGAAGCAGGCTCCAGGCTCTGAGCTGTCAACACAGAGCCTGACTGAGCTTGAACCCAAAAACCACAAGATCATGACCTGAGCCGAAGTCGGACACTTAACCAACTGAGCCACCCAGGCGCCCCTAATAATGAGTGTGTTTAAACAACTGGTTCACAAAATTCCTGCAAATTTAACAATTGATTCTTTAAAAAAAAATTTTTTTTTAATGTTTATTTATTTTAGAGAGAGGGAAAGAGTGAGCAGGGAAGGGGCAGAGAGAGAGGGAGACACAGAATCCGAAACAGGCTCGAGGCTCTGAGCTGTCAGCACAGAGCCCCACGTGGGGCTCCAGCTCACGTGGGCCTCGAGCTCATAAACCATGAGATCATGACCTGAACCGAAGTTGGACACTTAACCAACTGAGCTACCCGGGCGCCCCCTAACGGTTGATTCTTTTTTTTTTTTTTTTTTTTTTTTTTTTTTAACGTTTATTTATTTTTGAGACAGAGAGAGACAGAGCATGAACGGGGGAGGGACAGAGAGAAAGGGAGACACAGAATCGGAAGCAGGCTCCAGGCTCCGAGCCATCAGCCCAGAGCCTGACGCGGGGCTCAAAGTCACGGACCGCGAGGTCATGACCTGAGTCGAAGCCGGACGCCCAACCGACTGAGCCACCCAGGTGCCCCCCTAACGGTTGATTCTAATAAGCTGGTGCAAGCCAGATCCTGTGCATCGCTATTAAACTCCATAAGGCGTTCAGTACTTTCACTTCCCTCATGTATGCGAACACCAGAGGGCTGTGACTTGTTCGCTCACAGGAACAATGGCATAGCCAGAGCTATCATTGCAAGGCTGATAATCTTTAAACTCTCCCGATAACTTTATTTCTAATAATCTGAAGGGTTACTATAAACCTACAGCCATCTTCTACATCTTCTTCATATCCAGAAAGAGGATATATATATATATATTAATAATGTTAAAAGAATGCAACGTTTATGTTAGCTCTTCTAATTCCTTCCTAGCATTATTTCTTTCGTTAACAGCTGAGATAATCTATTAGTGAGTTTTTGGTAGGTTATACTGCAGTAACAAACGACCCCAAATCTCAGTAGCTACAAACAGCACCGCCTTATCTCTTGCTCTCACTGTATATTGGTCCCAGGTTGGTGGCAACTTTGCTCCTGGCTACGGGCCACGTGTAGTCCATGGGTTTTCTTCATTTTTGTATCTGGACTGAAGGGATTGTAAATATTGGACATGCTGTCCTAATGGAGGAGGGGAAAAGATGCAGAGTTAGACCTTGCAGTGGTTCTCAAAGTTCACGAATGGAACTGGCACACTGTCACTATGGTCACATTCCATCAGCCAAAAAGGTCACATGGCCGTGTCCAATATCAATGGGGAGGGGAAAAGAACCCAAACAGAAAGATACCGGAACGCGTGTAGCAGTGGGTGGGGAAGTAGAATCTGACAGGGGAGTGAAGAAGAGACACAAACCTGGTTTCTGTCTCTCCTTGTGACAAAACAGGAATAGCTTCTCAAAAAGCTACCAAAGCTCAGATATTTGATTTTTTTAAAAATTCACTTATTGAGATGAGAAAAAAGCCACCAAAGAGCCTTATATTTAATGGCCTAATGTCTTGTTACTTCAAGTGTGGCCTGTCAATCAGGATCAGCATCAGTTAGGAGCTTTTTATTTATTTGTTTATTAAAAAAATTTTTTTTTAATGTTTATTTATTTTTGAGACAGAGAGAGACAGAGCATGAACGGGGGAGGGTCAGAGAGAGGGAGACACAGAATCTGAAACAGGCCCCAGGCTCCCAGCGGTCAGCACAGAGCCCGACGCGGGGCTCAAACTCACGGACCGTGAGATCATGACCTGAGCAAAAGTTGGACGCCCAACCGACTGAGCCACCCAGGCGCCCCATTTAGGAGCTTTTTAGAAAAGCAGACTCAGGTGACCTCAGATTTCATCAGAATCTTCATTTTGACGAGGACTACAAATCCACTTACACATCACAATTTGTGAAGCTTGGGCCTCGTAGGCATCTCTACCCAGATGCCCTTTCTAGCTTTTGTTTGCCTTATCCCTCAAACTTTTCTCTATTCCCAGATCTTGAAGAATGGCATCCTCATTCACCCCAAGCCCCAAACTGAAAGTTGTCCTCAATTCTTCCTCCTCCTGTCACGTCACCTCTGTCAGACCCACTTCAACGTCATTCCTGTCTCCTCCTCACCAGCCCCACTGTGCTATCTTGGTTCAGCTTAGGAACTTGTCTAAACTAATGCTCTGGCCTGACTTCCTTGCCTCCCATCCACCCCCACTCCCAACTCCAACCAACCTTCTTATTACTTGCCATATGGTCTTACCCGAATTCAATTCCAATTAAGATTGTAGCAGTGGAGGTGACAAGGGGATGCTTGGGACAAGTAAACACATAATCTAAATGAGTAGAGTTCTGCTTAGCAAATTCGGTTTCAAGACAAGTCTTTGATCAGTTTTCCGAAAGCTCCCCATGTGGAAATCCTGGAATTGCCCATGGATGCTTGCCTGCTTTAAAATCTTGGCTATCACTTTCCGGATACAGTCCAAATCTCCCAGGAGGATGTTAAATTCTCTATATGTCTGTGGCCTGACTCACCAACAGAATCTCTCATCGCTTTTCTCCTCATACTAAACAGCCATATTGGCAACCATATCGGAAGGTACCTTTGATTTGTAATTCCACACTTTTGCGTGGCTCAAATGCCCTCTCTCGCCCCATCTTATCTGCTTGTTCTGTCAAACCTCAAGTGTTACCTCCTCTGTCAGCGTCCTCAGACTCAGGAAGAGATTTAAGCTCTCCTTCCTTATGTAATTTTCACCCATGGCATAAGTAATTGTTTTATAGTTTTAGCTCTGGAGGGCTGTATCCTGAGGCCCTTGAGGACATGGGTTTTGTCTTACTCATCTCCATAGCCCCAGTGAGCACAGCGTTGGGGACATAGTAGATGCTTAATAAAGGTTTATGATAATTGAAACAATAAAGATTAAAATGGCTTCAATCGGACTTGTGAAGAAATGATAGATCAGACTGGGTTAATATACAAAAAAAAAAAAAGTCTACTCTCAGGCATATAAGGTACTTAAGAATGGAAGATGCTTTTATCATGGTGCATGTTGCCTCTAAAGGAATGATGGTTTCATCTGGCCTAAAGATGCATTTGATCGGACTTCATAATAGAATAAAGTTGTTTTTCTCAAACAAAAAGGGGCATTGATTGGTTGGGAGGGTTGGCATTTATTGCTAGTGGGCTAAATCTATGATAGTGTGCGTTGTTTATATTACGTTTCTTACAGACCTTTCAAAAATGATAGATCTTTATTTTTTAATTATTTTTTTTTGAGGACAGCTTTTTTACTTTATTACAAAAAGAAGCTTTTATATGGTCAGAAAATACAGGATTGATCCTTTTTTTCTCTTCCTATGAAACGCTGCTGCTCCAAGAGCCAGAGTGAATTGTCTCCGCTCACTCCTCTACGTCCTGTCCTATTTACTTGGTGTGGATATCCTTGGCTCCTGAAAATCTGGCCCGTTAGTGCAAGGGCAACAAAGTCCTGTGACCAGCAGTGCCAGAAAGTCCCATTTCCATGTATTGCATCCATGCCCACCTCCTAAAAGTGGGGTAGAGCGGGGAAACGTTTTCCAAAATAGAGGTCATCTATATGATATATACCTACATACCTTTATTCATATCATGTCCAAATTTTTTTTTTTTAAAGAACACATTTATTATAAAATCATAACAAAGACTGGACAGTGTTTTGCCCATTCTGGAAAGATGAAACTCAGTAATAACACATCCCTGGAAACCGTCCAGAGATTGTGACAATGGCTCTCTGCTAAACAGTGAGATATTCTTTTTTTTTTTAATTTTTTTTTTAACGTTTTATTTATTTTTGAGACAGAGACAGAGCATGAACGGGGGAGGGGCAGAGAGAGAGGGAGACACAGAATCCGAAGCAGGCTCCAGGCTCTGAGCCATCAGCCCAGAGCCCGATGCAGGGCTCGAACTCACGGACCGCGAGATCGTGACCTGAGCTGAAGTTGGCCGCTTAACCGACTGAGCCACCCAGGCGCCCCAACAGTCAGATATTCTTGCGTTAAGCTTGGCGAAACTGCCTTTCAAAACCAGAAGGGGAAGAAGTAAAGCGAAGGAACCACACTTTGCTCATCTTTCCAAATCAAATACGAGAAGGATCTTCCAATTAAGAGGCGCAAACATTTGTTCTTGTATTACCAATAGTACTACAACGAACAATGCAAATTTTGTGGTCTAATTTTGTTGAGTCTTTGTGGGTTTTCTTTTTTACAAAAAGTGATAGATATCTAAAATGAAATTTTAATGTTTTTATTTTTGAGAGAAAGAGAGAGAGGGAGAGAGGAAGACACAGAATCCGAAGCAGACTCCAGGCTCTGAACTGTCAGCATAGAGCCTGACGCAGGGCTCAAACTCGGGAACTGCAAGATAATGACCTGACCTGAAGTCAGATGCTTAACCGACTGACCCACACAGGCGCCCCTAAACTGAAATTTTAAATATAAATATCCCTTACGTGCTTAAGAAAAACACTTTACATAACAATAACATCAAAGATTTATTGAGCACTTGGTGCCAGATTCAGTTTTTTTTTAACACCTTTATTGGGAGATGCTGTACATAACATAAAACTCACTAGTTTTAAGTACTCACTTAAGTGATGCTTAGTATATTTACAGAGTTATATATCCATAACCACAGTCTAACTTAGAACATTTTTATCAGCATAAAAAGAAACCTTGTGCCCCCTGTCAGTCCTCATTTTTACTCCCCCAGCCCCGGGCAACCACGATTCCACTTTCTGTCTCTTTGAGTTTGCCTTCTCTGGACATTTTGTATGAATGGAATCATATGATATGTGGCCTTTTGTGACTGGCTTCTTTCACTTAGCATAATACTCTCCAGGTTCATCTGTGTCTCAGCATGTGGCCAAACTTCGTTCCTGTTTATTGCTGAATACTATGCCAGTATCGCACATTTTGTTTATCCACCGACCAGCTGTTGGAAATTTGGGTTGTTTCCACATTTTGGCTCTTGGCGAATAATGCTGATACAAATATTTATGTTCAAGTATTTGTGTGGGCATATGGTTTTATTTATCTTGGGTAGATAGCCTTGATATCTTGGGTAGACAGCTCCAGTTTTCTGAAGGAGGGAGACTGACTTTTACTTTTTTTCCCCTAAGGGTCACCGGTTATTAGGTGGTAGATGAGGACTGGAACCCAGCTTGTAAATCACTGAGATTTTCAATGGTCAGTCCTAGTTGCCACCCTACAGGGCCTGAGAAAAGGGCTTCCCATAGCAAAGCTGGAGCTTGAAGGCAAAGAGATGCGGTAAAAATGAGCTAGTCCCATAGTGCCAGAACCTGGACCATATCCCCGCTCTGCAATTAGATGAGCCCCAGGAGCACCAGAAATATTAACAAGACAAATTATCCCTTCACGGTTAAAAACTGCATTCTCCCACTGGAGGATATGCAGAATAATTAGCCAGAACCTGGGACATTGACTTGTCATCGACAGGAGACGGGTGCAAATGAAGCACTGAGTTGCGAGGCTACTCTAGGTCTGAGATCAGCCTCGCCCACCTAGCCGCTCAGAGCTGGCCCTCGTGGGTGCGGGCACTGCCCTGCTGGCTCCTGGAGTGGGATGTGAAAGCCTCTTTCAGAAAAGCAGGTTGAGAGATGAGGGAAAGGGAAACAAGATGACCTACCATTCTGCAATGGCCTTTTAGTTGGCCTCCTCACGCCGCTCCCGAATCCCTCTTCTAGTCTATTCTGTGAGGTGGAGAGTGATCTTCCCAAACACACATCTGATCGCTCACTCTGCTTGAAAATTCTCACAGCTCCCTACTGCCCTCAGCATTGTTAATTCAACCACATCTCCTTGCCCTCCAGGGCAGTTCTTGTCTGCAGGGACCCCCACCATGAGCATCTAGGACCAGACAGTGAGATGCAGGCGGGGGCTGGTAAATGCTCCATTTCATATAACCCTGTTATGTTTTCTCAAGGGTGCCGAAAGCAGGGAAAACCAGATACCATGTTTAGAATTGCATTTTAAATTTCTGTCCCCCCCCCCCCCCAACTTTAAAGTAATCTGAAATATATACCATGGCACTTTAGGCCCTCATGGTTTGTAAAGACATGTTTTAGTTCCTGAACATGGCAGGTGACCCATACTTCCCCTTGCCAGCAATGCTCCACTCAGCACTCTTCACCATGTCTGGCAGCACTTGCCACGTGTGGCATAAGTGTGTGTCTCCCTCCCTTGACTCTAAGCACAGTAACAGTGGGGCAGGGGCACTGCACCCTGTAGGAACCACAGGACCTTAGCATAGTCTTGGACACACAAAAGAAAGACTTCAGTGTAGACTTGGGCTTTGTACAAGCAAGGACTGTCAGTAATAGAGATTAGGGCTAGAGCAGGGAGATCTGCTTATTGCAAAAAGAACGAAACAGAGGCCCAGGTATCTCCCCTGTAAGGCAATGTCTGGAAATTTCAGTTGAGAGCTAGAAACCACTGCCTGGAGATTGACCTTTGCCACTGGCCTAACAATTTTCTTTGTAAAAAGACACAGACTTTTTTTTTTTTTTTTTTTTTTTAAACATGGTTACTGTTTAATTGGCAGCATTGTTTTCCTTCTTACTGGTACACAGAATAGTGGGACAACTTGAAACCAATTGGTGCAGTGAAATACGGTCTATTTTCTTAAAAAGTTTTTTAAATGTTTATTTTTGAGAGAGAGAGAGTTCAAGTGGAGGAGTGGCAGAGAGAGAGGGAGACAGAATCTGAAGCAGGCTCCAGGCTTTGAGCTGTCAGCACAGAGCCCAATGTGGGGCTTGAACTCACAAACTGTGAGATCATGACTTGAGCTGGTCAGAGGATTAACCGACCAAGTCACCCAGGTGTCCCCAAAGAAGCAGACTTCTAACGCTCTGTAGCAATAATCACACATAGGGAAAATCCCAGAGCCTCAGTTTTAACAGACTAAAGTTAACAAAAGGGATTATGGTTCAGCAGGAATGCAATTATTATATAAGACTGAACGCTGTGTGTCAAGTATATTTTTAAATGCTTGGTATGTATTAATTCAATCCTTAAAACAACCCAATGAGGTAGGTTCTCATCATTTCCAGTGTTATAGACAAGTGTGATTTGTCCAAAGTTATATAGTTACTATATGGCAGAACTTGAATTTAAATATCTAAGCAGTCAAGTTTCAGAGTCTGCGCACGGACTGATCATCAGTCGAGGACTAGGATCTCATCAAGCTTCCTGCACCAGCAGAAAACTTACCCGCAGTTGTTCCTGCTGGATGAGGATAGGGTACGAACTCAACCTCTTCACATCTGTGCCAGTGTGGATCTCCTGCCTTAACGCCGGGTCTCCCCACGTGCCCTCTGGGCGGCCCTCACCAGATACTTCACTCTTCCTCTGAAAACGTACACGTGTTCCCGCCTTTCCACCTTGCCATTTGCCGGGCCTGGCAAAACTGTAAATGTTGCCTTCTTTCACCTTCCCTCCTGATCCAGGCATAAATAGCCATCCCTCACCCACATTCCCGTGATGATGGGCAAGCTGCGCATGCCTCTGCCACTGGATACTCTCCACATCTCCCTACAGTGAAGGTTCCCTAGAATGAAGGCTCCCTAAAGTGACCTCTGCCCCTCTCAGTAGACTACAGGCTTCCTCAGGGCAAGGATCCTTTCTGCTCTGGACACCAGCCTCATCTGGCAGAGAAATTCAACCAAACCCGTCTAACAATATCACAGAAAAAGTGATTTGTATCTTGTCTAAGGCTGGCAAATAATAACTGAAGGGAAAATCCCAGTAGAGGACATGCTTTTGAGGTACACATTTGCTATCTCTCGACCCCATGGAATTTGCCCCCCAAATCCTCCTGTCTCTCTCTGAATGCTCATAGATAGCCCAGCTGTGGTTTGATCTTGTCTCTTGCCTCACAGCCTCTCCCCTTCTGGATCTTTTCTACCTCAGGCCAGCAATGCCCTGCCACCTCTCCCTGGTGTCACCACTTGCTGCTGGGACCATTATTTCCGCTGCCTTGTGATGTTGCTTGAATCATGGCCATGGACTGGCTTCCTCATTAGTGTCTCGAACTCGTTCTCTGAGTTGTTTTCTTGGGTCAACCAAACTGCAAGTTTCTTAAAAACAGCAGAACTCACTTAAATGAACAGCTATCTTAAGTAATAATGACCCGAAGAAGGTATTACTGTGTTTCAGCAAACCTTAGATGCAGTATGAAACACATCTGACTTCTGAGAAGTTAGTATGTGGGAAAATGTGTCTTAGATGAAATATGGTGTTATTTCTATCCTACTGAAGCACAATAAGTGAGATATAACACTTTTCCACACCCACTAGCTGGCTTGCTGTGCTTTGAGCACACCAGGCACGCTCTGCTTCTGTGTTTTGGCTCTTGCTGTCCTTTTATCTGGAATGTTCTCCCTGTGAGGCTTATTCCCTCACCACCTTCAGCTCTTTGCTTAAATATCACTTTCTCAGTGAGGCCTTCCTTCACCCTATTTAACACTGCAATACTCCCTTCCTGTTTTTCATTCTTTTTTTTTTTTAAGTTTATTTTTGAGAGAGAGGGTGAGAGCACAAGCAGGGGGAGGGGCAGAGAGAGAGAGAGAGAGAGAGAGACACAGAATCCAGCGCAGACTCCAGGTTCTGAGCTGTCAGTGCAGAGCTGGTCCTGGGGCTTGAACCCACCAACCATGAACCGTGAGATCATCACCTGAGCTGAAGTCGGATTATCAGACTGAGCCACCCAGGCGCCCTTGTTTTTCATTCTTTTATACTGATTTTTCTCCATAGCATCTATCACTTACTTGCTTATTGCCAGTCTAGTCATTTCACTAGAATGTCATAGGAGGGCGGAGATTTTGTTTGTGGCTGTTGCCCTCAGTGTCTAGAACAGTGCCTGACACTTAACAGGCAGTCAGTAAGTATTGTCGAATGCATAGAGCTTGAGCTTCATGAGGTCAGGGACGTGTGTTTTTTGCTCACCACTTACATCCTCAACGCCTAACACAGTAGCTGGCAGGCAGTGGCCTCTGAATAAATATTTATTGGCTGAGGGACGTATGAAGCACCGATGAACGAGGTAATTTGCTTAAGGTCATCTAGCTCGGCAAGGGGAAAAGCAAGGAGGCCAATTCAGCTGACTCGGACGCCTTTTGTTCCGCTGGATAGTGACTGCTTAATTCTCCTACCTGCAGGAAGGCTTTTATGGGAAGACGTTCCGCTATGTGCACTGCTTTGCACGTAGTATGGCTGCAGTAAATATTTATACTATGTTTTAGTCCAGCGTGTTATTGCAACTAGGCCATAGTCGCTTCAGGTCCTTGGGGGTAAACGGGGCATGCAGGTGTCTGCCGCCCCCTCAGAGAACTAGTGAACAAACAGCACAAAGCGCGCCCACCTATCTGCAAAGGGCTTTCCAAATTCAGGCTGAGGAGCTTACTGGCCTCTTCAGTACGTTGACCATGACCATCTACCCTCTTTTTGGGGCAGACGACCCCTCCTGGCGATCTCCCCTCCTCTAGACGGGAGACTGGCAGGGAAAGGAGGGAGAAGAGAAGGAACTCCTCCGCCACCTCCACACCCACGTCTGGACCTCGGCGCGCGGGAACGGCCGCGAGGGGTCCCTCTTCGGGCCCGGGCCAGCGGGGTGCGCGGGAGCGGGGGGCGCGCGGTGGCTCCGCGCGGGGATGCGCGCGCGCGCCTGCTTCGCCTCCCTCGCCCGCTCCTGTAGCTACGTGCTTTCTTTGTCAATGAGGCGCCGCTCTGAGCTGCAGTAACACTCTCGGCCCGGGAGCCGGGGCCGGAGCTGGAACCCAAGCCGGAGCCAGCGCGGGGAGCGGGGCGGAGAGGCAGCAGCCGGCGGCGGGAGGGAGGGTCCCGAGCGCGCCCCGCGGCCGCCAGTGCCCGCTCCTCGCAGCCTCGCCCCCTCATCCCGCGGGAGCCGGCCCCGGGGGTGGGGGCCCGGGCGGCGCCCGTCCCACCCTCGCAACCCGGGCGCGCCGGCGCGGGGCGACAGGCACCGTGGGAACCCCGGCCGGCTCCCGCCGCGGCTCCATGAGGCCCCGGGCCCTGAGTGGGTGAAGCCGCGGCTCCGCGGAGCCCGCCCCGGGCGCGGCAGGACGAGCGAGCAAGTCGCGCCTCCCGGCGCCCCCGCCCTCCGGCGCCCGGGCCATGGCCGGAGATGCCCGGTGAGGACCGGGGCGCCGAAGGCTGGGCTCCCCGGCGCGGTGCGGAGCGAGGCAGCGGCCTGGATGTGTGAAGCGTCCCCATGGCTCGGCAGGAGGCGAAGCCCCAGGGCCGCAGGGAAGCTGGGCAGGCGGCGCGGAGGCGCAGGGGCCGGGCGGGCGGGGGAGCCGCCGGCGGCCGGGGCGTGAGGGGCTCCGGGCCGGCGCCCGGGCTCCGGGCCGCCGCGTCCCAGGATGCGCCGCCGCCGCCGCCGCCGCTGCCGCCGCTGCTGCTGGGACTCCTGCTGCTGGCGGCCCTCCCCGAGCACTGCCTGGCCGACCCGGGTAAGCACTTGCCGACTGCTTTGCCCCTATGGAGGTTTCTGGAGGAGCCGGGCCGCCCGTCGGGGCCGGCACCTGCGGGGTGGTGGTGGATGGAGAGGTCTTTGCAGCACCGGCGCTAGGATTTTCTCCGCCCTTTGCTGCTGCAACAGCGGGAGAACTGTCAGAAATCTGTCTCCGGGGAAGGCACCGTTGGGCGGGGAAGTAAAAAGAGGTGCATTCGCATCTTCTTTCTGGACAAGTTGCAGATCCTTCCTAGTGGTCCCACAGGCACGCTTCATTTAGATAAAGACATGGTGTGTTAAGACACCTTAAAAGGGATGTGTTTTAGTAGGACACATTTCAGGGTGGAGACATCCACTGTATTTTGGGCTCCCTGTTGGGTGTCCACTTTGTTTTAACTGCATGAAATGGCCAGAGAGTTTTAGGCAATTCCCGTGTCGGCTTCCCAATAGCGTTTCCCCCTACATGTTGACAGGAGACCCGTTTTCTTTTGGGATAGAGGTACCTAAAATAATTGCTTGCATCTTGCAAAGGGATCCAGGCACTGATCAAGTATATAACCCACTGTTTGCAGGAGGACAGTTAAAAATAATCACGCTTGTCTTTTAGACTCCCAAGAACCCCCAAGAAATAGATCTCTGTAATTCCTTGGATGATTTTGAGAAATCTTTTGTAACTCTTTGCGGGGGGGGGGGGGATTATTCTGCTAATGTGCTTCCAAACTTACTGTGCAGTCAGGAATTGTCTGTGAAATAAGAATGATTACTATGGCACTTGGAAAGGTCAAGCTTTTGTTTGCGATGAAATTCTGTGCTCTTGGTACATTTAATTTATCAAGGAATATAGCTCTCACTTCAGCTAATGTGGTCCTGTAGTTATGTCCTTTTTAGCAAGGACTAATGAAGACTGCTTTTTTCTCAGCATACTCCTTCCTCCAAATTAGATTAAATTTCCTAATTATGAAGGATTTTGAAGGATTTAGATAAGAGAGTTTCAGGTTTAAAATATTGCCTGTCTTCAGCTGCTTAATTCAAAGCCCCCCGCCCCCCTTTTGATTCACTTAAAGGGTCCCTGACATGAAGCATCTATGTTTGCAAGATACTGTCCAGGAATTTTTGTGTTATGATTATAGTGGTGACAAAGTTTGGTAATCTTTGGATGTGTGCCTGAGACCCAAGAAAAGCCTTTGAAGAATTTTAGCCCCCAGTTTTTATGCTTCTAGCAGTTTTCAGTGAAATGTATTTGGTATAATGGTTAAAAGGTAAGTCCTGAGTTAGACACATGCAAATACCCTAGTATTCCTTGGATCAGAAACACACTTTGAGTTTTTATTTAAAATAAATCAGATCTTTGGTAGTTTTGTAAACTGTTTATGAGATGTGAATTCCTGGATGTTGTTCATTTGAGTGCATATAGCAAAAACTGTTCAACCATCTGTAATATGTGAAATTTGGATTTTAGGTATTGTTCTCGTTCAGCCTGATGTCACATGATTTCCTCTGATAGGTTTTGAATTTCTCTTCTCCCTTCCGACCTTTGTACATTGACCCTTCTGAACCTCTGTGGCTTTACTTGGCTCTTCTTTCAGACTGCCAGAGCCTGACTTAGGGAACTTTTGATCCATATCTTTTCATTTCAGCCCTGATGTCCTTTTTCTTTTCTCTTTTAGTGTGCTGATCATGGGGATAGTTAGGAAAGGTGCTTTGATTAAAATGATGGTAAAAATCATTAAAATTGATGTTCCCCTAAGCCCTCTGTCTTTCCCTCTCTCATTGGAGTGACTTGTTTCCTTTGTGCTTTTTGGGTGCCCTTTCTGCTGTCACCCTTGATGACTAATTTCCCGTGGTCCAGATCACCTGTGGATCCAGAGTCTACCACTGGGCTCCGTGGGTTCCTGTGGGTTTGCCACTGATTCAGTGCCATGACTTGTCTCTCTCTCAGTGGAAGACTTGAACACTGGCTCCCTGTCCTGCCTCTTATCTGCCTTCATTTGTTCTCTGGATTCCAGTTGAGGCAGCTTCACTGCACGGTGGGTGAGTGCTGGGACCGACTCCAGGCATCCCAAGGGGTTTGTGTCAGGAAGCAGTGTTTGGAGGGAGGCGGGATAATGGATGGCACTTTTCTGGGACCTCTGATTTCCAACAACTTGGTTGGGGTACCTTCCAACAACAGGAGTGGTACCTGCTGCAGTTTGGTGCTGCTGCTCACTGCCAAATGTGTCTGATGCCGAGTTGCATGAGAAGCCAGACCTATGACATTAAGAGGCTATTAAAAGTGCTAGTTTGCTACAGTCAAGGCATTGCTGTTCCTTGTTTTCTAAGCAAGGCTAAGGCAGACATTTACCCAGGTTGAAAAATGGGTAAATAGACTTGTTTCAGGAAAATGCTGTGGCAGTTGTTCAGAATCTTTGTGTTCTGGGGGCCCAGTAGTGTGTTTCCAGCCTGTTTCCACCCATTCCACCCAAGTGCTTTTGCTTTAAAATTCCTGAGGAATCAGGGCTCCTTCTCTTTGTCCTGTAAAAGGAAAGGCTGTTGCCCCCGGTGTCCTCCCTCAGACTCTCTCTCCTAACCTCCATCTGCATGGAGCCCTTGCTCCCAGGCCGTAACTTCTGTCTTGGATATGGAAGATGGATGTGGGAAAGAAGTTTCTTTAGAGCAGTGAGTGCTGACACCCTCTATCCTCTTCTGCCCTCAGGGGCTCCAGGCAGGATGGTAAAGTTCAGACTTGACTTCCCGACCTTCTTAATTACTGATCCTGTGTGCCAGTTGGGTGCAGGTGCAGTGCTCATTCCTTCATGGGACCTTGCCTCTCTGGGCCTCAGTTCTCTGATCTGTAAAATGGGGATAATAGCTCTAACCTCAGTGAGTTAATGAGGATCGAATGAGTTAATACATCTGAAGCATTTAAAACAGTGCTTGGTATACACAGTAAATGCTCAGTGAATGCTAGGTGTTCTTCTAAAATGGCAGATATAAATTTGGAAGCCATTAGCATGGGATTGGATGAGAAACCTAGAGAGTAAGTATAGAGAAGAGGAGTGACCTGAGCAATGAGGCCTGGAAAACTGCAGCATTTGGGGGTCCAGGAGAAGAGGGACCAGCAAAAGAGACTGAGAAAGGTTAGATGAGGACTAGCAATGAATGTTGGTATTTGGAGATGTGGATGTGTTTGGTGCCCTCAGAGTAGAGGGGGTGAAGGTCTTACTGCAGTGGGTTCAAGAGAGAAAGGAAGAGGATAAATCAGAGATTGTAAGAAAGACAACTCTTTTAACAGCTCCCTGCCCTTTGTGGCTTCTCTCTCCCCAAGTTCACCTCTCCACGCCACAGACCTGCTGAGATCTGTGGTTCAGGTTGTGCAGATTGTTGTGTTAATCCTCAAATCAGTTTTCTGGGTGTGCAGGATGGTTTGGTGTTGATCTGGGTGCATTTCAGGGAGGAGAGATGCAAAGAAAACAAAACAAAACCCCAAAACAAAACTTCCATGCTGTTATGCCATCTTGGCCCCCTCCCCAAAAAGACAGCTCTTTTGAAGTTTTGTCTATCAAGGAAAGCAGAGTAAGAGAGGAAGTGGGTCAAGAGAGGGTTAAGATGGGATATAATTGCATTATATTTGTACTTTTCATTAAAAAATTTTTTTAAATGTTTATTTTTGAGAGAGAGAGAGAGAGAGAGAGCATGAACAGGGGAGGAGCAGAGAGAGAGGGAGACACAGAATCCAAAGCAGGCTCCAGCCTCTGAGCTGTCAGCACAGAGCCCCACGTGGGGCTTGAACTCACAAACCATGAGTCAGACGCTTAACCGACTGAGCCACCCAGGTGCCCCTGTACTTTTTCATTTTTTAACATTAAAAGGTGTATGGCAAGAGTTTGGTGTTTTTTCCCCCAGATATAGACAATCCAATAAAATATATTTGAGCTTTTTACTGTCAGTGTTATTTATTAGTGCTTCAAAGATACTTGCAAGATGTCCTAAACCTCGCCCCCTTTTCTTTCCCCATCCCACACATAAGTAAAGAAGATTTGGGGAACAGTAATGCTCTACTTTTAATATTGACATCAAACAGAAGTCAGATATCCCTGCCCTGTCTCCACACCTGCTCTAAAACTGAGCATCCTTGTGAAAACTTTGGGATTCTGGATTCTGATGACAACCAGAGAATCTCTCAGAAGCCTACTTCAGTCTTAAATTACTAGAATATGATCTGAGAATATTCAGCATGAATGTGCACGCTTTCTTTTTCACTTTCATTACCCTTCAAGCCTGTATTGTGGTTTTCTTTCTTTCTTTCTTTCTTTCTTTCTTTCTTTCTTTCTTTCTTTCTTTCTTTCTTTCTTTCTTTCCTTTCCTTTCCTTTCCTTTCCTTTCCTTTTTTTTTTTTTTTAAACAACAACTCTACTCTTCTGCAGACAAAAATGAATAGCTGGAATGATCCTAAGTGATTTCTTTGCTTGACAACATATTACAGAGGATTTGTAAACACACAGAGGGACACATTATTCTAGGTCACTAGATGTCTGCCTTGGATGGTGACTCTCTTTGGGGACTTCAGGACCAAAGGAACAGTTAGCATTCTGGGTATTGTAAGTATCAGTTATTGTAGCTGGAGGGAAAGTAGCAAGTGAGTCACATTGATGTGACAGTGTTTATCAACCACCTGACATATACGAGGCCAAACTCTTCAGCACATACTGGAAGTATAGTGCAGAACTGGCCAGGCCTGGCCCCTGCCCTCGAACAGCCTATAGCTAAGGATAAGAAAGCCTTACTCGGTGGGTGGGGTGGCAGGTCAATTAAATACTTCTGTGAATTGGTTCAGGTGGGGGGATGTGGCAAGACATAAAGTATCAGCTTTGTCCAAATAGTCTGTCTCTGCTCAGCTGCACCCTGTGAGGGAATGAGGCCCAGGGTGTCAAAGTTCTGACTTCTCAAGAAAAGCTGGATCGTTATTCAAAATCTTGTTTTCAAATGTCACCAACTAATTCAGATTTTTGAAATGTCATGCTGTACAAAGAAAACACACCCATGAGCCGCCACTTTTTTTTTTCTTTTTTAAGTCAAGTTTATTAAGGTATAATTTACATACAGTAGAATTCATCCTTTTTAGGTGTACTGCATGATTAGTTTTGACAGAAGTATATAATCATGGATCCACAGCCACAATTTAGATATAGAACATTTCTGTCACCTCCAGAAACTCCCTCCTGCTCCTTTGTAGTCAGTCCTTTCCCCCCTACACATCCAGTCCCTGACAAGCACCAATCTATTCTCTGTCCCTATAATTTTGCTTTTAACTGAGGCTCACATAAATGGAATCATACTGTATGTAACACTTTGTGTCTGGCTTCTCTGATTTAGCGTAATGCTCTTGAGAATCACATATGTTACTGCATATATGTATCTCCATTTCTGTACTTTTTTATTGTGATGTACCACAGTTGGCTTATCCATTTACCAGTTGATAGACATTTGGGGTGTTTCCAATTTGGGGCACACAAGTTTCTGTGTGGGCAGCTTTCATTCTCTTGGGTAATTACCTAGGAGTGGGATTTCTGGGTCTTAACATTAGATACGTGTTTAAACTTATAAGAAACTGCCAAATTCTTTTCCAAAGTGGGTGTACGGTTTTGTATTCCCATTAGCAATGCGTGAGTGTTCTGGTTGCTTCTCTGTATCCTCACTGGCACTTGGTTTTGTCACCTTTCTTTTTTTAATTTAAATTCCAGCTATTCCAGTAGTTTCTAGTGGTGTCTTATTATAGTGTTAGTTTGCATTCTCTAGTTACTAATGATGTTGTGTGTCTTTTCATTTTCTTACTTGCTATCTACTTTGAAGTGTCTGTTGAGTCTTTTGCCCATGAAAAAAAATTGGATTATTTATTTTATTATTATTGAGTCTTGAACTTTTTTTTATGTATTCTGGATACAAGTCGTTTATCAGGTATGTTTTTTTGCAAATATCTTCTCCCAGTCTATGGCCTGTCTTTTCGTTTCATTGACAGTATTTTCCAAGAAGAGAAGTTTTAAATTTTGATTAATTCTAGTTTATCAACTTTTAAAGTTAAGATTTATGGTTGTTGGGGTGAAGTAGGTGCAAGGGATTAAGAGTTCACTTACCCTGATGAGCACTGAGTATTGTATAGAACTGCTGCATTGCTATATCATACGCCTGAAACTAACACAACACTGTGAGTTAACTATGCTGGAATTGAAATAAAATAGACGAAATTAAAGAGCCTTCATTAAAAAAAGAAAAGATTTGTGGTTTTTGTATCTGAGGACAGACATACTTGCCTAACCAAACCATAAAAGACTCATAAATACAGAGAACAGACTTGAAGGTTGCTGGAGGGGTGGTGGGTGGGGAGATGGGCTAAATGGGTGATGGGCATTAAGGAGGACACTTGCTGGGATGAGCACTGGGTGTTATATGTAAGTGATCAATCCCTGGGTTCTATTCCTGAAACCAGTACTACACTCTATGTAAACTAACTTGAATTTAAATCAATAAATTTTTTAACAAAGGAAAAAAAAATACTTGCCTAACTTAAGGTCACAAACAGCTATGATTTCTTCTAGAAGTTTTATAGTTTTATTTTGACCTTTAGATCTGTGGTTCATTTCATGTTAATTTTTGTATATAATGCAGGGAAAGAGTTGAGGTTAATGTTTTTTTGCATTGGGTGTTTAATTGTACCAGCACCATTTATTAAAGAGATTATCTTTGCTCCATTGAATTACCTTGGTACTTTACATGTGCGGGTTTATTTCTGGAGTCTGGTTTGTTCTATTCATGTATACTTTTTTCCTTATGCCAATAAAACACTCTCTTGATTTATCTAGCTCAGGGTTTCTTTCTAGCTCAGCACTCCTGACATTTTAGGCTGGATAATTCTTTGTTGTGGGGGACTGTCCTGTGCCTTGTAGGATGTTTAGTGCCATCTCTGGCCTCAGTAGATGCCAGTAGCTCCCTCTCCTTTCCCAGTTGTAACAACCAAAATGTCTTCGGACATTGCTAAGTGGCCCCTGGGGGTAAAATTGCCCCTAGATGAGAGTTCCAGTGCTGTATAGTAAGTCCTGAAATTAGATACTGTGAATCCTCTAAATCTTTTTTTCTTTTTCGAAATCTTTTTGGATATTCTAGTTCTTATGTTTTTCCATATAGATCTTAGTATATTTTTGCCAATCTGTATAAAAAAGACTTGCTGGAATTTCTACTGGGATTTCATTGGAGAAGACTGGTATCTTAACAATATTGAATTTTTTGATTCATGAACCTATCTCTCTCCATTTATTTAGGTAGTCTTCCTCTTCTTTCATCAATGTCTTGTTGTTTTCAGCATATAAATTCTGCACATATGTTTTTCATGTTTTTTTCATTGGTTTGGAAAGCAGTACTTTAAAAAATCTTTGTTGATATATAGACATATGATTTTTAAAATATTAGCCTTGTATCATGTGACCTTTCTAAACTCACTTTAGTTTTAGTAGCTTTCTGTAGAATCTTGGGGATTTTTCTTTATTTCAGATATTTATGCCTTTCATTTTTTTCTCTTGCCTCACTGCACTGGTTAGAACTTCAAGTACACTGTTGGATAGGAATGGGGAGAGTGGACATCCTTGCCTTGATCTCATTCAGCCTTTCACTATTAAGTATGATGTTGGCTGTAGTTTTGTTTTTGTTTTTGTTTTTTGTAGAGGCCCTTTATCAGGTTTAGGAAGTTCCCTTCTATACCTAGTTTGCTGTGAAAAAAATTTTTTTAATCATAAATGGGTATTGAATTTTGTCAAATGCTTTTCTCTGTTGAAATCACCACAGGGTTTTTCTTTTTCAGTCTGTGAAAAGGCATTAGTTGATTTTAGAATGTTGGGCCAACCTTGTATTCCTGGGATAAACTCCAGCTTAGTCATGATGTATATTCCAGCTGGACCTGATTTTCTGATCTTTTTGTTGGGAATTTATAAAGTCTTATCTTCATGAAGGATATTGATTGGTTTGTAGCTTTGTTTTCCTGATATGTTTTGTCTGGTTTTGGAATAAGGGTAATGCTGGTCTCTAAAATGGTTTGAAAGCAATCTCTTCCGTTTTATGAAAGTGTTTGGATAGAATTGGTATTATTTCTCCCCTAAGGCCTATGGTCTTATAGTTGAGATTGAAGATTGCTTAAGGATTTCTTTAGTAAAATAAGAAGTATCAGATACTTCTAGTACATCTCCTCATTCTTCAAGCTAACAGTGGACACTTTCTAGACATTAGGACATTGGTTTGGTTTAAGGTCTAGGGTGAATGGCCTGGGTGAGGCGAAATCATGTTGGATGCACTCAGGAGACCGTTCGCTCCTAGCTGGCTGTTGGCTATTTATCAAGTCACTTCACTTCTCAGAGCTTTAGTTTTCTCATCAGTAAATAAGACCTCAAGATCCACCGTTTTCCCTCCATTCCCCTGACTGCGTGTTTCTGAGCCCTCAGCAAATGTTTTGGTGGGTTAGACTATTTGTATTTCTTACCTCTTCGTTCACTGGTGGCAAGTCCAGTCAAGGACTCTCATTCTCAAAGGGAAGAGTTTTCCCATATTTTGTAGTCATGGTTCCAACGTGAAGCCTAGATAAATATTGGCTTATCTTTAATTTTCGTTGACTTTTTAAAAATTGTAAAAGTAATATATACTTTATTAAGTTCAAATAATGTGCAAGTTTATGCAGTAAAATGCAAAAGACCCTGTCGGCCCCATTGCTATTCCTAGAGTTGTGTGCTGTCAAGCAAACATGATCGATCCTTCCAGATCTTTTTTCAAAGGATATATATACATATCCTAACTTAATTTTTTAAAGAGATTAAGGGTATAATATTCAGAATATTTTTCACTTACCACTGTATCATGGCCCTTTTTATTGTCTTTTTTAAAAAATGTTTATTTATTTTGAGAGAGAGAGTGCATGAGCATGAGCAGGGGAGGGGCAGAGAGAGAGAGAGAGAATCGAGAGAGAGAAAGAGAGAGAGAGAGAGAGAGAGAGAGAGAGAGAGAGACAGAGAGAGAGAGAATCCCAAGCAGGCTCTATACTGTCAGTGCGGAGCCCATGTGGAGTTTGATTCCATAAGCTGTGAGATCCTGACCTGAACTGAAATCAAGAGTCAGATGCTCAACCAATGGAGCCACCCAGGCACCCCACATGGCCCTTTTTCCATTTTAAATTTGTCACAAGAGAATTTGAACTTCTCCCTGAAACATAGAAAAGCCCTTACTATAAAAGAGAACTTTTAAAAATCACAGATTGGATTCAAACCTACAGAGTTAAAACCTCTCCTTACACCATTTCTTCTATTTTGTCTATTCCTTGGCTTCTTTCCTTGGAAAAAACTTCCACAGATGTTAAGGAAAATCACAAACCCTCTTAAGCATCAAATAGAATAGGGACAAACACTGTGTTTACACCAACTAATGTAGATGTAAATAAGGCCAAGTAGCTGCCTCAAGTGTTTAGCCCAAGGACATCGCTGCACCTGCCATCTGTCCACTCAGGCAAGCCTCTGTCCTAATGCATCCTAACCACGAGAGGGGAATTTGATTTTGATTTTGATTTATATATGTTAAATCTACTCTTAGCTTGAAATAAAATCTTCTGACGTCAGAAACACAAAAATGGCTTTGTTATTTGTGCAGTATCAGTAAATAGGAAGGTCTAGAATATTTCTAACTTTACTCTTGTGACGTGAAATACGGAATTAAGTGCCAGAATGATACCAGGACTCCCGGACCTACCCCTCTACTTCTGTTTCTGGTAATGAATGCTGCCTCTCTGTCACTTGTCTTTTTATTTGCCAAATGTCAACAACAAACCAAGGAAGGCTGGAGAAAAATGTGAAGTCTGAGAAGAAAATGTGTTGAAATTAACGTGCAGCTTGTAAGTCCTTGTCTAAAAGAGCTGAGCAAAAATATCTCTAAACCTACATACTTCATTATCAAATAATGAGTCTTTGTTTTGAAAAGAATAGAAGGATCTGGATTATGAGCATTATTTTGAATATAATTAAACTAGATTGAAGTGTATGAAAAAA
Organism: Neofelis nebulosa; assembly: GCF_028018385.1. Classification (NCBI taxonomy): domain Eukaryota; kingdom Metazoa; phylum Chordata; class Mammalia; order Carnivora; family Felidae; genus Neofelis; species Neofelis nebulosa. The sequence goes on from NC_080791.1 coordinate 87,544,379, forward strand.
ATCAGTGCCATAGAGCCGTCTCTGGCGGTTTCCTGTTCTTATGTTACAAATACTGGAAGTGAACACACGAATCAACCTGGTAAATCCTACAGAAATGAAACCTTCTGTGTGTGTGTTGGCGGGGGGGGGGGGGGGGGGGGGAAGGGTTGGAGAATAATTTCTTGTCTTTAGTCCAGCAATAAAAACAGCATTTTAAACAAGCGTTTTTCCAATGGCTAGTGTGATATATTTACTTTTCCCTACAGGGATAATAGTCCCCAGAGTTTGGCATAGCACCTCATAGTTGTTGAAGTTTTTATTTTTTTATTTGAATCTCATGTCACTCCTAAGAGAGGGTTGAGGAAGTGATTTGCTAAAGGTCACCCAGTTGTCCAGGGATTTTTACATTGTTCTGTGATTCAGGAATTCTGTGTTATTCTCTGATTGTATGATTATACTATTCTATCATTACCTAGCTACTTAACTAAAACTACCTCAAATATGGGGCCTTTGGCCACAGGGGAATCTCATGTGACATATTCAGAATAGGAATGAAAATATAATTGGGCCGTGTGGACTATATAATTGATGGAAATAATAGCTAACATTTTTGAGCATTTGCTCTTTGTATCAGCTCATTTGATTTTCACAACAACCCTATGAAGTAGGTCGTTAGAATCCCCATGTTTCAGATGAGGAGCCTGAGGCATAGAGTAACTTTACAGTTACTCATCCAGTATCACATGGGTAAGTGTCAGAGGCAGGATTGGAACCCAGGCAGTTTGATCCCTTAGCTCTCACTCAGCTTCATTATATTGCCTTCCTCCACAGTAAGAAGCTGAGTTTACTGGATTTGTGTCTCAGGGACCTAGTGGCCTCTGTCTCTCTCTTTTCCTGCAGGCTGGATCTGTCCTTCTGCCTCTTCCTATAGACTGGCTTTCTGTGCTTATCCAAAGCTTCTTGATCCCCCTGTAACTAAATCTTCTGGGTGCTTTTGCTCGCTGTGGTGCTCACTGCAGCCAGGATTGGCAAGAATTTTCAGTTTAAGTGCCCACCATCCAGTCACTGTCCCATTTCTGTATTTCCCAGGAGGGCAAATCAGGCTGCTGTCATCTGGCCAATGGAGTCAGGAGTCTACCCCTCATCTGATCAGCAGAGGCCAGAGAAGAAGGGTCAGGTGGTACAAAAATGACTTCCTAGGCTGACCCCCTCTTTCAGCCATGCCTATGGTAGAGGGCAGTTTTAAATAAGGTGGTGTGGATAGGGCAAGCTTCCCCAAATCAGTCTCTTTCATAGCGGTGAAAAACCAGGTTCATGTGCTGGTAAGCTGGCTCTGTGAAAAACATTGAGGACAAGTGGCCTGATCTATAGTGTTGGCCGATTTCCATGGTATAAATACTCCCACCATGGCTGATTTCAAGCTATCAGTTGACAGTGGAGTTGGGAAGAGATGCACACAGTTGGCTCAGCGCCAAAGTGATCCTGTCCATCTGCAAGCTGCATACACTACCCATGCAGTATGCACAGTAAGTGCACGGTGTCTCCAAGAAGTTTAAAGTCTGGGCTTAACAGGCTAACTAACTAGGTGGGTCTGTAGTTATGTAAAAGGAAATACTATTTCAAGGAAGAGAAGGTGGAAGTTAGATTGGGCATGCAGAGCCTAAAATAGCTTGAAGTATGTAGTCCTGAGTGTGCAATCTAGTAGGCACACAGAGATGCTTTCTAAAAAGTTACAATTCCCTTGCCTGTGATGTCTCACTTGTGACATAGAATTAACCGTTTTCATTGATATTAAGATGTCAGGCCTCGTTTTCTTGGAGGTGCATGGGTTTTGTTGGCACCAAAAGTGTTATTTTTCCTTTCTGATGTCAGCAGTTCCTTCTCATTTGGTGTTGTCATTAATGGGCTCCTTTCTTCCACCTTATAAACCTAGAGAGGTGAAGGCCATGTGGTGGCCTATGAGACACCTTCCAGTTGAATAAACACTGTTAGTCTTGATTGGAGGCTTTTCTTTATGATCTTAAGGCCATTTCTCAGTTCATGTAATTATGCTGAAAGTCAAGACAGTCTTGTGACAACCACCCTTGACAGCATGTCACATGCCGTCACAGATCTCAAGGCTCGTCTGGTTGGCTCTTTTCCCTTGCACATCTGCGAGGGGACTGGGAGTCCTGGCTTCTGTATGCTACTGATGGTTCTGCCGACGTTCCTGATCCTTCCTCGTGATGGGACTATGTCACTAACTCTGGCCAGCCCTAACAAAGGGTGGTGCTGGCCACTGGGAGATGGAATGAGGAAGTGTTAGCAACATAGATCTCCTTCAGACATGGAGTCCCAAGTGTCCTACTGATGGAAGGTCAGTGTCTTTACCTATAAAAATAGCACAGTTAATTTATTCTTTTAATTTCCCAGGGGCTGTAGCGAGAGAAAAACTTGACAAGATTCTTCTTTTATGTTTCACTGGAGATTTGTCCTAGTTTATGGTTATGTTGACTTCTGAATAGGACTAACATTTATGAAACGGCTACTGTTGTGTTAGTCACTGGATCAGAGTTCCATCTTATTTAACCCCCATGATGACACCGTGAGGTAATTCTTGTCTACTTTGTTTGGAGGAAGCAAAGACTGAGAGAACATTTAAGAAATTGACTTGCCTGAGGGCACATTGTTTGTAAGTGGTGAGGATGGGATTTGAAACCAAATCTGACTACAATGTAAATACATTTTCTTCTACACCATGCTGGCTTTCCCCCCTCAGCTTATTACATTTTCAAGCACACAGAAGAGTTGAAGGTACTGTATAGTGAATGGCTGTTACCTACCACCCGGATGATCCAATTAACATTTTGCTCTATGTTTTTATCATATGTCTTGTCTGTACTTCTTTTTCTTTTTAATTGATTTTTAAAAATTTATTTCATTTTTGAGAGAGAGAGAGAGAGAGAGAGCAAGCAAGCATGAGCAGAGGAGGGGTAGAGAGAGAGGGAGAGAGAGAATCCCAAGCAGGCTCCATGCTGACAGCATGGAGCTCTGCACTGGGCTCGATCTCATGAATCATAAGGTCATGAATTGGACGTCAAGAATAGGATGCTTAACTGACTGAGCCACCCAGGCGCCCCTATTGTCTGTACTTCTTTCCATCCATTAATTCCTCTTTTTTTGATATGTTCAAAGTTATCGAAGTTGCAGACATCAGTACATATTGTCCCTAAACACTGCAGCACACGTGCCATTGATTAAACTTCAATATTTATTTTTTATTTTTTTAGGTAATTTTATGTACAGGGAAATATAGAAACCCTAAGTGTACGTTCCTACATTTTGACAAATGCATGCGTCTGTGTAACCCAAATTCTTGTTAGGACTTAGAACATGACCATCACCCTGGGAAATAAGTTCCCTCTTGCCCTCCTGTAGGCAGTCCCCTCCTTCAACACCTTTATCCACCCCAGGCATCACAGTTTGATTTTTTTCACCACGGCTTAGTTTTTTTTTTGTTTTTTTTTTAATATATGAAATTTATTGTCAAATTAGTTTCCATACACCACGGCTTAGTTTTAATACCAGGCAGTCTTAAATAATGATGCCTGTTGTTTCTAAATGGACTCTTCCTGATATGTATTAATTGAGCCATTATTTATAGAGCAGCTGGTATGTGGCAAGTACTGTGCTGGGTGTGAGGGACATAGCTGGAAGGAAGCAGACATTGGCTCATGGGGGAGAGAGAGACATGGGTCAGCTCCTCATAGGAGTAAGTATACAATTACCTACAGAGGTGAATGCTGTGAAAGGGAAACCCTGGATGCCAGGGAGGCTTAGTGAGTAAGGAGGAGGATGATCAGGGAAGGCTTTCCTGGGGAAGTGAAACTTGAGCCAACATCAGAAGAATGAGTAGGAGATAGCCAGGCAGAGATTTAGAGCAAAGGGAAAGGTGGGCACTGTCTTCTGTGGTGGGAAGAAGTGTGGTTTATTCTGGAAGCAGAGAGGAGGGTATGGCTATTGGGCAGGAATCATGAGGATAGTGACTGCTGGACTAGGCAGGAGAGGTGGCAGGGGCACATCACACAGGAGACAGGCCATGAACTCTAGCTTTTATCTTAAGAGGGACGAGAAGCCATTGTGTGACCTTGACATTCAACGGCCCAGTCAGTTGGATGAAGAGGAGACATGGACTGTATGCTCTGGAATTATAGCTAAAATTTAATAGTTTTGGCATGAAACTTCCAAGTATTTTTCTAAGCTTATTTATTTATTTTGATAGGGAGAGAGAGTGTGTGTGTGAAAGTGGGGGAGGGACAGAGGGAGAGGGAGAGAGAGAGTTCCAAGCAGGCTCTGAGCTGTCAGCATAGAGCCTGGACATGGGACTTGAATTGTGAACTGTGAGATCATGACCTGAGCCAAAATCGAGAGTCAGATGCTTAACTGATTGAACCACCCAGCTGGCCCATGGAGCCTCAAAGTTTTAGGAGAACCCTCATTTACGTTATGAATCCTACACAGGTCTTCAGATTCCTCATGATTTTTTTCCCTCACCTGTTTGCCTGCCCAGGCAGTAACAGCTGCTCAATAAAGATCTTTGGTGCCTCCAGCTCTTGCCTGCCCACTCCTTCCATTCTCCCTGCCTCCATTTCATGGTCTCTTTCACTCTTTAACTAAATACCCTCCTCTGCCCACTCCTCCCTGGAAAGGGATCCTGCTAGAGTCACAGTGACCGCCTGATCACTTGAATCCTGGGACAGTTGTCTAATCCCCTTTGCTCTGTTATTCTGTAGAGCCTCCCAACGTAGCCTCTTCCCAAACTTACGGATTGAACAACCACCTTTGTACCGATGATGTAAAAGGTTCTCTGTTCTGTCCTGAGGTTGAGACTCCTATGTCTCATTGGATACCTCTACCCGTGGCCACCGACACTTCAACATTTCTCCCTCAAAGGAAATTCATCTTCTTTGGAGTCCTGCTCCTCGCCAGTATTTGCAGTTTCAGTGAGTGTGACCAACTACCTTTTCATTGGGGCCAGAAATCTGAGAATCATTCTAGATTGTTTTCTTTTGCTCTTTCCCTTCATTTACTTGGCCACTAAATCTTGATAGTTGTATTTTTGAATGCTCTTGTAATTCTGTCCTTTTTCTCTCTCTGCTGCCTCATTTCAGACCCTCCCTCTTTGTGGTCTGTGTGTTCTTGTCAGAGCCATGCCTCCTAACTGACCACCCTCCTTCTAATCTTGGCCCCTGCTAACCAGTCTCATCCTTCAGCCAGAGATTTTTATAAAACATGAATCTACCTAAACCCTTCAATGGAGTTCAGCTCCATTGCTTAGTGATCTGGGTACTTTATGAATGAGCCACCTCAACCCATACCTGCCACCATAGCTAGACTCGCAGTTCTCCTAAAGCCCATTTATGCCCCTTAGGTTTTTTTCTTTCTGCCTGAGAAGCACTTCTGAGCCCTGCCTGCTTGGTTGGTGGCTGTACTTCCTTCAGGGCTCAGTCCAAGTCCTGCGTCCTTTAAGTATCCATTCCTGGCACACAGTCTGCTCTCATCCACAGGAGTTAGAAGCCATACTTCCCATTCCTACCCCCTGTACTGTCTGAATGGTCTACTGGTTTGCCTCCTTCATCAGTCTGTGAGCTCCTTAGAGTAGTTCTCTAAAGATAGTCCCAGGTTCACTGGGGTCCTAGAAACTCTTTCACAACTATGATCCATGTGCAAAAACTGTTTTCATGATAACTGAGGATACATACTGTTATAGCCATGTCTGTTAGAAGAAACAATGAAGGGCGCCTGGGTGGTTCAGTTGGTTGAGTGTCTGACTCTTGCCTTTGGCTCAGGTCACTATCTCATGGCCGCGTTGGGCTCTGTGCTAGATGTAGAGCCTGCTTAAGATTCATTCTCTCTCTCTCTGTCTCTCTCTCTGTCACTCTCTCCCCCACTCCCTCGCTCCCTTCCTCCATTTCTGCCCCTCCCTCCCCTTAAAAAAAAAAAAGAAAGGAGAAACAATGAGCTCACTGGCTAGTGAGACAACTTGCTAGAGGAAGAGGGAAGAATATACTACAAAGTCAAGGCAGTTCTAAGGGACAGCCCAGATATGGGCTCCTGAGCTTAGGAAACAGTAAGAGCTATCAGGGCAGGAAGGAATGCCACTTGATTGCTAAAAGGTGATGTGCCTGTGGAATCAGTTTCAGCTCTAAAGATGAAAGTGTGGGGGCGCCTGGGTGGCGCAGTCGGTTAAGCGTCCGACTTCAGCCAGGTCACGATCTCGCGGTCCGTGAGTTCGAGCCCCGCGTCAGGCTCTGGGCTGATGGCTCGGAGCCTGGAGCCTGTTTCCGATTCTGTGTCTCCCTCTCTCTCTGCCCCTCCCCCGTTCATGCTCTGTCTCTCTCTGTCCCAAAAATAAATAAAAAATGTTGAAAAAAAAATTAAAAAAAAAAAAAAAAGATGAAAGTGTGCAGACAACCCTTGAGTTTCAAAGGCTGGGATCACGTCTTATTCGTCTTAACATAGGGTCTTACACATACATAATACGTACAGGATAATTGTGGTGTGTATAAAGGAAGGAAGAGAATTTCCTAGTACATTCTCACCATACTCATAAAATCCTGTTCTATTATTTCTGGTCTTAAAACCTTTCTTGACTGTTCTGCCAAAAAATACCTGATGGGGTGGTCCTGGTGGTGGAATGGAGTGCAGGGATCACAGCCCAGAGGGCTGACTTCTGTCTATAGATGTGTTTTCAAAAATTAAACACTTGTCAAACAAAAATAAGAATCACTTAAAACTTGGGAGCTTTTCCATAAAAAATAGGATTCCTAGGTTCTCTTGAAATGATTAGAAGGTTGATCACGCTGGTAAAATAAATTACATTCTTGCATGGCCACAATTAGCTAAAGTTGAATAGTGGCATCTCCTTTAGATGGGGCATCTGTCACAAGCCCCATCCTGTCCCACTGAAATCACATATTGACCGAGGTGGGTTAACTCTGGTAACAATCCAGTATTCAAATCTGTAATGGCTCAAAGCCATAGAGTTTTATTATTCACTCACGTAAAGACCAAATGAGTGTACCTGATTGGCGGGAGCTCTCTACCAAGCAGTGATTTGGCGACCCAGGATCCTTCCTTTGTGATTTTGCCATCTTCAGTCTGTGGCTTCCAAGGCTGCTGGGCTTGTCTGCATCCAGCCGATGGAAGGGGACGAGAAAGGGAAACAGGTCCAAAAGGGCTATGCATCATCCTGTTCACTTTTCAAGGGTGAGGGCTCCATCACTGGGCCACACCTACCTGCAGAAAGAGGCTGGGAAATGTAATATAAGAATGGGTCCAGAAGGAAAAGAAAACAGGTTTGGTGAACAGCCAGCTAGTATCTGATCCAACTCATTTATTTAACTTTCTTGGCTCCTTTAGGCATTTGAGTTTGCAATCCCTAGAGATTAAAGAAATCTGGGGTCAGGTCACTATAATGTCAAGCTCCAGCAGGACAGGGGCTTAATCTGTCTTGGTCACTGCTGTATATACAGTGCCTCGCACACAGTAGGTGTTCAACAAATCTTTGTTGATTATATGAATGAATCCCCCTCTGCTCTGAGCAGAATGATATATAACTAGATGATAATAGCTACCATTTACTTAGTGCTTATTATATGCTTAATTCTGTTAGTAGGCCTGGTGCTGCCTCAGGGAAAGAGTGCTAAGATTTGGTCAGTAATGATAGCTACAGGATTAGAAAGAAGGGTGGATGTGAGAATTTCTTTTTCTCTTGTCTCCCACTTTCAGTGTTTTTCTGGGATTCCCTCTATCAATATACTGATGAAAAAAATTAATATATTGGTTGATGGTTAGGGGACAAGACCAGTTATTTTCAACTCTGTAGTTTTGGTAGACAGATGGTTGCTACTTAAAGTAAGATTTTCCTTTCTATATGCAACAAATTCCAATTGTATTGTACTCAGTTGTACCTAAATGGATCGTGATCCATTTCTTAAAGGGGCTGCTGAGGGGTTAGCAGCTCACCTGCACTGTCTGTATCTCTCAGACTCTGCTGGAGCCCCTTTCCTGGAAAACCGCCCCTAAGAAGATGGAGGAACATAGGGAAAATAGAAATGTGTAAACACATACCCCAAAGCGTAGATCATTCAGGTATTTACAGAAGTATTGTGAGAAGAAAAGGGTTAATGGGGTGGTGCTGGCAGGATTTCTGAGAAGTTGGGTTGATCTGGGGGAGGACCTTGAATCAGTCTTTAAAGGGAGGAGTTTGACTTGAGTGTTTTCCAGCCACAGTGGGAAACTCAGGAAAGCCTGAGTGAGGGAGAGTGAAGGGGACTCAGTTAAACTCAATTCTTTTTGCTCCCTTTGCCTCACCAATAAGCACTCACTTTCTCTCTTTTTCTCTCTTTTAAAAGCTTTAAGTAATGAATTAATGCTTAGTTTTAGGCTTTCTCTCCCCTTTCTAAATTTCATCATAATTTCTTTAAAAGTTGAAACATTTTTTTCCTATTTAAAACGTGATCATGGGGCGCCTGGGTGGCTTGGTCGGTTAAGCGTCCGACTTCAGCTCAGGTCATGATCTCACGGTCCGTGAGTTCGAGCCCCGCGTCGGGCTCTGTGCTGACAGCTCAGAGCCTGGAGCCTGTTTCGGATTCTGGGTCTTCCTCTCTCTCTGCTGCTCCCTTGTTCATGCTCTGTCTCTCTCTGTCTCAAAAAAATAAATAAACGTTAAAAAAAATTAAAAAAAAAATGTGATCACAAGGCAACCTTAAAAAATATATTTATTTTTTACAAGACAACCTTTTAACAATGAGGGGCATCTGGGTGGCTTAGTTCATTGATTGTCCAACCCTTGATTTCAGTTCAGGTTATGATCTCACAGTTTGTGCACTGACAGCATGGAGCCTGCTTGGGATTCTCTCTCTCCCTCTGTCTCTGCCCCTCTGCACGCTTGTGCTCACTTGCTCTCTCTCTCTCAATAATAATAATAATAATAATAATAATAATAATATTAAAGGAAAGTTTTGAAAGGAGGAAAACATCACTTACAGATCCCCTGCATTAATGCCTCAATTCGTATCTGGTTGGAAACTAAAAGTTCCAATTTGATAGTTGACTATTAAATACTAATGTTAGGGCAGCATCCTCTCTACACCAGATGACTTTTTACCAGTCTACGGTGAGATAAGTATAGGGGCTAAAGGTGTAGAAACATAGCAGTTAGACACTGTGGGACATCAGGTGTGTGTGGTTGCTGGATTTGCCCCACAGATCGGGAACTAGACCAGTTTGGGTGGGATTGAACCTACATGGTGAGTTGCAGATGCGATGAGCTGTAGGCGATGGACTAGAAAGTGAAAACCAACCAACCAGTGAACCAGCTAACAAAGACACAGTGCACTAGTCCTTTGCCATGGATAGTACTCTACACTGCTTGCTCATCTGTTATCACTTACTCTTCTATTCATAGCCAAGTTAGAAGAAGAAGAAAAATCATCCATTAACTCCAGCAATCGAACTGTTCTTAGGATTGTTGTCTTTCCTGACATCCCTTTAATTCGAATGCCTTTTACAAATATAATTGTAACCATAATCCATCGTGGTTTCTGAATCTTTAAATGCAGACTTCCGGTTGACATTATGGGGAAATTTTTGCGATTCATCTATAGTCTGAATTAAAGATTTAGTAATCACTTAAGTCTCCTAATTGTCTCTTTTTAAAGGAATTTTCAGATCTTTCAGCTCCAATTAGTGTTTATAACACCCCGAGATTTTTGTGTTTTTTGAGCGGGAGGGAGAGGAGAAGAGAGTATTTTTCTTCTCGGTTCTAAATGTTTTTGGTTTATTGTCATGCAGGCAAGAACTGCTAAGAAATAATTCAAGCATGTTGTGTTCATCTTTTCAGTATTCTACTCTCATTAATCCCAAGGGTTACAGAAGATGCAGTTTTTGTCCTCTGTTTTCTCTGTTCAGGTGAGGTTAAATTCTTACAAGTCACCAAGCTTACCTGGTGGTTGAGACACCAGGCGGTGAGCTGGCCATCTGGTGAAATGGACATCACCTCCCACAAATAGGCATCTCCCATGGTGGAATGCCATCCCGAGGGCCATCGTTCTGAATCCCCCTGGCTCTGTCCACTGCCCACAAGCCATCTGTTCTCCCCCACCCCAGGGTTTATTTTGGCTTTGCATGCTGATGTATGATCAGATCTCTTCTGAGTCACCTGTGCCCACCTTGGTTTTTTTTTTTTTTTTTTTAATCTTTTCCATCTTTGGAAATGGTTCCAAATTGTACTCCCTCAGTTTTATGAACTCAGAATAACAAAGATGAAGAAGGAAGGGGGATGTCGCCATGTTTTGTTGTAGGCTTTGGCACCCCAGCTTCTCTTTGTTGTGGCTCATCTGCCTGTGGGCTCAGCTTTTTGGCTTACAGCATCATTAAGCCTGCCCTTGCTGGAAAGGGCTAACCCCATTCATGCTCATAGGAAACCGATTTTTGATTCCTCACTAGTTCATTGCTTATCTCAAGCCATCTTTAAGAAGGATGTTTAATAATCTGTTCTGAATTTAGTAATAACTAATAGATAATTTCTATTATTCTGACACCATGTCATATTTTGACAATAATTTTGACAGTCTTGCTGGCCTCTGGCCTTTTCGGCATAGCACGTCTTTACGAGTCAATGATATTTGTAAATGTGTGGAATCAACCAATCAAATATTTACAGATGTGCATGATATCCTAAGTAAGACTAGTGCTAGGGGAAGTTTCCAAAATGGTACCAATAGTGCTTTTAAGAAATATACACAGGGGCACCTGGGTGGCTCAGTTGGTTCAGTGTCCGACTTCAGCTAAGGTCATTATCTGTTTATCTGTTAATCAGATATCTGTTAATCTGTTTATGAGTTCGAGCCCTGCGTCAGGCTGTGTGCTGACAGCTCGGAGCCTGGAGACTGCTTCTGATTCTGTGTCTCCCTATCTCTCTGTTCCTCCCCTGTTCACACTGTCTCTCTCTCTCAAAAATAAATAAACATTAAAAAAATGAAAAAAAAAAAAAGAAATATACACAAGGACATGGTGCAAGAAAGTAGTTAATTGAACATGGAAGGTAAAGTTTCCAGGTGTGCAGTATATGGTACAGAGAATGAAAGTCAAAGAGTTTAATCTCATTTTTATTCCTGGGCTGTGAAGTTTCACATCTCCTTTGCTTTGGGTTCCAATAGGAATGGACTAGTGGGTCCCTAGCGCTGAGGACGTGTCTGAAAGAGCAAGGATTGCTGAGTGTCTGTGTTCTGGGACCCCACAGTCTGGGATGGGGCTAGAGGTCCTCTGGGAGCTTTCAAATTGTTTGCTTTTACCAGAGCATGTCTTAGAGAATCAGGCAGGCACCAGCAACAGAATCTTTAAAAAGAGAATTTGGCATTTTACTCCTGAAATATATTCTTGCCGCAAGACACAGTAGAAATTGTGGAATAAAGTTATCTTTAAACAGTTCTTATTTGAATTACCTGAAACTATAGTATATCTTTACTAAATAACTCTGTGACATGTACGTTATAGTGAAAGCAATCGTTTCCACTTATTCTTTGAACACCTACTGTGTTCCTGCCTCTGTGCTGAGTGCCTGATATGCTTATTACAGCTTTTAACCCTTTTTTAAAAAAATTTTATTTATTTATTTTTGAGAAAGAGATAGAGAGCCAGCAGGGGAGAGGCAGAGAGAGAAGAAGACAAATTCTCAAGCAGGCTCCGCGCTGTCAGCACAGAGCCTGACATGAGCCCGAACTCAAGAACCGTGAGATCACGACCTAAGCCGAAACAAGAGTCGGATGCTTAACCAACCGAGCCATTCAGGCGCCCCAGCTCTTAACCTTCACGGCAGTTTTAATGAGGTGTGGCTGTAGTGATTCTCATTTTACAGATGGGGAAGCTGAGGCTGAGAGAGACAGTGTAACTTTGCCAGGACCATAGAGCATAATGGTGGTGAACCTGTCCCTGGATCCCAGGGCCTGTGTTCTGTCCCGCTGCTATGCTGAGTGCTCTCTGTGATTGTATCTGCCCCTCCTCTGTCCCAGGCCTGAGGATAAGATAAAGCAGTTTTACCTGATAGGTGCATATTGTATGCTCTACAGAGTTTTTACACCCACCATCTCTATAGTATGATCTGGCCACAAAGCGGGTATGAGGGTGGCTGTGGCCACAAAAATGTCCACACTTGTCTCCACATTTCAGATTTCAGATACACACTAAATGGTATGTATTTCCAAGCTCTTATTATTTGGGATAATGAGAACTGACTAGACGGGGTTTTGACCCCCATAGTGCTTGAAATTCAAGTACACTGGCAAGAATTCTAAAGAGTTTTATGGAATTTTTCACAGCTCACACATACAGATTGACTCATTTGTGCCTTTGGTCTTGTTTCAGCCCTTAAAAAACTCATAGGCCTGAATCACACTGTGGCCACATCTAAATAAAATGTGGATGCCGTGGGATATGGTTCTGAATTTGCCCTTTGAGCTTGGTGAATTATGATTTTTGTCTGGGGACTTGTCATTTTCCCTGCCCTCAGTGACCGCTGCATTTCTCATGCTGGTAATATTGAAAATAATGTTTTGGTTTACAGCTACCTTTTATGGAATTCACATCAATTTATACCAGAGAATTGGATCCGAGATGGGTGTTGAGAATTTCTTGCATCTATATGCTCAGTTAAAAAATGTCCAATAGCTTTCTTATGTCACTAATCTATTCAGCAGTAATTATTGAGTGCCTACTGTGTGCCAGGTGCTGTGCTGTCCTGAAGACTCACAATTACTCTGGTCCAGCCCATTTCTCAGGGCAGCCGCTAACCACCGCTGAGTGACCCTCATCGGTGCTCACCTGTTTACCAAACATTTACTGGAAGCCCATGTTGATTGATTACCCGGTATTAGGGCGTAGTCACAAGTATCTATACGTTAGGCTCAGACTCAGAGAACCTTGGTCAAAGAGACACTCCCAGGCTTCAGAGCACCGGGGACAAACAAAATAAATAAATGCTGGGTAGACAGGTAACAATCATTTAACCCAACTCCCTCATTTTACAGGTAAGACATTGAGGCTCCGAGAAGAATCATTTGGTCAAATTAAGGAACCAATAGTATTGAAGCTTTCATTTTAGGATTTGGCAACCTCTTGAGTTTTAAGTTCCACCAGTAGGATTTAAAAAAAAAATTTTTTTTTTAATGTTTATTTATTTTTGACAGAGAGAGAGAGAGACAGAGCGTGAGCGGGGGAGGGGCAGAGAGAGAGGGAGACAGAATCTGAAACAGGCTCCAGACTCTGAGCTGTCAGCACAGAGCCTGACACGGGACTCGAACTCACAGATTGCGAGATCATGACCTGAGCCAAAGTCGGACGCTCAACTGACTGAGCCACCCAGGTGTCCCTCTACCAGTAGGATTAAGGAATAAAATTCCTCTTTTTTAAAAAAAAAAAATTTTTTTTTAATGCTTATTTTTGACAGAGAGAGAGAGAGAGAGAGAGAGAGAGAGAGAGAGAGAGAGACAGGGCATGAGTGGGGGAGGGGCAGAGAGAGAGGGAGACACAGAATCTGAAATAAGCTCCAGGCTCTGAGCTGTCAGCACAGAGCCCGACGCGGGGCTCGAACTCACAGAATGCAAGATCATGACCTGAGCATTCGGACGCTCAACCGACTGAGCCACCCAGGTGCCCCTAAAATTCCTCTTTAAAACATTTTCCTGCTTTGCTTCTTACAGTTTTCTAGATAGCCAACCAGTGGCAAAGAGAATTGAATATCACAAGATTCATTGTCTAGATGAGTAATTTCAGGCACACAGAGATTAAATGATTGGCTTGTGGTCACTCTGTTGGTTAATGATGGAATCAGACCCAGCGCCAGAGTGTCCTGACTCTTTGTCCACCATGGCCTGGCTGGAGCAGTACCCTTGTGCATCATTGGGAAGGAAAAGGGGGAGAACAGATTGTAAGTGGAAGGCAAGGAAGATCTAGGGTGAACAAGCATGATATTTTGGAGCTTGATATGTGGTATTTTGGGTTCTGCCGTGAGGTTGCTTGTTCTCTGGCACTACCTGCAATGTGTGGGTGGGAAGCTGATTTGAATTTTTCTGAGTCTCCCTGCTACTTTCATTCCTTCACCTTCATACAAAGTATTCTCTTCTGTTGAGATTCCTGCCTCCCCTTTCCTTGTTGCTGTCACCTTCTGACGTTATAGGGGTGTGGCTTCATTTATGGAGGATTTGACACTCTCAAAGTCTTTGTCCCCCTGCCAAGTCCTGCTGTCAGTGCAAGCAACCTCAGAAACCATGTGGCTACCCTACCTTCCCCTTCCCCAGCTTCAGAGTTGCTTGGCTTTTTAACTGGAGCCATCTTTATTTTCACTTCAGTTCCGCTGCATTTCCCCAGTGCCCATACCCTTGACCACCTGCAGGAGCTTGCACCCCCTCTGAAATCTTGGACTCTGGTATTCCACTCTGTCGATAGCCTCTTACCATTCTGGCATTTGCCCCCCTTTTCCCACTTGGTCTACTTTTTGGCCTTTCTGAGCTTTCAGCCCCCTCCACCTCTCACTTTTATCTTAGTCTATCTCCCCCCATCATGCTTCTGCTTTCTTCTCCAACCAGCCAAGCCTCACGCATGTCTCAGCTTACTTGCCCTTCTGTCTCTCTCATCCTGCATACCCTCAGCTCTGTGATACTCCCACCATTCACTGTCTCTGCCTCAACCCACAGGCTGCTGAATATATGACAATACAACTGGTAATTTGTGCCCTTATGATTCTTGTTTCCAGCATCCCTGTAGCCAGCGGGTCCAATGCTGCTCATCTCCGCAGGGCCCTTGGGGCCACTTGTGATCTGTTCATGGATTCCTCATTAGTGCCATTTCCCCAAATGGCTCTTCCAAACGACGGCGACTCTCTCTGAACCTTCTAACCTGCTTCCAGCCTTCCAGTGCACCTTTCTTCTCAATAGATGTCCTTTATGGCACCTTCTTCACCTGCTTATCCCTTAAATATGGGTGTGCCCTAAGGTGTTTTAGCCTTCTTACTTCTGGCTTTACCAACATCCAGGTGCAGACAACTCAAAGTGCTACATCTCCACCATAGTTTCTGCTACACTCCAGCCCTGTTCTTCTGTGCTATGGACACTTCCAGTTAGATGCTCTCCAAGCACCTTGCACTCAGCTGTTTGTGGACCTGATCTCCTGACCTGTTCTTCCTGCTATATTCCTGGTCTTGGTGAATGGAGCCTCTGTCTGTGAGGCAATGCAAGCGAGAAACCAGAATCATCCTAAGGGCCTTTGCTGTCTTTCAGCCGGCACATCTAATTGGCCTTTCAGTTCTGTCTCCTTAATATTTCCCGTGTTCTTCCTTCCTCCTAAGGCCTTTACTCAGGCTCCTGTGATCTCCCATCTGGTGATTTCTGTCACCTCCTCTCTGGTCTCTTTTCTCCCTCCTCTGTCAGTCCATGCTCCCTAGGTCTTCCTAGATCAGAAAACAAATTATATTTCCTTCCTTAGCCTAGGGCTGAAAACTGTATCCAGCCCACAGATATGTTTATTTGACTCATAACATTAGCCTGTACCATATTTAAAAACAATTTTCTTTTGGCTTTACTTGCCTCTATTGAAAATCAGAACATTTCACGTGACAACTCCAGATTTCTTGCTTATCTTTGAAAACCAGAAGCCCTGGACCTCTGGCTTCTGCATTCCTCTAAGGCAGCAGCTGCCTGGATAGAAAGACAGCTGTGCCTCTTAGATGGGTGCACCCTCTCCAGTTAGTCACAGACCCAACCTTCCCAGGTGTGATTTACTCACTGTCACCCACCTGGCTTTTGGCTTGTGGAATGAAGCTGGACCTCCTCAGGCTGCTAGCCCCCCGACCCCAGCAGCCCTTGTGTCCTGGGCCCATCAAGCTTAATTTCTGGGAGCACCTCAAAGCTGGCATTCTGTGTCACACCTCTGCCTTGGCAATCTCCCTCTTCTGGTTAAAACTCACACAAGAGGGAATATTCTTTCCTGAGGATCTTGGCAACCAAGTAAGATGACAGTTTCATCCTTCATCATTTGGATCAGGAGTGCATGAACCCCTAGAATATTCTTTCCTAACTTATTTTGATGGCAATATATAATAAGAACTACATTTTATATTTTGGCTCAGCACTTACATACACACACGTGTGCACATGCACACACACACACACACACACACACACACACACAAACACGAGCACACATGTACCCACAACTGAAAATAAAGTACTGGGAAATAATACTTAGCATTACTTCTCTCTTCCTCCTTCCCTTCTTTTCCCCACTTTCTTTCTTCTTCCTCCATTCCTCCTTTTCTTCCTTTTGCTTCAGCTGGTCACTAAGTTGATTTCATGATCTAGTAATGGACCACAATCCATAATTTAAAAAACACTGTCCTGGGGTGTGTGTGTGTGTGTGTCTATAAATCCTTAAGATTATGTATTTAGGGGTGCCTGGATGGTTCAGTCTGTTAAATGTCTGACTTTAGTTCAGGTCATGATCTCATAGTTCGTGAGTTCAAGCCTTGTGTCGAGCTCTGTGCTGACAGCTCAGAGACTGGAGCCTGCTTCAGATTCTGTGTCTCCCTCTCTCTCTGCCTGTCCCCTACTCACACTCTGTCTCTATCTCTCTCTCTCAAAAATAAACATTAAAAATATTTTTAAAAAGATTATGTGTTTAGTATGGAAACCAATTTGACAATAAACTTCATGTATTGAAAAAAAAAGATTATGTGCTTAAATATAGTATGTAGCATACCTGATTTTTCTGTGAGAGAGGAATTTCGTTAGCTTTCAGCTTTCCAAGGGACCTGATGAAAACAGATTTCATAACTACCGATTTAGATAATTTATTTTCAATGGGATTTGACATCGCCAGTTTGGTGAATCCAAGCATAGAAATTAGTGATAATTATTTTGAATGTGGGCCCTTCGTGTCAGCTCTCTGACATGTCCTGTATTGTTTGTTGTTAAATGAAGTTAATACTTGCAGACTCTCAGTGAGAGTGAAATGGATCCTTTAAATCTCTTGTACATGCGGGAGGGAAAAGCTGGGTGAGACACCATAAAAAGGATTTACTTGGTGAAGGAGGTTTAATAAAACCTTCACTTGAAGTCAAATAAAATAACAATCAAGAAAAAAAAGTTTTTGGCTTATCTCAGGTCATTTATTCAACAACTGTCGTTGGTAATAGGAATGAAGAAAATAGTGGTGAACAGAATAAATATTCTTGCCCTCATGAATCTTTCAATCCAGAAAAGAAGAATGAGAAATAGAAATAAAGTGTAAATAGAGCATTGATGTAAATATAATAAATATCATAAATGTATGATGCTGAAATCTATAATAGAAAAACTTAGGTTAAGCTTGTGGAAGGGGCTGTATAGGGAGTAACAGAAAAGACATTATAAGATGAGCAATATTATTTTGAGTTGCAAAATGATTTAAAGTGGTTTTGAGTAACAGACAATTCAAATAAAATTGTCATAGTAAATTAACAAAAAATTTTCAGATTAAATATCCTCTGGTAATATCTTTTCTATTATCTCCCTATACATTTTGTTTTCTTAAAAAAAATTTTAAAAAATGTTTATTATATATTTATAAGAGAGAGACAGACACAGAGCCTGAGCAGAGGCAGGCAGAGAGAGAGAGGGAGACACAGAATCCGAAGCAGGCTTCAGGCTCTGAGCTGTCAGCACAGAGCCCAATGCGGGGCTCGAACTCACAAACTGTGAGATCATGACCTGAGCCGAAGTTGGAAGTTTAACTGACTGAGCCACCCAGGTGCCCGTTTTCTTTTTTTTTTTAAAAATGTTTATTCATTTATTTTGAGAGACAGGGTGAGCACAAGCAGAGGAGGGGCGCAGAGAGAGAGAGACAGAGAAAATCTCCACGCTGTCAGCACAGAGCCCTACGTGGGACTTGATCCCACGAACTGTGAGCTCATGACCTGATCTGAAATCAAGAGTTGGATGCTTTACCGACTGAGCCACCCAGGCACTACCTTTTTTGTTTCCAAAAGAACCGAAATCTGTACTGAGAATTGTATCTTATCCATGTAGTAGGTAGTCTTTAGCCCTGTTTTCAGAAGAGGAAGGCTATATATCTGTAGGCTTATGGACGTGGTCTGCTACAGGGAAGTTTCGTGATTCCTCCAAGTAGGGCGATTTATTATTACCTGTGTGTACCACCCCCTTGAGGGATTCTGGCAGTTGGAGCAAAACGAACTCATTACTACAAGAGTCAAAGAATGAAAGATGGCCATTGGGATGAGTCTTTTGGGGGAGCGGGCTTAGTAAAAAAATATAATTTTATTGTATTTTTGTGTGTGTGAATATAACAAAACCATGTTGCTCCCCCCAAACTGGCATGCAGAGAAGAGGGAAAAATTATAATCCAGAATCCCACAACCCCAACACCCCCGCTGTTCGCATTTCTGTTAGTTACTGAGTGTTGCTTTAATTTGCTTGGCTCTCTTTCAGGATGGCTGGGAGGGGAGGGGGCTCCTGCAGGCTCCCACTTATGCTTCACACGTGCGCAGGCCATATGGCCCCATGAATGTGCACGTGCGGGGGAGCGTTGGCTGCCGGGACCCCTAGGCTTTCCATTTGGTATCTCTGTTTTCGAATGATCTTTGGTCCAAGTCGTATGACCTCGTATGTCTCACAGACAGGTGGATGTAGATGGGGGGCTGCAGCACACACTTATCCTTGCTAACATCATGTCGTAATCCTGCAGAAATCTCGACCGCCTTAGCAGAGCTCCCAGAGCCCTGGAATTCTGGGAGGCCTGACATTTGCTCCCTGCTCTGTACTTTTCTTTCTTAAGGCCTCCTGACCCCACGCTGCACTGAAGGGATTACCTCCTACTGCATCATCTTTGCAAATCGAATTGAAAAGGATCAGGGCAACTTCCAGGGAGCATTTAGTTTGCTGCCGCTTCTTTGGGTTCTTGTTCTTTTTTTCCCCTGGAACTCTTTGGTTAGCCTTCGCTTTCATATACCAGATGCCAGATGAGGTCTTCTTGCTCCTTAAACTCTACTTTTTAGACTGGCTTGAACGCCTCTGTTGCCCGCAGATAGAAGCATAAGGTTCTGAGATTCCTGCCAATTTTTAGCGTCTTATGTCCTTGCACTCACTTCTGCCTTTGAGCTTCCACTTGCACTGAATGAGCTCAGTTTAGAGGCTCTCTGTCCTTGTTCTTCACATGGCCGCCTAGATAATAGGCAGTTGAGTCCTTTTTCTTAATTTCTTCAAAAACCCCGTGGGAACTAAGCATTTATAGGTACACAGAAGACATTATTTTTTAATTAAGAAAATTTTTTTTTGTATTACATCTCCAGAACTTATTTATATCATAACTGGAAGTTTGTACCTTTTTAAAAATAAGTTTATTTATTTTGAGAGAGAAAGAGCAGGGGAGGGGCAGAGAGAAGGGAGAGAGAGAGAATCCCAAGTAGGCTCCACACTGTCAGCTCAGAACTGGACATGGGGCTGGAACCCATGAACTGTGAGATCATGACCCAAGCCAAAATCAAGAGTCGGATGCTCAACCAGTTGAGCCACTCAGGCCCCCCTGGAAGTTTGTATCTTTTGATCACCTCCACCCACTTCATCTATCCCTAACCTCCATTCTGACTCTGGTGACCACAAATCTCTTCTCTGTTCTATGAGTTCAGTTTTTTAGATTCCACATATAAGTGAGATTACATAGTATTTATCTTTGTCTGACTTATTTTACTTAGCATAATGACCTCAAGGTTTATCCATGTTGTCGCAGATGGCAAGATTTCCTTCTTTTTTATGGCTACATAATATTCTCTGTCTCTGTCTCTGTCTCTCTCTCTCTCTCTCTCTCTCTCTCTCTCTCACACACACACACACACACACACACTACTATATAAGTATATAGCATATGATATATACATTCACATTTTCTTTATCCATTTATCCATTGATGGACAGTTAGATTGTTTCCATGTCTTGGCTATTGTAAATAATGCTGCAATGAACATGGGGGTGTAAACATCTCTTTGACATAGTGATTTTGTTTTCTTTTGATAAATACCCAGAAGTGAAATTGCTGGATCATATCGTTGTTTTATTTTTAATTATTTGAGACACCTCTATATTGTTTTACATAGTGGCTGCATCAGTTTACATTCCCATCAACAGTGCACAAGGAAGGGTTCCCTTTTCTCCACATCCTCACCAATGCATGTTATCTCTTGTCTTTTGATTTTAGGCATTCTAACAGGTGTTAGAAAGAGGTGATGTTTCATTGTGGTTTTCATATATTTCCCTGATGATTAATGATGGATGATTACCTTTGCATGTACCTGTTGGCTATTTGTATGTCCTATTCAGAAAAATGTTCAGTTCCTCTGCCCATTTTTAAATCAAATTGTTTTTTTGCAACTGAGTTGTATAAGTTCTTTATATATTTTGGATACTAACCCCTTAGCAGTATATGATTTGCAAATATTTTCTCCCATTTGGTGGGTAGCTTTTCCATTTTGTTGATGGTTTCTTCCTCCTCCTCCTTCTCCTCTTTCCCCTCCTTCCCCTCCTTCCCCCCTTCCCCCCTTCCCCTCCTCCTCCTCCTTCTCCTTCTTTCTTCTCTTTCTTCTCCTCCTTCTCCCCCTCCTCCTCCTCCTTCTCGTTCTCCTTTTTAAAAGTAGGCTTCACACCCAACATGGAGCCCAATGCTGGATTTGAACTCATGACCCTGAGATTAAGACCTGAGCTGAGATCAAGAGTTGGACACTTAAATGACTCAGCCACCCAGGCATCCCAAGATAACTCCCTTCTCAAGAGCTGTTAAGATTATAGAAGTTTCATCTCTTTACTTTGTTATCTACCTTCTAGAGAAAAAAAATGCAGTGAATTTGACTTTTCTGAAATAAGGGATAGTTGTTGTATACAAAATATAAAGATTGGAAAGTGCCTTTTGTAGCACCTTCTTTTCTAAAACACACAGTAGCTAATATGTTCTGGAGCTAAGAGGGAAGTTCTTTTAACTAATAACTGTTCTGGGGGTGGGCACGGGGGAGTAGAAAGTTAAACTCTAAGCTGGAAGTGAAATGCAGGGGACTTTGCCACTTAGCTGACCTTGGCTTTGGACCAATCTAGCCCAAAAGTGATTGGTCCAAAGCCAAGGTCATATAGCTGATTTTAGAGCTTCCTAAACCTTTAGGAAGGCTTTCTACACACAGATACCTTGTGTGTGCCATTTTTTTGGCATCTCTCCATCCCAGCTCTCTATGTCCAATGTGAAATAGATTTTCCTGTTAAAGGGTTGGTGACCTCATCTCCTGACACTGTTCTTAAGATTAGGTGTCCTGCCCTTAAACTGGACTCTAAAAAAGGCCAAAGGTCGTTTGTGTGGAAAACCATTTCTCCTGTAAAATAATACAGTGGTCAGAGGTTAGATGTTGGGGGGTTGGCGGGGGCAGATGTCATAGCATCTGTGTTTGGTTGTCCTTTATTTTTTTGGAGGGGTTTGGAAGAATCTCACAACTATGCCTCCAACACTGAAACCAAATCATGTCAATACTGACACTTGTGAAACTCCAGACTCTTTAAGATCCTGGTACTGATGTATTGGTTTAATGGCTTTGCAAAAATTCTTCATCAGGGTCAGAAAGATGGTGGTTCATAGTTTATTGTTCTCTAAAGGGCTTTTTGTAGGAAAGTAAAATAGAAGACATTTACCACCCTGAGGGTTTTCACTGAGTGCTCTTTTTTTTTCCCCCTTGCTGGTTTTCCTGGTGATTAAAGGAGGTAGCATTTCTTCTAAGACATTTCCCTCCTTTGGGCTTCCCTGACATTTTTGTTAATCCACTAATTTCATTAAGGGTAGGCTCTAATGTCACACACTTTGGATTGTGACTTTTCCCAGAATCCAGTAAGAAGGTGAAAGAAAATCAATAAAGATCAGTTGCTAAATCAAGGTCATTCTGCTGGCTTTTTCCTTTCTGTTCTCATTCCTTACTTATTCTTTCGGTGGAAAACACCCCTTTTGAATGGCTTCACTTGATCATTATCATAATGCTCTTTCTTAGTTTAAACTGAAAACCCCAAAGCTTGCTTTTCCAATATATTCTCACCCCCCCCTTTTTTTTTTTTTCTTCCTGGTACTTTTATTTCCATAGTGGTTTTCTGTAAGTCCTCAGGGCATTTTGGCATGCGATTTGGCAGGAAAGCTCAATACCATATAGAGTTACCTTTCACCCATTTCAGAGTAGGAAAAATAAACCCTTAAAACAGCCAAGAACAAACCCAGGGGAGTCTGAGCTGGTGAGGGCCACAAAGGCCATTTTGTTTTTTTCTCATTCACCTCTATTATCGCTGCCTTTCTGTCTTTTATTTCTCTTTGTTCATGGCCCTCTGCTGTGTCTGGGCTCCTGCCCTCCACATTTCACAGAACTGTGTATATTAGATGTGGAGCATGGGCCATGGGAATCGTGAAGACCAACCCCCTCATTTCTTTTTGGAAAAGGCAACTAAGGCTTAGAGAAGTTACCATGATAGGAGGCAGTGCTTTGCAGAGGAGAGATTTTCACAAGGTTTGGGTCTGCAAAGGGGTAGGCTCACACGCCAGCCCAGCCATTTACTAGCAGGGTGCTTTTGGGCAAGTCTCTTAACGGTATGGCTGATATGTATACACCACATTTGTAGATGGGGACAGTAATATTCTTTGTGGAGTTACGAGGGTTAAGTGAGATGATGAATTTCATGTTGCTAGGCAGTGCTTAGGAAGTGACTCCAGAAAATGGCAACTGTTATCACAAGCTGGTTGGAGATAGTATCTAGTTTTTGTTATGGGTTCCTTACTATAATGGACCATGTTAACCGCCTGGGATCTGAAATACCTGCCTTGATCCATCTTGTGTTCTGCTTTCCAAGGTTTTCAGTCTTCATGGCTTTTGACCTTGAGGTTGGCTTTTCAGTTTATGACTTCATCTCCCTCTTTGAAATTTATACTGCATTTTAAATTCTACCAGGTTCTCTGTGGACCCACTCACGGAACACAGATGGGCGTAGGGGATGGGTAGAAGCATTTGACTTGTCTTTGGAGAAGATACAGGATTTGGGTCTGTGGAGAAGGCAGAAGGGAGTTCCAGGAAAAGGAAGCAGTATCAGCAAAACCAGAAGCAAGGATTTGCAAGATGTGTTTGGGGTGTAGTGAATTGTGTTGCAGGCCAGGAGGAAGACAGTTTCAGGGAGGCGGGACTAGTACTTCTGGAAAGTGCTGCAAAGGTATGGAATTAGGAGAAATGAAGAGAGGTGAATGGATTTGGCTACACAAGATTCCTTCTTGAGCTTTGCAAGGGTCACTTTGGTGGAGCGGAGAGGACACAAGCCACGTTGTTAAGGGGTTACACGTGGAGTGACAGGTGGGGAAGGGCAGTCTGTTAGTGTAGACCAGATATCTTCAACTGCTGGCCCACAGGTTCTTTAGCTTAGGTTGTTAGAGGCGAAATGAGAAATACAATGTATTTTGTACGTTTAATTTTATTTATTTTTAATAGTCATCCTGTAATTTGAGATTATACTCTTCCTTTTTTTTGGTTTCAAAATGCCTTTTCTGTTATGAGATGATGACGCTTCTCAACTGTAGCTGCACATTAGAGCCACTTGGGGAGCTTTTAGAAACTATAGGGTCCTGGCTGCCCCTCGGATAACTGAATCTGAATCCTGGGACAGACCAGGCACTGGTGTGGGTTTGGTGCTCTCCAGGTGACTCTGTTGTGCAGCCAGGGTGGTGAATCTCTCTGCTAGTGCATGGTAGGAATTTTGTGGTGGTGGTTGTCATTTTGTTTCAATGTTTAGACACCTTTATTTGTCAAAATTAAAAACTGGAAACTCCTGGTTCATTATACCTAGCCTTGTTTGCTTTGTTTTATTTTCATTTTTTACTTACACTTAATTTTTGTTTTTCTGATTTGTAAAACTCTGATGGGAGGGACACAAGTGCTAGTAACATTTTAAATGACAAGGGAGTGTTTTTTATAGTTTTCTTATTATGGAGGGAGCTCTCTTAGTTTTCTTTTTAAGGAGTGAGCTCTTCTAGTGCTCTCCATGACATTCCATGTATTCATATTTTCAGGAACAGTCCATTTGTATGAGGAAAACTCATTTGCGTTCCCCAGCACAGAGTCACGGAGGACTATTGAGAAATCAAGTCAGAGACAGAGTTGCTGGATGTCAAGCATGCAGGGCATCCTCCATTTGGGCCATCTCTTGCCTCTTTTGTGGAGAAGAGGGTTCTCGTGGTCCAGCCATGCTTTTTATTCTAGCTACACACGGGACGTCTTGTCCTTTCTGACCTTGAAGGTGAAACCTCTTTTTACTTACAACTACAGGTCTGAAATGTAGCACCATGTAAGTGAAACATTATCATTTCTGCTTTGTGGCGCTTCTAGTTATTTTAATGTTTAAAGGTCAGAGTAGGAAACATCTTAAATGCAAAGCGTTTAATTTCCATTAGAGTTAAAGGTTTCTAAGCCTGTGTTATAGCCGATAAAAATGATGATGTTTAAATCAGCTAGTGTTCTATTTCTTACATGAATATTTTATATGAACTACCCAGGAAGAAAAGTCTATATGTTTACCCAACATTATGTCCAGTGGCTATTGGAAACTTGTCTTCTTGGGTTATTATATGAATAACTCCTGTTATATATCCAAATTTAAAAAGAATTACACGTATTGTTTTTGAGGCTTGCTTTGCAGACTAAGTATATTGGCTAAATCTTGCTAATATAGGCATTCCCTGAATTACCAACACCCTTACAGACTTGCTATAAATAAGACTGTGTGGGCTGCACTATGCAGGGAAAGTGGCTAGGTTCTACATTGGGGCAAGAAATGGTGTTTCTGGGAACTGCATTGCTCTAATATTAGTACTAAAGTACATAGTGTGTATAGTAATGAGTAAAGTTTGGAGGCAGAACTTTATTTACCCCAGAGTTTCCCCAATTTACTTGAACATGGAATCCGTTTATAAAAAATACCTATTACCATTCTACAGAATGAGTGGTCCATGGAACATGACTTTTGTTGGACATGGATTTAGAATAATTAATTCTAGGAGAAGATGTTTTCTCTTAACAGTGCTGAGTTAGGATTGTGATGTTATCACTTAGCAAAATATGTAAATACACTTGACCCTTGAACAACCAGGGGGCAAGGGTTAGGGATGCTGATCCCTGTGCATTCAAAAATCTGCAGATATCTTTTGACTCCCCTAAAACTTAATTACTAGCAACCTACTGTTGGCTGGAAGCCTTACCAATGACATAAATAGTTGATTATCACATATTTGGTATGTTATTATATATTCTATTCTTAAAATAGAATATGCTAGAGAAAAGAGAATGTTAAGAAAGTCACAAGGAAGAGAAAATGCATTTATAATCCTGTGTTGTAAAAATTCCATGTATAAGTGAACCTGTGCAGTTCAAACCCCTGTTGTTCAAGGGTCAATTGTATCTAAAAGTTCTGATGACTTTGGTCTTTTTTTTTATTAACTTGTTTTTTTGGGGCGCCTGGGTGGCTCAATCGGTTGGGCGTCTGACTTCAGCTCAGGCCATGATCTCTCAGTTAACGAGTTTGAGCCCCGCGTTGGGCTCTGTGTTGACAGCTCAGAGCGTGGAGCCTGCTTCAGGTTCTGTGTCTCCTTCTCTCTCTCTGCCTCTCCCTAGCTCATGCTATCTCTCTCTGTCTCAAAAATAACGATAAACATTAAAAAAAAATTTAAATTGTTTTTTCAATGTTTATCGTTATTTTTGAGAGACAGAGAGAGACAGAGAGAGAATGGGACAGGAGCAGTGAGAGAGGGAGACACAGAATCCGAAGCAGGTTCCAGGCTCTGAGCTGTCAGCACAGAGCTGGACGCGGGGCTCAAACCCACGAACTGTGAGATCATGACCTGAGCTGAAGTCAGGTGCTTAACCGACGGATCCACCCAGGCGCCCCATGCTCTTTTTATATTATAGTACAACCTGTGTCATTGTCTTCACTTATTTATTGTATAAGGTGTATTTTATCTTTATTAACACTGTTTCAGGCACTGGGGAGACAATGAAGATGACAATTATAATGAGAAATGTAATGTCTAAGAGGTCTACATGAACTGGTGTGGACTTGTGTGCCACGCAGATATCCGGACACTGCACGTAGCTTTGCAGAGCTGTCTTGTTGGAGAGGGTGAGAATATGGAAGTACGTCCAGTGCCTCTACTTGAGGTGTTCACATTTACGAAAAGTAAATCAGAGCAGGAGTCTGACAAAGGATTTGTGTGTGACACATGTAGGACTTTCAGTCTCTAGGAGCTGGATGTTTACGGTTACAGAATATTTGAAATTCCCTGAAAATCCTGAACTAGCCATTGACAAAACATTGGTGACATTATAATTTCTTAATTCAGAAAATCTGCTAACTAGCATTTTTATTAATTTCCACTCTCAATGAGTACAAAAGTTTAGAAATCTGTTAATATTGCGGTCAGTAGTTTTGGAAATATCATTATAAATGAGTTTCTGCAACATTCTTAAGTGCCTTCGAAATCACACAAAAATTAAGCTATATGCAGTATGGATTTAGCTTGAAGTATATTCCATGGTGTGGTAATTTATGAAATGAATAACCATGTATGACTAGATAGTCTCGTAAAAGAACTTAAAAAACATTTTGATAAAGGGGGCTCGGTCAGTTAAGTGTCCGACTTTGGCTCAAGTCATGATCTCAAGGTTTGTGAGTTCAAGCCCCATGTCAGGTTCTGTGCTGACAGCTCAGAGCCTGGAGTGTGTTCAGATTCTGTGTCTCCCTCTCTCTCTCTCCTCCCTCCCCCACTTGTGCTCTCTCTCTCTCTGTCTCCCTCAAAAATAAATAAATAAACATTTTAAAAAATTGTGATAAAGAACACAAAATTTACCTTCTTAACCATTTTCTAGGTGTACAGTTTAATAGTGTTAAATATATTCACACTTTTGTGAAACAGTTCTCCAGAACTTTCCCATTTTGCAAATTTGAAATTCAATACTCATGAAGCAACACCTCCTGATTTCTCCCTCCTGCCAGCCCCTGATAAGCATTATTCTACTTTCTGTTCCTATGAATTTGACTACTTTCGATACTTCACATAAGTGGCCTGTAGTACTTGTATTTTTGTGATGGGCTAATTTCACTTAGAGTATCCTCAGGGCTCATCCATGTTGTAGCATGTGAAAGGATTTCCTTCCTTTTAAAGGCTGAGTAATATTCCATTGTATGTATATAACACATTTTCTTGATCCATTCATCAGTCAGTGGACATTTGGGTTGCTTCCAACTTTTGGCTGTTGTGATATTGTAAAGAACTTCTTAAAAATGATGGATAGTTTCTATCATAGGCTTGTAATATAGTTCACTTAACAACCTTCTCCTGATGGATTTATAGGCCATTTATGGTTTCCCCTACCATAAACATCTGATGAATGTCTTTCACATAAATCATTGATTACATCTCTGATTATTTCCTTAGAATAAATTCCTGGAATGGAGTTCCTGGATCAAAAGGGATGCACATTTTTATGGCTTTTAGCACATGCTATCAAATTGTCTTCTATATGAATGTATGAAGTGCGGGAGGGAGCTGATTTCTCCACAACCTTGCCAGTATTGGGTGTTGTCACTAAGAAGGAAAACAACGGAAGACTTTTGCCAATTTGATAGTTGAAAATGGTATCATAGATCATATTGTTGTTTTAATGTGTGTTTTTTTGATTAGCACAGAGAGGTTGAACTTTGTGTTTTTTGTCTGTCAGCTGTGTGTGTGTTGTATGTGTGTGTTAAAGATTCTATTCATATTCTTCACCCATTTTTCTTTTCTTTTTTTTTTTTAACGTTTATTTACTTTTTTTGAGACAGAGAGAGACAGAGCATGAACAGGGGAGGGGCAGAGAGAGAGGGAGACACAGAATCGGAAGCAGGCTCCAGGCTCTGAGCCGTCAGCCCAGAGCCCGATGCGGGGCTCGAACTCACGGACTGTGAGATCGTGACCTGAGCTGAAGTCGGACGCTTAACCAACTGAGCCACCCAGGCGCCCCACTTCACCCATTTTTCTATTAAGCCACTGTATGTTTTTCCAATTGATTTGAAGACCCCTTTATAGAGTCATCATATTATATTTTATCATATGTTGCAGGTATTTTCTCCCCAGTTTATCATTTTCCTTTTAATTTTTATGCTGCTTTTTGACACCTGACATTTAATATAGCCAAATCAATGAATCTTTTCCTTTATGGTTTCTTTCCTCAGTGCATTATTGATAAGACTGGTGAAATATTAGGCAAAGCAAGTCTACTTTTCCCTGCTTCCTGCTTCAGAAAGACAGATGAAATTGTAGCCATTTTAGGTTAATGTAGGGCATTATACATTTCATATTCAATCATTTACTCATTCGAAAACATTTATCAAGTGCACATGGTGTTCTAGGCACCTGTGTGAAGATGCTGGATTGCACAGTATGCATCTGGGTTGCACAAAATGGTGTCCATTATGGATTTTCAGGCAGTTTCAATTTCAAATATGTACTCCATCCTATTATCAGTCTTAGGAGTCAGATTACCTGTTCTGAATTTGGCTTCTGAATGTATGGATGTAATATCCTTGGGTAACATGCCCATTTGGGATCCTTCTTCGCATGCCTACGTCTGGACCCAGAAGGCAGGTACACTTTCCAGGCTGCAGCTGGAAGGGGACCAAGGTCCTGCTGCAATGGAAGGTGTGAATGCAAGGTAAACATTGCTCCTTCTTGTTCTAAGAGGGAGCAGCATCTGTTTGGGGTGCCCAGTGGAACAGCCAAGTCCCTGTCGTCACTCCCTGGCCCACATTGCTCATGCTGGCTCATTCATTTCCTTTCTAAGCTACACAGAAGTCAGAGCCTGAGATGGGACCCTCACATCCATAGGCATCTTTCTTTACATTATTGCCAGGAGAGAGGGCCAAAGTGAAGGAGCTGTAAACACCGATGATTCCCAACCATGTAAAAGACCCCCTTCAAGCAGCAGCCAGCCCCAGACACCACGGGATGAGGACCTATCCTGTGGTAGGGCGACCACCCCTGAGTTAGGTGCCTTGAAAACTCTCCATGTGAGGTATCACTGCTTCTCGGGCTGCGGGACTTCTGATGAGAATCCTGGTTGATAATCATTAGGGTCACATGTGGCAGTATTATGGCTCACTGGATTTGGTTTCAGCCCTTGCTCAGGGCCAGGAAATGGATTTTTAAAAATCACACTGTTGTACCACAGTTGGTCAGCTGCCCATGTCTGAAGTGTTCTACTTTGGGACTCTATAAATTTTGTAGTTTTTTCCCCTAGGAAATCCTTATAATTCGAAACAAATAATGGGTGATTATTTATTAATAGTTACTTTATGGAGAAGGAAATCGAGGCAGACTGACTCTCACCAGCCCATGCATATGGCTGCTCGGCGTCAGGGTGATTTTCAGCATATTTTGGTTTTATCTCCAGCTGGATGCCAGCTGTATTACGAGACAATATAAATTCAGAGCCTTTTATTCAGAAAACTCATTCATCTGATCATCCTAGACACACTTGTAATTCTATCAGGTGACATTAGAGGGTCACAGACTCAGAGACAGAACAATCTGTATAACTGCTTTCCAAGAGAACTTTCAGCATTCTAATGGAAATGTTTTATATCTGCTCTGTTTAATGCAGTAGCCACCAGCCACATGTGGCTATTGAACACTTGAAATGTGGCTAGTGTGACTGAGGAACTGAATTTTAAATTTTCATTAATTTTGGTTAATTTAAATTTAAATAGCCACATGTGGCTAGTTGGATGGCACAGATTTATAAAGCCCTGTGTTCATTTTGTTTTTATTGTAATTCACTGTGAGAAGCACATTTTATATTGTACTGCAGCACAGATGCACCATATGTGACCGAGGAAGCCCCCCTCCCTCATCACCCGAATTTCACCAAATGGTATTTAGACTTACTACAGACAGTGCACAGTGGTAATTTCTATTTCATTCTGTTCTGTTTCGTTTTTTAACATTTTTATGTATGTATGTATGTATGTATGTATGTATGTATGTATGTATTATGGGGGATAGAAAGGCAGAGAAAGGGAGAGACAGAGAATCCCAAGGGGGCTGCATGCTGTCAGCACAGAGTCTGACGCGGGGCTCCATTTCACCAACCGTGAGATCACGACCTGAGCCGAAATCAGGAGTTGGTCACTTAACTGACTGAGCCACCGAGGCACCCCACCTATTATTATTTTTTAAAAGGAGTGTAGTTGTAAGCTTGGGATTGACAGCTTTGAAGACCAGCAATAATGTTGTTTTTATTATTCATTTAGCAGTTGAAATATGAGATTTTTCAGCACCTCACCTCAGGAGAATTTTTGTAGCATGAAACTATTTAGTGAATATGTAAGCACAATTGTGTAAAAAAAAAATCTATGTTCATATCAAAGTGCTTTTTTAAAAGTTTATTTATTTTATTTTATTTTATTAAAAAAAAATTTTTTTTTCAACGTTTTTAATTTATTTTTGGGACAGAGAGAGACAGAGCATGAACGGGGGAGGGGCAGAGAGAGAGGGAGACACAGAATCGGAAACAGGCTCCAGGCTCCGAGCCATCAGCCCAGAGCCTGACGCGGGGCTCGAACTCACGGACCGCGAGATCGTGACCTGGCTGAAGTTGGACGCTTAACCGACTGCGCCACCCAGGCGCCCCAAAAGTTTATTTATTTTTGAGAGAGACCGGGGGAGGGACACAGAGGGAGAGAGGGAGAGAGAATCCCAGGCAGGCTCCACAGTGTCGGTGCAGATCCAGTTACGGGGCTTCATACCATGAACCGTAAGATCATGACCTGAGCTGAAATCATGAGTCGAATGCTTAACCACCTGAGCCATCCAGGCGCCCCTGTTCTATTTCATTAATTAATTAATTTATTAATTTTTTTTAATGTTTGTTTGTTTGAGACAGAGAGAGACAGAGCACGAGCAGGGGAGGCCAGAGAGAGAGGGAGACAGAATCGGAAGCAGGCTCCAGGCTCCGAGCTGTCAGCACAGAGTCTGATGTGGGGCTCGAACCCACAAACCGTGAGATCATGACCTGTGCTGAAGTCAGACGCTTGACCGACTGAGACACCCCACGAACTTTTTTAAAATGGTGGTTTTGACCATTTTTTAAAATGGTGGTTTTGACTTAAAATGGTGGTTGTGACTCACAAGTGGGTTATAAGTTCCAGGTTTAAGAACACTGCGGTACATTATCTTCCCCACACCTCCAGCCATTTCCTCTACCTTTTATCTCTGGTCTCTGCATCTGGCCCCCTTGCAGGGACTTTGCACTTGCTGTTCCCTCTGCCTGGTGTGCTTTTCCCTGTATCATCTCATGACTACATTTCTCACCTCCTCAGATTTCTACTTTACTGTTCACCAAAGATCTTCTCCTGTAACCACCCTACTGGGATGCTCTGGGGAGCTCTTATCCTGGCTTACTTTTTTGGTAGCATTCATTACCTGACATAGGTATCATTAGCTTGTTATCTGCTTTCCCAACTAGAGTATCAGTTCCATGAAGGCAGGGACTGTTTTGTGTGCTGGTATGTCCTAGCATCCAAAACAGGCTTTCAAGAAATATTTGTTGAATAATTGAACAGACAGGGCCCCATGATCTTACTGAGAGTTTTGTTTAAGGCTTTAATTTTTTTTTTTTTTTGGTGGGGGGGGGAACAGTGCAAGCGGGGGAGGGACAGAGAGAGGGGGACAGAAGATCTGAAGCAGGCTCTGTGCGGACAGGCTGACAGCAGTGAGCCCAGTGTGGGGCTCAAACTCATGAACCTCGAGATCATGACCTGAGCCGAAGTCAGATACTCAACCAACTGAGCCACCCAGGTGTCCCTTTGTTATGGCTTTATATGCTTGTGGAAAAAGTTTGTGGGAACTTTCTTTCATTCCTTTGGAGGTACTGAATTCATCCCAGTGGCCTGGCTTGTGCTCTGGTCACTGGGAATAGAGATTCTAGAGAAGAAGGTAGACACATCTTTCTCCTTTTGAAAATTTTAATTGGTGCCTGGGACTCTGCTGTGTACAGGTCCAGGAACATTGTGAATACGCACCAGACAATTAGAGGAGTCAGGTGGAGATTTTGTATTTTTCTAAAGTAAAAGCAGCCCTTACTAGAGCCGCCGGGTGGTGGGGCCAGCAGTGCAGGGAGGTCTAGGAAGGTAACCACAAACAGAATGTGATATGGAAACACTGGGTTTCTGATGAGGTGCCCCCACTTAGCTGATATTGTATACTCTCTGAGAGTCTCAGACTAGAAGTCAGGTCTTACCTTCCATTCCAGAAGCTCTCCATGCATCTCTTTATGGTTTTCTCCTACATTTTCCTTTCAGCCTAGAATAAAAATGGCCAGCCAAAAAAAAAAAAAAAAGTTATTATTGCTTCAGTGCTGAGTGGCAAGCTTTATGAGAACTGAGTAATGGAGTTGTGGATAGCTATCTAATTATACCTTGAAATTTTTATCAGCCAGTCTTTGTATTTGATGGTTTCTGCTTATACTACGGATATGTTGGTGGTTCTTGAATCCATTTTGAAAGCACAAAGTGTTTCTATTCTTGGTGTATTTTCCCTCATCTTTCCTTATAGCCAGATTTATGATTCCTCAGACTTCTTCCCTGTCCTTCATTAGAGAGTCATCGGGATGGTGCTATTTTTTTCTCCTTTGTTGAGTGTACACAGTAAATATAATTTGTTGAATGGCTTTCTTTTTTTTTTTTTCAACAGGAAGTCTTCAAAGAGAGCCTATTATAGTATTAAGCCTCCATGTAATAAACAGTGGAGCTGGGCCAATAAGTCCAAAACATCTGAGCAATCTCTTTATATTGTACACTCGAGCTTTTAGATGCATAAATTTTACAGTACATCATCTGACACTATTTGTGATAAATATTCCCCAGTGATTAAATCATCATTTTATGATCTTATGCACAGAAAGAGCATCCACAAAGCTACTCCCCACTCATCGAGCTCAAATGTTATTGTCCTGGTTTGTATATCAGAAACCTTTTATTAATTTTGGTGGAGCTGTTCTAAAGAGGTCGTGTGGATTTTCACAAAACAGTTTTATATAAGAAGTACCTTTTTTTTTTTTTTTTTTTTTTTTTAAGAGAGGGACAGAGAGTAGGGATTGAACCACCTGGTGGGTCAAACCAGAAAATGGACCTTGAAGTAAGAGAAGCTGTTGTCTTGATGGCCGTGGTTAATAAATATTTACAGTGACGTCCTGAGCTGCAACTCTGCAGTTTTGTTAGCATAAACGTTTCATAACCACAGAATACTTGATGAGCGTGTGGGACAGGCGACTGACGCAGTGTATCCAGCAGGATGAAACTGCACTTACACTTGTTAGGGATGTGTGTCTGCCTGCATCACATTTTTTTTTAAACTGAGTTAATGCGGTGGTCCCAGCTGGGATTTTGACTGTTCTCCACTGATGGAGCTCATGGGAGGGTGACAAGAGACCCTCTGGCCCTGAGGAATGACAGTTGATTTACAGCCTCAGATGAAGCTAAAGCTGACAGTTAGTGTTTTAAATAATGCATACTTAGCTCTGCAAACAAATGAGCCAGATCCTTCCTCTTGCCAGAGTCTCTCTGGAGGAAGGTGGAGGTGCTTGGGGCAGCGCATTAACTCCCTCCGCTGGCATGTGGGCCCAGAAAGCCCCTCTTCTCAGGCAGGGGGCTGTACCAGTGGAAGTTTCCATGCAGTGGCTGATGAGGAGAAAAGGGAAAGAAGGCACAGGGAGTGTGTGGGGAGAGTGGGCAGAGGGGCCGCTGGAGCATATCATGGGGTGGGGGTGGGGCAGGTCAGAGAGGAAAGCCCAGCTGATGGGGAGATGGTGTCCTGCTACAGGGGCTTTTAGACTTGTAGAATTAGGTAATTTCTTGCCACTCCAAGTATGGGCTGTGGGCTGGTAGCAACAGCATCACCAGGGAGCTTGTTTGAAATGCAGAAGCCTAGGCCCTAAGTCAGTCTTATGGATTCATAATCTTTACCTGGACAAGATCTCCAGGTGATTCGTATGCACCTGAAAGTTTAGGAAGTGCTGACTAAGCACTCTCATTTTAATACTTTTGCAGTCCCTTGGTCAAGCATTAAATTATTAATGACTTATAAAGCAGATTAGTAAGTCGTTCAAACCATGCTGGTTTGCAGCCCCTCCCCTTTTAGGGAAGAAAAGACGGAATAACAACAATAATTTGAGTTTAGCCAGGACTGCAGTTAGTGGGAATTTTAATGCAATTTTGGCCATAACACACCATTGCCAGGGTGAACTCAGAGTGGTGTTTTCCAGCTCGAGCAGGCATCAGAATCACCAGAGGGCTTGTTAAAACACTGTTGGATCCCACCCCAGAGTTGCCGATTTAGTAGATTTTGGGATAGGGTCTGAGAATTTGTATTTCTTTTTTTTTTTTAATTAAAAAAATCAATCTTTCTTTCTTTCTTTCTTTCTTTCTTTCTTTCTTTCTTTCTTTCTTTCGAGAGGCAGGGAGGGGCAGAGAGAGAGGGAGAGAGAGAATCCCAAGGGCGGAGCCCTGCTCGCAGTTAGAACTCACAAACTGTGAGATGACCTGGGCTGAAACCAAGACTCAGGAGCTTAACCAACTGAGCCACCCAGGCGCCCCAAGAATTTGTGTTTCTAACAAGTTCCCGGGTGATGCTACTGCTGGTCTGGTGACCTCACTTTGACAGGTGTAATTCTGATTGTGGCAATCACGTGGCACTTGTCTGTGTGATCCCTGCCCCATGAAGTCTGTGTTCTGTCTCTCACCCATACCTCCTTACAACTGATTCTCATAGTATTGTCCACAATCCACCCATACCTACAGATTCCCAGAGTCCACTCTCTTGACCGTCTGAGTCAGAATCCCTAGTAGTGGGACACAGGACGGTTCATAAGCATCCCAGGGCAACTCTTAGACGCACATGTGTGCTCCTTCCTAAAGGATTACATTCTTAGTAGCTAGGGTGTGTTTTGCCCTTTTCTTGACCCTTTGTCACTTTGCTTGGGCCACTGCTGCACTGGGAGTGCCCTCCCACATCTACTCACAGGATTCTGCTGTTCTTCCAGGTCTTCCTCAGAAGCTACATCCTCCTTGAGACTTCCTTGATTCCCCCCAGCTGCATGTGATCCCTAGACTGTGCTTTTCTTTTAAAATAAGTTCTTTAAAATGAGATGTCAGTCCTTATATTTCAATCAATTCTAAGAAGCCCTTTCATCCCTCCCCAAGCCCTCTCCTCTTTTCTGAGTTGAATTTATAATATACGGCAACATGTGGCTTATTGTGAGGTGTAGGTCAGTGGACGTTGCCATGAGAAACAAGAAAAAGAATAAGAAAAGCTTATGACTTCTCAAAGTTTTAAGTGTTAAAAAGTCAATCGTATGTTACACAAAATAACATCGCCCCTAATGCTGTTAAGTATGTGATCATAGCCCCTGTTGATCATAGGCTCTTGAATGGCTGAGACTGTCTTATATTCATCGTATTGGTCCCTCATGTACCTGGCTGATAGTAAGTGTTCAATAAATATTAGTCGAATGATATAAATGTGATTTATTTTTCTGTGGGTGAAGTTGACACCACTCCTTTTCTGGAGTCATTTATTGCGTGTGGAAATACATACCCTGCTCTGGATACTGATGAGAAGGCAAATAGAAGAGATTCAACCAGGAAAATGATGATCTTCATTCAGGCTTTAAATGCACAAGGCTCCCCAGGAACCACCGAGAGCCCACCTGTTTCTGCAGAATCCTGGATGTATGTGGGACTCAGGATGGGGAGTGGGCAGGAGATGGGCTTTGGGAAAGGGCTGCCTGCCTGGACTCTCTGTTAGAAAGGTATGGGGAAATCCTAAAGTCCTCTAGCCCAGAGACCCTAGGTCTCTAGTATCTCTATATCCCAGGCACTTAGAGTAGAAAGCAGGCTGGGTGTCAGTGCTTGTTGAATGAATGAATGAATGAATGAAATCCTGACTTTGAGTCCCCATCCAGGTATCAAATCTTGACCTCTTTATGTCTCATTTGGTTCATTTTTTTTTTTAATTTTATTTTTTTTAAATTTATTTTTGGGACAGAGAGAGACAGAGCATGAACGGGGGAGGGGCAGAGAGAGAGGGAGACACAGAATCGGAAACAGGCTCCAGGCTCCGAGCCATCAGCCCAGAGCCTGACGCGGGGCTTGAACTCACGGACCGGACCGCGAGATCGTGACCTGGCTGAAGTCGGACGCTTAACCGACTGCGCCACCCAGGCGCCCCTCATTTGGTTCATTTTTAAAGGTAGGGATGTTACTTATGTACTCCAAATTATCTCAAGGAATTTTTGAGAGCCTAAGATGAATTAATTAATCTGAGAGCACTTTTTCTTTTCTTTTTTTCAAAATTAAAGTTTATTTTTTCATTAAAAATTTTTTAATGCTTTATTTTTGAGAGAGACAGAGCATGAGTGGGGGAGGGGCAGAGAGAGAGGGAGACACAGACTCTGAAGCAGGTTCCAGGCTCTGAGCTCTCAGCACAGAGCCCGACGTGACATTTGAGGGGCTCAAACTGACCTGAGTCGAAGTCAGACACTTACCAACTGAGCCACTCAGGTGCCCTGTTTTTTCATTTTTGAGAGAGAGAGCATGAGCAGGGAAGGGGCAGAGAGAGAAGGAGATACAGAGTCTGAAGCAGGCTCCGTACTGACAGCAGTGGGGCTTGAACCCACGAACTGCAAGATCATGACCTGCGCTGAAGTCAGACCCTCAATCGACTGAGCCACCCAGGTTCCCCTGAGAGCACTTTTTAAAGTGTTAAATATGCATTATTACTTAGATCATAAGAGAACTTTTTCTGTGTTTATTACAAACAGCTCTTCTTGGTTCTGAAAGCCTATTTTATACATTTCTCAATTAGGGGACTCTTAGTTCTCTTGGTTGGCTCATTCTCTGATTTGCTCTGTATGCACAGCAAAGGAAGTGTAGGTTTTGAAAGTTTCTGAATCACCATGGTGTATCACGGGATCTTCCCACTAATACTTGTTTCTCTGACAGCTGTATTTTATATGTTGTATTGCAGCTTTCATTGAAGAAACTCTGGGCTTCTAAGAATGATTTGTTGTGGCATTTCCTTTTGAGACAGAAGCTTTGAAATAGGATAAATGCATAGGAGAGATATCTAGGTACAGTAGGGATGAGAGGAAGTCAGTGTTTGGACTTGGGTCTCCTGAGTTCAGGTCCTGACTCTGCCCTTCATTTGCAATATGTGTGATCTTGGGCATTTTTTTTTCTTTTGTAAGATTTTATTAGGGAGAATTTCAAATATACACAAAAATGTAGAAAGTAGTATAGTGAACCCCCCCCCCCCATTTACCCATCACTCAGCTTCAATGGCTGTTAACTGATGGCCAATTTGTTTCAAAGGTAACAACGTCTACTCTTCCCCCCAATATAATTTTTAATAGAATGCAAGATGTCATGTTCTTTCATTCATAGATATTTCAATATGAATCTCTAAAAAGATAAGGACCCTTTGTTAATTTTTATGATTTTTTTTCTTTTTCAAAGATTTTATGAAAAGTCCTTATAGAGCAATATCCAGACTCCAGATCCAGCTGCCAAGGAGACCCTGTTATGCCGTGGGTACTGGGTGTGGCGTGGCAGGTGCTCTGACTTCCCACCCTTCTGTTTCGATGGGGGTGGTGGGAAGTACCCCGTCTTTGGGGTCCACAGTGCTCACCTGATCAGGAAGGGGCTTCTTAGCACCATTCTTGCCACTTGGGTTCCAGGGAAGCATGATCTTCACTTTCATGCCCAGCACACTCTGTCTGAGCAGTTCACGGGTCCCCTCTGTGAATCATCAGGCCACCCACAAACTTCATGGATTTAGCCCTCTGTCCTCAGAGTTTCCCAGACTCCATGACTTTGCAGCCTTTGGCCCCACTCTCCCTGATGACCCATAGCACACCCTAGCAGGCCCTCCACACAGGAAGGCCTCCTAGGAGTGTGTAACCCAGAGACTCTGCCTGGGCAATAGCACACAGACCTTCTGTGGCCACCTTTTCAGCATGAAGCCCTACACTGCCCTCAGGGGAGCCAAATCTCTTCTGAACCACAGCAGTCAATTCCCGGGTCTGCTGGCCCATCTCACCAAGGACATTCTACGTCCTGGTGGCCGGGATAATGATTTCTGTCCTGGTTGGTGTAATTCAGACCTCAACTCCAGAGTAGCCATCTTGAGTCAGTTCCCAAGTGAGAAGCTCGTTCAGTTCAACTTTGAAGATGCCGTCAGTGACACACTGCCTCTTCGTTGGAGATTTGCACCACCATCTTGCCGCTGTGTGCCACCAAAAGGAAAGCAGATAAGGGCCTTTTAAAAACAGAACTAAAATGTCATTATCATGTCTGAACAAATCAATAATTCTTAATATCAATAGAATCCAATGTCATAAATTTTCTTTTTCTTTTTACACTTTGTTTGAAATAGGATCCAAACAAGCTCCACATCTGATATTTATAAAAGTGTCTTTTATGTATCTTTTAATTTATGGGTTCTCTCTCACTTCTCTCTATCATATAAAAGTGCAAGGGGAAAAAACCAGGTTGTTTTCTTATGGAATTTATCAGTTTGGATTTTGCTGATCGTATCTTTGTGGCATATTTCCTATAAATTAGAGGCATGGCCAGACTTAGGTTAGGGTTTTGGTTTTGGTTTTGGATATTGGACATTGGACATGTTATTTGCTCTTTCTGACCTCTGTGAAATGGGGTACAAACATATCTTATAGCTGTTATGAAATTAAAAAAGAGAATATCCAGGGAAGGATCACACCATATAAAGAGTTGTTGTCATTATGACTGGATTATACATTTTGTTAGCGTTTGTGGGGCTGAGCCTAGGAAAGATATGTTCCTCCCACACTGGTCAGACTAAATATTTCAGCAGGTGCCATGTCAGGAGGCTGAGCATCAGGTGGTCTAGAGGTCATGCTCTACTATATTAGGTTTGATAGGAGTCAAACTAGTTAAATTCTCTGAGCTTTCCTCATTTCCTCAAATGTAGCTCATAACATATATCCTCAAAGTTCTGAGAAACAGAGATGATGTATGTAAAGAGCCTTGAATATGGTACTCATCATGGGGTTGATGATTTTTGTTCTTGTTTCTTTTGATACCTGAGTTCTCATGTGGGACTTGGGGGCACTTAGGTTGAGAAGGGATTCTGGGTATGGCTGAGTCGGTGCCATGGGCTGGGGGTGTCACTAAAATTCTCTCTCTCCTCTTTTAAACATATTTGGGGTTAAAATAGCCTGCAGTATAATCAAAAGAAAGAAATAAAAGTAAACCCTTTGAGTGCTGAGCACAATTACATTTATTGGTGTGCAGCTGTTGGGATGTGAATGGAAATATCTAGTTTTTTCCATTATGACCAGGAGAAAGGCTGGGATTCTATTTTACACTGCATCAAATATGATATGGGTGCAGAAACCCAGCAAACACCACCTTAGAGTGCCAGCACCAGGACTGAGATGTAGTGACTCTTTTGTGATGTGCCTCCCCTTTTTAAATGTTTATTTATTTTTGAGAGAGAGAGAGCACAAGTAGGGGAGGGCAGAGAGAGGAGAGGGTGACAAAGAATCGGAGGCCGGCTCCGGGCTCCAAGCTGTCAGCACAGAACCTGATACAGGGCTCGAACCCACAAACTGTGAGATCATGACCTGAGCCGAAGTTGGACCCTTAATCGACTGAACCACCCAGGCGCCCCTGTGATGTGCCCCCTTTTGATGCACCAAGAAGGGCAAAACATCCCATCAGGAGGATTCTTACTCAAAATGCACAATCTGACTCTATCATGAGAAAACATCAGACAAACCCAAATTGAGGGACATTTTGTAAAATACTTGACCAGTTCTCTTGGCAGATGTCAAGGCTGTGAAAGACAAAGACAGAGAGGAACTGTCACAGGTGGGCAGATGCTAGCAAAGACTTGAGAACTAAATCCAATGTGGGATCCAGGATTGGATCCTGCATGAGAAAAAGAACATCAGAGGCAAAGCTGGCAGCATTCAAATAAGGTCTGTCAAGTAGTTAATAGTAATTTATCAGAGTTATTTTCCTGATTTTGGCAGTTGTATTATGGTTATGTAAGATGTTAACATTGGAAGAAGCTGGCTGAAGGGTACTGAACTCTGTACTGTTTTTGTAATTTTCTGTAAGTCTAAAATTACCTCAAACATTAAACACACGATACTGGGATGCATGGCAGCTTTTGCAAAATGTACTGTTTTATAGGAAGTGGAGGGTGCTTCATTTTTGCACATTAACTTGAGAGCTAGAAACACCAACTTACTCTTGAGCTAAAGCAGGCAGGTTGCATCTTGACTGGTGAAGTTCCTCACTGTAGATTGACAGGGAGTCA
Source organism: Neofelis nebulosa (assembly GCF_028018385.1). NCBI lineage: Eukaryota > Metazoa > Chordata > Mammalia > Carnivora > Felidae > Neofelis > Neofelis nebulosa. The sequence continues at coordinate 87,584,888 of NC_080791.1, forward strand.
TGTCAACTCTTTGAGATTCCCCAGAGACCATCCTAGTGCACAGGTGGTTGGGCACCTGGGTTGACAGTGTTTTGGTTGCATCATCTTTCATATCTGGTTGATCTGGCAGATCTGACTGGTTAATAATGACAGTTCCCTCCTTAGATTGGATGCCCGTTATAAGCTAGAAACTTGAGTGCTAAGTGCTTATCATCATTAATCCTCATAACATCCTTGAAAGGCAGTTGATAGTTCCCCCATTTTATGATACATCTCACAGAGATTCATTTGCCCAATATCACTGAGCTGGAGTGGAAATCTGACTCCAAAGATCAGACTCTGACAGCTGTGCCATTTTGTTCTCCCTCTTACTCCCTCTTAATGGGTGCCCTCCTGGCCAGTCTAATGCCTGTGTTCCCCTGTGGGCCTCCAGACCTGGCCCCTCCCTTATCATTTATCTATCTATTGCTGGTTAGAAAGAGGTACTGGTATTTTTCTATCCTCCATTATCTATCTAATCGTAGAGTAGAATTGTATGTAGACTCTTTGGGGGCTGTTAATAGGTTTCTATGGTCAGATATCTTCGGGGGAACTTAGGGATAAATAAATTAAATAGCTCTCCACCTTTACCCAGGCAACTGAATACAGTTGGAAAAAACCACACAACCGGGCTTACTAGTCTCATCAGTTTGCTACCATTAACCTTGAGTGGGCTGTTCAAGCTGCCCAACACTGCTTCCCTATTGCCTTAGTCTAGTTGCCCACCCACTCTCTGGGAGAACTGCTTCACACCTTCTCCCCACTCCTAACGTCCCCACATCTCCTAAGAAAAAACTAGCCCAAGAGAATTTCTGCAAGCCTCCACTGCTGCCTCAACCAAGCTGCCCGTATCCTGCCTCCTCTCCTGTTAAGGATGAGGCATCTTTGATTCTTGTGCATGAGACTGAGGACCTCCTGCCAGCAATTCTGCCTCCGGTCCCCTCTCTCCAGTTGCAGACGGGCATGTCCTCTATCTTCCGTTTTAGAAGAGCCCCCACCTTGACCACACATCCCCCTTCAGCTGCTGCTCTGTGCCTCTGTTCCCCTTTTCTGCAAACCTCCTTGGAAGAGTTTTCTTACCAACTGTCTCCAATTCCTTTCTTCCCATTATTGCTCTTTTTAAAAATTGAGGTGAAATTCACTTAACATAAAACCATTTTAATATGTTAAGATGTACAAGTCAGTAGCATTTAGTACATTCACATTGCTGTGTAACTACTGCCTTCATCTGGTTCCAAAGCCTTTTCCTCATCCCCAAAGTACCCCCCCTTACTTGTTACACAGTCATCCTCTATTCTCCCCTCCCGCTAGCCTCTGGCAACCACCAATCTATTTTCTGTCTCTACAGATTTACTTCTTTTGTATACTTTATAAAATGGAGTCATACAAAATGTTGACCTCATTTCATTTACATGATGTTTTCAGCGTTCATCCATGTTGTGGCATGCATCAGAATTCTATTACCTTTTATTGTGTAGTAGTATCCCATTGTATGTATATGGCACATTTTGTTTATCTGCTCATTAATTGATGGACATTTGGGTTGTTTTTACCTTTTGGCTATTGTGAGTAGTGCTGCTATGCACATCCATGTACAAGTATTTGTTTGAGTATCTGTTTTCTGTGCTTTTGGGCATATCCCTAGGAGTGGAATTTCTGGGTCACATGGTAATTCTACATCTCACTTTTTGAGTAGCCACTGAAGTATTTGGTGGTTTGGGCCAAGTGGCTGGACCATCTTACATTACAATGCACAGGTGTTTCAGTTGCCTTACCTCCTCATCCATATTTGATACTTCCTGCTCCCCCCACCCCCGCCGCCCCCACATAGCCACCCTAGTAGATATGAAGCAGTATCTCATTATGGTTTTGATTCCCATTTCCCTAATGGCTAATGAACATCTTTTCATGTGCTTGTTGGCCATTTCTGTATCTTTGGAGAAATGTCTATTCAAGTCCTTTGCCCTTCTTTTCATTGGGTTATTTGTCGTTGTTGTGGAGTTTCCCATTCTATCTTGAATCCACTTTAATCAGCTTTGCTTTAGTCCTTATCATCCCACAGAGTGACTCTTATCAAGGTTGCCAAAGGCTTCCCTCTTTGTCAAACCCAGCGGTCCATTCTCAGGCCTCATTTTCTTGTCCTTACAGCAACATTTAAGGGGGGGGGGTGTCGATCACTCCTTCCTTCCTGATGTGCTTTCTTCACTTGGCTTCCCAGATAACAACGATTCTTTCTTAGTTCTCCTCAGTGTTCTTTGCTGGTTCCTTCTCATTACCTCTGGCCGTAAACTTCCTCTTGCCTCAGCTTTCACACCTCCTGTCTTTCTATCTCCACTTCCTGGATGACCCCATCCTTCCAGTTGTTCAGGCCATCAATCTCGGAGCTGTCCTTGACCTCTCTTTTACCTCCTCCCCCTGGTTCTCCCTCCACAACATATCCAGACTCTGATCATGTCTCACAACCTCCACTGCAGTCACTCTGTTCTAAACCACCATCATTTGTTAGCTGGAATTTTGAAGTACCCTACAAATTGGCCTCCTAGTTTCTCTCCCTCCCTCTGCCATGATCTAGACTGTGTGAAACACAGCAGCCAGAGAGATCCTGTTAAATTGTGAGTCAGATCTCACATTACAGCTCTGCTCTGAAGCCTCCAGTTGCATCTCGTTTTACTTCAAGTTTGAGCCAAAATCTCTGTAGGATTTAGCCTTGGCTTCCTCTTCCATCTTGTTTCCTATCACTCTCCACCTTGCTCATACCACTTCAGCCACTGCTGGCATCTTTGCCGTGCCACAGTCCTGCCAAACACACTCCTGCCTCAGGGCCTTTGCACATATTGCTTTATCTGCCTGGAATGCTCTTCCTCCTGAAAGCCACAGGGCTTTCTCCCTTCCTATTTCTGTCCAAATGTCTTTCGCCAGTGAAGTCTCTGCTGATCATCTTATATAAAATAGCAACATCATCTTCCCTCTTCTGATCTCCCTTCCTCTGCTTTATTTTTTCCCTTAGTACTTATATATTGCTTGGTTTCCCCTGTTGGAATATCAACCCCGCAAAAACAGGGATTTTGTTTGTTTGTTTGGTTGTTTGTTTACTGCTTTAGTCCCATTGTTTACAACTATGCCTGACATAAAAACATGGATACTTGGGGCTTTTCCTATTTTGTAATATGTAAATGTCCATTGTAAATCTCTAAAGATATTTTTGCAATATTCCTTTAGCTCTTTTTTTTTTTAAACCCATAGGGCCTGTTTTTCACAAAATATTTTTGGGAAGTGCTGGAATAGGCTTTCATTTGTATTTTATTTGTCAATCATATTTGGGGTGATGGGGGTGGTGAATGTTATGTAACCTGAGTCTTTTCCCCTTGACTAATAAAGCATTTCAGCATGTAGGAAAAATGTACATCCAAAAGGCCTGACCTTATCCTGAGGGTATGCTTGGATAACTCATTTAGGTAAGATCTGGCCAATGATTTCTTCTTTGGTTTTAAAAAGTGGTGTTACATTTGAGTATTTCTGCATAGTTTCATGTTTATAAGCCAAGTGTGGTGTAACTTAGAAGTACTTTCTCCTAGAGCTGTTGAAACAGTTCAAGCCTGCCCTTTCTCTGCTTTTGTCTCAATGCCCCAGATGACCTCCACTGGGCTCTTTGGGATGTCAGCATCCTGTAGGTTTGCTTAGGCGGCCTCTGTCCTGTTCTAGGACCAGGCTTACCTTGACCCTGTCAGAAGCAGCTCTGAGAAGGCAGCGGCTCTTTCTGTTTTGTTTGCCATTGTAGACCCAAACACTTGCACCATGCTGCGCACATAAGAGGTGGCCAATTAATATTTGTTGGATGAACCTTTGAAGTAGCACCGGGGAAAGCTACTTCACCACCTCATGGTGACTTGTAATTAGGGTTCAGCTTCAATGAATTTTCTTTGAAAACATGTTTGAATATGTCCTGAATGGAAATCAAAGCACTTTCCCTCCTATTTCCATGATCTTAGCTTACAAACAATAATATGGGTATTCTTGGAAAGAGTCTGCAGTTAGTCTGAATAGTTTGTGGTTAAATAAATTTCAAAAAAGAGATCCCATTTGGGCTTTTCATTTGAAAGCCACCATAATGTATGATAAAGTAGCTTGTGTGATCGGCATTCTCAGAAGAAAGTTGTTCTGATGAACTGTCCGTGTCATCTTTTGATTTTGAAAAGATGGAAGGAATGATGGTCAGCCTACAATGTGAATGGTGGTTTGATATTTTATTTCCTAGAAGTGGTCAAAAGAAGGGAAATGTTATTTCTGGAAATTGGGGAAAAGCCTAAGACTTGTGTATTTCAGCCTGCTTTCTTCAGCACAGAATGTTGTTCCCTTTCCTTTTGGCTTTTCCAGGGTGCTCTCTGATTTGCCCGGCAAGAAGAATTACGTTATATCTGGCCAATTAACTCTGAGTGCTAATGTCTGAGGAGTAGCGTCTTGACTTGCTCTAATTAAGTTCAGCAGATTCAAAGGCCACCTGAATAGGGATAGGACAGACATTTGCTTTGGAAAGAGGTAGTAAAACCCCTTTAGGTGAGGAAGCAAATGGGGATGTAATTTAGATCCTGGCATCGGGGTTTTTTTTTTTTTTTTTTTTTTGTAGTTTTTTTATAGATGTCACCATAGTTACAGTGTCTCTGTAAATCACAAACATACTCCAGAAAGGAAAATGAAGAGACTTGTGGTTGCAGGTGAAGTGACCTAAATTTTTATAGTTCTGTAGTTTTTTAAAAATCGTTTTGCTTCTACACATTTTATGGTTCTTTTAATTAGACTCATAGGACTGGGATGTTAAATGTCTAGTGGTCCATTATAATATTTATTGAGGTTGTGTGATGTGCTGGGTTTTGTCCGAAGAGTGTTGTCTAATTTAATTCTAAGTAATTCTGAGGTCTTGTAGTCTGGGCTCTCCAGAGGCAGGCAGGACCAGTAGGATGCATATGTATATATACGTACCTATACCTATATTGATATCTAGAGATTATTATTATTATTGTTATTATTTTATTTTAGAGGAAGAGAGCATGAGCTGGGGAGAGGGGCAGAGGGAGAGAGAATCTTAAGCAGGCTCCAGGCTCAACACAGAGCCCAACACAGAACTTGATCCCACGACCCTGGGATCATGACCTGAACTGAAATCAAGAGCCAGACGCTTAACTGACTTAGCCACCCAGGTGCTTGCATATCTAGAGATTTATTATAAGGAAGTGGCTCATATGCTTATGGAGACTGAAAAGTCCAAGATCTGCAGTCGGCAAGCTGGAGACACAGGAGAGCTAATGGTTTTAGGTCCAATCCAAGTCTGAGTTTGAAGGCAAGAGACTAGTGTCCCAGATCGGATACAGTCAGGGAGAGAGTGAATTCCTTCTTACTCAGCCTTTTATTTTATTCAAGCCTTCAGCAGAGAGGCTGAGGCCCACCCACCTTGGGGAGGGCAATCTGCTTTATTCTGTCTAGTGAGTCAAATGGTAGTCTCATCCAGGACCACACTCACAAGAACATCCAGAATAATGTTTAGTCAGATATCTGGGCACTCCGTGGTCCAGTCAAGTTGACACATAAAATTAAATGTCACAGGTAGGTACTGTTGTTATCCTCTGTAGAGATGAGGACACGTATGTAGAGAATGGTTGGGTAAGTTGTCTAGCGTTACAACTGGTAATCATGGAGACAGAACAAAAATGCAGGCAATCTGGCTCCCCCAAATCCTCACTCTTAATTGGTACAGCAAACCACCTTGCAGAGGAGGCGCCTGAGATGGGGGAGGAAGGGTGGGAGAGAAGGGAAGCAGAGGGGTCCAGTGTCATGCCTCAGCCACCCAGTTAGAGCCAGAGCTGGGATTTGAACCCCGTCTCCTGACACTTGGCCCAGCCCCCTGGAGTCCTTCAGCTCCAGCATGAGGTATCCTCTGCATAATGGACATTTCGCTTATGAAAGGGAAAAAGTTAACTTTCAGTTCTACACTTGAATTGTTGACTTAAGCACTCCGGGCAGTAATTCTAGCTGTCTCACCTTATCAGCATTATAATTTGTGACCATAGTATTTCAGTCCTAGAAGATTCTCAGATGAGTTGGGCTGTATGGATGAGTATGGTAATTTTTAAAATAACTCTACCTTCCATTTCTAAAGCACTTCAGACTTTTTAGAGCACTCTCATATATACACATTATTTAAAAAATGGATTAGCTTGACAAAGTGGGTTTACTCTTGGGTGATGGTCTTCTGTGGGTATGAATGGAAAAAAGGCTTTTACCTCCTCTTAGCCAAGATTAAAAAGGAATAAATGAGTTAAGAGAAGATGATGGAAGACAAAAGGGTGTTTATCCAAGCAGCATGATCACTGGGATGCAGCTCTGAAGGAGACTGAAGAGCCCTGGACCAGGACGTGAGGGGTCATAGCAACTGCTGTCATTGAAACCAGACAGTGCTGGGTTTGAATCGTGACCCTGCTACTTCCCAAAGAGACACATCGTGTCACCTCTGAACCTTTCCTGCTTTGTAAAACAGGACTGTGTACCTCACAGGAGGGTTGTAAGGATGAGAAGTGCTTGTCGGTGCATGCCACATAATAAGCCCTTGATAGATAACTTACAGCCCCCCTCCCCCACCTCCGATAGTCAGGCCTGCATTTGCCAGCCTTGAGCCGCTTGTTGTAAAGACCTTCACCCTGTCTGCTCTTTCCCACCTTGCTCCTGTACCTGTAGTGACCAGATCTGACTGGATTACAGCACTCCTGTCCCCTACCTTCGCTGTATATGCCCAAACTGGATAAAGCGGCCTCTGGCCTTGTTCCTACTTTGCCTTGTGGATTCCTTGTCTGAACCCAGCCTGCCTGGCTGGCCCATTACCACCTGCTTACCCCTTTTCAGCCCTGTGCTGTCCCTGATTTCCCATCTTTGGCTAACTGTTGATGTCAAACTATGTACATCTTTTTTCCTTTTTTAATGGTTTTTTTGGGGGGAGGGGGCAGAGATTTGGTTCACATGGATCATTTTCCCCCCAATTTTTTCTTTAAATTCTAGTTAGTTAACATATAGTGTAATATTGGTTTCAGGAGTAGAATTCAGTGATTTATCACTTATGTACAACACCCAGCGCCCATCATAAGTGCCCTCCTTAATGCCCATTACCCGTTTACTCATCCCCTGCCCACCTCCCTCCATCAATCTGTGGTTTGTTCTCTACAGGTAAGAATCTCTTATGGTTTGCTTCCCTCTCTTTTTTTTAGTTCCCCTATGCTCATCTGCTTTGTTTCTTAAATTCCACATATGGGTGAAATCATATGGTATTTGTCTTTCTCTGACTGACTTATTTCACTTAGTATAATAACTCTAATTCCATCCATGTCATTGCAAATGACAAGCTCTCATTCTTTTTTTGGGCTGAGTAATATCCATTGTGTGTGTGTATGTGTATACACACACAATACACACACACACATACACACAGATACCACATCTTCTTTATCTAAAATGGATCATTTTATCGGGCACCTGGATGGCTCACTCAGTTAAGCATTCGACTTCGGCTCAGGTCATGATCTCACAGCTTGTGAGTTCAAGCCCCATGGAGGCGCTGTGCTGATAGTTCAGAGCCTGGAGCCCGCTTTGGATTCTGTCTCTGTCTCTCTCTGCCCCTCCCCCACTCGTGCACTGTCTCTCTCTCTCTCTCTTTCTCTCTCTCTTTCTCTCAAATATAAATAAACATTAAGAAACTAAAAAAAAATAAAATGGGTCATTTTATTAAATTTTTTTATTATTTTTTTTTTTTAATTTTTTTTTTCAATGTTTTTTATTTTATTTTTGGGACAGAGAGAGACAGAGCATGAACGGGGGAGGGGCAGAGAGAGAGGGAGACACAGAATCGGAAACAGGCTCCAGGCTCCGAGCCATCAGCCCAGAGCCTGACGCGGGGCTCGAACTCACGGACCGCGAGATCGTGACCTGGCTGAAGTCGGACGCCTAACCGACTGCGCCACCCAGGCGCCCCTATTAAATTTTTTTAAATTTTACATTTATTTATTTTTGAGAAACAGAGTGAGACAAAGCGTGAGTGGGGGAGGGGCAGAGAGAGAGGGAGACACAGAATCTGAAGCAGGGTCCGGGGTCTGAGCTGTCAGCACAGACCCTGATGCGGGGCTCGAACCCACGAACTGCAAGATCATGACCTGAGCCAAAGGTGGATGCTCAACCGACTGAGCCACCCAGGTGCCCCTACAATGGGTCATTTTAGCAGGAGCTGCATTATTTCAGCAGAGATAGTATAATTTGAGTCAAATTCCTGTTCATTTCTGGGGGAAAGTCAGTGAAGCTGATGGTTTACCGATTCCATTGGCTTCACTAAACTGGCAACAGTCAAGCTGGCTGCCAGTTTAGGCACAGACTTAGGTCCCATTCCTGGTTCTTATCCCATCTTATCTTGTCTCCTTACCTTATCTGGATTCAGTTCCAGAAACACCGCTCAGAGACCCAGGTGTGTGAACTGCCACTTTTAGAAGGACAGCACTCATCACTTTGCTGTAGCTCCTGAAAGCACCATTTCCGGGGTGAGAAGTGTTCTATTGCCTTTGCCCCTTTCGGCATCCGTGTGATCAAAGTGCAGGGATTTGAAGATGCCTTAAGACGTAACCTTGGGGCTCTTAGAAATGGTGTTCTTATTTTGCATAGGCCCATCAGATCTGTCATATGCTGGTAACTTTGGTCATTTCTGAACATGTTCTGGTCAGTTAGTGATTTAGAACTTAAAAAAAAAAAAAAAAAGAATCTCCACACAGTCTTTCTCTCTGAACTGGCTACATTTCTGACTCTTCCAGTTTCTCTCCCTACTATCTGAAGTGGATCCTAATCCTGAGAAGGGAAATCTTCGTGACTTAGTTTGCAAATCATCACGTGTCCTTCATTTGTGAAGGAACAAGTCCCAGAGAGAAGGTGGAAATTATTGAACAAAAAAGGGCCTAATAATAATAATAATAATAATAATCTCTCACAGTTTGGTGAAATAACCATTCCTTTCAAAATTTGAATTTTGCTGTGCCCTGAAGAGTTTGATTTCATTTGCATGGAGAATTCTCTTATATTGTGGGGTTGTAGAAATTACAGCAATTATGGCTTGCGTGAAAATGAAAGAACGAGTTATGTCCAACATCTCTTAGTTGAGCAAATTCATGGTTAGTCTTGTCCAGGGTATCCCATCTGTGAGTAATAAGCCCCAGCTAGCCTCCTCTTTCTAGCTAGCGTGAGTGTTTGGATCAGTCTTAAACTCAATAGATGGAGTCAAAGAGGACTTGTCTAACTGTAAGTCTTTACACTTACCTGTTTGAATATTCCTTCGGACATTTCAGATCTTCCTTCTGAATCACTTTCCCTCTTTTCTGAGTCCAGTTGACCCTTGAACAATATGGATTTGAACTGGTCAGGCCTGCTTACACATGGGTTTTCTTCAATAAATACAGTACAGTACTGTAAGTGTATTTCCTCTTCCTTATGATCTCCCTAATAACATTTTCTTTAGCTAACTTCATTGTAAGAATTCAGTATGTAATACATATAACATTCAAACTATGGGTTAACCCGACTGTTTCTGTTATTGGTAAGGCTTCTGGCTCTCAGTAGTCAAGTGTTGGGGAAGTCAAAAGTTATACGCAGATTTTTGATGATGTGGAGGGTCAGAATCCCTAAAACTCTCATGTTGTTCAAGGGTTAAACTGGACATTCTTTTAAAATTACTTTAGTGAGGATATGTTAGTAATTACCTGTATCCATTTTTGTTGGCCTGAAAATGTTTTGAAAGATAGTTTTGCTTGCTCTGGATTGATAGTTGTTTTCTTTCAACTCTTTGAAGATGTCATTTTGCTTTCATGCTTGATGCTGAGAAGTCAGCTCAGTCTTTGTCAATGATCTGTCTTGTCTCTGACAGCCGTCATTCTCTTCTCCTTGATTTTGGTTTCTTCAGTTTCACTAAGTGTTGAAATTTTTGATGTCTAGATATTGATTACTTTTCATTTATTCTGGCTTGGGATTTACTGTATGTCTTCAATCTGAGAATTCATATCTTCAATTAATTTTAAAAATTGTCAGCCCTGCGGCGCCTGGGTGGCTCAGTCGGTTAAGGGTCCGACTTTGGCTCAGGTCATAATCTCAGAGTCGGTGAGTTTGAGCCCTGCATTGGGTTCTGTGCTGACAGCTCAGAGCCTGGAGCCTGCTTTGGATTTTGTGTCTCCCTCTCTATCTTCCCCTTCCCCCCTCATGCTCTGTCTCTGTCTCTCTCAAAAATAAATAAACACTAAAAAAATTTTTTTTGAATTGTCAGCCCTTATTTATTTGAATATTACTTCTACCTCAATCTCCTTATTTTTCTCCTTTCTGGAACTGTACATTTTTTTTTAATTTTAGAGAGAGATAGAGAAAGAGAGAGCAGAGGTGGGGCAGAGGCAGAGAGAGAGAATCCTAAGCAGGCTTCATGCTCAGCATGGAGCCTGACAGGGGGATTGATCCCATGGACCTAGGATTGTGACCTGAAATGAAATCAAGAGTTGGAAGCTCAACTGACTGAGCCTTCCAGATGCCCCTCTCCTTTCCAGAAATCTGATTAGACATATGTTAAACCTTCTTACTTTGTCCCTCATATAACTTAGCTTTTAAAATGCATCTTTTTTTTTAACATTTTTTTAATTTATTTTTGAGACAGAGACAGCATGAATGGGGGAGGGCCAGAGAGAGAGGGAGACACAGAATCGGAAACAGGCTCCAGACTCTGAGCCATCAGCCCAGAGCCCGACGCGGGGCTCGAACTCACGGACTGTGAGATCGTGACCTGAGCTGCAGTCGGACGCTTAACCGACTGAGCCACCCAGGCGCCCCTTAAAATGCATCTTAATGGGATGGGTGGTTCAGTCAGTTGAGTGACTGGCTCTTGGTTTGGGCTCAGGTCATGATCTCATGGTTCATGGGTTTGAGCCCTGCGTGGGGCTCTGTGCTGGCAGTGTGGGGCCTTCTTGAGATTCTTTCTCCCTCTCTGCCCCTCCCCTTCTCTCTCTCTCTCAAAATAAATAAATTGAAAACAAGTGAAGAATAAAGTGTTCTAAAAAAATAAAATGCATTTTAACAAGTCTTTCTGTGCTGCATTCTGGATAATTTCCTCTAATCTATCTTAAGCTTTATACATCCTGTCTTAGGCTGTGTCTAATATGCTACTTACCTGTTTTTTTGGTTTTCATTATTATATTTTCTATTTTAGAAATTCTGTTTGGCTCTTTTTAAAAATTGCTTACTCAACTGACTTCATCGTGTCTTTAGTCCCCTCTATTATTTCTTTATACATGTTAAACTTAATTATTTTTTATTTTGTGTCTGATCATTGCAATGTCTCCAGTTTGATAGCTGTCACTCATAGTGACTTGCTTACTCTTATTTTTAGTGATTTTTAAATTTTTTAAAAAAAGTTTTGTTTTCAACATTTATTTATTTTTGAGAGAAAGAGACAGAGTATGAGCGGGAGAGGGACACAGAAAGAGGGAGATCCGGAATCTGAAGTAGGCTCCAGGCTCTGAGCTGTCAGCACAAAGCCTGATGCGGGGCTCAAACTCACAAGTGGTGAGATCATGACCTGAGCTGAAGTCGAATGCTTAACCAACTGAGCCACCCAGGTGCCCCTAGTGATATTTTGTCTTTTTATTGTGAGCTCACTCATGTTCTTTGAAACTTTTTCTATGGGAATTGTTAGAGCTCTGTGTTTGAAGAGTCTTTCTCCAGAGGGAAAGGATTTGCATTTGTCCCAGCCATGGGATAATGACAGCCAAGGGCTACTTTAATCACATTTTCAGTACTTCCAAGCCAAGATGTCGTGTGAATTCTAGCCCTACACCTGTATGAATGTGGGCTTTTGGTTAGGGACTCTTAGGAGATGTTTATTTTTTCTTTTTTTTTTGCCTCACCAAGGCCAGGATAGATAAGTCTCCTTCTAAACAACAGCCTCATTCTCTGAGATTGTTTCCATTTGAGCATTGTGGCATTTTGGAAAAAAAGTACTTAATCTGGTCTCTCACTATGATCAAGCCCCAGGCTTTGTCCCCAGGTACACATACCAAAACACAGTGTAAGAACCCAGGCTCGTGGGTCAGCTGATGTCCTTGAGGGCAAATGCTAGCTTTGCATTACCCAGTAAAATTACACTTTCTAGTTGATGGCTTCCAACTGTTTCCCTTTATTGCAACCTCAATCATGTTTTAAACCAGATTTTTAAAAAACATATTTTATCCCTTTCTTTAAGTGATCTTCTTAAAAGAGGCTTCTTGGGGCGCCTGGGTGGCTCAGTCGGTTGAGCCTCCGACTTCGGCTCAGGTCACGATCTTGCAGTCTGTGAGTTCGAGCCCCGCGTCAGGCTCTGGGCTGATGGCTCAGAGCCTGGAGCCTGCTTCCGATTCTGTGTCCCCCTCTCTCTCTGCCCCTCCCCCGTTCATGCTCTGTCTCTCTCTGTCTCAAAAATAAATAAATGTTAAAAAAATTAAAAAAAAAAAGAGGCTTCTTCACCCACATAGTTGCAGAAACAAAGGTGCTAGGCAGTATTTTAGATGTTTGCAATACAGTGCACTGTGAATGAACAAGACAGTAAGATCCCATCTCTCACAGAGCTTACAGTTCAGTGGGGGTAGAGAAAGGAAACAAGTAAATAAATACCTAAGATAATTTCAATGGTGGTGAATACTATCATCTTTTATATTTTTAATTTATTTTTTTAGGTTTATTTATTTTTGAGAGACAGTATAAGCAGAGGAGGGGCAGAGAGAAAGGGAGAGAGAGAATCCCAAGCAAGCTCCATGCTGTCAGCACAGAGCCCGATATGGGGCTTGAACTCATGATCATGGGCTGAGATCTCAGGTGAGATCATGACCTGAGCTGAAATCAAGAGTTGGCACTTAGCTGTCTGACTCAGGTGCCCCAATACTATCATCTTTTAAAATATTCATAGTGACCCATGCAAGGGACTTGATCCTGCAAAAGATCCTGTATCTTTTATTTTTTCAACGTTTTTTTTTTTTTTTTTTTTTTTTTATTTATTTTTGGGACAGAGAGAGACAGAGCATGAACGGGGGAGGGGCAGAGAGAGAGGGAGACACAGAATCGGAAACAGGCTCCAGGCTCTGAGCCATCAGCCCAGAGCCTGACGCGGGGCTCGAACTCACGGATCGCGAGATCGTGACCTGGCTGAAGTCGGACGCTTAACCGACTGCGCCACCCAGGCGCCCCAGATCCTGTATCTTTTAATCATTCCACCCCTGTGTTGTAAGATGAAGCTACCATTAGTTGAATGAAACCGCCTCATTATTAAGTGATCGGTTAATTCAGTGGTGAGGACAACATGGTAGAAAAGCCCTTGAATTTGGGCTCAGAGTTAGACAGCATCTACATCCACCTAAAGCAGTTGTCCTCACGTGATTTTTTAAGATATGTGTGAGATTGAAAATGACTTAGTGACAAGCTGAGAGCAATCATATAAGGCATGCATACAACTCTTCTCTGCAGTTAAACTCATTTTAAAGCCATGTTATTTTATTAACAGAGTATTTTGCCTCATTTTTATCAGTGATATAGAAAGGTCAAGGAGTAACAAATAATTAGTTATTTTCAAGTGTTCAAATAAATCCATACCTTTAAAAATTGGAAGCATGGAGAGAAAAGAAAAGCTAAAAATGTTTTCTTCCTTAAAGAAATGATTAATACATCTGATAATAAAATTGATGCAGGAGATTCTGATCATCTAGTGGTCTGTTTAGGAATCATATGCTACTTGAAAGAAAGCTGTTTTTATAAGAAATGTCTGAAAATATCGAGTCAAGAACCCAGTAAATGAGAATGGTTTGTTGAGCCTCTTTCACCTGATTTAGAAACAGCTCCTGCTAATGAAATATGTCAGGAAATTTTCAGAGGTGTGAACAGTGAATGGGTAAGATGCTGCATTTCTTAAGTAGTTGATTTTGCTTGCCACCCCCAATTGACTTGAATTCACTAGTAGTCAGAGAGTCTCACTCTTTTTTGGTAACTTTTGGCAGCCTGGTAAAATTTATGGATTCTTCTCAGAATGGCGGTTTCAACAAAATCCATAGAATTGAAAAGAACGCCAATTACATTGAAATGCAGCATTATTCACAGACCCTGAAGAGTGTATAAGACCCCCTAGATTATTAACCTCTATGACCTGTTTCAATTACATCTCTATTCTTTTTAAAAAAATTGTTTAATGTTTATTTTTGAGAGAGAGAGAGAGAGAGAGAGAGAGCGAGCATGAGTGGGGGAGGGGCAGAGAGAGAGGGAGACACAGAATCCGAAGCAGGCTCCAGGCTCTGAGCTGTCAGCACAGAGCCTGATACGGGGCTTGAACTCACAAACTGCGAGATCATGACCTGAGCTGAAGTCAGACGCTTAACTGACTGAACCACCCAGGTGTCCTACATCTCTATTCTTGAACAGGAAAAGTAGTTTATGATATGACTGATTTCCTGAATTTCTCAAGAGGAAATAGAATTGGTGTCAGCTATAGATAGGCGCCGTAAGTTAGTGGTCTTATCACATATGTATGCATAATGCACTTCTGCTGTGGAAAAAACATGGTACTTTGGAAAGGAGCTTTCTAAATTCTCAGTTTTGTACCTACGGGGTTTCTAGTAACATATGAACTTAGACAAGATCAGTGCTCCCTGGAGTATTGACCTTATACGTGAAACATGACCTCAGAAAATAAACAAAAAGGAGGGAATATAAACAGAATCAATTTATTTTGGAATGCTGTGATTTATTTACAATGTCACAATAGAATGGAATACTGGTTATTTATTGTTCTTTTAAATATGAAAGAAAACGTTGAACTGCTTCAAATCATTGGAGACAGTCTAAACTGAACATCCTTAGAGGATTGATCCATTACGTTATATTCCTATAACAAAATCCTATACAGCCATTAACAGGATAGAGATGTATGTGCTCTTCTAGAATGAACTGTAAGATATGTCATTACATGGAAAAGGAAAGGTGTAGAAGAGTGTACCATGTATTCTCACTTATAAAAATGTGTCTATTAATAAAACATGATATTTCTGGAAAAAGGCACCAGTAATTGGTAACAATGATTATTTCTGGGAGGGGAACTTGAGGTCTGGAGGCTGATGAGGAGACTGACTTCTCATTGTATATCTATTTGTACTGCTTGAATGTTTTGCCATATGCACGTATTAGTGGTTCTAACTAATTCATTAAAAAATGAATTGCCCTTGCTTCTAGCAGCTATTGATATTGAAATGAAATGGAAGCATATAAAGAATATGTACTAATTATGCCTGTCAAATAACATATTTCACTAATTAATACACTACTCAGTGCATGAAGAAGAAATTCTCAACACTTAGGCCTGCTCCAAATAAGAGTTCAGGGTGTAGATGGCAAGGCTTACGGTTAGGGATGTTCCCCCACGTCTCCTGAATGTCCTCCTGGGACCTGGTGTCTTCCTTCCATGCACACACACTGCTTTGCAGCTGTCTGTGTTCTCCTCCTCCTACTCTCCTTGGTCTGTGAACTCCTGGAGGAATGTGTCTCACACAGTGCCTGGCGCAGAACAGACCCACGATAAATGATGGAAGAGTGAGTCACTCCTGATCCTTCCAGGAGTGAAGTCTGGAGATACAGAGATAAGTAGTGGGTGCCGAATCCCACAGCAGAGCAGCCTGGGGAGACAGACCCCATGTCTTGGTGGTTCCCAGTTGGGTTGGGGGCAAAGGAAAGGGTGGAGGTGATGAAAGGAAACCAAGGAGGACTATTGTCTGATGAGGGCACCATCCCTTGGTGTCCTTGGTTTTGTCCCCAAACCTCTGTGTTGGGGGTGGTTGCTGGTGGAGGAGACAAGGCCGGCAGAACAGTGGGGGCCGTGGGTGGGAGAGAATCAGAGAGAAATTGGGTAACAGCAGTTGTTCAGTGAAATTTCACAGTGCCTTTCAAGAATGAAATTCAATTTATATTTAGAATTTGATTTGAATCCAGAAGGAACACACAAGCTGGTTAATATCAAGACTCTGTAAGAAATAATTTGTGTCAGTTATTGAAAGGATTTGTAATCAAGCGTGAATGGAATGTCTGGTCACACTCATTCATTTATTCATTCATTCATTTACTCCATATTTATTGTTGAGGTCTTGTGTGTCCTGTGAGGGATCCACAGATGAATTAGATAGGTCGTCTTCCTAAGTAGCTCATCATCAGAAATTAATTTAGCACAGTGGTTAAGAATGATATGTTGAATTCAGATTCTTGGATTCAAATCCTGGCTCTATTCCTTGTCACCTATGTGACCTTGAGCTAGTTGTTTAATTTCTTTGTGCTTCAACATCTCATTGCTAATATGAGAAAAGTGCCCATGTAAAGTGCCTAGGCAGTGCCAGGCATAATCAGGATTCAATAAATGTCAGTTTTATGGGTTTTTTAAAAAATATTCATTGATCCACTGAACACTTTTGGAGCTCCTGTTCTGTGTTAGGTACTGCTGTAGGCACTAAACAGAGACATAATTCCTATCTTCAAAGAACTCAGCTGTTTGTTGGTGTATTAGTTCTTTCTTCCTTCCCTTGTAACAAATTACCCAGTTCAGTGGCCCAAAACCCTGACAGACATGACTTACGTCTCACAGTTTCTGTGGATCAGGAATTCAGGATCAGCTTGACTGTTTCTGCTTAGGGTGTCTCATGAACTTACAGCCAAAATGTTTGCCGGAATTGCAGTCATCTGAAGGCTTGACTGGGGCTGGAGGATGTATTTCTAAGGTGTCTCACTTATATGTTTGGCAAGTTGGGTCTTTTTCACATGGGCACTGCTTGAGTGTCCTCACAATATGGTATCTGGCTTTCCTCAGAGTAAGTGATCTGAGAGCCCAAACCAGAAACTTCAATGCCTTTTATGACCTAGCCTCAGAAACCAAACACCATCACCTCTGCTCTATTCTATCTGTCTCACAGCCCTGATTCAATATGGGAGGGGAATATACACAAGCTTGTGTATAGGAGGAGGTGGGATCCTTGGGGACTGTCTTGGAGGCTGGCAAAGACAGCTGGGGAGGAACACATATAATCATGGGGAAAGTGCTGTGATGTAGATATGCCACAGGGAGCTTCTTGTCAGGAAAGGAGGAGGCAAAGCTTGAGTTCGGTTTTGAAGGAAAAGAACTGAGGAAAGGGAGTGTCCTGGGCAGAAGGCAGTTAAAGGAGAAAGGCACAGAGGCCAGAATAAGCATAACATACCCTGGAAGTTTGAACACATCTGTTGGATTGCAGCGGAGTCTCTGGTAGGGCAGGGACAAGAATGTGGTGATGATGTCAGTACATGTAACTGATGTGATAGTAGTCATGACAGATTGTGACAGTTGTACTTACACACATGAAAGAGAATGACGTCACATTCTTTAAGGATTTGCTTTCTGAAATACCTTTGTGGTATTTAAGATATTCATCCCTGCATCCATCCATCTGTCTACCCAACCATCCTCTGACTAAGCAGTATTTACTAATTACATTTGGACTGTATAACAGATAGTCTCTTAAGATGATGCACACTTTCTATTTTGTGCACACACAATTTGAGTATATTTTGCTCTACTTTTTCTTCATAGCGCTACTTACTACTTGGCATTATATTGTATTTTATGCTTATCGCTTGTGTTCATCTCCAGAATATAAACCCCAAGAATATAGACTCCAGAAATTTTGCCTGAGTTGACGTCATTGTATCCCCAGTGCCTAGAATAATGCTTGGCACATGTGGGGGCTTAGTAAAGATGTGGTTGAGTAAGAGTGAAGTGAGGTGACAGAAGTGTGCAGAAGATGCTGTGGGAACTTGGGAGGAAATGTCCAGGTCTTTCTGAAGTGGGGAAAGGAGGTGTTTAGGGAGGACTTTGTAGAGTCCTTGCTGTCTGAACTGAGCTGGCCGGGTAGATGAGCTGAGCGTTCAAGACAGAGGAGATCTTGTAAGCAAAGGAATGGAGACGTATGAGAGTATGGCCACAGTTCTAGATGATGCTTGTCTCTCTACGTAGTTTGTGAAACGAAAAGTATAATTGCAAGATAAGAAAAGCATCTTCCAGCAGTTGCCATTCTGTAATAATTCAGTTAAAACTCTGCATTAGAGGAAGCATCCTTTGCAGTTATTTCTGAACTTAAAACTTCACTAGTTGATAAGTGTCCATGTGCTGTGGCTGTATATGAAACACAAAGAGCAGAGTTGTGTGTCCTTCCCATTATTGAGCTTTTTCCTCAATATTGCATGCATTCATCTTTTAAATACAGTTCCTTGCTGCAGTGGCAATACATTTTAGTTTTTCCAATAGACTTGACATGAGATGTGTTTGTTGGCATCTCTGTTGACTTGAAGGTGTTTTTATGTCACACGGGTATGAGACAGAGCTATAGTTCAGGTTATTTTATAGTAAAGCAGGTTGCAGGTCTGTGATAAGGGAAGGTTGAATCCCATACTGTATATACTGTACTCTAGGACCAGCTTCAGGTCTTTGTAGATTATTATTTTCCCAGTTCTCTTTTCCAGTGCAGGAATGTTGGCACACCTGAAGGTGCTTTCTTCACACCTCTGTGTGTCCCTTGTCCCTGAACTTCAGGAAAAAAGAAAAACCTTCATAGATTTGCAGGTAGTGTATTTAGGAAATTCTCCTCAGTGGTGGCCATGTTTACATAATCTGGAACTATTAACACCTTTGAAAAACAGTTTGAAAGAAACAACTTGGCTCCAAGAATTTCCCTTGGGCCCCGCTTTTTTCTTAGTAACTCATTTTGATTTTTTTTTAAATCCACATCTACTCACACTTAGCAACGTAAATGTGCAGTACCAAAGAGTAAACCTTCATATGTTGGAAAGGCAATTAATTTGGGTTCTACTAAAAAAGTGGAATTTAAATTTGATCTTAAATTGGAATAAAAAGGTAACAGTAATTGTCTGTGGACAGTGGGACTGTGGGTATTTTGTCTTCCTTCTACTTTTCATTTCCCTGTCAGTAATGGACATGTATTATTATTTTATAGTGAGTTTAAAACCAAGAAACTTTTTGGAAAATTTGCTTTTCAACTATAATATGTAATTTCTAGGCATTCTTTTTTGCAAAATAGATTTTGATTCCTCACTCTTTTTCTTCTTCAGAGCTCATTTTTCAAAGTCAGCAATGGCAGATTGAGTGATGGCTTCAAATGTCAGAAGAGGATTCTCATTTATTAACTAAAAGTTGCTGGAGAAGGTTAGTGGGGCAAGGCAGAGCCAACCAAGCGAGACCACTGGGGTTTTCCGAGGCAGGGTCAGGCTGCCAAAGAGGAAACAGTTGTTTCCACCTCACAACTCGCAGTTCCTATCAAGAAGGACCAGAAACAACATTTTTCTGTAACTCTCTGTTATTGATAATTGGGAATGTGAAGCTACTAAGACCAATTTTGCATGGGCAGTGTCTTCCAACATGCCTTTTGGCTGGTGCTTTTGAGGTGTTATCTCCTGACCATCCCCTCTGACCACAGTTGCATACCCACAAGCAAATCTGAGGAGCCCTAGGGCCTGGCCACTAAACCCATCCCATTCTCTTTCAGCCTCCTAATTTCCATTTATTCTTCACAGCCCACACAAACCCTAGGCCGGTGCACCCACCACCCCATGCAGGCCACTCCTGATGGTAGTAATAAAACAATATAGTTGTTTGTTTGTTTTTTAATTAGAGAGAGAGAGTGTACACAAGTTGGGAAGAGTGGCAGAGGGAGAGAGAGAGAATCTTAAGCAGGTTCCATGCTCAGTACAGAGCCTGATGCGGGGCTCGATCCTGTGACCCTGGGATTATGACCTGTGTCAAGTCAAAATCAAACACCGGACGCTCAACTGACTGAGCTACCCAGGTGCTCCTAAAACAATATAGCTTTTAAATACACACATACACATGCATGTGTGCATACGCATGCGCACACACACACACACACACACACACACACGTACACTCAGCTTGTAGGTAGATGAGCTTCTAAGTTTCTTTCCAGCAGTTGTCTGTGAGGGGCTACAGTGTGCAATTCAGCAAAGATTCAAAAAGGAAGAAGGCATGGAATTGATAGCCTTACATGGGCATATGGGACCCACAAGCAAACAGATTTTACAAAGTTGAAAGTGGAAATTGCCTCAGAGAAAGTGTAAAGTGTTAAGAGCTCAGCTCTTTAACTGTTTATGAGAGGACAACATAAACAATCAACGTTGATATGTTTCTAAGCATCCACAGGCACCTGAAGAAATGTGTTTATTTTCCTGAAGTTTCTCTAACATATGGCCATTTCTCCCTACATTATTTCTATTTATTGCACACAGTGGCAAGTTTATCATCCTTCATAATCATCATTAAATTCCACTTACTCTCCATTCTGAGTTAATTTGTTTGCTTTGTAGCCAAAAGGTTGTTTGAAGAACTGTTGTTCTGCTCTTGTCTGGAAGAGAACAGAAGTGCCTTACTTCTGTGAGTGAGATCCCCTTATTCTCCTCCCTCTACTCACTAGCCACGTTTTAACAAAAGTAAACTAAGTTTCTCTCCAGAACGTACCCCAGCTTAGAGGACTGAGTTGGACAATCTGAAGAAAACCTCAAAAGCAAGGATCTTCCTTTTCCTTGGACAAGTCTCCAAAGAGCCAACCCCTGCTTCCTTTCCACTCTTTCAGGCTTTTCTGGGACAAGAGGTCAAGAGCAATGAGCTATCATTTATTGAGTGCCTTCTGCATCTTAGGCATTTTACATATATTCACCTCGAATTCTCTCACATTATCAGATGAAGAAACTGAGGCCAAGAAGTCAAGTAATTTGGCCAAAATCACATAGCTAGAATTTGGATACCGGTCTGCCTGACTCCAGAAACTAGTGTTTTTTGCATTGTGCTATGCTACTTCTAAAACAAGATCCCAATGAAAGAAAAAATAGTAAGTTCCAAACCATCAGACTTTAAAATAGTCTTCATTTACCAGTTTTCTCACACTGATAATCCCCTCATTGTCCTGCCTTTCTTATCATATCTAGGAGGTTGGCAAAAGCTGGGAGAAACAGTACAAAAAGGGAGCTGCCCATCATAGCCACCCCCACTGTGGAAGGAAGGTTGTTCCATTTTTTTCTTGCTCTCAGAGCCCGTGGTGATTGGCTGTTGATGAGCCAGCTTTGTCTCTTGACCCATACTTCAGCCTGTTGGGCACTTCTCTGAGGACCACTCACTCCTCTCTGTCTTCTCCCAACTGTGGATCTTACTGCTTTGCAGGGAACCTGGAGGCTGGGGTAAGTGTGGTAGGTTGTGGTGTCAATGCCTCTGTCTAGTCTTTTTATTTTATTTTATTTTATTTTATTTTATTTTATTTTATTTTATTTATGTATTTATTTATTATTTATTTATTTATAAATTTACATCCAAGTTAGCATATAGTGCAATAATGATTTCAAGAGTAGAATCCAGTGATTCATCCCCTACATATAACACCCAGTGTTCATCCCAGCAAGTGTCTTCCTTAATGCCTCTTGCCCATTTAGCCATTCCTCCACCCACAACCCCTCCAGCAACCCTTAGTTTGTTCTCTATATTTAAGAGTCTCTTATGTTTTGCTCCCCTTCCTGTTTTTATATTCTTTTTGCTTCCCTTCACCTATGTTCATCTGTTTTGTATCTTAAATTCCACATACGAGTGAAATCATATAACATTTGTCTTTCTCTGACTAATTTCGCTTAACATAATACCCTCTAGTTCCATCCATGTTGTTGCAAATGGCAAGATTTCATTCTTTTTCGTCACTGAGTAGCATTCCATTGTATATATATATATATATATATATATATATATATATATATATATAACACATCTTTTTTTTTTAAACTTTTTTCATATTTATTTATTTTTGAGAGAGAGAGACAGACAGACAGAGAGAGACAGAACATGAGTGGGGAAGGGGCAAAGTGAGGGAGACACAGAATCTGAAGTAGGCTCCAGGCTCTGAGCTGTCAGCACAGAGCCCGATGCGGGGCTCGAATCCACAAACTGTGAGATCATGACTTGAGCTGAAGTTGGATGCTTAACCAACTGAGCCACCCAGGTGCCCCTATATACCACATCTTCTTTATCCATTCATCTGTTGATGGACATTTGGGCTCTTTCCATAATTTGGCTATTGTCGATAGCACTGCTATAAACATTGGGGTACATGTGTCCCTTTGAAACAACACACCTGTATCCTTTGGATAAATACCTAGTAGTGCAATTACTGGATTGTAGGGTAGTTCTATTTTTAATTTTTTGAGGCACCTCCACACTGTTTTCCAGAGTAGCTGCGCCAGTTTGCATTCCCACAAGCAGTGCACAAGAGTTCCCTTTTCTCTGCATCCTCACCAACATCTGTTGTTGCTGGAGTTGTTAATTTTAGCCATTCTGACAGGTATGAGGTGGTATCTCAATGTGGTTTTGATTTGTATTTCCCTGATGATGAGTGATGTTGAGTATTTTTTCATGTGTCTGTTTGCCATCTGGATGTCTTCTTTGGAAAAGTGTCCATTCATGTCTTTTGCACATTTCTTCACTTGGTTATTTGTTTTTTGGGTGTTGAGTTTGATAACTTAATAGATTTTGGATACTAACCCTTTATCTGATATGTCATTTGCAAGTATCTTCTCCGATTTCATTGGTTGCCTTTTAGTTTTGCTGATTGTTTCCTTCACTGTGCAGAAGCTTTTTATCTTAATGAGGTCCCAGTAGTTCATTTTTGCCTTTGTTTCCCTTGCTTCTGGAGACCTGTTGAGTAAGAAGTTGCTGTGGCCGAGGTCAAAGAGATTTTTGCCTGCTTTTACCTTTCGGATTTTGATGGCTTCCTGTCTTAATGTTTAGATCTTTCATCCATTTTGAGTTTATTTTTATGTATGGTGTAAGAAAGTGGTCCAGGTTCATTCTTCTGCATGCCGCTGTCCAGTTTTCCCAACACCATTTGTTGAAGAGACTGTCTTTATTCCATTGGATATTCTTTCCTTTGTCCAAGATTAGTTGGCCAAATGTTTGTGGGTCCATTTCTGAGTTCTCTATTCTGTTCCATTGATCTAAGTGTTTGTTTTGTGCCAGTACCATACTGTCTTGATGATTACAGCTTTGTAATACAGCTTGAATTCCGGAATTCTGATGCCTCCAGCTTTGGTTTTCTTTTTCAGGATTGCTTTGGCTATTCAGGGTCTTTTCTGGTTCCATACAAATTTTAGGATTGTTTGTTCTAGCTCTGTGAAAAATGCTGGTGATAATTTGATAGGGATTGCATTAAATGCATGGATTGCTTTGGGCAGTATCGACATTGTAATAGCATTTGTTCTTCCAATCCATGAGCATGGAATCTTTTTCCATTTTTTTGTGTCTTCTTCAATTTCTTAAGCTTTCTATAGTTTCTGGTGTATCGATTTTTCACCTCTTTGGTTAGGTTTATTCCTAGGTATTTTATGGTTTTGGGTATAATTGTAAATGGAATTGACTTCTTTGATTTCTCTTTCTGTTGCTTCAGTATAGAAATGCAACTTACTTCTGTGCATTGATTTTATATCCTGTGACTTTGCTGAATTTATGGATCAGTTCTAGTGGTTTTTTGGTGGAATCTTTTGCATTTTCCATATAGAGTATCATGTCATCTGCAAGGAGTGAAAGTTTGTCTCCCTCTTTGCTGATTTGGATGCGTTTTATTCCTTTGTGCTGTTTGATTGATGAGGCTAGGACTTCTAATACTATGTTGAATAACAGCGGTGAGAGTGGACATCCCTGTCATGTTCCTGACCTTAGAGGAAAAGCTCTCAGTTTTTCCCCATTGAGGATGATATTAGCGGTGGGTCTCTCCTATATGGCTTTTATGATCTGGAGGTATCATCTTTCTATCCATGCTTTCTTGAGAGTTTTTATTGAAAAAGGATGCTATATTTTGTCAAATGCTTTCTCTGCATCTATTGAGAGGATCGTGAGGTTCTTGTCCTTTCTTTTATTAATGTGATGTATTACATTGATTGATTTGTGGATATTGGACCAACCCTGCATCCCAGGTATAAATGCCCCTTGTTCAGGGTGAATAATTCTTTTAATATATTGTTGGGTCTGGTTGTCTGGTATCTTGTTGAGAATTTTTGCATCCATGTTCATCAGGGAAATTGGTCTGTAGTTCTCCTTTTTAGTGGAGTCTTTGTCTGGTTTTGGAATCATGTCTGGTCTTTTTTATGAAGCAAGAGTTTTTCCTTCATGCTTCTTACTGCCCATTCTGGTGACTCAGACCTGGCCAGGATATACTCATGCTCAAGCTTAAACAAGGAATCTTTCCAGCTGGACTGGCACCTTTAAGATTCTTTTGATGAATCTGATTAGTTCCTGGGAAGCTACATGCGTCCTCAGAGTGGCTCACATAGTATAGCATTGCTCTTTCAGGTGGAAGCTGGATCCTTGCAAATGTCACGGGATAGATGAGCAAACGAATTAATTGCTGAGAGTGTCAGTGAGTTGCAGAGGCTGTGAAAATTTTGAGGTTTCATGGAGGAGTCATATTATTTCTGGAAAGAACATCTGCCGGGATGTTCTCTAAATTTTTTCTGGAGAAGGTTTTAGTTTCAGCTTCCTCCAAATCTTAGGATGACTGGCAAAGGTAGGGAGTGGAGGACTAGAGCTATTAAAGTAAGACTGTTTAAGGGGGAGCCTCTAGTTGATGCTACGTTCTAGTATGAGTCAGCAGTGTGATAAGGCTGGTTAAAGGCTGATTCCCTCCTGGGCCATGTTAATAGAAATATGGTATCTAGAATCGGAGGTGTAATTGTTCCCCCATTCTCAGGGATGCTGGGGAGATACTCCTAGAGCAGTGGGTTCATTTCTGGAATTTCACTGGTTCAGTTATGTTTGTTTAAGGAATTCTAGAATCTTTCTGGGTCACTTTCCTGAGCTCACAAAGCAGGAGTGGTCAGAGGTGTCTGACGTCTAATCATATCATGAATATAATTGACTAAGACCAGGTGGATGATATTAAGTTTCAACTTAAATTCCCAACAAATCAGATAAAAACAGCAAAGAAAAATTAATACTTAGTAATTGTTGAACATCTGTAGTTTCTGCATTAATGTTTATTTTTGAAAACCATTTTTATTATGCTTAAGCTATATGAAAATAAACTCAAAAGCAGAACACATTATTTCATCATTCATCATCCAGTTGATCCTTCCTAGGTGAATAATGCTGGGGAAAATATTATAGGGAATACAAATAAGAATAACAGAAATTTCTGTCCTTCCTTAATTCCCCCAGGTTTTGATTCCTCTGTTACAAAACTGTTTATATTCTTTTTTGGAGAAATCAGTAATACTGAATAAAAAAGTAAATAAAATTAAAGGCAAAAGTAAGATCCCTTCCGGTAGCAGAAAACTAAGCAAGCAGCTATTATAGAAACTCTCTGCCTGGAACCAAGAAGTAAGCAGAAGAGACTCTGAGCTGATGAATTAAATATCAAGAGGCCCTGGCCTCAGAACTGAAGCTTACTGAGAACTCTTCAAACCCTTGTTTATGCCCTAACTATCCTCACTTTACAACTGTTTCTAACTAACTCCAGTTCTAGCATCCTTGGAATGTCAGCAAGTCAGAGGCAATGAATGAGATGGAAAAGAGGATATCACTGACACAGGCCACTACCTTTTTAAAACATGGTAGGCAATAAATAAATACGGGCAGATACCCTGACAGTAATAGGGGTTGACATTAATAGCTAGGCAACAGATGTGACAGCAAGCTATAAAAATCTGTGCCTGGGGTAAGTTTAAATAGCCCCACTGAGCCCAGTGACCCTGAGGGCTTCATTGCATTAAGGTGCATTATAGTAATTGATGGGTTTCTTCTGAGTCTGATAGCCTGTGTTCATAAAGATGATCCTGAGGCCCCACAGGAAAAATTAAATTATGTTCAGTGGTTGCTGTTTAAGAAGGTATATGAGTATATTGCATTTTTTTCTTAAACTATTTTAGAAAGACATCCTTCCAAATGTCTAAAGCAGTGACGTCACCATAGAATTTCTTTTGAGAAGAATAGAGAAATAAGATGAAAAGGAATTGCTGATTTGAAAAGAGTTTGAAAACCATTTGGCAAAACATAAGTGTAGTGATTGCTACTTGGTTTTCTGGAAAGCATGGTTAGCCACAAGGACTCATTCTCCAAAGGAATTCTCTAGATTGCCAACAATAATATATGCTATAACTGTGCTGTCCAAAATGATAGCCATATGACTACCAGTCATATAGGACTATTTAA
This sequence comes from Neofelis nebulosa, assembly GCF_028018385.1. Classification (NCBI taxonomy): domain Eukaryota; kingdom Metazoa; phylum Chordata; class Mammalia; order Carnivora; family Felidae; genus Neofelis; species Neofelis nebulosa. The sequence goes on from NC_080791.1 coordinate 87,611,247, forward strand.
ACTTAAGAATTAAGTGCCTTAGCTGTACTGGTGTCCACTAGTTAGTTACTTGTGGCTTATATAGCTACTGTATTGGATAGCACACATATAAAGTATTTCCATCATCACAGAGTTGTTTTGGACATCACCACCATAGAAAGTCAGGAAGAAGCAAGGCTTCATGTCAGTATTAGTTTCTTAGTTGGTTTATGGTGTTTGAGTATTTGAATTAACTTCCTAGTGGCATTCCAGTTGGTTTAGTTCTATTAGGGTCATAGTCTGAAAAATGCTGTATCTAAAATGATTTCATGAGTGTAATGTTTCTGCATAATTTAGGAGCGGCAAGAGGATTTATTTGAAAATGTGATGCTTCCGAGAGCCTTTTCCCCAAATGTACAGAGGTTTCTGGAAAAATCACAGAGGTCACCAGGCTCTTGGTTAATTCCATGTGAACTAATTGGTATACTTAACTTCATTTTTTCAGAGTTAATTCTGCAAGATATACATTGGAAGCAGTAGGGGAAAAAATATCAACCGGGTCTTCAAACAGATTTTACATATTTTTTAATATTTTTGGTAAAGAGAGAGACAGACAGAGTAGGGGACAGAGAATCCAAAGTGGGCTCCATGCTGACAGCAGTGAGTCCAGTGTGGGGCTACAACTCATAAACCATGAGATCAAGACCTGAGCTGAAGTAGGCTGCTTAACCAACTGAGCCACTTTGGAGCCCCTCCGAACAGATTTTAGGGAACAAAAATGTTTCTTCTTCACAGATATGTTCAACTGGAACACCATTATGTTTTAAATTATCTGAGGAGAAAATGTTCACCATCTCACTAGTGGTCCGATTTGTGAATGATGGTCATATTAAGAAGACATCTCTTAGGAAAAGAGGAAGACCAGTGAATTACAAGGAAGATAAAGGCATTCAATTACTGACCAAGAGGACTCCCCTTTTAGCTGGCTGATAGTCTTCATGATATATGTGGATTTAAGATGAAAAGAAGAGAAACCAAAGTCAGTTTAATAGCTAACTTATAATTTGAGCAGGGAACAAAATGACTTTTTCAATCTTATAAAACTCGGATCGATGGCCTAATTAATTTTTCTCCCAAGGGCAGCCAGTGCTCTGTGGGAGGTGGGGGTCATGAGAATGTCATAATGGTCCATGTGTGTCTCTAGCAACTTAGGTATTTCATATACGTGAGTGATGAAAACACACTGGTTTATAGAGAGTGTTGAACTTGTTAGGTTGCATGTAGGAAACAACTTTGTTCTTTCTTATGTCCTTCCCTTTTAATTCCTTCACTTTTTTAGCCTCTCTCAGATAATAAGCAAATAGTCTCTTTTCCCATGTATTAAAAAAGTTGGTCCAAGACCCAATTTAAAAGATATTTTCAAAAATCCAGTATAAAACATCTAATTTAAAACTTCTCCCCATCCCCAGAGCAGGCCTCCCTTGGTCTGAGGAGGAGAGATGTGTAATGTTTATTGTTTTTGTTATTCAAAATTTACATCCAAGTTAGTTAGCATAGTGCAACAATGATTTCAGGAGTAGATTCTTTAATGCCCGTTACCCACTTAGCCCATCCCCCCTCCCACAACCCCTCCAGCAACCCTCTGTTTGTTCTCTATATTTAAGAGTCTCTTATGTTTTGTCCCCCTCCCTGTTTTTATATTCTTTTTGTTTCCCTTCCCTTATGTTCATCCATTTGGTATCGTAGATTCATCATATAAGTGAAGTTATATGATATTTGTCTTTCTCTGATTGATTACTTTCGCTTAGCATAATACCCTCTAGTTCCATCCATGTTGTTGCAAATGTCAAGATTTCATTCTTTTTTGATTGCGGAGTAACACTCCATTGTGTGTGTGTGTGTGTGTGTGTATACACACACACACACACACACACACACACACACACACACACCACATTTCTTTATCCATTCATCCATCGATGGACATTTGGGCTCTTTCCATACTTTGGCTATTGTCAATAACGCTGCTGTAAACATTGTGGTGCATGTGTCCTTTTGAAACAGCACACCTGTATCCCTTGGATAAATACCTAGTAGTGCAATTGCTGGGTTGTAGGGTAGTTCTATTTTTAATTTTTTGAGGAACCTCCATACTGTTTTCCAGAATGGCTGCACCAGTTTGCATTCCCACTGAGTTGTTAATGTTAGCCATTCTAACAGGTGTGAGGTGGTATCTCATCGTGGAATGGTTGTCATCTCTACTTCTTCCTCCCTTCATCCATCCCTTGGCTGCTGTAGTGAAGAGAATTGGGGATGGTGGAGAGGAAGGTCAAGGATCAAGGATGAGGAGCGATCTCACCTGATACTGTAGTTTGATATAGGACCTTCTGGCTTGGCAGATCACATGATGGCTCATCACGAGGTGCTTTTGAGGGTTCTCTGGAACCTCTGTTGCTGAGGCTTCTCACTTTTCCTAGCGAGGGAAGAACTTCAGTCCCCTCGAGCTGGGTGAGATATGTTGAAACATGCATCACACTGATAGCTTTCCATAGAAAATCTCTCCCCCTACCACCCCACCTGTGACTTCTCCCCTCTCTCTTTTAGAGCTTAGAGGTGGGTGGTGGGCTCAAGCTGGCAGAATTGGCAACTCAGTTTCATATATGTGTGTGTGTGTGTGTGTGTGCGTGTATATAATTTATTTTATATTATTTATATATAATATAAACATTATTATATATTATATTTATATTATTACATATAATATAAATTTATATTATTTATATATAATATATGTAATTTATTTATTTTATATTTTATATTTTATTTATATATATTTTATTTATTTAATATAATTTATTGTCACCTTAGCTAACCTAAAGTGTATACAATATACTCTTGTACAGTGTATAGAGTGTATACAGTGTACCACATCTTTTTTTATCCATTCATTCATTGATAGACATTTGGGCTCTTTCCATAATTTAGCTACTGTTGGTGGCACTGCTATAAACATTGGGCTACGTGTGTCCCTTTGAATCAGTACTCCTCTATCCTTTGGATAAATACCTACTAGTGCTATTGCTGGGTCATAGGGTAATCCTCTTTTTAATTTTTGAGGAACCTCCATACTGTTTTCCAGAGTGGCTGCATCTGTTTGCATTCCCACCAACAGTGCAAGAGGGTTCCCTTTTTTCCACATCCTCACCAACATTTGTTGTTTCCTGAGTTGTTAATTTTAGCAACTCCGACCAGTGTGAGGTGGTATCTCACTGTGGTTTTGATTTGTATTTCCCTGATGATGAGCAATGTTGAGCATCTTTTCATGTGTCTGTTGGCCATCTGGGTGTCTTCTTTGGAAGTGCCTATTTGTGCCTTCTGCCCATTTCTTCACTGGATTATTTGTTTTTCACATGTTGAGTTTGGTAAATTCTTTATAGATTTTGGATACTAACCCTTTATCTGATATGTCATTTGCAAATATCTTCTCCCATACCATTCGTTGCCTTTTAGTTTTGTTGATTATTTCCTTTGCTGAGCATAAGCCTTTTATTTTGATGAGGTCTCAATAATTCGTTTTTGCTTTTATTTGCCTTGCTTTTGGAGACCTGTTGAGTAAGAGGTTACTATGGCCGAGGTCAAAGAGATTGGGCAACTCAGTTTCTTGGTAGGTCTTGCCAAGATGGTTCTTGGTATCCATTGAGTGGTTTTGCCTTGTGGAACAACATCTCTGAGACCACGGAAGAAGTAGCCTTTAACATCCTGTTACAAAAGTATCTCGATATCTCAGCCAGGAGGAGGCCTAGTTCAATAGGCTTCTCAGCTGGGAACCCTGATTCCTACATACTTGGTAGTGAATCCAGCGCTTCATGACATTTTAGTTTAATGTGGCCTCTGCCCACAAGGATTTAAGTCTCTACTAGGAAAAAGACAAACACAAGTTCAGTTTGCATTATAGGTAATCCATGCTTATCTTGGTGTTTCCACAGCATTCGTTTAATAAGCATTCATTGAGTCTGCTGGATTTGGGTGGTGGGGTGGTCAAGGAAGACTTTCTGAAGGTGGTGATGTCTTCTGAACTGGGTTTTGAGAGAGGAACAGCATATGCCTACGAAGATGAGGCCCAGCCCACTCTGGCCTTCCTTGGGCTGCACTTCTTTGTGGGACTGGGGATATGCAGGGCTGAGGGCCACCCAGAGCCTATGTCCTCCCTTCTAGAGTGTAGAATCAGTGTCCTGGTGTGGGTATTCAGGACTTTGGATTCCCTGTCCACATCTGCCTCCATGGCCTTCATGGGCCTCATTTGCTCCTCCCAGGGGCAGACTGTGACATCAGTGTGTACACCTCTAGGCCCAAGGGATGACAAAGAAGTGACTGTTCCAGGTGGCTGAGACAGAAAGATTTATATACAGATTTATATCCTTTATATAGGATTTCCATTTCTACAAGGTCTTCAGTGGTGTGAATTGGAGCTGGGTGTGAGAAAAGCTGGTGGGGCCAGCAGAGGACCACAGACCAAGGTCTAGAGTGAGAATTCTGTATTTGAAGCTGACCTTCTAGGTCATTATGAAGGAATCAATATCAAGATAGGATAGAACATATTTTAGTAATTTGTCAGCTTGATTTATAACTTTGAAATATACATATTTATGGCCTCTGGGCCTCCATTTGTGCTCCTCCCCAGGTTCTACAAATGCTAGAAGTGGGACTACAGGTAAGCACATTAATTTGGGTGATTGAATAGCCGCAGGTCCTCAGGGATAGAAGCTAGCCCTCGATTAATTAGAAAAGAATCCCAATTAGGAAGAGATCCAAGAATCAGATGAATTTTAGGTGAAACCTGCAATTATAGGAAGTCTCAGTTTGGTGAGGTCAGACCAGCTGCAAGTCGGGGGGTGTGGCTGTCCAAAGGGAGCTGTGTCAGAGTAGGCCTGTTGCAGATGCTTGCAGATGGTGCCTGGCACAGAGAAGGACATGAGAATGTTGCTGGTTGGCAACTTGATGGTTGGCTCTGTTTGTAGGATCTGTCATATTCAGAATGCAGACCTCTGAAAAAGGAGAGAAAGGGCAGGTGGCCCCTACCCAGGTGTGCTTTTTACCAATGATTGTGCTGATCAAGTGACAGTGTCCCTGTCCTCCTGTGGTTGGGATGAGAGCTCTAGGTGCCCCTGGGCTTGTGCTTTGTTCCCCATGGGAAGCTCAGCACAGAGTTAGGGAAAGTGTAGAATTAACAGTGTTAAACTTGAGAGCCCAAGACTTAGGATTTGGGAAATGGTGGCGTCTGAAAGTGACAGCTGGGATGGTAGGAGTGGCACAATGAGGAGTTTCAAGCTTTTAAACAACATGTTTATTACTTACATTGCTTTTTACAATCCTAAGCCCCCCAGTTTTTATTGCAATTACCAGCTGCTATGAGATGGGCTTTTTAAATGGACTGCATTTATAAATCTGGGCATTTGGGTGCTAGTGGAGAGTTTATTTCAACTTTACAGCAGCCTGAATTGATAATAGTGTTAAAGGATGCTGGGCTTCACCCATTTAGCTCAAACACAGCTATGTTTAATCTTGTTGGGGGCAGCAGGGAGAGTCACGTCTGCATTCATTTGGACATATACTCTGACTCCACTGCTTCAGAGGTCTGTTTCCCCTGTGCGTACATGTGCACGTGTGTGTGTGTGTGTGTGTGTGTGTGTGTGTGTGTGTGTGTGTTGGGGAGAGGAGGTGGGCAGGCATGTCTTTCTGAAAGGTGGTTTCTTTCAAGTCCTTTGGCAATGATCTTAGACATTTGCAGCCATTGCCTGACAGATCTGCCATCTAATGTCACATTGGTTATGGCCACTTGGCTGTGCTGTGTCTCACGTAAGTCCTGTCTCATCAGGCTCAGCCCACGAGGGTATTCTTGGTGCAGCAATGTTCTATTAGCTGCATAACATACTGCTTTTTATTTGTCACTATAGAAGGGGTGAGGAGGTGAAAATCCAGTGTCCTGGAGGATATGGAAAACCGCTTCTGATTCACGGGCTCCATCAGAACCTTCCATCCGTCTCTTCCTTTGTTTGGCTTGTAGAAATAGCCTTTGTCCCACCTGCTCCTTTTCTCTTTGTTTGTTCTCTCCTTTAGCAACCCACAGCATATCTTTTATGCTCCCTCACTAAACTCCCTGCTCTTCATGAGAGCACTTCCTTTCACAGAAGGTGATTAAAATGTATGAGCACTCACTGACCACAGGTACCTTGGACAAGGCTACCTGTATTTGCTCCAACATAGCAAGGAACAATTAATCCTAAGTGCTCACCGGCCTCAGGGAGGAACCTCAGCTCAGCTCCACTGGAGTGGAATTAGAAAATTGGCTTTTTAGTTGTACCTTTTGATGGGAGGGGTGGGAGTGCAGAGATTGAGATGAGGTGGGGGGCAAAGGGAGGTGGGTAGGCACGCACATACCTGACTTGGAAGTGCTCCAGAACCCATCACTACACACACAACAGCCCAAGTTAGCTGCCTGGCCCTGTGAGGATGGAGATGTGTGATGGGAAAGAAATTCTATTTGTTGGACTCACACAGTTGTGTGTATGTATCTGAGGGGTGAGTTAATGGGTTCCTGGGGTATCAGAGCCATCTATTGGCTTAAAAACATGGAGTGGCATTTGAGTGCTGACACAGCCAATCACGTCTTTAGCTTGCTTTTGTACAGGAGTACTGAATATTCAGCATCTATCATGAATGTATGTGTTTTTGTGTGCCTGATATTCAGTTACATATTGTTGGTCACAGTGAGGTTTATATGTATTGGGAAAGTTGTAGGCCTGGGATAGGATGTTTAATTAAAAACAATTCCCTTACCTATGTGCTTCTGCTTAATAAACAAAAATTGCTCTTAAGGATTTGCATTTTGTTCCTTGCAGAGATGGTGCAGGCGGAGATGGTCCTGAGAGAATTGGAATTCCTGGTCTTAGCTGTGTGGGATTATTACAAGTGGATTTGCATGTATATGTTTCTTTCTCCCTTTCTTTTTATATGTTTGTATGTAGAGAAAAACAGTCTGGAAGAATAGACACCAACATGCCATGTGTAGTTTATCTCTGTCCAATGGGATTATAGGAAACTGATTTTCTTCTTATTCCATCTCTATTTTCTCATTTTCCTCAGTGAAATTGCTTTGCTGGGGTATTTAAAGACAGGTTAAAAAAAGAAGGTAATTAAAATTCAGTTGGGGAATTGATTTTTTTCCTATATATACATACATAATTCCCTATCACTAAAGAGTAATCAGTTTTATTTCACATCTTCATAAGAAATGGATTTATTTTGGTTAGTAGAAAAGAAAACAGAGCATTCTTCTATAGACCACTCTTTCAATAAAGAGAAAAATTGCTACTTAAAAATAAAATTTGATAGGCTGCTCTAATCATCCTATCTACTGTGTACTGGGCATCTACGGTGTGCCAGACACTTCACACATGTTACTTCCAATTGTTCTAACAACACTCTGTGGTAGTTGTGTCCTCGGTGTTCTATTAGTAGGGTACAAAGAGGTTAACCAGCCTGCCTGAGGCTGCAGGTGAGTGCTGAGCTGGGGTTTGAGCAAATGTCTGACTCTAAACTTTGGTTCTTCCCATATGCCCTGCTGTCTCCCCCATAGGAGTTTGCTGTACCTCATGATTGCTATTCGTCCCGAGGCATTTCGTTCTACCTCATGCCCGAATAACAAAATAGTTCACACCTGTGGCCCCTTTTCTCCCAAAGGGCATGCTACTAATGCTAAATTAATTATCTGTTTTTAAGAAAAACCTATCCAAATAATAAAAGCACCCAACATAAGCTAACATTTATAGAGTGCTCACCATGTGCCAGACATACTGTCTTTTATATGATTTGTCTCATGTTTTTACAACAGCCCTGGGAGGTAGATGTAGCATTTTGATCTTCATTTTGCAAATGTAGAAATTGAGGCATCAAGATATCTCAACTTCTGCAGGATCACCCAGCTACTGAGTATTTGAGCTGGTTTTAGGATCTAGGCAGTCAACTCCAGAGCCACCTGCTTCATTAGGACAAGATGCTGAAGAAAATCTTGACTTCCTTCTTGCTGGTTTACAATTGCTAAGCCTCTTCTGTGCCGAGGCCATGGCTATGGGAGCTTTCTGGAAGAGATGATGGTGGATGCTGAATCCCAAAGAGTGTCTGAGTCATTGAGTGGCTAGCCAATTCCTAATTCATAAGTGGATCACTACCTGGACAGACTTTATCAATCAGCAGAGTTCTTCCCACAGACCTTTGCTGGAGAATATCTTGAACTGTCTAATGAACAGGTTTTCAGTAAAAACTGGATGGAGAGCAATGATATTTGAGAAGATAACTTAAGGAGCATATTCTCTATTTCTTTGGAAACATTTAATTCTGAACTGTGGCTGGTAGTAGACTGTGAGAAGGTCACATTCTTGGACATGACCTTATCCATGAAAAACAGTTTTCATTTAGCTATGTTTTATATTAGCCTTCTAATTGTTTTTGATGGTTTCAATAAAATAATCTGTGATATATTCCTTATGTAATATCTCTAAGAGAGTTTTCTTTGAGTTTTGTACTGAGAAAAGCTTTGGCTTCCCCGAGAAGCTGGTGTGTTTCTTCCCAAATAATAAGAATTATATAATTCACTGTATGGCTGCCAGCCATGGAAGTAGAGAGACATGTATTCAGTTAATAGGGACCTGAGGACCTGGGTTCAAAACCTAATCCTTCCATTTATGGACCAGGGACCTTGAACAAGTTTCTTAACTTCCCTCTTTTTTTTATGTTTCCTTTCCAACAAAATGGAAATGGTAATGCCATGTTTCCTTGATTCTCAGCCATAATTTTTTTTTTATATTTTAACATCTTTGAAATCAAAGTGTTTTGTCAGAATTTAATTAGCAGACTTTTCTTTCTTAATGATGCCTTGTATTTATTGAAATATGGTGGCTCTCTCAATGGGTTATTATAAGAACTACAGAAAATAACACATGCATATCGCTTAGCACATGAATATCATGAATGTTATGACCTTTTTTTCATACTTAGTCCCAGGAGCTACAATTGACCTTCTTGTTGCCTTATCTGCTTGCCTCCTCTTAACTGTTCTCTTCCTTTCATTTCAGTTTTACTTGTTTCATTTGCTAGTCCCTTTTGAAAGCCTGTATAAATGAATTGCCAAAAAAAAATAGTGTTATAAGATGCATTAATTTTAAGTACCACCAGTTGAAACCACTCAGAACAAAGAGCAACCTCTTGGGCAAGAGAACAGTCAAGTCTATACCCACATGTTCTTGTACCAGAGGAAAGGAAACAATGACTATGTGTGGTCAGGCTGATCTCAGGGACACCACTGAAAAAGTAGCTCAGATGACATCAGTGATTATTTTTCTGGCTGATAATTATTGGTCACAGGTAGTCTGAACCTCTTTCTCCTCAGCAGGACGTTTGGGAAAGACTGTTTAATGTTCTTTTGTATTACTTTCTAAGACACCTTTCCTAATGCTTTAACTTCTTTGCTCTCTAAATAATTGAACTCCTGCTATTTAGTGGCTCAGTTCTGCCCATTATTATTAAGAAGGAAGTTTTTGAATGTTGTCTTCCACGTTGCTTCAGATGCTGGTCTAGAATCTCTGTTTCTTAGAAGTTCTCTCCGTATGCTATGTTTCCAGAACACTGTGCTGGTGCCAGGTGGGAGGGGGCAAATAAAACTGGAAGGGGCAGAGAGATAAGTTTTTTCAGTGCCTACACCATGCCAGACCTCTGCTTGGCAGTTTACACACACCATCTCATTTGTAAAAGGCGAAAGATTTTTGTGATCTGAAGAGAAACCAGAGTATCCCACACCATCTCATTTGATCCTCATGATAATATTGTGAGCAGATATTATTATTGCTTCTTACAAATGAAGAAACAATCTCAGAGTGGGTAAATTTGTTCAAGCTCACACAACCAATAAATGGTAGATCTGTGATTTAAACGAAGTCTTGCCTGGTTCAAAGCCCATAATCTTTCCATGAATACTTCCTGAGGTCCTTGTCCTCTGTCATTTGTTGGTTCATTCATACTTTCATTCAGGCATGTAGGCATTCATTCAACTAACCAACATTTATTAATTGCCTGCTCTGTGTCAGGCACTGAGCAGGGACCTGAAGATACAAAGATTAATAAGACGCCATCTCCCCTGTTATATCACAGTGGAGGACACAAACAACAATGACACATTATAGCCGTGCATGACTACAAGGCCCGGTGTGCGTGTGTGTGCGTGTGTGTGTGTGTGTGTGTGTGTGTGTGTGTACAAGCTAGTTGGGGCCCCTGCACTTTTCCCCCTGAATAACATTAACATTTACCTGCTCAAAGAAGTTAGCATTACCATTCCCTATTCCTACCATGTCTCTTTAAATTCATTCTCTATGCTGCAGTCAAAGTGATGTTTCCAGATGCATATCTCCTTAAATCACTTTCCTGCTTGAAACTCCTTGATGGCTCTAAATGGCCCCAGGATAAAGTCCAGGCTTCTTAGCAAGGCTTACCAGCACCTTGTTGATCAGCCCTGCATCTCCCTCCACTGCAGTGTGCTTGATTCAGCTATCTGGGATTTCTGTGATGCTATCATGTTACAATCCAGGCTCCTGAGCCCCACATCTTCCTCCCCCGCCAAGTCTTTGATTCAGCTATACTGAACCTCTTGCAGATCTAAGAAACCTAAAAACATGCCATGTGTCTCTGAGCTCTGGCCCTTTGCTCTGGGTGTTCTCCCTGCCTGGAACATCCCCCATCCTTCATCCCCCAACTTCTGCTAGACCTTATCTTCTTTCACTGTCACTTCCTGTGGGAACATTCCCTGACCCCAGCATCTTGGTCAGGGGCCCCTGACCTCTGCCCAGGTAAGGCATTTACATATAGTTTTACAACCTTCTGTAGACTTGTCTGTCTCCTTTATTGGCCTGTAAGTGCCAGGACTTGATCTTGTCCTCTGCTGAGTCTTCAGCAGCTGGCACCCTGACTGGCACATAGTAGGAGCTTAATACATATTGTTGAGTGAGTGGATCATAAATTTATATGCCGATAGGAAGACAATAAAAACTGTTTATGACTTTTTACAAATAAGCATTAAAAAATGGTTAGCAGTTTTGGAGGTGCCTGGGTGGCTCAGTTGGTTAAGCATCTGACTTTGGCTCAGGTCATGATCTCACAGTTTGTGAGTTCAAGCCCTGCATCGGACTCTGTGCTGACAGCTCAGAGCCTGGAGCCTCCTTCAGATTTTGTGTCTCCCTCCCTCTCTGCCCCTCCCCCACTCACACTCTGTGTGTGTGTGTGTGTGTGTGTGTGTGTGTGTGTGTGTGTGTGAAAAATAAACATTTAAAAATTTTTAAAAAAATGGTTAGCTTTTCTCTTGTATGTTTTCTTAGTCTGACAGTTAATTTATTGTGTTAACTTGCCTGGATCATGGGATGCCCAGATAGCTGGTTAAATATTATTTCTGGGTGTGTATGTGAGGGTGCTTCTGGAAGAGATTAACATTTGATTTGGTAGACTGGGTGAAACCTCCCCAGTGTGGGTGGGCATCATCCCACCTGTTGAGAGCCTGGATTGAACAAAAAGATGGAGGAACAGAGGGTTGGCCATATGCCTGACTGTTGGGCTGGGACATTGATCTTTTCCAGCTCTTTGTGCTCCTGGTTCTCAAGCCTCAGACTTGGGCTAGAATCTACACCATCAATTCTCTGGCTCTTGGGCCTTGAAACTGCACCACCAGCTTTCCTGAATCTGCAACTTGCAGGCAGCAGATTGTGGGACTTTTCAACTTTCATATTCACCTGAGCCAGTTCCTTATAATAAATCTAATATCTAATATATATTGTTATAATATTATATATTATATAATAAGTGTTATACATATATAAATGTATATTTCCTATTGGTTCTGTTTCTCTAGAGAACCCTAGTACACATGGCTAAGTTGATTGACCTACATCTGGGAAGCACAAATAAGAAAGAGTACAAGTTGAAAATTTTGAAAAGCAGCAGCAGTCAGAGGAAGAGAGGAGTAAGAAAGGCAGTCTACAATTTATTGAGATGAGAATACTAGAATATTTTGTTCTCTAATGGAGCATGTGATTAACAAATAGGAAACAACACACAAGCACATCCATGCTAATGAATCAACGGAAACATTTCTATATAAAAAGCATGTCCAGGGGCGCCTGGGTGGCGCAGTCGGTTAAGCGTCCGACTTCAGCCAGGTCACGATCTCGCGGTCCGTGAGTTCGAGCCCCGCGTCAGGCTCTGGGGCTGATGGCTCGGAGCCTGGAGCCTGTTTCCGATTCTGTGTCTCCCTCTCTCTCTGCCCCTCCCCCGTTCATGCTCTGTCTCTCTCTGTCCCAAAAATAAATAAAAAACGTTGAAAAAAAAAAAAAAAAACACAAAAGTTTAAAAAAAAAAAAAAAAAAAAAAAAAAAAAAAAAAAAAAGCATGTCCAGCAGAGAGAGTGACTGTGGAGCAAAAGGAAGGTTTCATCTCAGACTTTGAAGGAGGAATAAACATAGCAGTGTTGCACGTGACATTAAATCAGTGGTAGGGACAAAGTGGGAGGGCTCCAGGGAACATGGGACAGCTACTTATAGGCTTAATAAGACATGGGACGTGGGAGCTTAGTAAGTTTGCCTGGTTGGGATTGAAGTTCCCTGTGGGAGAAGGAGAGGCTGGTAGAGACCTTAGCAGAGGATCTTGCTTGGCATGCTGGTTGAGTAGTTTGCCATAAGTAGCCTGGTTATCTGATTCCATAGCAGAATCCTGAACATCAGATCCTGAGAGCAGTACTGCTGTGTGTTTATTTTCTTCATTGCTTTCTCTGCGCGGTGTAGCTAGATCCAATTTTTTGTCTCTAGATCAGCTTTAATGAATATCTACTATGGGGTGAGAGATGCTGGCTTTATTTTGAGAGTGAAGAGAAAAAAAATGGTGACACTCTGTGGTGAGAAACATGTAACACTGGAGTCTGACGGTTCAGGTGAATGAGAAGGTGAGAAACCCTGTACTTAAAAAAAAAAAAGAAAGAAAGAAAAGAAAGAAAAAGAAAACAAACAAACTCCCTTGAGTTCCCTTGGAGTAGAGCAGTGGATGCCTACAGCCACCCTGTCATTAATTTCTCTTCATGTATCTACAGCCTTTTTCCAGATAGCCACATTTTTCCACTGACAAAACGTTTAATTCTCAGTGACATTTCTCCATCATTATAAATAGCAGGGAGTTTTTAATCATTTTTTAAGTGCCAAAGCTTTTTTCGCCCAGTGGGGCCATAGCGGTTTGAGCAAAGCCATTTGGGTCCTAAAACAGATCGATTGGCAAGTATTACACTTGGCTCTTCAAAGGGAACTGCTGATTTTAGCATGTTAGGAAGTTTTACAAGGGTACACATTTTCATATTTTTCTCCTGTCAGTAGTTTCCGTGGCACCAAAATTTTTGTGCAGCAGTCGACACTCCAGGGCAGCTCCAATTATCTCTAAGGGTGTGATAAATTTTGAACAAATTATCAAAAAGAAATCAGTTCCAATTCACTGCAGTTATGGGGAATCCCAAACCCTGGCAAAGAACATTCCAGAGTCACCCAGCTAGCACCAAGTAACACCTGTCGGAGACTGTCATCATCCCAGACCTGGGACACACCCGTGGCCTCAGGTCTATCGCTGTCACATGATCTGTTGTTCTGCCCCTCTATTCCCCCCTGTCCATCATTCCTCTTTTGTGTACTGGTGAGTGATGTGTGTTATTAATAAAACTTGGGAGAAAACACCATGTATGCAGTGAGAAGATTAAATTTTGTGAGTGTTGATTATCATTCTCAGCACTGCTTTAAAAATATATATTGTAATGAACTCTTCTCAGCTAAAATATGGCATTACGGAATCATAATTCTGGCTTCTGTGCCATCGTAATTTTGTGAGTATACTTTATTGCTCCCTAGTCCTGGGTGGAATGAAGAGATCGAGCTTATTTTTCTTTTTAAATGTTGTGGGGATATCAACAAATAGTTTGTAAAATGTCCTCAAGAAGGTACAAGTGTTGGAAGAGGGAGCAAGAAAGTGCAGCAGGCTGTGTTGGGTCTGGGCAGCAGTGGGCCTCTAATGGGGGTTTTGTGTTTGTTTCTGTTTCTTAAACAGCTTTGTTGAGATACAAATTGTATGTTGTAAAATTCATTTAGAGTGGACAACTCGATGGTTTTTATCTGTTCAGAATTGTCCAAACCATCAACACCATTTCATGTTTAAATATTTTCATCACCCCCAAAATATGCCCATTAGTGGTCCCTGCATCACCTCTTCCTCCTGTCCCTAGGCAACACTAACCTACCTTCTGTTTCTGTGAATTTGTCTATTCTGAACATTTCATGTGAATGGGATGGTACAATACGTGGCCTTTTGTGTGTAACTTATTTTTTTTTTACTTAGCATGGCTTTGTCAGGGTTCACCCATGTTTTAGCAAATATCAGTACTTTGTTCCTTTTTGATTGCCGAATAATATTGTGTGTTGTGTATATAACACATTTTGTTCATCAGTTTATGGATACATGGGTTGTTTCCACTTTTTGGGTATTGTGAACAATGCTACCATTAACATTCACATACAAGTTTTTGTGTGGACATGTCTTCGGTTCTCTCTAGGAGCAGAATGGCCGGGTAATATGGTAACTCTGTGTTTACCCATTGAAGGAACTGCCAGTGTTTTCCCAGAGTTTCTAAAAGCACCGTTTACAATCCTACCAGCAGTATGTGAGGGTTCTAGTGTCTCCACATCCTCATCGATACTTGCTGTTGTTTGTCTTTTTGATTTTAACCATCCCAGTGGATGTGAAGTGGTATCTCATTGTGGTTTTGGTTTGCCTTTCCCTGGTAGCTAATGATGTAGAACATCTTTTCATGTACTTATTGTCTATTTGTATGTCATCTTTGGAGCACTGTCTGTTCAAATCTTTTGGCCACTAATACTATGTTTTGAAAAACAATTTTTATTTTTTAGAGCATTTTTAGGTTCACAGCAAAATTGAACTGAACCCCCCTGCTCTCTCACATGCATAGCCCCACTTCCATCAATATCCCGCACCAGAATGGTGCATTTGTTACAATTGATGAACACTGAACATCACTATCACCCAAAGTCCATGGTTTATATTAGGGTTTACTCTTGGTGTTGTACATTCTATGGGTGTTGACAAATGTATAATGACATGTATCCACCATTATAATATCTATCATATAGTATGATATGCCCTAAAAGGCCTTCACGCTCCATCTGTTCGTCCTTTTTGTCCTTCTAACTCCTGGCAGCCACTGATCTTATTGTTTCCTTAGTTTTGCCTTTTTGAGAATGTCATATAGTTGGAATAATATAGTATGTAGACTTTTCAGATTGGCTTATTTGACTTAGTAATTAATATACATTCAAGTGTCCCCATGTATTTTTGTGACTTGAGAGCTCATTTCTTTTTAGTGCTACATGATATTCCATTGGATGTGCCCCAGTTTTCCATTCACCTACTGAAGGATGTTACTGGTTGCTTCCAAGTTTTGGTAAATACAAACAACACTGCAATAAACATCTGTATATAAGTTTTTGTAGGCAGTCATAAGCCTCATTTGGGTAAATATAACATAGTACAATTGATGAATCATAGGGTAAGAGTAAGTTTACCTTTGTCAGAAACTTCCAAACTGTCTTCCTCAGTGGCTGCACCATTTTGCAGTCCAGCCAGCAGTGAATGAGAGCTCCAAGGATCCTCCACATCCTTGCCAGCATTTGGTGTTGTTGGTGTTTAGATTTTTGCCATTCTAATAGGTGTATCATGGTATCTTGTTTCCTTTTGTTCGTTTGAAAATTGGTTTGTCTTTTTATTATTGAACTCTAAGTTCTTTATACATTCTGGATACAAGTCCCTTATCAGATGGTTTGCACATATTTTCTCCTATTCTATGTGCTGTCTTTTCATTTTCTTGATGGTGTCCTTTGAAGCACAAGTGGTTTACATTTTGATCAAGTCTGATTTATCTTTTTTTTTTCTGTCACTTGTGTTTCTGCCGTCATATCTAATAAGCCATTGCCTAACCCAAGGTCATAAAGACTTACTCCTATGTTTTCTTCTAAGAGTGTCATGGTTTTAGATCTTACATTTAGATTGATAATACATTTTGAGTTGATTTTTGTATATGGAATGAGGTAGGGGTCCAACTTCATTCTTTTAAATGTGCATATCCAGTTATTCCAGCATCATTTATTGAAATGACGATTATTTCCCAATTGGTGGTCTTGGCACCCTTGCCAAAAATCAGTTGATCATAAATATAAAAGTTTATTTCTGGATTCTCAGTTCTATTCCATTGATTTGTATGTCTGTTCTTAATACCAGTGCCACAGTCTTGATGGATTACTGTAGCTTTGTAGTAAGTTTTGAAATCAAGAAGTGTGAGTGCTCTGACATTTTTTCAAAGACTGTTTTGGCTATTCTGGGTTCCTGGTGGAGTTTTTAATGCCAGAACACCACTTCCATTGAAGATGCTGGCTGCGGGAAGAAGGAGGTATGGTGGTGGCTGACAGAAGAGATAGTGAATGAGTACAGTACTGCTTCACTGTGGTGCAGTGGTTTGTTCAGGTGTCCGTGGTAACCCCAGGTGTTTCGGAAGGTTTCTTGCATTCTAAGTGAAGTATCTCGCCTGACTGGTGACAGAATGAGAGATGGCAAGTTTGAATGCCATTCAGGAAATCTATTACTGTGCTGAACTTGGCAAGCTGCCAAGCTGGTGGCTTTAAAGGGAATGAGAATTTGCAGTTTTGTTGAAGGAGAAGTTTACTCTGCAATCAGGGGACTGAGCTAATCAACACACAGACCATGCTGACTAGGGAATAAGGTGTTTAGGTGAATGAAAGGGGGTGATGTGCTCATTGAGATGACTCACCTTCCTCTCTCACTATGGACAGTAGAGAGGCTGGGACCAGATATTGGACTAGAGGGAAATTCAAGTGTAGTAAACCAAAGAGAGGCTATCTAAGGAAAGGAGGAACAGGTAGATGCTATGGGGCCAGAATCCAGAGCCCTTTGGATGCACTGAATCAGATCATGTCACCCTTCTGCTTGAAACTCTCCAGTGGGTTCCCCTTGTACTTGGAATGAAATCCACACTCTGTACAGGGGCTGTTGGCACCTACCTGTCCTCTCCCCCCGAACCTCCCCCCACCCCTTTTCATGGCTCAAGTCTAAGCTCAGATGTCACCTTAGTGAAGCCTTTCTTGTATACCCTATTAAAAATAACTTCCTCCAGTGTTACTTTGAAATACATTACCATGTTTTATTTGTGTTTTCTTGTAGAACTTATCACTATGTAAAAATTTCTCATTTATTTACTTATCTGCTTACCTATTAGCTGTCTCTTCCATTAGAATTCAAGTTTCATGAGAGCAGACCTGTGTGCCTCACTCAATTATGTATCCCTGACATCTGGAACGGTACTAGCCACAGAGTGGGAGCTCAATAAATAAGTGCTTGAATGAATGAATGAATGAATGAATGAATACAGATTCTAGATCTCAAGCCAGGAAACTGGAGCCCAGGGGCCTGGGGACCCAGAATAAAACTCTGGCAGCTCAAGGTCAGCAACCAGGTCAAGGGCTGTAATGCATCAGAACTCCATCAGCTAAGAAGAGAGCAAAGTCAGCTCCTCTGGAGAAGTCTCCCTACAGCCTCCTGGCTGGGACCTGAGCCCAAAAGGAAGGAGTGTGTCCACAGGGTAGAATGGCCACTCTCACATTAGATGCACAGGAAAGGGGAGCTGAGCAGTCTGTTTTTGACATCTTTGAGAACATGAATGTGCCTTTAACAAATGTAGAAATCCAGTGAAGTATGACTCAGAAATGTTCCCTCTGACCTTCTGCCCAATGGGATGGAACATAATAAATTTCAAGATGTAAGATGTGTAATGTGGGATTTTTAGAAAGACACCATGATAAACAGTTTGTGGTGGAGTGAGCCTGTGTGGAGTACCCAGAAAGACACATGCACGCATGCACATCTGTTTGCACACAATTCTCTTTGGCTAACACTTCCCTTTTTGAGCCGCATTGAGGTGCTGCTTGCTTTGGGAACCATTGGACACCAGGGTGAGGGTCTCTCATTTAGATTGCTCTGGGCATGAGCTTGTCAGTTAATTACCCCTTCAACCCCCGCCCCTGAATTATGAGTTTCTCAAAGGACTGTGTTATTGTTTTTATATCCCTTTCCCCCAGCACACTGCCCGACCCACAGTCGGTATATAATATATGTTTGCTGAATGCACAAATGAATGCACACATATTTGTGTGCAGGAACATATTTTGGCTTTGTCTAAGTTCACGGAATCAGGAAACAGCCTCAGGGGCACAGGGCACCTGCTCTACTGAAGCAGCGTGTTGTGTGGAAACCTGTGAACGAATTATAGGTAAGATGAATGGGCCACGTCTGGACAGCAGGCCAGGGTTCAGCCAGAGGAGGTGTTGGCTTGTCACACAGAAGGACAAGGCTTGAAGTTTTCTCTGGGATTTACTTCCCTAAATTAAAAGGGAACAGAGGGTAAAATAACTCCAACAACATTAAAGTCATTGTCTTCAAAGGCATGCAAGTTCCCCTGACCTTGAACTCACTGATGACATGGTATCATTGTACCACCACCTGCAGTCCTATGGCAGCAGCTGCCAACAGAAACCAAGCTAACAGGGTTCTGAGAGAGGCGAGCTTTGCTCCAGCCCAACAGGCTTGGATGGCTTTGCAGCCCCCAGAATGGGCAAGGATTTCTGCAAAGCTGTGTCTTGCAGAGACTGCAGTTTTGTCTTGGGAAAAACACAGATTGGCCTGAACTGGTTGAGGGGAGGAACAGAGAGAAAGAGGTTTCTCGGGCTTTGCAGAGCTGTTACAACCACATGGAGCAGATTTTCCGAGCTCACAGGCTCTGCCTGCAGAAGGCTGCATAGCAACAAGGGAGGGTGGATGGGGAGTTCTCCATTTCTGTCCTTGTAAAGAGCTGGTCACAGACAGTAATGGCATTTTCTCATCTGATTTTTATATTGTCCTTCATGTAAAGAGTAATCTATGATTTTGCTTTATATGAACTGATAGAATGACCACAGTCCCAAGCCCTTTACTTTAACTATCTCATTCAATCCTTACAATTGATTATCCCATTTTCACAAATGAGGAGGCTTAGACTTGGAGAGGTGAAGCATGTTGCCAACAGTCACTCACTTAGTAAATACAGAGTCGGTATTTGAACCCAAGGCAGTTAAAGATGTGAATGGGATACATACAAATTTGCAAAACTTAAGATATTTCTTTTTCAACAGAGATCACTATGATGTCTTTGTCCTCTTTGCCTTTGTTTGAGTGGAGAAATAGCATAGCCAAGGGCATGGAACTTCTGTGGATTTGTCAACTGGAGTTTGGAAGTGTTGGGAGGGCTTGGGGCAGGAATGAGGAGGCTCTGAGGCAAGGCCAGAGGGCATTCAAGCCACACACAGACCACCTGGGAGCCACCACCTGGTCTTTCCTTGAGGGTCTGCGATTGGCTAGTGTTAGGAAGAAAAGCCAGAACGCGGAATTTACAGATGGCTTGTTGAGGGATGAGATTGGGGGACATCCAGGTTGAGAGAGGTTGGCAAAGAATGAGAATAAATATTTGACCAAAATGTAAGGGAGCAGTGGGCAGGAGGTCTGGGCTGCACAGAAGACAAGCTGGTCTTTGAAGTGGCTGAGACAAAGAGAAAGGGGAGGAAGTGCCAGGAATAGAATGGGAAATCAGTGGGAAATATAAAAGTTGAATTAGAAAATCTGAAATGAAAGCGGCGTTGGGGGGATAAGAGAAAACTTTTAGTTGTACTGGCATAGAAGAGAGATCTTGTGATTCTCAAGCCTTATCTCCTGTTGTTAAGAGCTAGGTGTGGAAATTGAATCAAGGTGTGTGATTTTGTTGGGAGGGAAAACAGGAGCTAACACTGGTTCCATTTTGATAGAGAATTTAAACGGATTTTAAACGACAAAAAAAAAAAAAGAAGGAAAGATAGGACTGTTAGGACCAAGAGACGCTGAGAATTCTACTGAGGTCCCATTGAAAAGTTGTAATGTGCTGTGTAGTAAGCAGGAACTTGTTCTGAAAGACTGAGCTACCAGAAACATCCTTTTAGCTTATTTTCCTAAATCAAGTTAAATTTGGCTGCAAACCTCCATTAATGGTGTGTTATATGGGTTTTTTAAAAACAGCTTTATTGAGATGTAATTCACATACCATGCAATTCGCCCTTGAAAGTGTATAATTCAGTGCCTCTTTAGCATACGCACAGTTATACAACTATCCCAATTTATGAACACTTCATTAATCTAAAAAGAACCCTGTACTCATTACCAGTACCCCAATCCTCCCAGTGCTAAGCAACCACCAGTTTTTTTTCTGTCTCTGTGGATTTGCTGATTCTGGACATCTTATTTATTTATTTATTTATTTTAATATAATTTATTGTCAATTTGGTTTCCATACAACACCCAGTGCTCATCCCAACAAGTGCCCTCCTCAATGCCCATCACCCACTTTCCTCTCTCTCCCACACCCCATCAACCCTCAGTTTGTTCACCGTAAATTTAAGAGTCTCTTATGGTTTGCCTCCCTCCCTCTCTGTAACTTTTTTTTCCTCCTTCCCCTCCCCCATGGTCTTCTGTTAAGTTTCTCAAGATCCACATGTGAGTGAAAACATATGGTGTCTGTCTTCTCTGACTGACTTATTTCACTCAGCACAATACCCTCCAGTTCATCCACATTGCTGCAAATGGCCAGATTTCATTCTTTCTCACTGCCAAGTAGTATTCCATTGTATATATAAACCACATCTTCTTTATCCATTCAGCAATTCATGGACATTTAGGCTCTAAATGGAACTGTATAATATGTAGTCCTTTGGGACTAGCTTCTTTCACTTAGCATAATGTTTGCAGGCTTCATCCATGTTGTAGAATGTACCAGAACTTCATTCCTTTTTATGGCTGAACACTATTCACTTGTGTGGCTATGCCACACTGTATTTACCCATTCACCAGTTGATGGATATTTGGGTTGTTTCCAACTTTTGGCTATTATTCATAATACTGCTATAATACTGCTAGGAACATTTGTGTACAAGTTATTGTGTGGATTGATGTTTTAATTTCTCTTTGGTATTCCTAGAAGTGTAATTCTTTGGTCATATGGGAACTCTATGTTTGGGGTGTTGTTTTTAGCCGTAAGGTTGTAACAGAGTTACAAGGGGCTATGTGTACATTTTGGGGAAGGATCTCTGTACTTCAGTCCACATGAACACTACAAGATGCTCATTGTCCAAGTCATGTGGTGCATTTGAAAATGAAGGGTTCTGCTGTTTTCCGGGAACTCTTAGTCCCTCTGTGCCAAACTCTGCAATGGGATGGCTACTATTTGCCAAGGCTGACATACTTCCAGTTTTCTTCCTGGGCAGTCGTGTGCTACCGCCATCAGAAGCCCAGCCACCTCCTAGTATATCACATGGAAAGAGGAATCTGTCTTAGCTGCTACTGAAGGACATGGCACCATTACCATCCTCCACTAAATCTACTATCAGCAACATACTTCTTTCCCCATATAACTGTACCAGCATTGAGTTTTCCCATTTGTAGCTATTTATTCAGGGATATCTTTTTTTTTATTATTTTTTTTAACTTTTATTTATTTTTGAGACAGAGAGAGACCATGAACAGGGGAGGGTCAGAGAAAGAGGGAGACACAGAATCTGAAACAGGCTCCAGGCTCTGAGCTGTCAGCAATTCGAGCCCGATGCGGGGCTCGAACCCACAGGCTGTGAGATCATGACCTGAGCCAAAGTCGGATGCTCAACCGACTGAGCCACCCAGGCGCCCCTATTCAGGGATATCTTAAAGTTGTTTTAGTTTATTTTGCTTTAATGGCTAAAGCTGTTACATCTCTCTCTCTCTCCCTCTTTTTTTCCTCTTTAGATTTCCTTTGAGTTAAGTGGACCATCTTCGCTGGCTCCCTTAATGAATAGAATCTGGATTTTTTTTGTATATATTTACATCCGTTCTTTATATATACTGTCTTGAATAGTGAAAGTTTTATTACTTGTGTCTGTCATATTTCCACCTTACTTTTATTTAACTAATTAATTAATTTCCCAAGCCCATTGATCTTTTCTATTTTATTTTTTTAGTAGTAAGACTGTTCTCTCATCTTTCTCAGACAGGGGTTAGGGGCACCAACCCCAGCACAGCTAAAACTCCACATATAACTTTTGACTTCCCCAAAGCTTAACTACTAATAGTCTGTTGTTGGCTAGAAGCCTTACTGAGAACGTAAATAGTCAATTTACACATATTTTGTTATGTCCTATGTATTATATATTCTCATAATACAGTAAGCTAGAGAAAAAATGTTATTAAGAAAATCACAAGGAAGAGAAAATACATTTACAGTCCTGTACGGTATTAATGGAAAAGATCCATGCGGAAATGGACTCGTGGAGTTCAAATTCATGCTGTTCAAGGGTCAACCTTAGTTTAAATCAGTTTGAGTACACAATTTGCTGCCCTGTTTGAGATTTGTTATTTTGTCTCACCAGTATGCAAGGCACAATAAATCATTTTTAAGTTGGCATTTAACAATAGTTCCTTTTCCCACTTTTTTTTATTGAAGGATAGTTGACACACAGTGTTATATTCATTTCAGGTATGCAACTTAGTGATTTGACAAGTCTGTGTGTTATGCTGTGCTCACAAGTGAAGATTCCATCTGTCACCACCATACAATGCTATTACAAAACCATTCATTGTATTCCCTGTACTGTACTTTTCATCCTCATGATTCACTCCATAACTGGGAGCCTGGACCTCCCACTCCCCTTTCCCCATTTTGCCCACCCCCCCTCATTCCCTCTACTTTGGAAAGCATCGGTTTGTTCTCTGTATTTATGGGTCTGCTTTTTTTGCTTATTTGTTCATTTTGTTTGTCACATGGTATGTGTCTTACTGTTTCTGACTTACTTCACTTAGTATAATACCCTCTAGGTCCATCCATTTGTCACAAATGGAAAAATCTCATTCTCATTATGGTTGAGTAATATTCCATTGGGTATACATACACCACATCGTCCTTATCCATTGATCTATTGATGGACACTTAGGTTGCTTCCATATCTCAGCTATAGTAAATATTGCTGCAATAAACAGCACTGCATGTATTTTTTCAAATTAGTGTTTTTGTTTTCTTTGGGTAAATACCCAATAGTGGAATTACTGGATCATAAGGTATTTCTGTTTTTAATTCTTTAGGAACTCCATCCTGTTTTCCACAGTGGCCACACCAATTTACACTCCCACCGACAGTACACAAGAGTTCCCTTTTCTCCACATCGTTGCCAATACTTGTTATTGCTTGTGTCTTTGATACCAGCCATTCTGACAGGTGTGAGGTGGTATCTCGTGATTTTGATTTGCATTTCCCTGATGATCAGATGTTGAGCATCTTTTCATGTGTCTCTTGTCTTTTTTTCTACTTTTGTGTTGCTTCTAATATGTCATTTATTACATTCCTTTACTAGTTTGAATTCTGTTTCTGAAGCGATATTTGTTTTAATACAGCTCCATATAGTTTCAGTAACTGAAGCTTTATGGTTTATAATCCAGTGGGATGATCCAACTTCACTTTTTTTTTTTTTTAAGGAAAAAAAGTCTTTGTTATTCCTTATTCCTCCAGATGAGTTTTACTATGTACTTGTCTGGTTCTAGAAAGTGTTCCAGTAGATCTTAATAGATATTGGATTAATGTATAAGTCAATGTAGGACATAGTTTCATCGCCTGAACCAGCTCTATGCCCTTAACTGTTCCTTTCAAGCCCAGGGGCTCATCCTATGTCCTCTATAATGCCCGGTTTCCCTGCTTCCTCCTCCTCTTCTCAGAGGAAGTTGGAAATTTCCTCCCTTCGGGAGCAGGGAGCATTACTCCATTTATTCAGGTTTTCTTTATTTCTCTTAATAGACTTTTACAGTTTTCTTCAAGTCCTGTGTGTCTCAAATTAAATGAATATTCAATGTTTTGTATTGCTGTTGCAAATATCATTTATTTCACCCGACTTTTCACTTTTGAGCTGTCTGATACTAGTATACGCAAAAGTCATTGATTTTTGTGGATTTATTTTATATACTCAATTTTGAGCAAGTCATTTTCTTGTTATCTTTCTAGAACTACACACATGTTTTCTGGAAATGGTGATACTTGTATTTTTTTCCCCTTCACCATCTTTGTGCTTCATTTTTTTCTTCAATAGTTTACTGTTAATATTTCTAGATTTAGGTCAGATAGGGATGGTGGCAAGGGACCTTTGCTGTTTTGCTTCCAATAGGGCTAAAACTAGTGCTTCACGATGAGTATGCTTATCCTTTCCACTGGGCTAAGACAAATTCTGTACCGTATTTAAAAATAAAATAATAGGGGCACCCGGGTGGCTCAGTCAGTTGAGCGTCCAACTTTGGCCCAGGTCATGACCTCACAGTTTGTGAGTTTGAGCCCCGCGTCAGGCTCTGGGCTGACAGCTCAGAGCCTGGAGCCTGCTTCGGATTCTGTGTCTCCCTCTCTCTCTGCCCCATCCCCACTCATGCTCTCTCTGTCTCTGTCTTAAAAATAAATAAAACATTAAAAAAAATTTAAAAAAATAAAAAGAATTAATTAAAAATTAATGCTCCATTTTGCTGAGTTCCTTGTTGGCACATAGTTAATAATAATATGTTATCTAAGAACTTTTTTCTTTGAGTATGCTACATTGTAAATATATATATTTTTAAAATTTGTACTAGATATACATTACTGAGACAAACTGTACTTGATTACTAATGATATTAAATGTTCAGTATTTTCCTGATATTTTCATTAGGGAAATAAACCACTATCCAGCCACCTTTTCCTCATCTCCTGCCTTTGTTCCTTCTTCCCTCATCCTCCTTTATTTTTTCTGTCTCTTCCCCTCCCCTCTTTCCCCTTCCCCTCCTTCCCTTTTATTCCCCCTCCTCTTCCTTCCTCTTCCTTTCTCTATCTTCTCTCCCCTCTCCATCCCTTGCTTCTGGTGGTATCTTTGTCGGGTTTGGGAGTCAAGGCCATTACTTTATAAACTAACCTAGTTAATAATGTCATTATTCTAGAACAGAGGATTCATTCTCTAATAAGTGGCTTGGAGAAATTCTCCTGTGAGTTCAGTAGTAACGATGGTCTTATCTGAGGAGTGGACAAGGGAATTGGAAGTTGTTGTGCAGGAGAATCCTACACTTTGGGAAGACAAATATGTCTGCCTTGAGTAGATGACTTTGGGGGTGATATGGGTGGGCCAGCTATTCAGGAGTTGGATACATTTAAACAACTTATCTAGAATGGTGGGGATGACAGAGAGCAGGAAAGGGACCAGTGAGGTGGCATGGGTCCCACCTGGCATTCAACTGGGCAGGACAAGCAAGGAAGCAGGATAGGTAGGCTCTTTTTTGCTCTTGGGGATCCTTTGTCTGTGGTAGGTATCTTTCTAACCAAGGCATTAGCTTGGCCATTTGCTCTTGGTCTTTTGGGTCTAGAAAATATTCTTCTTAATGAGGTACTGTCCATACCGTGAGGGTTGCAAATGGCTTCATTTTGGGTAGGTCCTTACCAGACACTCTTCCTAAGTGCGAAAGGTGGAATCTTAAGGTTATTCTTATTATTTCAACCTTAACTCTAGTTTTGGGGGTGTGGGGAGCTTGTGGAGCTTCTCTTTGAATTTCAAGTTTAGAACACTGTTAAGTGCAAGTCTCCAGACTTCTCTTTGACTTCACTCCTGCACCTAACTCTGTAGCATGTTGACTGATAACGTGGAGACTGTCTTTCAGCAAGGACCAGTGGTCTTTAGCCACCAGCCTCTTATGATCTCCGTATTGCTGCCTTTGTTTTCCTTTTTTCTCCTGGTGCCAATGTCACATGGTGTGGATCTTCACTGTTTCCAGTTATGGCTATTTCTTCTGTAGCGGAGGCAGTATGGTATGTTATTATGAGCAGGGCTGCCAGCTCCACCACTTAAAGTCGGAATGACCTTGGCCAGTTATTTAAGTCCTGTATAACTTGGCTTCTCCAACTCTATGATGAGAATCATGACCACTCTGTCCACACAGTTGTAAGAATGAGACTATCCCTATATCAGGCTTTATACAGTGCCTGAGAGAGGTGAGTACTCTATAAATACTAGCTGTAGCTACATTGTTATAGTCCCTTGGTATGATAAAGCTGTAAATTAGGTTTCCTGTGATTCTGTGTGTTCTCCATTTAAACATTCTGGCTCCAATTATAATGTGTGTGTTTTTTCCACACACCACCAAGCAATTCTGACACCAGCTGGGTGTCCTATAGTTCAACTCAATTCTGATACAGTACCTGCAGAGAGCACCCAATTCCACCAGTTAAAGGCTCAGTCTCACCAGACTGCCCCCAGTTGAGACACCAGTCACAAGTCCAGGTTGTCACCTGTGCTTCCAACCAACTGGCTATAAATCAAAGGTTCCCATGACCCCCTCCTTGGGTTCAGTTAATTTGCTAGACCAGCTCACACAACTCAGGAAACCCATTGACTCACTAGATTACCAGTTTATTACAAAGGATATCAAAAATAGAAATCAACAGCCAGATGAAGGGATACATAGGGCAAAGTCCTGAACAAAGAAGTTTCTGTCCTTGTGGAGCTTAGGGCTGGCATGGTGACATGTTGAAAATGTTCTGTTTCACCAACCTGGAAGCTCTCTGAACCCCATCCTTTTGGGCTTTTATGGAGGCTTTATTAGATAGGCACGAATGATTAAATCATTGGCCATTGGCAATTGTTTCAACCTCCAGTCTCTCTCCCTCCCAGAGGTCAGGAGGTGGGACTGAAAGTCCTAATCTTTAAATCACATGGTTGGTTTTCCTGGCAATGGCCCCATCCTTAGGAGATGTTCAGAGTCACCTCGTTAACATAACAAGGCACCTTTATAGCTCTCATGACTTAGGAAGTTCCAAGAGTTTCGGGAACTCTGTGCCAGGAAGAGTGGATGAAGATCAAGCATAGAGTTCGTATTATAAATCACAATATCACACTGCTGTAACTGTTGGGGTTACTTACCCCAACCCTATTATTCAGTCCCACTCTGCAGTTTAAATTTTTTTTTAAGTTTATTTATTTTTTTATATTTTTTTATTTTTTTATTTTTTTTTTCAACGTTTTTTATTTATTTTTGGGACAGAGAGAGACAGAGCATGAACGGGGGAGGGGCAGAGAGAGAGGGAGACACAGAATCGGAAACAGGCTCCAGGCTCCGAGCCATCGGCCCAGAGCCTGACGCGGGGCTCGAACTCACGGACCGCGAGATCGTGACCTGGCTGAAGTCGGAGGCTTAACCGACTGAGCCACCCAGGTGCCCCCCCACTCTGCAGTTTATAAGTTTACTGCAGTATCCTAACTTCACTGCCCAATAATGCTTTTGATA
The DNA here is from genome assembly GCF_028018385.1 of Neofelis nebulosa. Lineage (NCBI taxonomy): Eukaryota > Metazoa > Chordata > Mammalia > Carnivora > Felidae > Neofelis > Neofelis nebulosa. The sequence goes on from NC_080791.1 coordinate 87,638,772, forward strand.
ATTTATTTCTTCCTGCATCTTTAAAATGTGTACTAGTCATGTGCTATGCTCCTGCTGGCCTTCAGAAAATCAGAGCCATTGTTTAGGATCAGCTTCCCTTTTCTACTTAATCCCAATATGCTTGAGTTTCTTTTTCATCTCCCTGAGTCAGAAGACTTCCCTTATCCCCTGACTTTGATGCTAATGGCCCAGCACAGATATGGCTTCTTTCTTGGCCATTCATAGCCCAGCATTCTTGAACCTTATGACCCAAGTTGGGGCCTAATTTTTTACTGAAGCCATGGTGCTTCCCATCCTCAGGGAAAAGTCTCTTGTCCTGATGCACCCTGTCCACTGGAAAACTTGGACAAAAGGAGGAGCATGTGGTCATCTTGCCAGTTTGCCCTTTGCAGTTAACAAAGCTTTTGAGGATCTATGTTTTTAAGGATGGGTTTGGGGTCATCCTTACTTGGTTTTATTATTGTTTCTGTTGGTGTAAGACATTTGATGTATTTTTATTTTGGCAAATTTTGTCTAAAGGGAATCCTTTGGAGATGCTGCTACTCACCTTGTTGAAAAAAAAGTACTTAAACATTTAATTTATGAAATGATAGTTTGTATAATTGATTTAATTAAGTCTCTGTAATAAGTGATATTGTACTCAGAACAATGTTTTATTAAAGGCTAATGATCTTTGATAGGAGAGACACCATAACAGCTTTCTACTTTATCATCTCACGAAGGACAAATTATCCTTTGAATTGTTGCCTATGTGTAGAAATTCTTTTAACATCTTTCAAATGTCAAAGTCTTTCCAGATTTAAAAAAAAAAAAAAAGAATCTGTGAATAACTCAACCACAGAGCTGCCTGTAAAACTCAATTTCTGATGGTGATTAAGTATGTCACATAAACCTGATTACTGATGATAGGGCAGGTATTCTCAGCCTTGTTCTAGCTAAGACTTACTGTAACCCATCAATTCCTAACAGTTTCATTTATTGGAACCACTACATTGCCATCGAACACTTTGTGGACCTACGAAAGCAAGTGGCTTTAAGCGTTTTCAACAGAGTCTGCACATGATGAATATCAAGAAGTATTACATGGATCTCCATAGTAATTGATTATTCACCCAGTCATAAATAAATTGTATGTCTTCTCTCTGCCTTGACCTCTAGGAGGCCCATTAATTGGGAAAAGATAACATCCAATAATGAAAAGGCTGGTTGTTTTTTTAGATGTCAAAGTTTTGAGGTCAGGTTCCAGCAAGGACAGAGTCATTTGAGAAGGTTATTAACCATCTCTTTTTCTCAGCTGTGACTATAGATCATCATTTAGGACCACAGAGACTAGTTTGGAGGGGGCAGGGCTGCACTGTGGGGAGGAGCTATGTATTGACCAAGATGTCCAGTCCACTTGATTGAGGCAGTTTGCTAGATGGTGAGCACTAGAGACAAGGAACTGTGGTCTATTGCTTTTATATCCTTACCAGCTAGCACAAAGAGGTTCTTGAATATTTATTGAGTGAATGCCATGGAGTTTTGGGGAGATAGGATGTTTTAGAAAAACCCTGGCATTTCAGTTTTGGGAGCATTTCTCCCCCCTGCTAGCCCTCAATATCCTTGAGTTGAAGCATTGGTTTGTAAGTGTGAATGCATTTTTAAATCACTTGGGAACTTAAAAAAAAGTGACACTTGAGCCCTATCCTGAGGTTCTGATTTAATTAATCTGTGGTGGGACTCAGGCATAAGTGTTTTTCCAAAGTTTTCTCATGTACCACTAATGTACAGCCAAAGTCGAGGACCTCTGGACTAATTGGAAGACTTCTGTAGTAGTCTGAAGTTGAAAACCCAAGATTAGGTGTATTAGAATCCACACTTGATCAGGGCTGGGTGGGAGCCTGCTGATGAGTAAGAACTCTATGTCTTATGAGTAGTTGAAATCTTAGAAATTAAATCTAGAATGATCTTTCAGAGTCTTTCTTCCTTTTCATTTCCACTGCTTCTTGTTTTTTCTTTACTACCCCTTGGGGAGCAGGATGGTATAATAGTCCAGGAACAGGGGCATTGAGAGACTTAGATTCTGATCCATCATCTTCTAACTAGCTGTGTTCTTGGCCAAAGTACCTGACATCTCAGAATCTCGGTTTTCTCATTGGTCGAACAAAGACTTGGAATTTTAGAATCTTTTCAGTTTCAAATATGGTTTGGAAAATGTGCATTTCTGTGCTGTCCCACTCCTGCAGTCATGAGTCTATGATGTTTGTAGTGTTGAAACCCAGAGAGAGCATTAGGAAAATGAGTTACACTAATGTCATAATTATTTACAGACCTCTGCTCCAGTCTCTGGGTAATTCCTAAATGTGAGACTGTTCATCTACAAATGTTTCCCTCAGTTTTCTTGAACAAATACCAAAAGATGACAAAAGGACTAAGTTTACTTATTTTAGTTGTCAAAAATATTTGTATTTATCAAATATTGTGTATTTTAATAGGAAGGGAGGCCAAATGGGCAAAGCAGGAAGTTTTGGGTATTGATTTAATATGATGTCTTGTTTAATAGTAATACACCATCAATGTTTATTAATTGTGTCATGTATTAGATGCTATTTTAGGGGCTCTATGCATATTCACTTAGTACTCCCAACAGCCATATGAGGTAGATTCTATTATTTTTCCAATGTTATGGTTAAGGAAATTGAAGCATATAAATGTTAACTTGCCTAAGGTTACTAACCAGGAAGTAGAAGATCAGAGGTTTGAATTTAGGAAGACTACTTCCTAACCATTAAGGCAAATTGCCTCTAGAATAACAGCCTTTATTTCTATGATGCATTTACTTAGAAGAGCCCATCTTACCTGCCTAAGAGCTTCTGTGAGGTGTTGTTTTTTACCTTCATTTTCTAGATTGGCTCAGAGAGTGTATATAATTTATGCAAGGTCATCCAGTCTGTGTGCAACAGTGCTTTTTGAACTTGGTCCAGTTGGCAGTGAAGGTGATTATAGTGGTGGTGGTGCAAGCTTTGCTCCATATAAGCCATTCAGGGGCCCAGGCTGACTGATAGACTGCTGTTTTCAGCCCATGGTTTCCAAAGCCACTCCATCCAGCAGCACATGGAAGAAAGAGAGTGGAGGGTCACACAAGCAGTTGTGATGAGCCAGGGCTGGAAGTAGCACCTGTCTCTTCCAACCACACCCCACCAGCCACTCCAAACAGAATGGAGGTCTGGAAAATGTAGTCTAGGTGTGTGCTCAGGAGTGAAGGAAAGTGGGTTAGGTGAACAGCTAGCCAGATTCTGCTGCAACAGCTAAAAATAATGAAAATATCAAACACTGCTGATTCTTGCTGTATGCCAGGCACTTAGTGATCTAGACAGTTTATAGACATTATCTCAGTAAATTCTGCTGACAGTCTTTGAGATAAGTACTACTTCTTACAAATGCCAATTTGAGAGATATTAAGAGAAATCAAGTGACTTTCCCAAGGTCATACAGATAGATGATTGATAGCAACACTTGAATTCAAACCTATGTCTGTCTGATTTTGGAGTCATAACCTTTCCATATGTTTTACATCTTCTCGGAGCAGGTAAGTCAGGAGAGTGGGGTTCCAGTCCCATTTTTGCCATGAATAGTACAATACAGGACTTGAGTAATGAGGCACCTAGGAGTGTGGGGAGCACTAGTTATCGTCCCTCTCTCCTACCCAAGACCTAGGCATGAAGGGTCTGAGTCTGGTCTCTGAGTTGGTAGAACCGCTTAATTTACTTCTAATTAGCTAGCCTTTTCTAAATCCTGCATCCACATATGTTCAAACAGATGTAAAAGGTTTTCTCCTGATTGTTCCCAGCACATCTACTTGCAGCTGCAGTCAGGTACATTAGCAGGGATCCAGGTGCCTGCCTTTTCGTTGACATTTAACACAGAGCCTTTTAAACTCTAGCATGCCCATAAATCACTTGGGATCCTATTAATATGAAGATTCTGCTTCCACAAGTCTAGGGCAAGGCCTGAGATGCTATATTTCTATCAAGCCCTCAGGTAATGCCCACCCTGCTGATCTCTCAACTACACTTAGAAGAGTAAGAATCTGGTGCTTGTATAACAGATGGAATCAGCCTGCTCCCTTCTCAGTTTGTTTTAGCACTTTGTTCCTATCTGTCATCTCACTCACTATCATGCACTGTAGCTAATGGGATAGATGTCTGCCTTCTCAACTAGATTCTGAATTTCTTGAGGCCTGAGACCATTGATACTTGAAACTTTTATGTCTGGCTTAATGCCTGATTCATAATCATTGCTAAATCCCTGTCTTCTGAATGGATGACTGATGACTGCAACTACAAGTATGAAGAAAGGCTTTGGGAGTCCTGCTCTTGAGGAACTGTCCAGGGTATTACTTCTCACCCTGTAGGGTGCTGTGTGAAAACTGCTAGCTGGCCATCAGCAAGTCCCGTGGAGCTTTTGATCCTTTGGTTCCTTCACTGTTCATATGGCATTGCAGTGTGATGCAAGACCAAAGATTAAAGGGATACATAGGAAATTGCCAGGCTTATGTTAATTTGGGGGTGTGGGAAGAAAGATCTGGAATATACAATCCATACGGTTTCATCCAGCCAACATTGAGGAATTGCAGTTCCTTTTTGGCTGTTTTCTCATATGCACTAGGTTTTGAATCTGGGAATACTTTTGCAGCCCACACTAACGAAGCAAAACAAAACAAAACAAAACAAAACAAAACAAAACAAAACAACACATGACCCTAACCTATACATCCTTCCCCAACAAAACCCTTTCACATTTTGTTTTTCTTCTTCTTCTTCTTTTTATTTTCCTTATTGTTAAGGAATTGGAATCTCTGAGGACCACAGTTGTCTGAAATGGGATAGTGTCAAGCTATTTTATAAAGACACTTCTCCCCCCGGTGGTGGGTGCCCTTGAGGTCCTCTGAGGCCACAGGTCCACTGATTCTGACAAGTGACAGACCACCAACCAGGAAAAGAGAACACAGCCATCAAGTGCTTCAGGAGAGATCTAGTTTCTGTCAGGAGTTCCAGTGGCTTGGAGACAAGACCTATTTGTAGAGGGTGAGGTCTAGAAAAGGCACGGGAAAGAAGCAGGTCAAGTTTCCATACAGCTGTGAGGCTAAGCCTTTTTATTGGATCATGAAACCTCTCAAAAATCTGAAGAGATTTATGGTGCCTCTGCCCAGGGGAACACATACATGCAAAATTTTGCATTTGATTTCACTGATTTCAGGCTGTCTTTGGACCCCAGATTAAGAAGCCCTGGAGTGAAGAAACATGAAGATTAGGGTATGTGTAAAGTGGGAAGGATTTAAAGAGGTTCTCTTTCTCTCTCTCATCTGTTCTCAAGTGGAATTGCACACAGGTACTTGTCACGGGCAGGGTTCTACCTTTTGTTATTTATGCTTCTTGGAGAAAGCTTGGCTTCTTTTCAAACACGGAAACAATCTTAGAGGTGACCAGAGATGTCAACAGCCATGATAACTGTGCCGCATAGGTCACTGTGTTAGTTCTGCTTCTTTAGCAAGATTAGGTTTTATTGTCCCAGGCACGGGTACAGTGTTTCCTATCAAAAGCAGTCCCACATACTCTATCCATTTTTCTCTTTGCCTGCAGTACTGTCATCAGATGAATACCAATCATTCTGGTGGATAGTTCTCAGTGCTGTTTGGAGTAACTATTTTTCAGGTTAGTTAACATTAGTATTTGCAGTAATAATGCAAAGGGTGGGGGAAAGGAGATGCAGCTTATGTTCATCATCACGAGAACATAGTGTTTTCTTTTAGTGGGAGTCCGTGTAGTTGTCACGATTTCTAATGTAAAGAGAGAAAGAACAGGGTTCTTCATTGTCTGACCTGTACCTTCAGTTCGTGAAAGTGATGACAGAAGGTCTTGGTCCCTCCCCTGGGGCTTGGCTCATTGCAGCAACGGTGAGTTTTTGATTTGAGCTGCATCTGGGATGGTGAACTTGACTATGCATATGAATGCGATGCTAGGGGGCATCTTATATCTATTTCTCTGAGTTCCTGCTCTGTTGGAAAGGATGGTACTAGTAAAACACAAAATTCCAGCATCACGGGTACTGTTTCCCATGGGTTTGTGTAGCAATTAAATTGTGCCTTTATGTCTGGGGAAAAGGATGGAAAATTGTCATTTTGACGTTTTGGCTCCCTAACCTCCATTTGCTCTCCAAATAGTACCGTGGTCTCCTTTTGGGGAATCACCTCTTCTCCAGTCTGGCGGGTCTGGTAACCAGGTTCCCTGTCTTCCCCTGGCCAAGGGGCAGGCTTGTGAATCAAACTGAGCCAGTAGCTCCTCCCTCCCCTGGGATTGCAGTTTCAAACAATGTGATTAGGGGACTAAAGACGGCTGAAGAACAGTCATTTCTAACAGCACGTCTTCAATAAGACTAGTCTCATCCCAGGCCAATTAAATCAGAATCTCAAAGGATGGGGTCAAGACATCAATATTCTTTAAAAGCTTTGAAATATTCCCAGATGATTCCAGTGTCCAGCGGGATAAGAGCCACTGCCAAAGAGGCTGCTTCTGGAGCCTCCAGACCTGCCTGCTTCCTTGATACCCTTCTCATTCAGTCTGTGACCTAAAAGCCTATCTTGAAATCCTCAGAATATTTAAATTAATAGGAGTTGATTTTGTTTCTTGTAGTAGATGAGCCCTGATATTAAAATAAAAAATAATTGTATGGATATGTTTTACTCTGAACCCAATGCAAGTAAACCACCTTGCCAAGAAACCCCAAACTAATGGATCTGACAGCTTAGAGCCAACAAATACCCTCCCTTTCTTAATGGAAAAGCCAAATCTGCTCATGGAAAATCAACCCATTTTTCCACCAACATAAAGACTGGGAATTTCCATGGTATTAGGGAAAAACTTTTTAAGAATCCTTAGAAGGCTTAAGTAAAAGGACACTCTTAAGAACCAACATGCTCTCTTTTCCTTCTCTAGGCCCACTGGAGATAAATTAACAGGTAGTCAAATAGCTACTTACTGGCAGCAAACATGTGTAAATCAGGGACTTTGCAGACACTCTTCAAAGGTAGTTGGCAACAGCAGGGATTTCTGGACCTTCAGAGAGTTTCTAAGTGCCTTAGATTTTCCAGTTGGCATTACAGAAGAGGAAATTGTATTTTAGTGAATGAGGGTGACAAGTGGCCAGTGAAAATGGAAATTTTTCCAAAAGCCAGATTTCATTTTGATTGTGTTGCATATCCGGACAAGAGCCACTTCGGTTTGATGCTTCTCCCCAGGTGCACTGCTGAGTTTCAGTTTTCTGAAGGAAGGTACAGAGGCATCTTCTGCAGCTCTCCTGTGAGAAGAAAGAATTTGTAATTTGGTGGGCCGTACTGTGAATAATTTATCTGCATTTATAGTCACATCGCTTTTAATCATAGCCAAATATTGAAGCAGAATGATCTTGATAGGAAATAAATGCATTCTTTACTAAGTGCAAAGAAAGAAGAACTCTGCATTGTTGTAAAGAGAGTCACACACGGCTTAGTCATTGGGGATTATTGTCAAGTGTATTAATAATCTTCTTAGGCCACTTTCAGAGATAAGAAGTTAGAAGGCAGTTGTCACTTTAAAATTGTCAGGGCTTCTTTCATTCATGGACAAATAACCCCGAAGTCACTGTACTTCCTTATAACATCTGTGAAGGAGGGGCTTAGGATCCCGGGAACTTTGGGTTGGACAGTACCATAAGGGTCATTGGTGGCAGCTGATGTGTGGTGCCAACATCTCTTCTGCAACATTGCTTTCTAGGCTAATACATATCTTGGTTTAACATGCCCAAGGCCCAGCTTTTTTTTTTTTAAGTTTATTTATGTATTTTGAGAGAGACCGAGAGAGCATGAGCAGGAGAGGGGCAGAGAGAGAGAGGGAGAGAGGGAGAGGGAGAGAGAGAATCCCAAGTAGGCTCCACACTGTCAGTGCAGAGCTCCATGCGGGGCTCAAACCCACAAACTGTGAGATCATGATCTGAGCCCAAACCAAGAGTTGGCTGCTTAACCAGCTGAGCCACCCAGGCACCCCAAGGCACAGCTTTTGAATTCTACTCCCAGACATGTTCTTTGCATCTTAGTTTGGGTGGCTTGCAAACCCACCCCCTTCTCAGCATCTCCACTGCCACTCCTCATGTTCAATTACCATAAACTTTACCAAGCCATTGTAATAACTTCCTAAAAGGTTGTCTTGCTTCCACTCTTGCCTTTCCTTGCCCCCAACACTGCAATTCTTTCTTTACAAGACAGACAAAGTGATCTTTTAAATACACAATTCAGATTATATCACTCTCATTTAAAAGCCTCTAATAACCCATCTCAGTAAAACAAAACCTAAACTCTTTGTGGTAAACATAAGGGCCTGTGATTTAACGACCTGCCTCCTTTTCAGTCCTACTTTATATATTTCTTCCCTTTGCATATTATGTTCTGGACACAGTGGCTTCCCTCCCCTCACCCCTACTGGTCCTTAAAGGACCCCTGGTCCTTTAAACAGAGACCTAATTCCTACCCCAGAACCCCTGTAATTACTTTTCTCATTGCCTAGAATCTCTTCCTAAAATCTTTCCATGACTACTCCTTCTTATCACTCAGATCTTAGTTCTGGTGTTACCTCTTCTGAGAAGCTTTCCTTGACTACCCACCCATTCTAAGGTAGCCTGGAGCTCTCCAGCACATCATCCTACTTTTTCTTCTTCATAGAACTTTACCACCTTTGTGTCCTGATGAACTGCTTTTTTCCCCACTAGAGCCTAAATGCCACAAGAGCAGGAATTTTTGAAAAAACTCATAATTGTATCTTTAGTACTTGGAATATTGCCCAGCAAAAAGTGGGTAACAGGAAACCGTGAAGTAAAGCCTAATTTGCAGACCCAACATTAAACAAGTAAATTGCCACACCTAAATATGTACCTTTATTAATAAGCCAGTGACATTCTTTCTGAGAAAACTAAAAAGTCATTACTACAGCCTATCTAAAGCCCAGTGGGGCCACATTTAGGTATGTTGTCACTTTCAAAAACCTATCACTTCTTCCTCCAAAGTCATCAAAAGGAATTAGAATCTTAACTGAAGTCTAAAGTAAAAACTTCAAAGTATTCTAAAACTTTTTAAACATCCTTTTTCCTCACTTTGTTCTTTCTTAGTGTCTGTAAGGAGTGGAGGATTACAACTTTATGTATGTATGTATGTATGTATGTATGTATGTATGTATGTATTTATTTAAAGTTTATTCACTTATTTTGAGAGAGAGAGAGAGAGAGAGAGTATGTGCAAGTGGGGAAGAGGCAGAGAGAGAGAGAGGGAGAGAGAGAGAATCCCACGCAGGCTCTGCACTGTCAGTACAGAGTCTGATATGGGGCTCAAACTCACAAACTGTGAGATCATGACCTGAGGTGAAGTCAGACACTTAACTGACTGAGCCACCCAGGTGCCCCTGCAACCTATTTATTAATACTTTCCCTTCTTTCCATTTATATTACAACAACAAACTTTGAAAATGAAAATATAAAAAAGAACACAACATAATAAGATGGTGTTCTTTCTGTACAGACACATTTTATATTTACTTAACCTTTCTTCAAAATTACCAGTGAAGTTTGTGTTGAATAAATATGTGCACACAAAATAAAAGTCCATTAGAACTTAAATATGTAATTAAAGTAACAGCTGTTGCACTGTAGTTGCCAGATTTGGTGTTTACTTGAACTGCAGTGCCAGATGGACGTGGATTCAAATCCCAGTTTGGGCATTTGCTGTCAGTGTGATCTTGGACAGGTCATGTAAATTCTCTGAGCCTTGGTCTCCTCACCTATGAAACAGAGATACTACTAGTGGTGATGTTATTTCATCCTTTGTGAGGATTAAATGAGATCATGTGAAAAGCATGGAAAGCATTTAGCACAGTTCTGGACTTTTGGCAAATTCTCAGTAAGAGTTAATTTCAACACCATAAATTGTTGATTTATGGGACTTGTTAATGGGACTGGGTATGATATCAGAACATGTTAACATTATCTAAGGACTCCCTAGGAATCTTTCCCAAACCTTCTGTCTCTACCACCATCCCACAGGGCCTACCCAGGGCTCACTCTGCTCACCTTCCTCTTTATAATCTTTCTGTCAGTCTGCACTTGATGGCTACATTGAGAGGAGAATCTGCAGCAGCGCCTTGTGCCCTAATTGGAACATGAAGTGTAGTTTTTTTTACTCAGGATCCAGCTGGCTAGGTCTTTTATACCCTTCTGATGTATCCTATTCCTCAGGGCTCAGTGGAGATGGCTTGTATATGCTTCATCATGTCTGGGATGGCTTAAATAGCTAAGGGCAAGGTTGAATAGCTCAACTGGGACAATATACATGGGTTTTTCCTCTACATAGTCTTTCCATGTTGCTAGCTTAAGCTTCCTCATAGCATGGAGGTCTCAGAGTTGCTGTACTTTTATATGGCAGTTGGCTTCCTCTAGAGAAGAAGACACTGCCAGGATTTTAGAGTCTAGGCTCAGAAGTCCTATTCTGTTAGTCAAAGTGATTCTAAGTCCAGCCCAGATTCAAAGGTAGGGGAAAGAGACCCCATAACTTGATGGAGAATGTGCATAGGAGAAGAAAGGAATTGCTGGCAGTGTCTTTGGAGGTGATATGTCAGGAAGGAAAGTGCCCATTTCGTTCCTGCAAAGGAATGATGGGAGGGGATAGACGCTTCATGCACAGTGCACTCCCTACAAGACCACCACTCAGAGGCCCTAAACCTTTTCTTACATTAACCTGAGAGGGTAGGGAGGTAGGAGGGCTGATTCTTCACTGTGGTGACTCTCAAAGAACCCTGTGAAGATATGTGGTTGGTTGACCTGAAAGCTAGTAGCTCTTTAAACTTAAATATGAACACTTACAGCCTTTTTTGCTTGATTTCCCTCCTCTGAACCACTGCACTGAGCAATTAAAAGACAAACTTGACATTCTGCTGCTTAGAAAAGATCCTGCTCTTTCCTCCCATGTTAGCCTCTTGATTGTCTTCTCTATCCAGCTTACTTCAGCAAATAGACGTCTCTATCCAAACTCAGGAACTGAGTAGATACATTTGCTTATTAAATAAATCCATACGATCTGAACTTTGATTACTCAAGAGAACTTTGGTTGCTTTTTGGATGAAGCTCGGAGAGTAGCTAATGCATTGGGTAGCAGCCCTTATTATCCAGACTTGTATCCAAACTCTCATGGGTTTAAGTAATGTGGTATGCTTATAGTGTATATATTTGGGTGTTTTGGCGGGGTTGGGGGGGGTCTATATTTTCATTCTAGAATGTGAGCTTTATTGAAAGCAAGGTCTGTGTCCTAGCCCCGTGGTTTATTTAGCATAGGCCTGGCACATAATAGGTGCTCAGTGAGTAGTTGTTGATGGAATGAGTGAAGAGAATGTTATGTGCAGAGGCTTACTGTTTCCTGAAACCAGAGTGAACATCCCTATCTCTCCATTTTGGTTTTGTGCAGTTTTTGGACAAACTCCTAAGGCCTCAGAGTTATCTTATTTCCACTTATTAGATCTAGCCCATAACTGCAGGTGGTTGTAATCTTTTTGAATGCCACCTAGGTTATTAGCTACTTTCTAAGCTTCTTCAAAACCCTTCACTTGATGAATATGCATATGTTAAGCACTTACTATGTGCCAGGCTGTGTGTGGAGAGGGGGCGGGTGGCAAGAAAGAAATGGAAAACACAGTCCTGGTCATTAGAGAAGTTCTTCAAGGCTATTAACATGTCTGAATTTTTTGGTTTGGGTTTCAAGTCCTCTGAAATTTGGCTCTTGTCCTTATCTACCCACATATTAAACCACTTGTGTCCTGTCTCTTCTCCCTTCACTGGTATCAGGGTTGTTCTCTCACTATTTCAGATTTGGCACATTCACTTTTACCTTAGTGCTGTGTTACCTCCTATCTCCCACTCAACCTACAGCATGCAGTTATCGACCCAGTTTTACAGATAGGAATACTGAGATTTATTATAAAGAGGAGTTTTAGACTGGAGTTTCCAGGCTAATGGGATACTGTCTCTGTTTTGTAGATTAGAAAAGAAACTTAGAGGGGTTAAATAACTTAACAAGGTGGAGTCAGGATTTAAATCTAGAGTTTTATGGTTCTAAATCCAGTGCTATCATAGTGTTGACAGGAGAATTAAATGAGATAAAGTATATATAAAGCCCCCTAACACAGTGACTGGGTCATCAGGTCACTTAAAACTTAGTTTCTTTGTAGAGAAGTCAAATTCATTCCCCATTAGTAAAGCAAGCAAACCAGAAACACACGTTAATTATTCTGCTTTAAAACTCAGTGCAACTTATAGCAAAATAAAGGATTTATATGAGGTTTTTCTTAACTTGGAATATCTGCAATATTCATTTTCTGAACTATAAAATGGGTTGCTTGTGTATAGCTCCACCCTACATGTTGCTGTCATGCTGCTGACACATTCTGTTTGATCTCTGCCAGGAATTTTTGCTCTAAATGTCAGGATCAGAGGTGCCTGGGTGGCTCAGTCATTTAAGCATCTGACTCTAGATTTTGGCTCAGGTCTGACTCTAGATACTGGCTGAGGTCATGATCTCATCATTGTGAGATCAAGCCCTGCGTTGGGCTCCATTCTGGGCGTGGAGCCTGCTTGGGATTCTCTTTCTCCCTCTCCCTCTGCCCCACCCTGGCTCATTCTCCCTCTCCCTCTCCCTCTCCCTCTCCCTCTCCCTCTCTCTCTCATAAATAAATAAATAAATAAATAAATAAATAAATAAATAAATAAATAAATAAGTCAGGATCAGGAGAAGTAACAGAGGGAGTAGAAACACAGCAACAAAGTAGATGGAACTGTTGGAAGGACCTATTTGCTTACAGAAATTTCCAGAGAGAAAAAAGAGAGGCTTTTATTTGCTTTTCTTTTCAAATACAGGCATCCTTTTTCATTCAAACTCAGGAAATCGAATAGCTGCAAATATATTTTCAGATAAATCCCCTGCTCTCCAAGCTCTTGCAACCCATGTTATCAGAAAATCAGAAATCAAACAAATTTGTACAACACAGTATCTCTCACTGTACAAACTTTTCTATACAATCTCAGAAATTGAAGTCATTTAAATAATCTAGGACAGTTATAATTGCAGTTCATTTATTTTGGGTATATTTGTTGAGCCTTCTATGTTCCAAGAACCATATTTAGCAACCAGACATAGAGTAGTGAACAAAAAGGATAAGGTCACCATTGTCCTGGAGATAGCTTTTTTGTGGGAGACTGAAGATAAATAAATACAAATAATTTGAGATACTAGTAAATATTATGAAGAAAATAATAATAATTTTCAAGAAAGAAAATTATTTTTTTTTCCTTGGGAATTATATATGTGGAGAACATTGTATATAAGTGATAATACTAACAGCTACTTAGTGCTATATGCGAGGCATTCTGAATATCTTACCTGTATTAACTCATTTAGTAATTCCAACAATTCTGTGAGGTGGCTACTATTATTATTCCCATTTTATGGGTGACGTGGCTGAGGCACAGGAAAGTTAAGTACTTGCCCAAGGTCATGTGATAAGTCTGTGTTAGGGCTGAGATTTGAATCCAGATAGTCTGATTTCAGGACCCACCCCAGTGTTGGAGATCTTCAGAAGCTGGTGGTGAGGGAGAGAGGAAGATTATATGGGACGGAAGGATAAGAGAAGCAACCTCAAGCGCACAGGCAGACAAGGTGTTCAGAACCTCAGGAGAGGGAGCGCTTTCAGAGAAGCTCATGCAGAACTTTGTAGCCTGCTTTTGCAGAGCTTACTTTGGTCTTCATGAATCAATCTTCATTTTCCCCTCTTGTTACACCAGTAATTCTGTTGCTGAGACCGGATTCCTAATGAGATTCTGCTCCGCTAGCTTCTGGATAGAGCTACATCCCATCACTCATGAGAAGTCAGTTTTAATCAAGGGTTTTATGTAACTACCTTCCATCTCTGAGAGGAGCTTCAGAGACAGGGGAAGAGACTAAGTGTCAGTTTGCTGTATGGAAAGTTTTGCATTGAACGCTTTGAACACCTCTCTAGATCATCCGTTTTCTGTTTGTTTGAAGGAAATTTGGTGATATATGGACCTGATTCTTCCTAATCTGTCCACAGGCACACTTGCTTTGTAGGCCTTTTCAGTTTCTCAAGTTGACCATGGAGTTTATTTCATTGGGTGCCATTTGTCATGCCGTTTTAGTATTTTATTTACAATACCAAACAAAAATTATATCTAATGGGAAAATTGGTATCTCCCAGTTTAAATGTTGAAGAAACCTAACAAACAAATGCCAAATACAGGAATATCAAAGAAATAATTATCTATTACCAAAACATGCTTCTTGGAGTATAATGTGGTTTCATTGAAAGAACATAAGCTTCCTGAGACCTGGGTTCAAGCCTCAGATCTACCACTTGTGAGCTCCATGACCTTGAGAAAATAATAATCTTATAACCTTGGTCGTCTTATGTCTTAAAATGGGGATAACACTGAATCTCATACAATTGTCTGTCAAGGTCAAATGAGATTATGCAGAGGACGTTCCTGGCACGGTGCCTAGCAATGGTAAATGCTAGTCAGTCTCTCCTCTTTCAATGCAAACTTTGCATGAAGTATAACATACACAATAGAAAAATGCACAAACTATAGGTATACAGCTTGCAGAATTTTTGCAAGTGAACACATATATATAAGCAGCACCTAGGTCAAGAAACCAGCCCACCTGAATACCCCCTTATGTCTCTTTCCTATCACTATCTCACCTTACCATAGTTAAGTTTTAAATGTTTTTGAAATTTATATAAATAGAATTATAGAGTACATCTTTTGTGTCTGGCTTTGATTGCTTAACATTATGTTTATGAGATTCATCCATGTTGGTATGTGTAATTGTGATTTGTTCACCTTCATTCTGTATAATATTCCACTGTATGAATAGATCACAGTTACTAATCCATCCTGCTGTTAGTGGCCATTTGGGTGGTTTCCTTTTTATCTATTATGAATTTTCCTGCATATTATCATTCTAGTACCTGTCTTTTGGTGAGCATAGGTAGGCATTTCTATTGTATATGTATGGACTTTCCTCAGAGATACCGGAGGTCCTATTCCAGACACCAGACTAAAGCCAGTATCACAGTAAAGTGAGTTAAGTGAATTTTTTGGTTTCCCAGGGCATAGAAGAGTTAAAAGTTATGTGTACACTATACTGTAGTCTATTAAGTGTGAAATAGC
This sequence comes from Neofelis nebulosa, assembly GCF_028018385.1. Classification (NCBI taxonomy): domain Eukaryota; kingdom Metazoa; phylum Chordata; class Mammalia; order Carnivora; family Felidae; genus Neofelis; species Neofelis nebulosa. The sequence continues at coordinate 87,654,063 of NC_080791.1, forward strand.
ATTATTGTCTAAAAAAAACACGATGTACATATCTCAATTAAGAAATACTCTATTGCTAAAAATCGCTAATCATCATCTGAACTTTCAGTGAGTTGCAATCTTTTTGCTAGTGAAGGGTCTTGCTTCAATGTTATGACCGCTGACTGATCAGTGTGCTGGTTGCGAAAGTTGGAATGGCTGTGGCAATTTCTTGAAATGAGACAGCAATCAAGTTTGCTGCATCGACTGACTCTTCCTTTTATGAATGATTTCTCTGTCGTATGCAATGGTGTTTGATAGCAGTTTACCCATGGTGAAACTTCTTTCAGAATTGGGATCAGTCCTCTCAAACCCTGCCACTATTTTACCGATTAGGTTTATGTAATAGTCTAAATCCTCTGTTGTCATTTCAACAATCTTCACAGCATCTTCCCCAGGAGTAGATTTCCATCTCAAGATACCACTTTCTTTGCTCATTCATAAGAAGCAACTCGTATCCATTAAAGTTTTAACAGAATGTGAGTGGGGGAGGGGCAGAGAGATACGCAACACAGAATCTGAAACAGGCTCCAGGCTCTGAGCTGTCAGCACAGAGCCCCATGCGGGGCTCGAACTCACAGACCACAAGATCATGACCCGAGCGGAAGTTGGTCACTTAACTGACTGAGCCACCCAGGTGCCCCTGTATGTATTTTTACTGAGCATATTTCTAGGAGTGGAATTTCTGGGTCATTGGATATGTCTGTATGCTCAGCTTTTATAGACACTGTCAAATAGTTTCACAAAGTGGTTTCACTTCTTTCATTTCTTTCCTTTTTTTCCTACTTTTTCCCCCCGATTCCTTTTTACAAAGGAATATATTCTTTTCTTTTTTTCTTTTTTTGTTTTTTGTTTTTTAAGATTTATTTATTTTTGAGAGAGAGCACAAGCAGGGAAGGGGGAGAGAGAGAAGGGGACAGAAGATCCAAAGCAGGCTCTATGCTGACAACAGTGAGCCCGATGTGGGGCTTGAACTCATGAACCGTGAGATCATGACCTAAGCCAAAGTCAGACACTCAACTGACTGAGCCACCCAGGCACCCCATGGTTCTTTTCAATAAGTGAGTTAGTACATTTATCACATGAATCTATTTGTCAAAATTATATTGGTAACCTACACCTTCAGTAATATTCCCATATGTAAAATGAAGTATGTCTCGATATGTTTGTAACTTTATTCCTAAGAGCTCCTTTTCCTGGAACGACTTCTCTCAGTCATCAAAAAGTGTTTTGACAGTTTCAAATATAGCAGAGCTTAAACTGGTTGATTTTCAATAGTGGTTTCAGTGTTTAGTCCAAGCTTTTCTCACCTCTCAATTATATGAATATAACTGTCCAAGTATTCACTTATCCTCGGTGAATCTTGGCTTGCAGCAGGGATGGTCAAAAGTACAGAGTGGGTACTTCCATTATTGCACTCAAACAACATTCATAAAAGTTCTACCTTCAAAACTGCCTAAAGACAGGTAATTTGATCACACCGGTCAGAGTGGCTAAAATGAACAAATCAAGAAACAATAGATGCTGGCGAGGATGTGGAGAAACGGGAACCCTCTTGCACTGTTGGTGGGAATGCAAACTGGTGCAGCCACTCTGGAAAACAGTGTGGAGGTTCGTCAAAAAATTTAAAAGAAGCAGTACCCTACAACCCAGCAATAGCACTACTAGGAATTTACCCAATGGGATACAGGAGTGCTGATGCATAGGGGCACTTGTACCCCAGTGTCTATAGCAGCACTTTCAACAATGGCCAAATTATGGAAAGAGCCTAAATGTCCATCAACTGATGAATGGATAAAGAAGATGTGGTATATATATACAGTGGAATACTACTTGGCAATAAGAAAGAATGAAATCATGCCATTTGCAGCAATGTGGATGGAACTGGAAGGTATTATGCTGAGTGAAATAAGTCAGTCAGAGGAGGACAGATATCATATATTTTCACTTATATGTGGATCCTGAAAAACTTAACAGAAGCCCGTGGGGGAAGGGAAGGGGGAAAAATGTTTACAAACAAAGAGGGAGGGAGACAAACCTTTTTTTTAATGTTTCTTTTCTTTTTTTTTTAAATGTTTATTTATTTTTGAGAGTGAGAGAGACAGAGCATGAGTGGGGGAGGGGCAGAGAGAGAGAGGGAGACACAGAATCTGAAGCAGGCTCTAGGCTCTGAGCTGTCAGCACAGGCCTGACGTGGTGCTCAAACTCACAGACCGTAAGATCATGACCTGAGCCAAAGTTGGTGGCTTAACTGACCGAGCCACCCAGGCGCCCCAAACCATAAGAGACTCTTAAATACAGAGAATAAACTGAGGCGGGGGGAGGGGAAAGTGGGTGATGGGCATGGAGGAGGGCACTTGTTGGGATGAGCACTGGGTGTTGTATGGAAGCCAATTTGACAATAAATTATATTTTAAAAAAAGAAATGTAATTTGAAGTCTCCTTAATCATGTAAGTTTTTCCTTTCTGATTTAAGGAGTTCTACGCTATCCTGCATCTTCACCATCATCATTTTGCCTGCCTACTGTGGACAGAGAATAGAGTGAATCACTTTACATTACATATTATTTCATTTAATTTTCATTGCAAGCCCACCGAGTAGGAATGATTACATATTATCGAAGCCAAGGCACAGAGATGTTAAGTAAGTTGCTCCAGTACAGCTCACAAGTGGTGGAATAAAGGTTCTAACCTCAGGGCACAGGACTCTGAAGTCAGAGCTCCTTCTCTCAGTCACACATCCTCACAGGTCTCTGTCCTTTCCTCATAAGTACTTCAATTACAAGTACAAAACACCCCGTGCACAAAACTCTTAGAAGTGAATCTTATGAATGTTCTCTTCACTCAAGTTCATGAGTCAGATGTCAGGAGAATCTGCAGCAAACTCCTGTTATCTGTGCTTTTAGTCAGTGAAGGTTGAAAACTACAACTGTGAACTCTGTCTCTTGTCTCTCCTTGCCAACCAGCTCAATATTCTACTGCCAATACAACCTTTCTCTTCTATCCGTGCCATTTGATACTCCCACGCTTGATTTGCATTGGGTTCCAAATCAATGGTAAACTTCTAGAGAAGTATAAACCCAGGCTACTTCCCACCCCGGCTAAACCCCCTCCCCATTTCCTCCAATTATCTGTAGTTCTCACTGTCGTCAAATTGAGCCTTCATCTATAATGTCTGCTGGTCCTCCTGTTGTTTCAGGTTTGAGCAAAGCAATGGGGACAGTTCCTTTCACCATCTGTGCTCTCTAGGAGGTTAATGTAGCAATGTTTGTAACAATTAGTGAAAAGGAGCCTTCTCTTGGATCCTTCCAACAAGTAGCCACTGTTGTTGTTTTTTATGGACAGAATTTTGGTGCCCGAGAGCATGATTCCAAGACTACCAAACGTTTCAGAGGCAAAGTGAGAGATTCTAATCTTTGACCTCCATTATAATAATTGTTTATATCTACTGAGCACCTACCATGTGTAAGGCATTATTCAGGGTAAATTTTGTACAGCATATGACATATTAATTTGTCAACACAACAACCCTGAGAGGTCAGTTATTGTCCCCATTTTATAGATGAGGAAATTGAGGCAGAGAGGGTTAAGAAATTTACCCATGGCTGTCAGTTTAAAAGTGGCAGCACCAGAATTTGAACCCAGGCAGTCTGACTCTAATAGTGTTTACTCATTCTGCTCCCCTGCCCAGTGGTGGATGTGTTCTGGAAAGAGCTCTATCTCTGAAGTTAGGAAACTGGGATGGGTCCTGTCTCTGCCATTTATTAGCAGGCCATTTAAAGTGGGGGGTGCGGGGGCACTCAGTTTCCCTTTCTGTAGAATGAAGAACAGCTTGGGGTGATGTGATGTCCAATGAAAGTGCTGCATGTAAAAATGCTTCGTGAGCTAGAAAATAAATGCTAGATGCAACATTATGAGTGTTATCTCCTGGTATTACTCTCCTTGCGATGCAGCCTCAGTTCATTGAGATTTGATTCAAAACACATGATGGGGCTACAACGCACTGGTGTTAGAAAACCATCTGATACTTTGTTGAGCTGATGGATTGTTTCATCAACATTTCAAACTATGAAAATCCCTTGATTTGGGCCCACTGGAAGAACATAAAAATATTTGGATGGTTTCTGAAAATGGACTTCACTTAATATTGGAGTTCTGCTTTCTTAGATCTACTGATCCCAAAGTTCAGTTTGTTGCAGGAGCCCCACCTCCCCCTTAAACCAGGACCCCAGTGTAGGGCAGATGGAGCACCAAGGGCATGATGCCTGGGATGAGGCTCCCAAAGGTTGGGGGCTCTTGGACCAAATGAGGTCCTGCCCTGCTCAGTTTTCTTTTTTTTTTTTTATTAAAAATTTTTTTAATGTTTATTTATTATTAGAGAGAGAGAGAGACAGAGCATGAGCATGGGAGGGGCAGAGAGAGGGGGAGACACAGAATCTGAAGCAGGCTCCAGACTCTGAGCTGTCAGCACAGAGCCCGAACTCAAGAGCTGTGAGATCATGACCTGAGCCAAAGTCAGACGCTTAACTGACTGAGCTATCCAGGTGCCCACGCCCTGCTCAGTTTTCTGTGGCAAACTCCTGAGCAGCTAGATTCCCAGGGAAAACACCTAATTGCTGGTATGGCAGTACCTTAAGCGGATAACAGCAAGGCATAGGGGAAAGAATACAAGGAAATTTGGGTCTTGTTGAATGCTGGCTCCCCAAAATACCACCAAATTACCTGTAGCTAAGACAAGGTTGAGTTTATTGCTTGCTTTAGTCAGGCAAACATTGCCTTGACAGAGTCTTAGCATCTCAGAGTGAGGAAAGTACAGTTGGGATCTTTATAAGGTTTTGAGGGTTCTGGATTAGGGTTGGGTGAGGATTAAGATATAATAGTTTCGGATTAGTGGACACAGCAAGGCAAGAGTTTCAAAGAGTCTTGGAATATCAGGTCATTTGATGCTGTACACTGAAAAATCAGACAGCTTTAAGTAGGTTTTGGGGAGTAATTTGCAACTTTTGTCTTTCTGGCCATGAGTTTCCTGGAAGAGCAAAGTCATGTTGATGAAGGCAGTGGAGTAGTAAAGTCCCACCCAGTGAAGTCAACTAACTAGTCACATTGGTGTAGACTGTGAGATGTGTGGGTGTAGACAGTTTTCAGGTCTCATTCCAACTCCCGGCAGTTGTTTCCCAGCTGTGTGACCTGTCATCACCTGTGAAATGGAGATATTCATACCTACTTAATAAGGCATTTTGATGATTGAATCATATGGTATGTATGAAATAACTTGAACGGAGTAAGTGTATTCAACTATTAGTGAGTTTCTGGGCTTTCAGAAATAGCTCCCAAAATTATCTTAAAGAACTAGGCTTCTGCATAGTCATGAAGCTGCTGCCATAGCTGATAGTTGGAGAATGATGCTGCTGTAGCCAAGGCCCATGGTCCCAAAATACGTGTGCTGCACCCTCCCTTTCTCTGCACATGACTTAGCTCCAGATCAAAATCTTGTGCAGTGCATCTACTTAATGGAACCTAATTCACACTCAAAACCCCAGCTGCAAGGGCATCTGGGAAGTATAATTTTTGGTTTTCCAGACTCTATATGCTAGAAACAGGTTGGACTGGGTGTTGAGCATGGCAGTTCACGTTATACAACACAGTATGCTACTAAAACTTCACTGTCAAGTCATGGTGGCTTCCTGAGTGAGTGGCCTCAGGCACTGGCCTCTGCCTTTTCCCCATCCTTATCATCCACTGGCCATTAGAGTCTTAATCTCCAAAGGGAGCAGAGGCAAGGAAAAGTAAATTGCTATACTTTGCTTCTTGCAGATGAAAGAGGAAAAGTTAAAAACCAGTGGCTACCGGTATAATGTACAGAGTACCAAAGTTGAAGAATTACACCCGAGTGTCTATCCAGGTTCACTGTCTCCATTCTGCCTACTCCAGGTTTTGGGCAAGGTGCTTTTCCCTGTAACCCAGATGTAACTCATAACCTTTCCCTCCCACCTATCCCTCCACTCCTACTACACCTTGTACGTAGCTTGCTAAGTATTTAGTCATCTGTTAATTATGACGCATCACACAGTTGCATGAGAAATAGGTATCTCTATTGTGCACCCAGACGTTTCCCACTACCATCTCGCAAATCCTTTTGAGATACGTCCTCTGAATGAGGAAGGGTAAGACTGGTGTTTGAAGAAAGTGAAAGCCAGGATTTTTGCTTTAGGATTGCTGGTTTCCCTGCCTGTGTGTTAGTCTGTTAGGGCTGCCATAATAAAATACCACAGGCTGGGTGGCTTTACCAACAGAAATTGATTTTCTCACAGTACTGGAAGGTGGAAATCCAAAATCAACGTGTTAGCAGGTTTGATTTCTCCTGAGGCCCCTCTCTTTGACTTGCTGACTTGCTGATGACTGCTTTCTTGTGTATGTGTCCCTGCTATCTTCCTCTTCTTATAAGGATAACAGTTCAATTGGATTAGGGCCCCACACCTTACGATCTCATTTATTATCTCTATAACACAATCTCCAAATACAGTCACATTGGGGATTAGAGCTTCACCATGAATTTGAGGGAGCACAATATGGTCTATAACACAGTGTGATCTTGGACAAGTCATTTAACCTCTGGCTTTAGTTCCCTTATGTATAAAATGACAGGATTGTGGCATATGGCTGCCTTTCCACTGTTTGCTTCTGTCATCTCTTTGGGAGAGTTCAGCTCTTAAATGATAATTGAGAGGGTGACTTGTTTTCTGAAGTGCGACCAGTGGGCTATGTCACCCTCTCTGTGACCTTGACTGTCCACTGAGGAGTTCCTAACTAGTCGGTTTCCATTGCTCTTCTAGCATTTTCCATTGCTCTTCTAGCATTTTCCATACTCACTGCATTGTATTTGTAATGATTTGCTGGCACATCTGTCTTCCCCGCAGTCTTTACAGACAAGGACTCCTTCCTTACCCTGCCTAGCTTGAGGAGAAAGGCCAAACCTACCCTGCAAGATTTGCAAATAGAAAATACCAAAGCCATGGTCACCTGTGTGGCTCAGTCGGTTAAGCGTCTGACTTTGGCTCAGGTCACGATCTTGTGGTTCACAAGTTGGAGCCCTGCATCCGGCTATGGGCTGACAGCTCAGATCCTGGAGCCTGCTTTGGATTCTGTGTCTCCCTCTCTCCCCGCCCCTCCCCTGCTTGTGCTTCTCCCTCTCCTTCTCCTTATCTCTCTCAAAAATAAATAAACATTTAAAAAATTAAAGAACAAAGAAAAGAACGAAGCCATATTCTAGGCTCCACTTTAATTTTTGTGCATTTTATCTCCCGTGGGCCTCACACCTGCTCCCCCTTTATTTTCATCCCTCACTCCATTGCCAAAAATAACAGTTTTTATTTTATTTCCAGTGGTAATGGGACCACATCAGATAACATTTGTGACATTCGAGAAGTACAAATAGGTGAAGGGGATTAAAAGGTACACATTTCCAGTTATAAAATAAGTCGCAGGAATGTAAAGTACAACATAAGGAATAGACTCGATTAAAAAAAGAAAAGAAATACAAAGTCAAGCAAGCTCACATGTCATCACAAAAGAGAACCACTGCCTTTGTTAGGCAGCAGAAAGGGCACTCTCTGGAAGTGAAGGTTAATGTTCATTTTCACAGTGAACTATGAAAAGGTCATAAGGAGTGATAAAATGTTCGTAGTGTTTATATGCTGTCTGCTCTTGGTTGGCCTGTGTTCCTGATCCCGTCTAAGGCAGGAGGTATATGATTTAGAGCCTTCGTTGATCTGCATAATCCATTAAAATGTCACTTTTTTAATTGCAGAAGCTATTCCTCTGCAGCACACACCTGCTGCTGCTGCTGTTGGAATTTATAGCCAGGACACAGTGTGATTTGTGTTTGGAATGAACGTAGCCATCTCTGCCATCCCTGGCTGCCCTCAGTAATGTTGCTCTGACCCTTTACAGAAACTGGAAGTGAGTAGAAATGACTCCCCCTGCCAGGAAGTTCTGTTTCTTCACCTAGCACCTCTGAGGACTCACTTCTCTGCTTCAGAAATTGCTCTGCTGGTGCCATGTTTATACAGGGGAGAAATCTATGCGCAGCATCAAATAAGAAGTAGCTTTGGAAATTGACTGTGCATAGCAGTCACAGTTGGACCACGAAACTGCAGAAGGAGCTTTCGTGAGTGTGTGTCATAGGGACTGGCTAGGATGGCATAGAGTGGCTTACTTCTAGAATCTGAGGACTGTGTGTCTCTAAAGTAACCAGATTTTAGGGACCCTGATATTGGACTCAGGCTTCTGAGATGTTCACCAGAAAGATAAGAGCTCTGAGAACTGGGGCAGGCAGCCGTGAAAGCAAAAGTGTGCTGATGCTGGAGAGGATGTGGACACAGCCAGAGAGGAGAACGAGTCTCAGATGCTTATGAAAATCATCTAAAGCGTGGGGGTGTGATGGCTCTGAGCTCCTGGTGGGCAAGAAATAAGCTGAAGTAAATGCTGTTCTTCTGAGTCAACTGTGGAGTGTGGATAAGCCTAGACCCCGGAGAGTCTGGCTCAATAAGTGTGAGATGGCTGTCCCCAGACGCTAAGTCAGATTCTGGGAACCACCAAGACAGGAAACAGACAGGAAAGTAAGTAGGAGTAGTATGATGCTGTGGAAAGAGCATGGGCTCCGGATTCACGTGGACCAAGTTCAAGTCCCACTTAGGCAAATTACCACAGGAAACTCCATTTCTCTTACCCTCTTTCCAAGTGTGCTTTCCTAGGCCTCAGAAACTGGAAAGCTAAAAATTACTTTTCCGTGGCTCTCATGCAGGTAAGGGTTCCAGATATGAATTAGGGCCAGCCAATCAGAGGTCTCCACCAGCATCAGAGGCCACACCTGTGCTACTGCGCTTTCTCCAGGAGAGCGAAGGCATTGCTCTGTTGGCTTCTTTTCTGTGGTATCCTGATTCTTTGGACATGTTCCTGGGAGCATAAGCCATTCCTTAAGCCATTTATTATCCTTGGTAAACCCCTTCCTGCTTATATTGTTTCCTCTGCAATGGAAGTCTAACTCATACATGAGGATGATGACATCTTAGTCAAAGTGTTGTTGGGAGAAGTAATGAGATAACATATGTCAAATATCTGTAAGTAGCTGGCCCTCAGTAAAATAAAATTCTCTTCAGAAGGGAACAAAATCTCCCGACTTAAAGACATTTTAGGAGACTTTTGGAGGATTCGATCCTAATCAGGGGATCAGTCACGCAGTATTACTGAGCATCTGTATACGCTTCCATCTCAACATTGAAATTCATGGTGAATCCACGCTATAGGGTCATTCGTGTCACAGAACCCAAAGCCTTGGCACCCAAGATGGATGACTGTAAAATCTAAGTCCCAAATATACACTGGTGTTGGGGTGTTCTGTAGAGATTGTAGGTGGAATCTCTTTGCACAGATAGCACATGTCAAGGACACAGTCTCTGGAGTCAACTGAACAAGTTCAAATGTCTTTCCCCACTCTAGCTTAGATTAGTAACTCTTAGCTGCTCTGCTTTCGGCTCTCTGAACTCAGATTTCCCACCTGTAAGATGGGGGTTTTAAGAGTATCTGCCTTAGTATCTTACCTGTGAGGATTGAGTGAATTAATGCATCTGAAAGACTTAGCCTAGGTAGGCACGGTGCCAGTATGTATATAATAAATGTTAGCTATTAGTAGGTTGAGAATGATCATTTATCTAGAGAGCTTCTTCTGAGTATGAAATTTGCCTCAGGTCTTTTTCACAAGGTAGTTAGCCATTTCTCCTGGATAATCTTGATAATTTACTGCTGTAGGTATAGGCCTATCTCAGAATATTCTGATTTTAACGCTGTAAATGATTAGGTAAGATTCAAGTGGCTAGATTGTTTAGTTGATTATATTATTGTAAGAAATCTTTATTAAAAGATGATCAGATTTAGGTTTAAAAATAGACAAGAAGTGTAGATATCATGGCATTTTTATCAGAGTGATTGAATGTTTAACAATTTAATGGAGCGGGATAATAATCATGCTATAGTGGAATCATTATTTTTTTTAATAAATGCAATTAGACACTTGAATTTGGCCAGCATTTTGTTAAAATATTTACCTTGCCATGCTGCAGTGGTAGTAATGATTAATAAATATTATAGCCATTTTTTTCAGACAATCTAGTTTATTTCTGTCTCATAACTATTCCAAAGAAAGGAGGTGCAAGGTGAGGAGGTGGTTTTGCTTTATAAAGCCATCCAGAGACCCAGGTTCTTTTCTCTCACTGTTTAGCAATTTCCTAAGACGTGTTCCTTGTTTATAGAGTAGAAACTTGCTTACCAGTTACATATCTTATGTTCCAACCCACAGGAGGGGTATGCAAGAGTACAGGGACAGCATTTTCTTTGTAGGGAAAGAGCATTACTTTTGTTCACATTCCATTGGTGAGAACTTAGTCACATGGTCACACCTATCTGCAAAAGATAGCTAATCTTTTAAAAAATGTATTTATTCCAGTATAATTAATATACAGTGTTATATTAGTTTCAGGTATTCAATATAGTGATTCATCGATTCTATACATTACTCCATGCTCATCATGGTGAATGCACTCTTAATCCCCTTCACCCTTTTCACCCATTCCCCCACCATCTCCCCTCTGGTAGCCACCAACTTGTTCTCTATATTTAAGAGTCTGGTTTTTTTGTTTGTGTCTTTTTTCCTTTGTTTGTTTGCTTTGTTTCTTAAATTCCACATATGAATAAAATCATATGGCATTTGTCTTTCTCTGACTAACTTATTTCACTTAGCATCATATCCTCTAGATCCATCCATGCTTTTGCAAATGGCAAGATTTCATTCTTTTTTATGGCTGACTAATATTCCACTGTGTGTGTGTGTGTGTGTGTGTGTGTGTGTGTGTGTGTGTATCTATCTCATATCTTCTTTATCTACTCTGTAATAGGCTCTATTCTAAACCCTTTTAATGCCTTGTCTCCTTACATCAACTATGCAAGGAAGGTAGTTCATAGGTAAGAAAACTGAGGCACAGAGAGAGGTAAAGTGACTTGCCCAAGGTCACACAGCAAGTAAGTGTAGAACTGGGGTTTTCATCTGGGTCTGTCAGATTCCAGGGCTCATGTTCATACCCACTGAGACTGAAGACAGAAAAGAAAGCTAAAAGAACATTGCACAGAGTAGAGACACCTGAGCATGTGTCCTTCATCTGTGTCACACATTGGCTCTGGCTCCCTTCCTGCAGTGTTCCATTGATGATGTGGTGCAGTTGACCTCAGGACATGAGGGACAGAGGACATCAGCAGTGCCTTCTCCCAGGCACTCCCCACACAGTGGTCAGAATTGTCAGCCAAGAAGCTTTCCTTTTAGTTTGTAGATTTATAATAAAATCTTATCAAGCATATTCAGAAAAAGTGAGTTTCAGGTGTTATGAGGTATTTGGGACTATACTGAACTGTTCACAAATAGGCTACAAAAATGAGTAAAATGCAAATAAATCAAGTATCTTCCAACTCAATAGAAGATCCTTTGGTGGAGAAGTGGAATCTTATACTGTTTTTCCTCACAGAGGTGGGGATGGGAGTGGTGTGCAATTGTGTATAAAGTTTGGATGGATGGTCAAGTCTCTGGTTGCTAGATACAGGCTGAATCAGAGATGGGAATTTTATTGAAAGTTACATTTTATTTGCAGAGGGCACATCCCAGAAGAGAGAGTACAGCTGGGCTTGATGAGACAGGAATCATCAGATCAAAGGCTGCCCAATTTCCTAATCTGTCTCTGCCCTTCTGTCCCCCTTTATTTGCCCCACACATGCTCTCATTTTTGCTTCTTTCTGTCCTCTCCTTTATGTTTCTCTGGGTTCCTGGTATTTGCTCTGGTACAAATAGCCAACTTGAAAGGGAAGCATGGAGCCCGGTGTCCCCCACACAACTAACTGAAATCTTCTGTGGTCCAGAGACAGCTGACCGCAGTGAGGCCAGAAGTGATTGACTTTCCCCGGGGCAGGTGTTCATGCTTGGGTCAGTTGGCAATAGGGGATGGTAGTGAACCAACTTAATGTTTTCAGGAGTGGGTATTTTGTAGAGAAGGGACTGTGTGCTGGATAGACGTTCTAACGGTGTCTTCCACCGCTGCACAAAATGACCATTTGTTGGTCATTTACCTTGTACAAGACCCTCTACTGTCTAAAAATGGAAATAAAGACTGTCCCAACTATTCCATTTAATTTATTCATATCCTAGTCTGAGACATCTGGACAGACAGGTGTCCAAGGACGTAAATAACAAAGGAAGCTACAGCTCTCTTTGCACCAGTGACAAGGGCATCTTTCTTAGATAGTGGAGTTGTGTTGCAGTGTGAGCTACCCAACTGTTCCTCACTGTTCCAGATATCTCTTTTGAGGCATCTGGTTTACTGGAAGGTTGACAACCTGGAAAATACCAGAGGTTTATCTCCATAGAGGTTAAACATTAAACATGGTTTTGGAGTAAGCTGGAGAAAGAATAAACTCAGCAAAACTAGAGTGATATTTTATGCCAAATCACTGAAAAAATCTGAAACTATGAAAAATTGAGTCTGGAGAATTCGTTTCCCAGAATGTGTGGTGGAAGCCACTGATGATCACCCTTTGCAAACCATGTTATTTTTACAGGTCACCCTTGACAATGCTGGCCTTGGTGACATCTCCAGAGGGTTTTCCCTCAGTGTTCTCATTTTCTGTGCCAAATATGGAGGATTTCACCGAAAACCCAATCCCTACAAAAGTGAGCTGTCTTCTAGGGAAATTGATTTCTCTTGATTTCCTATCAGTTTGCTTCGATACAAGGAGCCTATGGAGTAATCTTTCAATAAGCTTTGCCTGAGCACTTGCTGGTGCTTTATTTAATCACAGATTTATGAACTCTTTGTACACCACCAGCCAATTTTACAGTCCCAGAATCTTGCTCAGGAGACAGACACTGATTTTGCCTGCAGTTGATTTTAAAGGCTTTACCATCTGGGATTTTTAGTAACATGTGAATAGCAAATGGATGCCGTGTTTTCAGGATTTTGTAGCCCAAACTCTAGGGTGGTCGTGCAGGAAATGCCTAGTAATAAATAAATAGCATAAATTTGTTTCACATTTGTTTATGGAGCTAATGATCAACATAGATTTTAATAGCTGATACCTTGTTTAATTTGATTTGTTGCCTGAATGCCTAAGTTAGTAGATAGGAGGCAGTATGTTATTGCAAAGGTTAGTGTATTAATTTGGATTTCCTGAGAACATTTGACCCCTAATAAGAAACCCTTTCTTATCTTTCCCTCTCCCACAGCAGTGTTACTATGTTCAGAAAATGGAAACCAAACAAGGTTTAATTGACTTAATCAGGGGTTATATTTGCTTGCAAGGAGCAGAATGCACCTGAACCAGCTGAAGCCAAAAAGGCTTATATTTTGAAAAGCATGTAAGGGTATCTTATGGAACCCAGTGGTTTGGAGTATATGGCTGAGTTCGCCTAAAATGTGGAACTGGGGGTGCATGGGTGGCTCGGTCGGTTGAGCATCGACTCTTGATTTCGGCTCAGATCATGATTTCATGGTTTGTGAGATCAAGCCCTGCATTGGGCTCTGCACTAGCAGCACAGAGCCTGCTTGGGGTTCTCTCTCTCCCTCTCTCTCTGTCACAAAATAAATAAACATTTAATAAATAAATAAAATGTGGAACTGGAGCAACTAATCTAACTTCTCTTTTTAAGGTCACACTTTCAGGTCATTGCATTTTTCCATTCTTCTCTCTTTCCAAATCAGCATTCTTTGTTTCGGCATATATGTGCACCAAACATGGCTTCCTGTTTTCTATCACTTCCCTAGTCAAAGGCCCAATATGGAGTGACACGGTCTCCAGGTCCCAGTTTTAAATTCTTGGGGAAAAGTTCAAGGAGAACAGCTCAGACCAGTTATCCATTCCTGTCAAGCATCTGTGGCCAGGAAACCATGGTCATGTGATTACCAGTCTGGTCAGCTGGGGCTATGAGAGCTGATGCTCAGGGATAGAGGGGAATAGATGATACAAAATGGGACTGTCAGGTGGGTGGTAAGGAGAAAATCATCAGTATCTTTGACTTGCCAGGTGTGAAAACAGCTTATTTGCATACCACTTGCAGCCTGGAGATGACATCTGTTTCCTGGCCCATCTCTATTAATCCTGCCGACTTTTTTTTCTGTTTTTCACTTTGTCTCTGAATCATTCTTTCACCTCCTCCCTTTCCTTCTCCTCATTTCATTTTCTCTCCTCTCTCAGCTGATGCTTTAAAAAGGAACATGATACATCTGATGGTGGAAGAAGCAGTGTCGGAATCCAAGATCAGTCTCTCATTCAGACTTGCCCAGTGCTAGACCTTGGGCAAGTCACTTAGTCGCCTTTGGCCCTGGTTTCATTTTCTGAAAATGAATGGAGCTAGGCTAGATGCTGAGAGAAACCTTAGGGATCACCTTTTCCTGGATGCTAAAGATCTTTCTACTCCTAATGTCGTTCCACAAGCATGGCACCCATGGCAGACGTTATTAATTGATTCCACCATGCTTCCCTGCTGATCCAGGACTGTGTTTAGAATCCTCCACAACAGTCCAGGCAGCCACTGCAATCACTTGGAGGCAACCCACCTGTGAGATGTAACTAATTAGCCATCTCTAAGCAAGAACTGGAGGCCAGATAGCTACCATTTTTTCTTCCTCTAACTTTCCTTAGAGAGATGGGATATGTGAAGCCATTGTTCCTGATTCCCTGGAATTTTGAAGGGAAAAATAAATAAATGCCCTCTTCTGCCCTTTTCTTCCCAATTATTCATTCTTTTACAGAAACTGTTTGCTTTCTAACCTCTATCCAATCCAGCCTTTAATTTCTCCCGTGGCTGAAGAATCGACAGTTCTTTCAGCAAAGATGAATCAGCCATGTTTGTCTGGGAGCCTCAGAATTAGAATGGCTCACTTTGCAACTGTGTGGTGGCAGGCAACAGTGAGAGTTATTTTACTTTTTGAAAGTATGTTTTCTGCAGTTATATTTGGACTGGAAAAAAGATCCTTGCAGTCTCAGCTCAAATGATATTCAATGTTCCTAATTGCTATTACCCTCAAATATGATAGTGAGTGAGGTCACATCTTCAGTTTACATTTCTTATCTATATTTACAAATGACACAGCTTTGGAACATCTGCTCTGCCTACAGAGCACTCATTTTTGCAGATGATGCAGCTGTAATGGCTGGTGGCACAATTGTTTCCTCGACGACAATGCTAGGAAACATCTCTTCCTTTCTGCCTTTCCTGCTGGATGCTGTTTTTTAAGTTGCCTTCTGGAGTTCGTTTCTCCAGGAGACATGGGCCTAAACTTCTAATGCAGAATTTTTTTTTTTTTTCTGCCGAAAGGCTTCTTCCTGATAGTTACTGAAGGCAGTCTCCCTGTGGCAGGGCCACCTTATATAACAGCTCTGTAGGTAGAAAAGCTACAGGTCTAGAACTAAAGGAGACAAATGTAAAACCTTTGCAAAGATCACACCTGGGATAAAATCTGTATCTCTAATGCATAGGCACCCAGTGCTGGCTTTCTAGTCAAAATAATCCTTGGTGTTGGTAGAGAACATGGCCATCCCATTTTATTCCTCCTTGGAAAAGGGTAGTGCTCTAGATGAGTGAGGAAGAGTGGGGGTATGGTTCATACAGACTGCATTTAAATGCTTTCCTCTTGTTGTTATTTATTTCCGTATTAAAATATGATAATAAAGGGACGCCTGGGTGACTCAGTCGGTTAAACATTTGACTTTTGGTTTCAGCTCAGGTCATGATCTCATGGTTCATGAGTTCGAGCCCTGCATTGGGCTCTGTACTGACAGTGTGGAGCCTGCTTGGCATTCTCTCTCTCCCTCTCTCTCTCTGCCCCTCCCCCATTTGCACTGTCTCTCTCTAAATAAATAAATAAACTTTAAAAATTAAAAAAAATACAATATTATAAAAGTGAGGACTTATATACTTTCATTTCTGGAGCTAACTGTCCATTTGCAGGAAATGTAGAGAACAGAGGAACATGTTGAATTGCATCATGAGCATGCATTGGCCCAGTCCAGACTATGGAAACTCCATAGCTTATTCATCAGATATGTTTTAAGGAAACAAAAGGAATGGAGGGGACAATTTGGAGATTAAAAGACACTTAAAAGACATGGTGGCTAAAGGATTAATCTATGACAAGGGGGATAAAACTATTTAAAAATGATTTCTTGGCTTAAGCCAAACCATTTTTAATGGGATCTTATAGATGACTTGATTTTGCCCTCATGTGTTACAGAGAAGGAACATGGAGCCCATGCAGGCAAAGCAATTTATTTCATGTCTAAAAGGGAGCAGGTGAGAGAACCATGGTCAGAATCCAGATCTCCTGGCTCATGTGTGAGGCTTCAACTACCTCCCCTGAGTATGATCTTTATCATACATTAATTTTATCTTGAGTTCACTGACATAGATAAAATCACAGTAGAGTTGACTACATATTGGAGATTCTTTGTGTTAATCTGCTCTGTTAATTGCTTTTCAAGCAGATTGGCTCTGGCTTTGTCCTGTGTATAATGGCTGTAAGCCCAGGAGCTGTTACATTCTCTGACTTATGGATTCACAGAATAAAGTTAGTCTTTTGCTTTTTAGTTGCTTTGACATTATGAAGTTAGTTTTATTGTTCAGCACTATTAAAATGCTCTAGAGTTGCAATTAAAGCTATAAAATAATCTTTACCTTTGTTATTAAATTTCATTTTTCCCCAATAGTTCTGGCACTGATTTAAGTTACTTATTTTCACATGTGTAGCACTTTTTCTTGGAGAATTCATTCTTAAATAGACTAGATGTTTTGAAAAGGGGAACTGTTTGGTGTAGGTTGGCATGAAAAATAACCAGTTAAATTCTCAAATTTCTGAATAAAGACATGTATATCACTACCATACAAGCAATTTGGCCAACAAATTCACTTTACTAAAATACATTTTGGGTTAAATTATTCAATATTTCAATCCAGTTTGAGAGAAAATAGATTTTAATGAAGGCTATATAATATGCTATATTTTACAGTGACATGTTTGTCATAGATTATTTGTACTTTTGAAAAGAACCAGGATTTGAGGCTCAATTACAAGTAATTAACAATCCAACCAGTGTGCCACAAGAAACACTTAATTTCTCTTGATATTTGTTAAGAAGTTAACAATACATGCCACTAGTTCACTGGTAATGGTTCTAACAATTATTTACTGTGAAAATAATAGCATTAACAATTCAGGGTGGAAGACAGAATTGAATGTTATTTATCTTGAGGGTAATAATGCATGTTTTTAACTTCAAGAAGCTGTGCATTTATAATTATACTGGAGCAAGAGGTGTGGAAAATTACAAGCTAGATAAACTCTTGACTTCGAGAAAGCTGTTCTTTCTTTAGGGACCATCAGAGAAGGAGAGAGGTTTCCACCGCTTAAAATATCATTACGTTCTCAGTTTTCCCTTGGTCATCCAGACGAGCCCCTCCCAACTCTTAGTGTCACAGTGTTTTGTGGAGACTGCTGCTCCAAGTCAGGCCCTCCTCTCATTTCCTTCCTCCCTCCCCAACTCCATCAGTGATAAGTGGAAAATGCCTTCCTTGTACTCACCTGTGAAAGGAAACTTCGGGTCTCCTTCAAAAAAGGTTGATCATTGATATTCAGATTTGGACAGCTCATGGACTAGTAAAATGAAGAATTTTGGAAGCCCAATTTAGATTCTCAAACTTTTAATCTTGTCAACTGAGGGCATCGCTACACCATGCTGCCATTAGCATTTAGAAAAGCAAGGAAATGTTGACACCAAAAATGGAGGATTGTCCATTAGACCCAGAAAAGCAATTGATGAAAATACACATACATGCACACAATTATAGTTATATATCTTGCTTTGTCTTGGTTAGGTGAAAACTGCATTAGATTGGAGTGTGGACGAGCATTGGAAACCTTGTGTTGAGTGATTTAAAAAACATGACATCTTTAAAAGGTGGACCTTTTCAAGTTTGTTCAACAATGTTAAACATCTTGGGTAGGGGCCTCACCTTATGTCCTCCCCTATGTTGAGGCAGGATACATTTGTGATTAAGGACATCAACCCTGAATCCAGAATGCCTAAATGTGTATGATATTATATATCGTGTAAGAGATTTATTATGAGGATTTGGCTCATGTAATTATGGGGGCTGAGAAGTTCCACCATCTGCAGGGGCCAAGCTGGAGACCCAGCAAAGCCCATGCTGTAATTCCAGCCAAAACTGAAGATTTAAGAACCAGGGAAATCGGTGGAGTAAATCCCAGTCCAAGGGCAGAAAAATTATCCTTACACAAATTAGCAGGAGGGGAGCAAATCCTCCCTTAAAACAGAACTCTGATTTTTGTTCTGTTCGGGCCCACCCACACTGGGAAGGGCCACTGACTTTACTGAGTGCATCAGTGCAAATGCCAATTTCATCTAGAAACAGCCTCACAGACCCACACAGAAATGATGTTTAATCTGGCTACCCCATGGCCCAACAAATTGGCACATACAATTAACTATCACCTGTATCTTCCTGATAGTAGCGTTGTGAGGATGAAATGGGTTTATATTTGTAAGCAGATAGGAAAGTAGTGGACTACGGGGAACATTCAGTAAGCGTTAGTGTCTGGCACACGGTAGGTACTCAAATTAACTGAATGAGTGTGGGAAGGATAAGTTTCATGTCTATGGTAGGATGCTTTTACTGTGGTCTCTTGTCTTTCAAGTACAGGCAGTTAGGCAGACACACATGGCATCTCCCTCTGACTCCCACCAAATGGTGTACAGTCTGTCCTAGGCTCTTCTATCCAGATTCCTGTGGAGACTGTGCTGAGTAGGCTCTCCCAGGTGGAGAGAGCACAGCATTCTGGGCCCCTCTTTTGGGCACTCCTACTTCTGGCCAGACATCTCAAGACTCTGTTGCTAGTTACAGATTGTCCTCGTGACTAGAAGGATAAAGGAAAATCCATTGCCAGTGCTGAAAATTGTGTCTAATGATTTTTATTATTATTAGATAAACCAAGGCATTGGGAGATAGAAATGGAAATTTTGTCAGTAGAATAGATTTAAGCTTAACATAAATAGATCTTACTGCTTTATACCAAATGAGAGAAAACGTGGTCTTATCTAAATTATAGAATTTTTAAAAATAAATGCTATCTTGATATGAGCATCTATGTAAACACTAAAGCAAATAAACTGCTAACGAAAATTATTTGCTATGAACATACTGGCTATCTTTTTGAGTTTCGGTGCTTCTAAAAAGTTTGCAAATCATTTACTCAGAATAAGTATTTCTCTTTCTTTCTTTCTTTCTTTCTTTCTTTCTTTCTTTCTTTCTTTCTTTCTTTCTTTCTTTCTTTCTTTCTTTCTTTCTCTCTCTCTCTCTCTCTCTCTCTCTCTCTCTCTCTCTTTCTCTTTCTTTCACCTTAAAGGCAATTAGTTTGTTATTCAGTCCTAAAAGAGTTGGCTGATAATTTCTTTTTCTAAGCATCTGAATTAACAAATCCTGAAGTAGTGATATTCATTATTAATGAGGTTAGACTTCTATAGTAAAACTAATGCCTGACCCAGTCATCAATGAACATGAATTAAGGATTAATAATAATATTTTTTATTAATATGGGGAGCATATTCTGCTTCTTGGCCCCCACACAGATTTTGCAGATGTTTGGTGTTTAGTTGTAAGAAGGACATCAGTATCCATGAAGCATCACACAGCCTTCCCATTTTTCTTATGTCTCCATTTAGTGGGGGAAACAACCAAGTTATTGATATTATCATTTTACCTAAATTAACTTAATGCCCCAAGAAGGCACTAGAGCCAGTGAGAATAATGATGGTCCTTTCCGTTTGTTATACAGAACTTTACAGATTTCCTAGCGCTCACCCTTATGCTATCCCAAGCGATGAATGTCAGTAGAGGAGGTCATGAATAAGTCTGCTAAAATACACCGTGAAAGGAGCCTACCAGAGCAGAATCTGCCAGCTATTTAATTTTCAAAGAACATGTTTTCAGATTCTATGATGGATTTAGTCCACTTACCAGTTCTTTGGTTTTTCTGTATCTGAAATTGCTCAAGGGCAATGACTTTAAACTCTGAAATGATCTTCCGTTAAAATCCCCTCAAGGTGTTCAGAGCAGTGGCTCCTTGGGATATTAGCTAGTATCATGCAAAAAAGAAACAGAACAAAGAGTTCCACAGTCAATTAGTTTGGGGATTTTCTAGATTAAACATAACTTTTGTTTACCCTAAGACTTTTGGAGACTTTATGTACTTGTTTGCATGGTGACTCCCTGGTAAGAGGTTTCCTAAGCTATTCTGAATATAAAACCATTTTCCCCCCAGATTGTCTCATGGAACCAATATTGATGGGAACAGTTGTTGGGACATGGTACCTTTGCTTATTCTTGGTTTTAGAGACTGTCAGTTTGTGTAGATGTCTCTAATACAGGATTATTTTCTTTTCAATCTAACAAAATACTCTGTGAGATGCAAAATGAATGGGAAGGTCTCTGCCTGTCATGAACAACATTGTAGATGATACAAGAATGGGACTGCAATTTAAAAACATTTAAGAGTACAGAGTTTGGCCTATGATCATACCATTTGGACTTTAAGTGTGGTGCAAAGTCTTAACCTTCTCTTTTTGTGTCCGTGTATGTTTTGTGCAGGCACTTATGTGTTTTGTTGACTATCACAGACTTTATAAATTTTTAATTTATTGGGGCACCTGGGTGGCTCAGTCGCTTAAGCGTCCGACTGCAGCTCAGGTCATGATCTCACAGCTCGTGAGTTCGAGCTCCGCATCAGGCCCTGTGCTGACAGCTCAGAGCCTGGAGCCTGTTTCAGATTGTGTCTCCCTCTCTCTCTCTGACCCTCCCCCGTTCATGCTCTGTCTCTCTCTGTCTCAAAAGTAAAATAAACGTTAAAAAAAAATTAAAAAAATTTTTTTTAAATTTATTAATTGATAGTTTATGCATTAAATGATTTATTATTATATATACACGTACATAATTTTTATAGAATTGCACAAATATGATCCTGGAATATACATGGGTTTCTCCTTTTTATCGCAGCCTTTCCCTCCCCTAGCACACATTTTTAGTGTGCTGCCTGCATTCACTTACATATTTTGATGATTAGTTATTTAGTTAATATATCTTTATTTGATTTTGATATTAAAACAGTACTGGTTTCATAAAATATATTGGAAACATTTTCATATATTTAAAAGGCCCAAATTAGTTTGCTGAAGTTAGCATTGCCTTGTTTTTTTTTCAGTTAAGTAGAACTCAGCTGAATATATCTGGTCCTGGTGCCGTTTTCAATAGTCCTCCTTTTTCCTATGTTAACTTGTTTAGGTTTCTCATTTCTGGATTGATTTTTATTACGAAGGTTATTCATTTATGTATGTGTATTTATTATGAGAAGATATGTGTACATGAGAAGAGAAGCTCTGTCTCTGCCTTCTCTCAGCAGTTCAGCCATAGCTGTAAGATTTGTGTGTCTGATTTGTAAGGAATCCTAATGGGAAAGTGTTCTCTTTGCCACTATGCCAAGTAAGTCATTTCCAAAACCACATGAATGCTTGTGGAAGTAAGCAGACTTCGGGGGAGAAATCTAATGCAGAAACTCGGTAAGTCTTACGAATGCTAAGAAAGCCAGGTGGATTAACCAGGTAGTGGGGAATTATAGTTGGAGACGAAGGACTCACTGTAAGAAATGTGAACTAGTACTGAGAAGTTAGAATAAGTTTACCACAAATTGGGGGTATAACATACTGTCATCATAGTTTAGAAAAAAGACATGACTCTGAAATCTCTTAGTCAGATTTTGTGTTCCTTGCTGACAATCATGATAAGTAACATATATTGTACCAGGATGTGTTCCAAATATTTTCCACGGGTTAATGCCATTAGGGCTCAAGACAACCTGTGAGACAGAGATTAATACTGTCCACATTGTGAAATGGAGAAACTGGCACAGAGAGGTCTGTAACTTGCCTAAGTTAACACAGCTGGAGCAAGGCAGGGGGGCTGTGAACCCAGATCTCACAGCCTTCACTGGAACACTTGACCTCCTTCCCAATAAGGATTACAGCTTGTTAGTCTTTATAAGGGAGTGACTGTCCAAGAAAGGATTTGGAGGCATAAATGGCTAAGTGATTGAGCAAATAAGGGCGATAATTGGCTAGAATTTTAAGCAGAAAGGGAAAAGTACTCCAAAAGAGTTAAAAATGGAGAGTTGTAGGAACAATGACATCTTAACTATGGGACTGTCACTTAGAAGTGGTTTACGTTTACACTTTTCAACATGGCATGAAGCCCAGTAATAGGCCTTTTGCCCAAATTTCTAAGCCCCTATTACTGCTTTTCATTTAGTTCATACTTTCCTACATCTTTAGTTTTTCTTGCCTGATGGATTAAAATGGTCTCAACTCTCCTTAGGGCTAGAATGAAATAGTAAAAAAATAGGAAGGTTTGGCAAAGTTGACTGATAGGATTGTCCTGTTTTGGAGGATGACTTATTGGTGGTTAATTGCGTTTTCTATAGTTGAGCTTAGGCTGACTAGGGGGTGAGGCTTTTAAACTTATAAGTGACCCCATCAGAAGGATTGAAGGAGCAGAAGGAGAGGAGAGAGACTCCAAGTCCCGTTGATTTATTTCTGATTCAGATGGTTTTAGATGTGTGTGGTGATCTTATCCATAAGAGGAGGTCATTGTGTCTGTCCCACCTGCCACACAGGGTTGGTGATGACAGAATTGGAAGGGGATGAGGCTATTATTTATAAAACTGAAAAGGTATGAATAACCTGTATCTTAATAGTTGGAGGGCAGTTAAACAAATTATAATACCATGTCTTAGTGGGAACAATTTTCAGCCTTATCCAGTATGAAAAAATGCTTTAAAACAATGTTAAAAGACCAGAGGTGCAAAAAAAAAAAAAAAAAGTTGGATGTGAAGTGCAACCACAGGTCTGAAAAGCACATAAACCAAAGCTCTTCCAAGAATGAAACCTGAAAGAACTATTCACCACAGTGTGAATTGTGGTTTCCTTGATGTGGCGGGACATGCATGGGGAGGTGGCTGAGGGACACATGGGATTCTTTTCCTTCAACTTTTCCATCTTTTCCAAATTTTCTGTACTGGTTACACAAAGTGAGGTTTTAGAAAATGAAAGAGCAAATGTATTGTGATGGGGGGAATCAGTTTTATTTTTAAATCTGTTTCACAAAAGATTCGAAAGCAATAAACTTTTTTTTTTTTTAAGAAAATAGCTGTGAAACAGCTTTGAAAGTTAAAAAGCTTCTGTTGAGGCAGTAAACAGAACCTTCTATTTGCTGGCATCACTTCAAGGAGAGGCAATTTGATTCTGTTTAACTGGCATATTGAAAAAGCCCCAGGAGAAATCACATTAGGAAGAATGTCCTAGGCACCCAACTTCAGAAGTGTGGATTTGAGGTGGATGCTTCAACATGGAAATGATGCTTGGTTCATCTCTTTTGACCTTCTGGGAATCGAGGTCTCAGTGATTTAGAGCTGTGTTCAATAATGTCTGCTGAAGCAGCACCAAAGAGAGACTCATCGTCAAACTCACAGGGGCAATGACCATGTGGGCTCCCGTCTGCTGGGGTCCCTCTAGGAAGATGTAGCCCACCCTGGACCTGGAGATGGAGGAGCAGAGAGCCTTGGATCTGAAATCAGAGGAGTTGAGTCACACTCAGCCATGGGGTAACTCTCCGTGTGACCTTGGCCAAGCCGGCATTTAACCTCCCTGGGCAATGGTTTGCTCACCTGTAAAATGGGGATGATGACCTTTATCCTCTACCTCACAGGTACTGTGAGGAACAAGGTGGGATGAGGGAATGAAAAGATGCTGTAAACTGTAAGGGGTTCCACAGATGTGTGGGATTGTGGCAGTATGTGATCAGCAAGACATTTCTGAGTTTTGACTAGCATTCGGGGCCTCTGAGGAAGCCTCTGAGTGCATCCAAAGTATTGACAATGACAGCAATACCAATATTGACAACGACAGCAATACCAATAATAGTACTGTGTGCCAGGCACTGTTCTAAAGACTTTACATGTATCACCTCATTTTAACACCTAAAACAATTTCATGGTAATGTAGGTACCTTGACATAGGTACCGTAATAGTCCCCATTTTACAAATGAGGGAGAGGCACAATAAGGTTAAGTAGCTTGTCCAGGGTCACACAGCTAGCAAATGGAGCAGTAGGATTTGAATCCAAGCCATCTGACTCTGGGCCCAATAGAAAGCTGCAGGTATTTCTCTCTGAAATATAAAGAGGAAGGGTTTGGGATACTTACTGATGTTTATTAGCTGGTTGTCTTAGTTTCTTCTATTCAAGAGCTGCTGTTGATCAGGTTTGCTTTTCGTTGAGTGTTGCAATTAAGAACATGGGCTGGCAGGCAGTGAGCAGGACAAAGTGGATGGCTTCATGACCCTGGTTGGAAATGGGTCATGCCTATAGCTAGGCCACCTGTGGGAAGGCTTCCTTCTCAGTGTCTCCAGCAGTCAAAGGAAGGAAGTGCTGAATGGAAAAAGACTGATTATGACTGTGTTACAGGAGTAGTTTGAGGAAACTAGGAAGCGATTCAGGGCCGCATTGGGAGACCCTTTGAATTTGACTGGAGAATATTTCTTTATATAAATATAAATATAAATATAAATATAAATATAAATATAAAGAACGTGAAGGAAGGTCAGAGAGAGGGGGAGAGAGAATCCCAAGTAGGCTCTTCATAGTCTGCAGAGCCTGAAGTGGGGCTTGATCCCACGAAGTGTGAGATCATGACCTGAGCCAAAACTAAGAGTCAGACGCTTAACCAGCTGAGCCACCCAGGTGCCCCTGTGCCAATTATTATTCAGTCTGATATTCTTACAGGAATGACTGTTTGCTTTCCTGAAGCTTTGAAAACCATGCTTTTATCTAAGCATGGCACAAACCAACCTAGTTTAAAATGTGTGTGTCAATTGTCTATGGAATGGGGTTCATGTCTCCTTGGGAAGGGAAGAAATGACTCATTTTAACTTTTCAGGGTCTTTATTTTGAGGGTCTTTAGCTTGCTTTCACTTATTTCCAACTTAAATCCATCTCTGTTCCCATCTATCTTCAGCCAGAGCCTCCTTAAATCTCTTGTCATTTAAGCTACTTCCCTTTAAATTTCTTTAGGCTACTAGTCCCTTGGTGGGATACACTATCCAAAGAGAAGGTAATTGTTGGCTTGTCCCTAGAACGAGTGATATTTGGGGGCACCTGGATGGCTCA
This sequence comes from Neofelis nebulosa, assembly GCF_028018385.1. Classification (NCBI taxonomy): domain Eukaryota; kingdom Metazoa; phylum Chordata; class Mammalia; order Carnivora; family Felidae; genus Neofelis; species Neofelis nebulosa. The sequence goes on from NC_080791.1 coordinate 87,679,456, forward strand.
GTCGGTTGAGTGTCTGACTTTGGCTCAGGTCATGATCTCACGGTTCATGGGTTCAAGCCCTATGTCGGGCTCTTTGCTAACAGCTCAGAGCCTGGAGCCTGCTTTGAATTCTGTGTCTCCCTCTCTCTCTGCCCCTCCCCCACTCATGCTTTTTCTCTCTCTCAAAAATAAAAATAAGCATTAAAAAATGAAAAAAGAAGAATGAGTGATGCTTATGATATTCACAAAGGATAGCTATTCAGGAACTTGTGCAGGGAAACACCACTATCTTTCATCTCCCCCTCTTGTATGTGGGATATATGATTGCTTTTTGTGCATTTTTTTGAAGATCATTACTGTATTTGTCAGCAAAGAATAGTTCATATCATTCTAAGTAGAAAAAGTTAACAGTTTTGGAATACAGAGAGGGGTGGATTAGAGAGTTAGTAGGATTTCATTGAGAAAAAAAAGAATTCAGTAATTTGATTGAAACGTGCCTTCTTTTTTTTTTTTTTCCTTGAAAAATGGGATTTAAACAGAAGAGTCCAACCTGTTTCATAGCAACATTCCACTGTGTCTGCTGCTATTTGCTGATGTGGCTTTGTTTCTACTCTTGCAAAGCCCAGTATTCTCTTCAAATAACTTCCTCTGAGTCCCAGGTACTATGTTTGAATTTTTATTTCACAGCTTCTCTGTGAAATTCCAAACAAACATACTGACTTGGGCTTCTTTTTTACTGTCTTGATGGTACCCTCTCACCATCCTTTCTGCTACTCTTTAGTCATGGTACCTCATGCTGCATCTCTTCTTATATGCCCATTCCACAGCCCCCTACTCTCTACCTCTGTTAGTTTTTTTATTTCTGTGTAACAGATTACCACAAACTTCCTGGCCCAAAACAACATGAATTTATTATTTCCCATTTCCCATGGGCACAGCTTCTTTGGATCCTCTACACAAGGTCTTATAAGGCCGCCATTGTGGTATCAGCAGGGCTGTGTTCTCATCTGGAGGCTTGACTGGAGAACGATCTACTTCCAAGTTCGCTCAGGTTGCTGGCAGAATTAGTTTCCTTGTGGCTTCCATCTGGAAGGCCCTGGCTTCTTGCTGGTCATCAGTGGGAGGCCATCCTCAGTTCCAAAAGGCTGCTCAGAGTTCCTGGAGACTGCCTGCAGTTCTAGAAGCTACCCACAATCCTTTGCCACATGGGTTTTCCCAGTATGACCTCTTAATTCATCAGGCCATCAAGGACAGCAAGTCTGCCAGCAAGACTGAGTCTTAGATTATATAAACACAAGTGGGTATCCCATCACCTTTGCCATATTATATTGGTTAGAAGTAACTCACAGGCTCTGCTCTGCTCATACTCAAGATGAGTTACACAAAGGCATGACCACCAAGAGACAGGGATCATGGGAATACTGTAGAGTGTGTCCAACACACTCTTATATCTAACCTATATCAAACTTCTACTTCACTGCCTTTTTTAAAATTTGGTTTTGCCCTACTTCTCCTAATTTACTTTTCCCTTCTTATAAATCTACCTCTCATTTGCCCCTCAAAATTTTCTCTTCCCTTTCCATTCCTTCCTGATACAACATTAATTAATACAGACATATTTTATTAGCATAGACATAATTTTAAAATCTTGTGTATAAAGCAAAAGCAACTTTCATTGAAATAAAGAGTGCTTAACTGTGTTTTGGCTTCTGAATCCTTAGCTAATTAAAGCTGTAGAGATTCACTTCCCAGGAATGAGGGACACAATCCTGTATTGTTTCAGTTATTATTGCTGCACAGCAAACCACCCCTAGCTTCATGTTGTAAAATAACAACCATTTTGTAATGCTCATGGTTTCAGGAATCCAGACAGAGCAAACTGAGGATGTCTTGTCTCTGTTCATGATTCCTGGGGACTCAGTAGGGAAGACTGAAACAGGGTGACTCAAGTGTTTAGGGACTAGCATTATCTGGAGGCTTCTTCATTCACATGTCTTGTGCCTGGGCAGGGATGACTGGGAAGCTTAGCTCACCTAAGACTATTGACTGGAGTACTTACACATGGCCTTTCCATGTGGTTTTGGGCTGTTCACAGAGTGGTGACTGGTTCTAGGAGGGAGAGTGAGGGAGCATATGGAGAGCAAGCCTTCCAAGAGGCCAAGTGAAAGCTGCCTGGCCTTTTGTAATGGTAGCCTTGGAAGTCATATGGCAATGCTTCTGCCTTGGTTGAACAGTCTCAAGCCCACTCAGCTTCAGGTGGGGACATAGACCTCACCTCTCAATGGGAGGCATATAGGAGAATTTGCAGCCATTAAAAAAACACATATACAGGGGCACCTGGGTGGCTCAGTCGGTTAAGCGTCTGACTTTGGCTCAGGTCATGATCTGACAGTTCATGGGTTCAAGCCCTGTGTCAGGCTCTGTGCTGGCAGCTCAGAACCTGGAACTTGCTTTGGTTTCTGTGTCTCCCTCCCTTTCTGCCCCTCCCCAACTTATCCTCTATCTCCCTGTCAAGAATAAATATTAAAAAATAAAAAGAGTAAATGCTTTAAAAAACACATATGCAAACACAAACATATTTAAAGGACTACATTATCCTGAACTATGAGAATTGAAAGGGATCATAGAGGATGATCTATTTCAGTCTTCCACTATGGCTCAACTCCTTTTTACAACTGTCCAGTCACCCCATGCCTACACTACTTCGGGGAGTTTTCTTCTGGTCTCTGTTGTCATCTGTTCCCACTCCTTTCCAGTCTGTTCTATTCTTTATTCTGTAGCCAGAATGCTTGTTCTGAAACACAGATTTGCTCCTGTACATCATCCACCCTCACCTCCCCACCTCACCCCGCTCTACTACAAATCAGATTTTCTAACTTCAGCTCCCCTGGGCTCGTTTGTTTCTGTCAAATGTTTTGGCTAACGTTTTTTAGTCAATAATGGAGAAAACTCTAGAAGTACCTGTTCTTTCTTTTTTTATTTTTAACTTAAAATACGACTTAAGGGTGCTTAGCCATCTCTGGGGTCATCAGCACCATCAGTACTGCAGAACCATGGAAAAGGGGATCAGAGCATCGTCAAGCAGGATGTTGTTTCTCTTCCCTAGCATGATATTTCCAGCTTTCTGATCAGTTGTGTCCTTGCCTCCTTTCCTGTGAAGCTCACTATCTTGTGCCCTCTCTCCTTGCCTTTCTGCTTGCAGGTTAACACAGGAAATGTGGGTGCTAATAGTCTGCTTTCTCTGTAGGTGCTTGTAGTGACACTGGGTCTTGTGAGGTGTCTCTAGTTCTAGGGTGAATGTGAGTAGTTTTACTTTCAGAAAGAAAGATGCCACTGCTGCCATCCTTCCCAAACACAAGCAACCTCGTTATTCTGCTGGAGATGACTTAGGGTCCTGAACACACATTTGCATCAAGATTCACGGTCCTTTCATTTTGCCTTTTGGGTTCTCTGATGAGGTTTATTTTGGTGTCATTGGCCTTGGCAGGTAGTTACATTCATCTTTGATTTTCTAGATTGTGAGTTTCCCAGTCCAGCCCTCATTGGTGGTACAGAAAAAAAAGATTTAAGATACATAGGTGTCTTCGGCATCTTTGCTTAGGTATCATTTCATCAGAGACTGTGGCTCTCAGCCCAGCCCTGTAGGTTAGCTGTAGTATTTGCATATGTGTCATTACTTAACCTTATTGTCTAAATATGTTTAATGAGTCTTCTGTGCTGGGGTGGAAGCTCTGTGAGATCCCAGTGGTGCCTGTCTTGCCCACCCCTTCTCTCCAGGACCTACCACAGCAGGCACTTAGATGATCATCTGATGCCTGACTGTGTGGTATTTTGTTTGACAGGAACAGACAATCTGCAGATAACAGTCAGCCCAACCTCGGAGTCATTTCCTCATGGGAAATTGTTACCGATTTCACCAACATGGCCTTTCTCAGAAGTCCCGTCTTCCTCGGCAGTGGCCAGAATCAAGAATGTGCTGGCACCCTCCCCTGACAACACTAGTGTGCTGCAGTTTGCCCGAACGCCTCCGCCCAAGACACACCGCAGAGCCAGGGCTCACGGGGACTTCTCTTCTTCCCTTTACCAAGGAAGTGGACATAGCGCCTCCCTTGAGCCTTCCAAGGATTCCACCGAGTCTCTCGTCCCACCAAGACCTCAAGGGGGAAAAGATGCAGCCTCCGTGTCAGGTTTGCCTCACACCAGCATGCTCCCCTCATTGTCCACTATCCCATCTCAGCCAGTTGGGGTAGGGACTCCTTCCATTTCACCACAACATTCCCCAAGACCAGACATTCTTTCATTTCTCCCTCCACATCCATCCTCTTCATTGGCTCCTGACCCACCTCATTCCATCATCTTTTCCAAGCCAGCCGAACGACCCACCAAAGTGCCTTTGTTTCCCCAAACAGCTCCAACTGGCTCCTTTTCAAGTGAGAGCATAGCTAATTCCCCACACCCATTTGCTGGGGAAATGAACCACACTCTGTCCAAAAATGCCCAGGATTTGATAGGCATCCCTCATCTAGGTCTTTTTGGATACTCAACAATGCGGCATCCTGAGCTGCCCCCCACAGAGGGTCCTCACACAGCAGGCTCCCCCACACCTGAGTTTTTGAGCTCTGTGGCAGAACTGTCCCATCTGTCTCCTCCACCCCTAGTGCCTGGAAGTCTTCTTCAGCTTCCAGATGGAACTCCCTCATGGTCAGTGTCGGAAGTGGCTTCAAGTCGTACATCCACACAGCTGGTTGAAGCTGAGGTGGCTGAAGGAGTGCATGGTGGGGTGTCTTTGCCAATTTCTAAGAGTGTGGTGGCCGCAGCAATGACCCAGGAGGCTGTGTTTTCACTTTTACAGACTGCAGAATCAGTGGCAGTGGAAACAACCAGCAGAAAGATAGCCCTTGCTACCACAAATGACACCGCTAACCCACTGCATTTGTCAGGGGCTCCAGAGAATTCTGAAGGGCTCCTCCTTGTAGCAGAACACACATCATCCTCTTTGGTGCCTTCTCCTCTGCCTCTCACTACAGCCCGCAGAGGGCAAGCCATCCTTTCTGGGACATCCAACAGCACAGCAGCAGACTTTCCTTCTGCACCCACCTTTCTCCAGTTGGCACAGAACCATGCCTCTCCTTCCACCATGCCCAAAATGCCAACTCCTCAAAAAGAGGGCAGCGGTGGATCCCCTCCGACAGTGGCTACAGACTTCCCCTTCTCCAGCAAATTTCCCAATCTTCTTTCCACAACCCGGGCATTTCCCCTGCAGAAAGAAGATAGTGTGACAGCTGTTTTAAAGAAAAACGAAAAGGCAAATTTGACAGTTGATCTCCAGATCCTTCCAAGTAAAGAGATTCCAGGTCATCACACTGTAAATGGGTTCACCTCTGATTCTAGCCTGGATCATATTTCATCTTTTTTGATCACAACTCTAAGAACAAACCTCCTTCCTTCAGAATTACCTCTACCTTCCATCCCCTCTGCACAAAGCACCCAGACTATGTCCCCGTCCCCTAGCTTGTCTGACATCAAGCCAGAGACTTATGCGGCTGTGATGGACCATTCTCAGTTGCCAGTTTCAACTTCCCAACAGGTGACAGCATTTCCCTCATCCACTGAGGTCTATGATTTCTCAACAACGAGACATGTGAAAAAGCCAGCAACCACAGATGTTTTCTGGAGTTCTCTTTCAGCAGAAACTGGATCTCTCTCCACAGAGCCGATGATATCTGGCTTGCTGCAGCAAACAAATTATTATTTAAATGGGCACACAATTAACTCCACCAGTTGGGAAACTCATTCAGCTTCAGCTACTCCTCCCAGTGGTTCAACTTCAGCTGCCAGTACAATAAGATCTTCAGATTTCAGAGAAACTGCTGGGCATTTAGTGACTGCAGAAGGCTCTAACATTCAGCGTCCAGTCCTTGGCATAAGCACCAACCAACCTATTCAACAGTCAGAGGTCACCATGGTTGGAAACCATACAGACTTCTTGTCAATAACCAATAGCAACTATTCCAGAGATTTTCAAACAGCTGAGATTGAAGATTACCCATCCACAAGCCAACATGCTGTGTCTCATCCCCATCTACAGCTGCCTGCGCATTTAACACATGCTCTTTCACCAGCTTCTCCAAGTCTGACTTCCACAGCTAGCTTGCAGGAAATACTTTCAGATAAAATGGATTCAGTTCTCCCAATTTCCGGTGGCATCTACCCATCTCCTGTGATAAGTGTTTCCACACCATTCCAGAGTATCTTGAGATACCATTCTTCTGCTGAATCTCCTCCTCTATCGACCAGGGCCCCATCCACAGTGCTGCTGGCTTCTCAGCACCCTGAGAAATGGACAGGTGCAGCCACTCATGCAGGTAGTTTGTTTCCCCGTACTCCCAAAATTGGTATGACTGTTTCTGTGGACAAGCATCTTCAAGTTCAACACAGATACCCAGTTTTGCTTAGAAGGAGCAGACACACACTATTGGGATGATGAATGAGTTAGCAGTCCCAGATAGTCGTGCCCTTGATCCTCTGCTGACTTGATTCTTTTGAAAGTACAGTCTCCAACTTACAATGGTTTGACTTACCATTTTGCAACTTTATAATGGTGCAAAAGCATTCGGTAAAAATCATACTTTGAATTTTGAATTTGGATCTTTTCCCAGGCTAACAATAAGTGGTACAATCCTCTCTGGTGTTGATGGGCAGGGCAGTGAGTCAGACCTCCCAGTGAGCCACGAGATCATGGTCAACAATGATACAATTACAACCATCCTACACCCATACAACTATTCTGTCTTTTAGCACAGTATTCAATAAATTACCCAAGTGAGTCAACACTTTATTATAAAATAGGCTTGTGTTAGATGATTTTCCCCAACTGTAGGCTAAAGTAAGTGTTGTGAGCATGGTTAAGGTGGGCTGGGCTAAGCTAGGATGTTTGGGAGGTTACGTATATTATGTGCATTTTTGATTTATGATATTTTCAACTTATGATGGGTTTATTGAGACATAATCCCATTGTAAGGTGAGGAAAATCTGTATTAAGAACTTAAATGTCCTTATTACCAACCACAAATTTCTTTCCACACCATCCTTCCCCCCACCAATCACAGGTTTCTGTCAGTGGCATTCTCATTATGGGTAATTGACTTAATGAACCTAGAGCTGTTTTGTTTTGTTTTTTTTTTTTTTTGTTGTTTTTTTTTTTTTAATTTTTTTTTTAATGTTTTTTATTTATTTTTGGGACAGAGAGAGACAGAGCATGAACGGGCAGGAGAGGGGCAGAGAGAGAGGGAGAGAGAGAGGGAGACACAGAATCGGAAACAGGCTCCAGGCTCCGAGCCATCAGCCCAGAGCCTGACGTGGGGCTCGAACTCACGGACTGCGAGATCGTGACCTGGCTGAAGTCGGACGCTTAACCGACTGCGCCACCCAGGCGCCCCTAGAGCTGTTTTGCCTAAATCCCAGAGCAGAGACTTTTCACCTCAGCAAACTCATATGTTACATCCATTCATCACCACACCAAGTGACATGTGTACTGTGGGCCAATGACAGACTTTGTTTTTTCTCTTTGCAGTAGACCCCTCGGTGTCGTCCAAGGCTGAACCAACAGCAGCATCAGCAGCTACATTGTTACTGGGGAAATCAAGTCCACCGGCGCTGTCTGCAGCCCTGGTTGCCAAGGGCACTGGCAGCAGGGCTTCGGCCATGGCCTCGGGATTAGTCAAGAGCAGTTGGACCACTGCCCTAGCTAAAAATGTCACAAACAACGCAGCACCTGGCCCAAGGACGACACCGGGGGCAGTGCCTCCGGCCTTCTCATTCACACCAACCTACATGTTTTCAAGAACGGCACACACCGGGAGTGCTCACACAGCCATGCAAGGGACCACGGGCACCGCCTCTGGCCTGTTGTCCACAACACACCTCCCCAGGAAACCACAAGCCATGCACACAGGCCTCCCAAACCCCACCAACCCAGACATGCCGAAGGCATCCACCACACGCCCACTGACAATCACAGCAGCCTTGACATCCGTTACTGCCCCAGTAAGGGCCACCCGGTTGCCACCTTTGCCGGCAGAAAATATAGATGCTGCATCGACTGCTGTGGTCACAACCGGCAAAATGGCATCCAACCTAGAGTGTCAAATGTCCAGTAAGCTCCTGGTGAAGACAGGTAAGAGTCCAGTGTCCTGATTTTATTTGAAAGCGGCAAGCACGTGCTGGTCTCAGAGATGTAGCAGAATTCTTTGATTTCTTTGAGATCGGTGGTTCTCAACCAGGGACAGTTGGCTCCTTCTCCCCCCAGAAGACATTTGGCCATGTCTGGAGACATTTTTGGGTGTTTACAGGCTGGAGGGTAGGGAGGGTGCTACAGGCACGTAATGAGGCAGAGACCAGGATGCTGCTAAAAACCCTACAGCACACTGGATGGTCCTACAGCAAAGAATAATCCAGCCCCAAATGTCACAGTGATGAGGCCCAGAACCCTGATCCTTATCAAGTGGCAGAGGATAGGGGGAGGTTTAGGAGATACAGATTCTAGGCCTGGGATCAGTCCTGATATCAGAGGCCCCAGGGAAACTGGTTCTGCCAGCGAGTCTGAGAAAACAAACCTGTAGCAATTTTTGCCTGTGGAGCAAATCAGTAATGTCTCACATGAATGAATGAAATGATTAGTAAAATATCAAATCTTGGAAGCACTACAGAATTCAGAGAGGCTTTTGTGATGTATTCTCTCAGTCGGCCGATAGTAAAAGTACAGCCACACGATGTGGGTGCCCAGGATTTCTTTTGATCTTGAAAAAGAGGCCTTGAAAAAATTGGGTGGTATATGCTTTCTCTTTAGCCCCCACCGCCCAGTTGCAGCAAAGCAGGCCAGGAAGGCACAGGGTGCTTTTAATAGTGTGGTAGTGTTTGCTATAAAAAGCATTAGACACAGCATTTGAAAGAGCATGCCAGTGCTGAATGCTCGCATCCCGCCTTCCTCTTCACCCTACAAAGGATTAAATGAAATTATATCTGGAGACATACCCTATTTGAAAGTGGGAAATTGTGAAACTAGGCAAAGCACAAAGTACAGTATCTCTTTCTATTTCTCCAGAAATTATACCATCTGGTTTTCCACTTCCCCTTCACTGAGAGGCAGGCAACCCCAACTACCTAGATGCAGAAGTCTGGAACGTTCTCCCCCCTCCTTCATCACCATCCCTTTCACCCCACACCTGGTCAACCACCAGTGCCCTCAGTCTTACCTCCTTGAATCCCCCTTCCTCCTCCCCAACTGCCTCTTCCCTAGTTGACACTGTCGTCATCACTCAATTTCTGCAACAACAACCAAATTTATCTCTCTGCCTTAGACTATCCCCCCCTCCAATCTGTTCTTCAGTTTGCAGCCAATGGAACTTTCTAAAATATATGCCTTGGCTGAAAACCCTTCACTTCCCATCACCCTCAGGACCAAGCCTAAACAGGTATCCTGAGGCTTCACTTCTCATCCCTATGTCTTTGCACTTGGTCTTTTCTTTGCTGGGAGTGTGTGTGTGTGGTTTTTTTTGGGGGGGGGGGGGGAGAGGGTGGTCCCTCTCCCCCGGGCCTAGCATACTTCCCTTATCCTTCAGGACTCAGTGGGAGCATCAGGAAACCTTACCTGATCCCCACCCCCTTGCCCAAGTCTGAGCTGGATCCTCCTCGGGCTTCCAATGGCATTGTAGGCTTCCCTTCAAATAGCACCTGTCACATTCAGTCACAGGTGCCTACCTTCCACCCCAGCTCTCCATCCCCGTCTCTGTCCCACTTATGAGGTGGGGACTGTATCTTCCTGATTCAGGGGTGTTTTAGGCTGTAGGACCCAGCTCAGGGCCTGCCCTTAAGCAGGCTATCAGGGAACACTGTTACAGGAGTTTTCTTGCATGCAGACGCATCAAGGACCAGGTGCTGCTGAACCTAATTTTCAAAGTCAGAGTCAGCGTTAGTCAGACATGAAGTGCAGCCAGCCTATTAGCTCTCCCCACTAGGGTCAGACAATTACTAGGTCCTTCCTTCTTTGGACTTGAATGGGACCAACACAGCTATTACCCCGGCCCACCGCTCTCATTGGTTGGACCTGTGCTCACCAGCTTTACTCAGAACTTGCAGGAGGTAGAGGGTGGAGAGGAGAGGAGGATCATTACTTACCCTGATTACTGTGCTTCTGTTTGATCCCACAGTTCTCTTTCTGACCCAGAGGAGAGTGCAGATCAGTGAAACCTTGAGGTTCAATGTAGCCAAAGGGCTCACGCAGGCATTGCGGAAGGCTTTCCACCAGAATGACGTCTCGGCTCACGTAAGCCTCTTGTTTTTGTGATTAGACTAAGCCGTCCACATCTTCCTCTTGGGCCCAGAGGATGCTAGACTGTTTTCCTCCTCCCTGGGTATCGTAACCATACTTGTCAGAAGTAGAATCTTTCTTCATTTTGGCAAGTAGCTAATGTGTGGTGACTAGAGAAAAAGGTCAGATTTTGAGATGGAAAATTGAGGTTAATTGCCTTATGTCTAATCTTTTTTTTTTTTCAAGCCTGGATATACTATTTTGAATTGTCCCATTATCCAGTTGTTCAGGGAAATCTAATATTGTTAGTGTAATTTTTAAGAAACCATCCATTGCTTTTCCCTTTATCTCCCTCAGCATTGTAAATAGTTGGTGATTTATTTCTGGACATTTAAAAATTATTGTAAATTGAGTCCAACTTTGCTTAAATAGCCAGCAGCAGACAGGGAAATGAACAGTTTTTTTTCCTCCAAGAACTTTAATGCCAAGTACTATTTAACAACTGCAAGCTGATTTTGATGGTATATCCAAGTGATGGAAGCCTTGCTTTACACTCTTTTGGATTGATTCCAAGTTTTAAAGTCCTAAATGTGATTGGCAGTCGGGAGACAACCCTTTTCACCACTAAAAAATATTGCTCTGGCTTTTTCCTTTGATGTTTTGTTCTACAGCTGCATTCAGCTTCGTGGTCTCCATGACCACACCAAGGACTAGGAATGAGGTTTGGTATGTAGTTTATCGGTCATTGTCAATCTCTTTTATATAATTCTGAGAGGGGTAAAAAAGGAAAAAGAAAGAAAGAAAAAAAGAAAGAAAGAAATAAAGAAAGAAAGAATGCATTTCATGAGAGGCATCTGTGGTTTCTGCACCAGAAACTTTATTTGAAAGTTGAAAATGTGAGTATTTCTATTTGGTCACCTGACTTGTAATTTTCACTAAACTTCAGTCATTTGTAAACTTCCCATGTGAAGTTCCCTAAACTTCAGTCATTTTGCCTTTTCTGTATACCATCCCAGACCACTGTGACAATTAGTTATGAATTCAGGGTTTGTTTGTTTTTTTTAAGTTTATTTACTTTGAGAGAGAGACAGTGTGCAAGCATGAGCACGAGTAGGGGAGGGGCGGGGGGGGCGCTCCTCCTGCTAACAGCAGTCTCCATGCTGTTAGCACAGAGCCCGACACGGGGCTTGATCTCACGAACTGTGAGATCATGACCTGAGCCAAAGTTGGACGCCTAAACAACTGAGCCACCCAGGCACCCTGTGAATTTGGTTTTTAAAAATAGGCTCATTTTTAAAAACTTAAATACCTTTCTTTTGAAAGGATGTTTGATATTAGTGCCGTAAGTGGAAATGAAGATCATCTGCCACAAATATAAGGTAATCATAAAAATGAGTATAATGGTAACAGCTTATTACATTCAAGCTAGACATTGTTACTTGCAGAAGGCTCTAAGGCTGATGATGTCCCTTGTGTCCCTTTGTTTAAAAATATGATTAGCAAGCATTAGAGAGGTGTTAAAAATAAATAATCCCCAAACTGAGACTTCCTCCGTGGGGTAATTGGGATTTGAGTCACTTTCTCACTGGGCGATCTGGTATTGTTTAATGCTGTGTCTGTGTTACATGCAGAAGTATCTCTTGTTCCACCTACAGTCATCTTGAACACCACCTTTAGGTCACAAAGTGGCAGAGAGCACACAGTGTGGAGGAGGCAAAAGCATAGCCGTCTGTTGCAAAATCAGTTTTCTTGGTTTCTCTGACAAATACACGTGACATTACTAATGGAAATGCAAGAGTCGGAGTGTGTGTGTGGGAGGGAAGCGTGTGTTTAAAACACCCTGGGGGGTGCCTGGGGGGCTCAGTCAGTTGAGTGCCCAATTCTCGGTTTCAGCTCAGGTCATGATCTCATGGTTCGTGAGTTTGATCCCGGCATCCAGCTCTGTGCTGACACAAATTTTCTCAAAAATAAATACTTTTTAAAACCCAAAAAACGAAACAAACCAAAAAACAAAAAAACAAAAAAAAGCCCTCCACCCTGAACTGTTATAAAACACTAAGAAGGCAAAAGAAAACAAAAATAAAATGTAAAGCCTCAAAAATCTTCCAGTTGGGTCATAAAGAGTTCAGCACATTAGTATCCCTTAGAACTCAATTTTAAGAGAGACTCTGTATAGCCCATCCCCATCCTAACCTTGGCCTTGAACCAACCTACAAGCCAGCTTTTAAAGAGAGGAATTCACCTCATTTATTATCTGACTCCCTGTCCTGAAGGAGCCTCCACCTTATCTATCATTTCTGCCTTTTAATTTTCATAAACGATAAGAACTATAATAAAGCTATTCTTCCCAGCATTTCATCTCTGGAAATCTCTTTTACTGACTGTCTCCTGTCTGCCTTCTTGATTGACCATTGGTGCTCACAAGATTATACTCAGGTATTTAAGGAATCAAGAAAACCTGGGGCACCTGAGTGGCTCAGTCAGTTGAGCATCCGACTTTGGCTCAGGTCATGATCTCATGGTCTGTGAGTTCGAGCCCCACATTAGGCTCGCTGCTGTCAGCTCAGAGCCCACTTCAGATCTTCTGTCCCGCCCCCCTCTCTTTCTGCCCCTTCCCTGCTCGCTGTCTCAAAAATAAACAAACATTAAAAAAAAAAAAAAAAAAAGAAAGAAAAGAAAACCCCCACAGATTTAATTCTATTCCATGTAGGTGTGATATAAATTGTATTTTCGTATTGTTTTGTATTCTGATATTTTGAGACTTGCCAATCCATGTGTGCTGTATAGAACTGTTAGAATATTTGTTGAATGAGAACATCGTATTCCACAGCCTTGCTAAATAACAGTTGTGGTTCTAAGAAATACCAACAAGAACTTAAAGCACCATGGAAATAAACACTGAGTTCTGGGTCCGTTTGTTTTGTAGGTGGACATTCTGGAACATTCTCATAACGTCACAGTTGGTTATTATGCTACCAAAGGGAGACTGGTATACTTGCCTGCTGTAGTGATTGAAATGCTGGGTGTTTATGGGGTCAGCAACGTCACTGCAGATCTGAAGCAACATACCCCACACTTACAGTCAGTGGCAGTACTTGCCTCCCCGTGGAATCCCCAGCCTGCAGGCTACTTCCAGCTGAGAACAGGCAAGTACCTATCCTATCCGTTCTGGGATTGGGGGCAGTACCAAGATGACACCCTGTTTAAAAAGGTCAGTGCCAGCTGCTCCATCATCTCTTAAAGCCCTTGTGCACTTTCTCAAAGGGCCCTGCTAATCAACTGTCCAGTTCCCTGCACATGAGCCTAAAGTTCCCAACCCTGGATTTATTAGAAATGGTCCTTCGCTGGAGCCTTCCTTCCCAATTTATATAATTAGTACTTTATGAGCAACAAATACTGTATTTTTACTTTTTTTCCCCCGTATTTCCAGTGGATACTGATAAGAGCTAACTAAGCATCCATAAAACCTGTGCTTTGGAGCAATACGTTCTAGGTGCCACTGAATCTGAATCTCCGAGTTTAGGCCTTAGAGTCTTTCTCTCAAGCTCCCTCGTGATTCTGATCATGTGGTTGGTGAACCACAAGAGTGGAAAAACCATCAAAATTGAAAGACTCCATCAACTTAGTGATGCAGGCCAACTGACTCTTTTTCCCCTTCCAAAGAAAGAGAAGACATGATCTTTCTTTGATCGTTTTTTTTTTTTTTTTAAATCATTCTTGGAGCAGATGTCTGCATAATCCAACCAAATGATCACTAAGCCCTTTGCATTACAAGGAACCTCAGGTTCGATCATGCTTTTAACTCTTCTCTATTATAAATCATTTTAAGAGTCACTTCCAGCACTACAACTAACCCCTGTCAGTCCTTACTTGCCTGATGTCTCTGATGTCAAATCATGCTGTTTTATATGGTGATTGTTAAGTCCAAGGAACTAAGACACACAACTTTGGTGAGAGCGGATTGATTACTCCCATTCCAGTGCTGCAGTTTGTGAGCCAGTCCGACAACATCCAGTCCTGCAAGTTTGCTCAGACGATGGAACAGAGACTGCAGAAGGCCTTTCAGGATGCAGAGAGGAAAGTCCTGAATACCAAGAGCAATCTGACAATTCAGGTAAGGAGGAGGGCACTTCCACCATGTAGTTGACAGAGGCCAGCCATGATGCAAATGCTGGCAAGGGGACTTGCTCCCCTATTTCAAAACTGTCTGGTGTAAATGTAACTTTGTACTTTGGGCATGTGATGTAGACAGGAGGAGATGCCACTCTGGGCCACGGAGTCGAGTTGGTCCTGGCATTGATGAGAATGTATGGAGTATGGCCATGACAGCAGGGGTGCTGCTTTGCTATCTACCTGGTATGGTTTGGGATTTTGTATTTATTTTCCCATGTGAAGCTTCCTCGGGCCTTCCCAATACATTTACTATTTTAAAAATGAAACTAGCTATGCTGTATAAGATATAGTCTCATAAAATGAATCAAATATCTTGTGAAATGAATCCATTCTAAATAGCTAACTCATCAAGATTTGCCTATCTTGTGATTTGCATTGCATTATTTTCTTCTTTTAGAGTTTATTTATTTGTTCATTGTGTGTGTGTGTGTGTGTGTGTGTGTGTGTGTGTGTGTGAAAGAGAGAGAGAGAGAGAGAGACAGAGAGAGAGAGAGAGAGAGCACGCAAGCAGGAGCAGAGAGAGAGGGGGAGAGAGAGAATCCCAAGCAGTCTCCACACTCAGGGCTCAAACTCACAAACCTTGAGATCATGACCTGAGCCGAAGTCAAGAGTTGGATGCTTAACCAGTTGAGCCACCGAGGCACCCCTGCATTGAGTTATTTTCTAGACATCCACATGCACAGTCACCCTAGTTTACACACACACACACACACACACACACACACACACACACACACACACATATTTTATATTTGGGGCTTACCATATGCCAGGACTGTGCTAGGTGTTTTAAAAATATCTTGCTAGGGGCGCCTGGGTGGCTCAGTCGGTTGAGCGGCCGACTTTGGCTCGGGTCATGATCTCACGGTCCATGAGTTCGAGCCCCGCGTCGGGCTCTGTGCTGACAGCTCAGAGCCTGGAGCCTGTTTCAGATTCTGTGTCTCCCTCTCTCTGGCCCTCCCCCATTCATGCTCTGTCTCTCTCTGTCTCAAAAATAAATAAAGGTTAAAAATAAATAAATAAATAAATAAATAAATAAATAAATAAAATAAAAAATAAAAAAATAAAAATATCTTGCTAAATAATACTCAAGATATCCCCCTGAAGTATTATTATCACCATTTCACAAAAGAGGGAACTGAGAGAGAGGCTAAGAAACTTCCAGAAGGTCGCATGGTTGGTAAAGAATGGAACAAAGATTTGAGTCAAAGCCCATAATCTTATTCACTATGCTATACTATGAAACTTTTGGCAAACACATGAATTCTTTCCCAGGAAAATCCTACTCCTAGTCTACTATACTTCAGTTTACTGGATTTACAGTAGACATGCCACTAAAGCTTTTCTCAGACCCACCTTTTGCAATTATATAGTTAACATCCCTCTAAAGTCAGATGCTTCTTAATGATATTCATGCAGCCCCCAGATTTCTCTGATTAACTGTACAACCCAATGTCTCTATTTTTACTGAACTAAATCCTTTGCAATTAAACCCAGTGGTTTTGAAATTGACATTTAGCATAAGTGAATTATCAGCAAAGCCAATACGATGTAGAAAGCATACAATTTAATTTGAACGAGCAGCTTTCCTTTTCTAGATTTATCCAAAGTGTATATGGAAGTATCTCATTATGATTTGGTTCATATTAGATTAAGATCTAAAAACGTGTCACAAACACAAGATTTATGTAAGAAGTATGACTCAGCTCCCTTGTGGGAGATCTTTTTCTTTCTGATTGGATTGTGATCCTCACAGGTGCATGATTCTAGTTAGGGCTCAGCAGCAAACATATACTCTGATTGTATTCAGGAAGCACAGACCCAATGAGTGCCTGGTATTTATCAGGCACTGGGAGAGACATCAAGATAAATAAGCTGACTTTGTCCTTAAGAAGCCTCACTTGTGTTGTTGTATGGTAGTAATGGGCCATGAACTTTGTAAAGCAAGTAGCAAACTTCCCTTAGAAAAGACTATAACAGACAATTTGAAAACTGCATCTACATACATTTTAATTTAATTTAATTTTATTTTATTTTACTTATTGTATTGTATTTTTATTTAATTTTTTTAGAGAAAGAGAGAACATGTGAGTGGGGGCATGGGGAAGGGCAGAAGGAAAGAGAGAGAGAATCTTAAGTAGGCTCCATGCCCAATGTGGGGCTCAGTCTCATGACCCTGCAGTCATGACCTGAGCCGAAATCAAGAGTCAGATGTTTAACCAACTGAGCCACCCAGGTGCCCCTGCATCTATATGCATTTTAGATGCTCTTGAACATTTCAGCAACTCTTGAAATGAATGGATAATTGGGTGAGTTGTTTTGTTAACCCTATTTCGCTTTTTGCCATGGCTGACAGGAATTCCAGAACCAATTTGTTGCCTGGATTTTGGAACCCTATATGCAAAAGGCCCCTATATCATGCATATATTAGCTACATGCTAACCATCCCCCTGGGGTTGTCTTTAATCCCCCTGGGCTTGTACCCTGACATGGTTTTGTAATTAATAACTTTCCATTTTATGGTATTAAATGTAATTTAGAGGGCAGCTTAGATTCTTTCTGGAATAAGACCACATAAATATTTAATTAATTTGTTCACAGAGTCATTGAAAAGTGACTTTTTTTTTTTTACTTGTATAGCATTGGTATTAGGGGCTAGATTACAGTATACTCAATTAGGACCTTTTTGGTTGTGAATTGAAGCATATAAGGCTTAAACAAAAAGAGGTGATTGGCTCATATAACTGAAAGGTTCACAGCATATTTCCTTCAGGCCCAATTTGATTCAGGTGCTTATATGATTTCTTCATGAAGTTCTCTCTTTATACCTTGGTCTTGCCC
The DNA here is from genome assembly GCF_028018385.1 of Neofelis nebulosa. Lineage (NCBI taxonomy): Eukaryota > Metazoa > Chordata > Mammalia > Carnivora > Felidae > Neofelis > Neofelis nebulosa. The sequence continues at coordinate 87,696,758 of NC_080791.1, forward strand.
TGGGCTCGCATCATCTTCAGGACCAGTAGGGTGGTCCCTGGCACCTCCAGGTTTGCCTCATCCTTACTGCTCACGGTCTTATGGAACCACGGTGCCTTTTTTTGTGGCATTCCAGGAAAAATCCTGGGATTAGCTCTAATTGGACCCAGATGGACTATGTGCCCATTTCTGGAGCAGTAACTGTGACCAAGGAGATAAAATGTCCCAATCAAGTAGGCCTGGCTATGCCCACTCCTAGAGCTTGAGCACACGAATCCAACTGGAGAGAAGAGGTGTTTGCCTGAGGAAATTATGGTGCTGCCATAGAAGAAGGGAGAATGGATGCTGGGTGGGCAAAACAACAGCATTCCATTCCACTAGCATTTTTTTAGGTCTGATTAGCTAAATGGATTGTGGCAGGAGTGAGTGGGAAGTAAGAGATAAGGCCAGAAGTCACAGGAGTCTAAAAGTAAAGGGATAATGGGAAAGTGCCCCCTGTAGGGGCTGCTTGTACTAGGGACAAGGCATGACTTTCAGGGAACATTGACATGACCTTAGCTCAGGCCTGTGAACCTCTTCTTATTTATGAAGCTAGTTTTAAGCAGCCACCAAGAATGGTTACACTTTTCTTAACTATAAAAATGAGGTTATTAAAGAAGACAAAAAAAGAAGGACAATTTGTGCTTATGAATTGGAAGACTTGATATTGTTAAGATATCAGTACTGCTAAGAGCGATCTATAGATTCTGTGCAATCCCTATTAAAATCCCAGTGACTTTTTTTTTTCAGAAATAGAAAAACCCATCCTAGAATTCATATGATTCATTTGGTATCTCAAAGGACCATGAATAGCCAAAACAATCTTGAAAAAGAAAAACATAGTTGGAATTCTCATGCTTTCTGATTTCAAAACTTACTACAGGGCTACAATAATCAGAACAGTGTGGTACTGGCATAAAGACAGACATATAGACAAATGGAACACAAACAAGATTGCAAAAAAAAAAAAATCTTTGCATATATGGTCAAATGATTTTTGACAAGGGCCTCATCCATTCAATGGGGAAAAGACAGTCTTTTCAACCAATGGTATCGGGAGAACTGGACATCCACAAACAAAAGAATGAAGTTGGACCCTTATCTAACACCATATACAAAAATTAACTTAAGTGGATCAAAGACCTAAACATGAGAGCCAAAACTATAGGACTCTTAGAAGAAAACAGAGGAGAAAACTTCATGGTATTGAATTTGGCAATGATTTCCTGGATATGACACCAAAAGTATGGCAACAAAAGAAAAAGTAGTTAAATTGTACAGAATTAAACACTTTTGGGGCATCTCGGTGGCTCAGTCAGTTAAGCTTCTGACATCGGCTCAGGTCATGATCTCACAGTTTGTGGGTTTGAGGCCCGTGTTGGGCTCTGTGCTGACAGCTCAGAGCCTGGAGCCTGCTTCAGACTCTGTGTCTCCTCTCTTTGCCCCTCCCCCACTCATGCTCTGTCTCTCTCTGTCTTTCAAAAATAAAAAAATGTTTAAAATTAAAAAGAACACTTTTGTAGATCAAAGGGCACAGTTGATCAAAAGGCAACCCACAGAATGGAAGACAATAATTGCAAATCATATATTGGATAAGGAGTAAATATCTAGAATATATAAAGAACTTCTCCAACTCAAAAACATAAAAACAATCTGATAAAGAAATGGGCAAACAGCTTGAATACACATTTCTCCAAATAAGATACATAGATCAATAAGCACATGAAAAAATGTTCTACATGACTAATCATGAGGGAAATGAAAATCGAAACCACAATATACCACTTCACACCTATACGCTTCATACCTATTAGGGTGGCTATTTAGAAAAAAGAAAAGCGTTCCTGGGTGTCTCAGTAGGTTGAGAGTCCACTTTCAGCTCAGGTCATGATCTTGCGGTTCATGAGTTGGAGCTCCGTGTTGGGCTCTGTGCTGATAGCTCGGAACCTGGAACCTGCTTTGGATTTTGTGTCTCCTTCCCTCTGCCTCTCTCTCTCTCTCTTAAAAACAAATAAACATTAAAAATTTTTTTAAAAGATAAAAAATAGCAAGTGTTGGTAAGAATATGGAGGAATTGGAATCCTTCTGCATTGCTGGTGAGCTTCTCAAACGGCATAGCTCTGTGGAAAATGCTATGGTGGTTCCTTAAAAAATTAAACATAGAATTACCATATGATCCAGCAATTCTACTTCTGGGTCTATACCCAAAAGAAAGTGGGGACTTGAAGAGATATATGTATACCCATGTTCATAACATTATTCACAGCAGGCAAAATGTGGTAGCAGCCCAAGTGTCAATCCACAGAAGAATGGACAAGAAATGTAGTATATACATCCGATGGACTGTTATTCATCTTTTAAAAGGAAGGAAATGCTGACATATGCTACAACATGGACGAAGCTTGAGGACATTATGCTAAGTGAAATAAGCTAGTCACAATAAGACAAATACTATGTGATTCCTCTTACAAAAGGTGTTCAGTTTTGTCACATGAATAGAGTAGAATGTTGGTTTTCAGGGGCTGAGGAGAGGAAGAAATGGAGAGTTGTTTAATAGGTACAGAGTTTCAGTTTGGGAAGATGAAAAAGTTGTGGAGATGGATGGTGGTGATGGCCACACAACAGTGTGAATGTACTTAAGGCCGCTGAACTGTACCCTTAAAATGGTTAACAAGATAACTTTATGTGTATTTTGCCACATTTTTTTTTAAAGTTAACTTACCAGATCCAGTGTAGTTTCTGTAGAAGAAACTGTAAGTTCTATAGGCATCTTTGGGATCCAGTGAGATTTAGTTTAGTTGAAAAGCAAAAAATAGAATGTTCACACTGGAGATAATGGTCAAAAAGTTATTTTCGTTATTATTCTTTTAGGTGCCAGTACAGTTGAGTCTTTTGAGTTGTTCAGAAAGAAGCACCTTTATTTTTGGTACCCTGGGAAGGTGGCATGAATACCTGTGCCTCAACCACTGTCCAAAAATACTTTCAGAAAAGAGAGAAAGAGTTGACTAGAAACGTTGATTGAGTGTATCATTAATCATGGGACTACAGGCCCTGTGTTAGAAAATTATATAGCAACTTCCAGGGGTGCCTGGGTGGCTCAGTCAGGTTGAGCATCTGACTTCAGCTTGGGTCATGATCTTGTGGTCCATGAGTTTGAGCCCCACGTCGGACTCTGTGCTGATGGCTCGGAGCCTGGAGCCTGCTTTGGATTCTGTGTCTCCCTCTCTCTCTGCCCCTCCCCTACTCTCAGTCTCTCTTTCTCTCTCTCTCTCTCTCAAAAATAAATAAACATTGAAAAAATTTTAAAAAGAAAATTATATAGCAACTTCCACTTATGGGAAAAGTGAGAAATAACAAGAAGGTATTCTTGACAATCTTTTTAAAAATAATGTCTAAAAGGAAAGTTGCAGGGATATTTATGTCTGAACACACAAAGGTCTGGGAAAGACAGGATTATCAGTTGGCTCCCTGCAGGAAGAGAGGTCACACTCAGATAAAGGTAATTTGAAGAAAGTCTAATAAAAGGGACTCTTTGCAGAAGCATGGGCAGGCTCTAGGAAAACCACTTATAGCCAAGGCTGTAAGTATTGGGGCCTGATGGGGCAAGAGGAAAGAGCAGTTACAGGAGGCAGAGGCCAAAGCTGCCCCCATAAGAGCCCCACTGTGGGAAAGGAGTCCCCGACATACCAGTCTCTCACATCCTCCCGAGCTCCTTTCAGCCGAAGCCAGAGGGAAAGGAGCCCACTGAGGTGGTCCACAGTGTCTGCATTTCGGGGCACTGAGCAAAATGTGGGTGGGTGGGTGGCAAGTGAATCCGGAAGGGGAGAGGGCACAGAACAGAACCCAGCACAGAACCCCAACTATCTCACCAAATTAAATAACTTCCTACTGCATCTGTTTTTCAAATCTCATCTGTGGGATATTTTCGTCCATACAATGACCCAGAAAACCGCATTTTCCAGTAATGAGAAAACGGACCTAGACAAAATTCAAGAAGAAAACCACATGATCTCATAGTAATATTTGCATATTCCATATTGAATTAATAGGTCACAAGGAAATGTAATCACTCTCAAAAGAGGCTGTTTTATATTTCTGAATTCCTTTTGTAATCAGGTTTAATCACCTGCCCATTCGCTAGGGTGATGATCAGTTGTGTAGAAACTTCAAGGTTCCCCCCACATTTAACACAAGCTTTCTCTGAGCAGTTGAGGCCTCTTCGATTTAACATTTCCACGCTCTATCTTGTATTTTCAGAACCATAAATGTAACCTGAGACAATTTAGCCCCTGGAAGAGATACACATACCTGGTTAAAACCCGAAGTCAGACTATCTGGGTTAGAATCCTGGCTACATAACTTATTATCTATTATCTATGTGATCATGGGCAAGTCTCTTGATCATTCCAGGCCTCAGTTTGCTCCTCTGTAAAATGGAGCCATAGCTGGATACACTTCATGGGGTTGTGGTGAGAACCGAATGAGATCACGTGTCCTCAGCACAGTGCCTGGCACTCAGCCAGCAATCCATAAATGACGGGTATTTGTTGTTCTTGTCTCTTCCTTGCTTTTCTTCACGTCCCTCTCATCTCTACCCTCAACTTCTGCTTAAACTTCTCCTCCCAGGGCTTCCATCTTATTTGGCATGTCTCCCTCCCCTTTCCTCCTGTGTCGATTCAGATTGTGAGCACATCCAATGCCTCCCAGACAGTCACCTTGGTGTACGTGGTGGGCAATCGGAGCTCCTTCCTCAACGGCACGGTCGCCAGCAGCCTCCTCCGCCAGCTCTCAGCTGAGCTGGTTGGGTTCTACCTCACCTACCCGCCGCTCACCATTGCTGAACGTGAGTATGTTCACCCCTCACAGGGCCACTGCCTTTTCCCTTCCTCTCAGGTCCCTTCCCCATTTAACAAATGTCTCTTGTGCCAGGCACATACTAACTCTTTTATCGTGAAACAACTGAAATCGGTGATAAACGGGGATTGAATTGATAACAAGTATATTGCACACTGAACAAAAGCGTTGGTTAGGTGCCTTTACAGTTCACATATCTTATGTCATCGAATCCTCACAAAGCACCCTATAGTAGTACAGAATGCGCCCCACTTTGCAAAGGAGAAAACTGAAGTTCCAGGAGGTGTAACAAGATGCTCACTGTCACAGCTAATGAGACATGGAACCTAGGGCTTGAACCCAAACGGTCTGCCTTTGAGCTTACAGTAACTGCCCTGTGGGGCGTCTGTCCTTGTGGCATTCTGGGTTGCTATGGTTTCCACCCATTTGTGCCATCAGCAAATGTTCCCGGGCCTTCAGCCCTTGCCCTGGCTATAGTTAACATAATGCGACTCATTTGCAATCAGCATCGTGACTTTACTGGATGAAGTCCCCATAGTCAGTCTTGTAGCCTCCTCTTCCTCTAATGTTTCAGTTATATAATCCTCATTACCATGCAGAAGGCATAGACTCCAAAGACAGTGCAGCCTACATTTTGTACCCAAACACTTACTTGGTAGCCAAAGGAAGTCAAGATTTGTGCTCTTAAATGTAATTGTTAATACATTTCTCAAGGTCATTGGTCAAGTTGTTTTTTTTTTTTTTTTTAGCTTTCTGTTTCCTTCTGTGGTTGCATTTAATACTGTAAATAAATGAAATTGTGTGTGTGGATGTACTTAGCACACAGTAGCCACTCAGAATTGTTTTGAGTGTTTAAATGGCAAGCTTTTGCGAATTTGCACATAGTAAGGAAAGATGACTCTGAATTTTGTGGAAAGGACAATGTCATGAAAGATGGCATTATGTCACATGGCAGCATGTGAAGAATTTATTTTCTTTCCTCTTGATATTCTGATAATAACAACAACTAAGATTTATTGAGCACTTACCATGTGCCAGGCTCTGTGCTAAACCCTTTACGTGAATTAGCGCTTATGGCCACCATACCTTCAAAAGAACCAGGACTATGTCACAAACATTTGGCTAATAATAAACTTAGTCCTTGACACTGGAAAAATCCATTCAAGAGAGGATCATTCCTAAAAATATTAGTGATGGTTGGATAGTTTTTACAAAGAGTGTTATAGTTAAGACAGGTTCTAGCTGTGAGTTTTGATAGTGAAGATGTTCCACTTAGGAAGGTTCTGATGAAAAAATCAGAAGAGCAGAAATTTACAAACCCTAAAAACCGCTTCATCTGAAAGTTAGCCCTTTACTAAGCATTTTACTTTTCAGAACAGCGAAATAGTTTTGGCCCATATATCCTGGAGTTCCTAAGAATGATGAAGCTGAATTTAGCTGTTTGATATTTTATTATGTATGTCCATTTTCCTAAGTAATATTTACATATAAAAACTGTGAAAGTAACTTGGTGTGTTTCTTATTTGTTTTAGCACTGGAATATCCCAACCTTGATATATCGGAAACAACCAGAGACTATTGGGTAATAACAGGTAATCTCTTATTTTACTCCCCCTTTCCTCTTATCAGGTTGCTGTGTGTGTTTTTAAACTACATGTCAAAAGAAGTCCCCAAAATGAAATAATAATATAATAATAATAATAATAATAATAATAAAAACTGCATGCCATTCAGTGATAGAATCAGCATCTTTTCTTTGGTCCTGTCTTTTTTTTTTTTTAATAGTTTTTAAAGTTTATTTTTATTTATTTTGAGAGACAGTAAGGGGGGAGGGGCCGAGACAGGGAGAGAGAGAGAATCCCAAGCAGGCTGTGCACTGCCAGCATAGAGCCTGACACGGTGCTCGATCTCACCAGCCATGAGATCATGACATGAGCCGAAGTCTAGAGTTGGGTGCTTAACCGACTGAGCCACCCAGGGGTCCCTCTTTGGTCCTGTCTTATAAGTCAAGGAGTTACTTCCATAGGGCCAGAAATGGGTAAAGTAAGCTAAGAAAAAATATCATATGAAGGTGAATATTAGGTAACCATTCAAAACAGCAAATTGTAAAGTCCCATCCACTGCCTCCTCTTTGCAAAAAGTAGACAATCAGAAGGTATGACAGTAACCTGTGGATGTTTAGGGACTGTCCCTGGGAATGGTTGTTTATTTAAAGATGGTAGGCCTTTCTGCAGTGCCCTACAAAACCCCAGTGAAAGGCTGAGGAATGCTAGGCATGCATTTTTCTCTTTCCTCGGCACACGCCCCACACCTACACTGATCCTGGTGGAACCCAGTCGTGTCCTGACAGTGAGGGCGAATGAAAGTAGAAGGGAGTTTGGGTGACATTTTCTTTTTTTCCTTGACATTTCCCAGCTGAGCTTTATGAAACAGCAAAAAACTTGTTTGTGTTTTTCCAAGGCTGGACAGTCACTCTGAAAATCTTACAGAAAGCAAGGATTGGGAGCAAAGAGAGAAGACAGATATTTGTGGGAGAAAGTGACCAGCCCAGCTGTACATGGAGTGGGGAGGGGAAGGGGAAGGTATTAACTTGGTAGGGACACCATAGCAAAGTACCACAGACTTTTGGGGCTTCAGCAGCAGCAATTTATTTTCTCATAATTCCAGAGGCTGGAAGCCTGACATCAGAGTGTCACCAGGCTTGGTTTCTTCTGAGGCCTCTCTCCTTGGCTTGTAGATGGCCATCTTTACTTGGCATCTTCCCTCTGTGTGTGTCTGTGTCCTAAACTCCTCCTCCTCTTTTTTTTTTTTTAAGTTTATTTATTTATTTATTTTGAGAGAGAGAGAGCAAGAGAGAGCACAAGAGTACAGGTTGGGGAAGGGCAGGGAGAGGGAGAGAGAGAGAGAATCCCAAGCAGACTCCCTACCACCAACCAGCACAAAGCCCGATGTGGGGCTCCAACCTGTGAACCATGAGATCGTGACCTGAGCCAAAACCAAGAGTCAGATGCTCAACTGACTGAGCCACCCAGGCGCCCCCTAAACTCCTCTTCTTATAAGGACACCCATCATACTGGATGAGGGCACACCCATATGACCTTATTTTACCTTACTCACCTCTTTAAGGGCCTCATCTCCAAATACAATCCCATTCTGAGGTACTGGGGGTTAAGACTTCAACATATGAACTTTGGGAGGACATAATTCAGCCCCTAACACAGAGAGAGGAAGATCCTACAAGTTGTGGAAGTTGTGCCTGGGCAAGCCGGTCTAAAACCTCCCTCCCTTCTCCCCTGCCCTATTCCCTCCCTCACCTGCTGTCCCAAACCAGCAGTAGACAGGTTGCTGCCTAGAATCCTGACAAAGGAGCACACTGCCCTGCTCAATGAGGCCCGCTCCAGACCTCTCCAAAATGGCAGAAAATCACATTGCTTTCTCCCTGGTAGAGCCATGGATATGCAGACATTATTTTACCTGCTAAGAAGACAAACTGAAGAAATCTGTTATTCAAAAATTTTTATTTATTTTGAGAAAGACAGAGACAGCATGGAGGGGGGGTAGTTAGAGAAGGAGAGAGAGAATCCCAAGCAGGCTCCACGCTGCCAGCACAGAACCAGACGTGGGGCCCGAACACACGAAGCTGTGAGATCATGACCTGAGCTGAAACCAAGAGTCAGGTGCTTGGGGCGCCTAGGTGGCTCAGTCGGTGGAGCATCCTACTTCGGCTCAGGTCATGATCTCGCGGTTTGTGAGTTCGAGCCCTGCGTTGGGCTCTGTGCTGACAGCTCAGAGCCTGGAGCCTGCTTCGGATTCTGTGTCTCCTCCTCTCTCTGCCCCTCCCCTGCTCATGCTCTGTCTCTCTGTCTCTCAATAATAAATAAAAAAAACATTTTAAAAAATTTAAAAAAAAAAGTCAGGTGCTTAACCGACTGAACCACCCAGGTGTCCCAAGAAATCTGTTTTAAAAGAATAAAAATGGAGTTTGTACACGAGAGGGAGATGATATTAACCCAGCAGTGCCATTTTGAACCAGCAGGTTATGAAACACTTCCAGAAGCATGTTTACTCCAGCAGGAATGCTGCTCTTTACCTTGCAGACATCTCTCCTAGTAACTGTAAGCTTTATGCTAAATGGTAACATATCTGCCCTTAAACACCAGCTGCCCTGGACAGCTTCCTGTCTCGCCCTTTCCTTATGTACCCGGATCCTGCCCTGACTCTGTCTGAGTGGCATAACCTTCACAAAACCATCCTGGGACTTCACCTCTTCCCCGCTCAGCTGTGTAACCTTCATTTATTTATGTTGTTGCTGTTGCTGCTGCTAATCGGAATACACAGTGGCCTCTGTCACTGTGTTTGGGGCTGGTTGGCCCAGTTAGTGCCCATGGGAGGGGAGAGAACCAGCTTCAGGATGGCCTTCCTTCCTTCCCACCAGCTCCCACCAGCCTTTGACCATCATTTATGGGAACTAGGATGAAGATAGCTTTGTTCATCGTGCTCCGAGTCACATCCCCTTGAATAACCACTCTGCCCTTTGCTCCCAGATGTCCGTCAAGGGTACTGCGTCTTCTTTCCTCATTTGCAGCAGCTCAGAGGATGGGGAACAACTTTCCTTTCCATAGTTGGTATTATAAAACCCTGACATGTTTCCATCTGCTTCCCCACTAAATTTATATTAAATATATTTTTACACGCTGTTCACTTCTCCTTTCCCTGAGCACAGGTCCCTCGTGGCTCCGTTAGGGTGATTCCTGCAGCGCCTCTGTCGTCCGTGGATCTTGTGGCCAGGATTGTGTATATGAGGCAGGACAGAGATGCACAGACTTCATATTGCTGCCTCACAGGGGTCAGAGCCCATCTTAGGTTTATCCACTTGTCTCTGTGGAACCCACTAGTCAAAATATCCCAGACCCAGAAGGCTTATGATTTCTTCTGGTCTTAGCCCAGCTGCTGCTAACCATAGCATGTCCTTGAGCACGTCACTCAGGCCCTGTGGGCGTCTCACTCTCACCTGTGGAATGAGGGGAAGATAGGAGCTGAGCTGTCTGGTTCTTTTGGCTCTGAATGTATGGGATTCAGTTACACATAAAACAATTCAATATAGGAAGCTGAATCAGGCCGACCTGATTGCTGGAATTTTAGAGCCCGGTGCAGTTGTAAATAAAGAAGGATTAAGAGACCAGTGATGTAACAGCCCCCGAATCTTCTGGACCAGCTCCTTTGAACACAGCTGGGGACTTGCTCGCATCCTCTGAGCTGAGTCAGTGGTGGCTAAGGGTGGGTGGCCGGGGCCCTGGCTGGTGTGATGGGCTGCTGTCCTCGTGGGTACGTGTGCCGGGGTCCAAGACCCCCTACTGCTTCCGGCTCACTGTGGGAGATGTGGTCTCACGCCCCTTTCCAGGCCCTTCGGGCAGGTGAAGAAGACTGAGAGCCTGGGGCCTGCCATAGTTCTCAGGGGGAAGGAAAGGAGCCGCAGTCCTGGAACATAGTTATTTCTTCCTCTGGGAAGGATGTGTCTAGCAAGAAAGGGGCACATTTGAGCAACAACAACAGCCAGCATTTATGGGCCTCCTCTCTCGTACCTTTTAGCACGCCCCTCGAAGCATGTCTCTTAGAAAGTGTTGTTCCCCGTAATGACACAATCAGGAGTAGATTATGATCCCTATGTATTCAGATGAGGGACAAGGGTCCAGAGGAACTAAGGGACTTGCCCAAGAGCACTCAGTAAGGGGGCGCCAGGATGCAAACCCGGACCCCCCCTTTCAACCCCCAATTCTTCAACAGCTGCCAGGGAGGGACACATTCTCTTTGCAAACAGAGCAGTGAGGCACATGGGAACTGTCCAGTTGTGGGTTCCATGTAACTCTTTGGGAGGTTCCCACAGCCACCTGCAGTGCCCTGAAGATTGTGGTTTGTTTTTATTCTCCCTCAATTAACAAAATTGGGGTAAAATAAACATAACATGCAATGTACTATTTTCACCATTTTTAAGTGCACAATTCAGTGGTATTAAGTACGTTCACAGTGTTGATGTAGCCATCACCACTATCTATTTCTGGAGCTTTTTCATCACCTGGAGGCTTTGACCATCCCTTTCTTTGATGTCTGTCCTTGCATCATCACTGGGCTTCCCTTAAAGTAATCCGTGATGATGCCCTTTGACTGTCCTGTGTGCCCACTCTTACCCGTGTCTGGTAGTCAGGAGAGGCCAACTTAGAAGTAGTTTTTCAGCAGTGGTTTTATAATTTTACTAGAGGAGCATCTTTGAAGCAGTAAGAACGAGGGTTCTGCTATCTGGGGCCAGGAGGTAGGCGGCCCTTCCTCAGCCTGACAGCTCGTCAGGAGGGATTCCAAGGGGCCTCTTGGGGACCTGCCGCAGAAGGAGCAGTGCAGGCGTGTTTTATCTTTGCAGGAATTCTGCTGACAGATGAGCTGAGAGTCCCTCACAAGGGCCCTGGAAAGAGAGCTGCTCTATACCCTCCGTAGGGATTATTTAGCATTTGTGGCTTCAAAGAAGTAATTTCTGAGACTCAGCTGTGGGTTTTATGTTTCTCTTGATCGGTTTCAACATCATTCTCTGTATCGTGTTGTCATCAGTCACTTGTTCTGGCCCCATACCGAATGTACTCATAACAACAGCTCATTCTTTATATTCAGACTATTTCCATATCCCTGTAGATGGGTGGTCTTAATGGCCCTTGGCTGGACTATGGTAGTACAAACTCTGTTACATGAAAAGTCTTGTATTACATTCCCAGCCCATGATAAGTTTTCATCTCTTTGAAAAGATGAGAAGTTTTTTAAACATTTTTGATTTCAGAGGTGACTGTGTTTGGAGGCAGTATTTGTGTGTTTGGGGTTAAGTGTGTTTCCCAAGGGACTTGGAAGAAGGACTGGGCTTTCTTCGGGGAGAGAGGGTCAAAGGAAGTTGTTCCCGTGGTAGGTGACTGTTTCAGGCCCAGGATGGCCCTGGTGTTCCTTGTGGTCCTCCTCCTCGCAGTAGCCTGGAATTCTATCATTAACGCCTCAGCTACCCAAATAGCCCTGGGTATAGATGAAAGAGCAGTGGAGGAAGGATGGAAAGAGGGGCTTCATTTCCCTTCTACGCACCAGGCACTGTAATAAGCTGTTTTATACATCTTGTCTCATTTCAACCTTACAGCCCATAAGGATAGATGTGCTGTGATACCGACTTTCTTACTCCCTTTTTGCAGAGAAGGACTTGGACTCAGAAAGGGCCAGAGGCTTGCCGGAAGTCAAACTGGCAAGCACCAGCACAGAAACAGAACCCACTCTTTTTATTACACAGTTCCGCTCTCGAATGGGATGGTACCTGAGAGGCCCTGGGCCACTTTAGAGGTGGGTCCCAAAAGGACCCCATAGAGGAGAGAGAGACAAGGACACTGAACAGGGTGGCTTTTCTATGTATAAGGGGCTGGGTTGCAGGATGGAGCTCAGCTTCCCTATCAAAGCTGCTGAGAAGGGAAGATATAATAAAGATAGCCCTGAGCCAGGGCTTCTGAGTGGGAACCAGTAAAAAAAAAAAAAAATCCAATTAGTCATACCTGCAGCTATGCTGTATTCCCATATGGTCTCTAACAACACATAACATCTTAAATGAGGTTTGGATTAAATGCAGCAACATTAAACATGTCACAGCTTGTGGAGGAGAGAGCCCAGGCATTGGAGTTACATAAGCATGGGTCTGAACCCTGACTTTGCTTGTTACTAGCTGTGTGCCCTTAGGCAAGTCATATAACCTTTCAGCATCTATAACGTGTGGACAGTGATCCCTAACTCCTGGGGATCTTGTGAAGGTAGACTGAAGTAAGGAAGGCCAAGTCCTAACATGAGATAGGGCCCATGGCCCTTAGTGGCTGGTGCAGGGGCGGTGGTGGTTGTGGTTTCTTGATCCACGGGGAGCCTGTCCCCTGAGCAGCCCCTCTGCCTTCTGCATCCACAGTGCTACAGGGCGTGGACAATTCGCTGGTGGGCCTGCACAACCAGAGCTTCGCCCGGGTCATGGAGCAGCGCCTGGCCCAGCTATTCATGATGTCCCAGCAGCAAGGCCGACGGTTTAAACGGGCCACTACCTTGGGAAGCTACACCGTGCAGGTGGGTGTGTATGTGTACTAAACCACTGGGGTCTTGTAATAAATGTACGGGAGTGTGCTGAGACTCAGTAAACCATGCTGTGTGCAGACGAGCGCCTGCCCTGCACACTGACTAAGCCACGTAATCAACACTACTCTTAGGTTTGGGGGGTTCATGGTCCTAAGCATCAAAGTCGTGGAGGAGGGTGAGAGTTAGCTACTCTTCTGTATTACTGCTAGACTGTAAGGTTTCAGAACAAATTCTGCACACGTGCACGTATTTATTAGACAAAAGTGATTAGTAAGCAAGCATAGACTTTCTACTCCCCAACCTGTTCTGGAGACTAGATGGAGTCCCAGAGCTCGGGACCTTCAGATCTCTTGCCACAACTCCTATGGATGGCAGATGCACCAATCAATATTCCAGCTGCAGGAGTCTGTTATCCTTATTTAGTCAGTCTCAACAAACAGAGCCCTCCATGTTTATAATGGTCAGGTGACCACACGGGGATTCAGGCGAGAGAGCTGTAGCAGACACTATTGATGCATTGCCCAAATCCCCTTCCCATTTCTACTGAATGCTACTGGGCTTCCAACAGCCACTGCTGAACCTTTATTGAAGGGCCATTCTTGAGATGCCAGAACCCACTTTGGCGATGCCATGGCTGGCTGGAAGTGCCTGGGAATTAACTAGCGGTGGGGGTGTGAATACAGCAACTCTCTTGCTTTGTGGCTATGAGAATTCTGAAACGTATGTTTTCAGTAATTGCCAGATATTTCCCATAGAATTAAGCTTTTTTAGCTGCCCACAGTGGTAACCAGATTAATAATGTACCTCTCGCTAGTTCCCTTCCACCCCCTGAATCACCTCTTCACCCTCCTGTCAGTTCCATGCACCTCCCAAATAATCCATCTACAAGGATTCAGCTCTTCTCAGTCTGCTTCAGAGGGAACTCTACAGACACAATGACCATCCCCAAGGTTAGAGGCTCCAAGCTTCTTTCTTGATTCTTTATTCAATTCGAGCAAGAGTGGGAACCATCTCTAACATTCTAGCCAAACCCTGTATCTTGAATACCAGTAATTTCACCAAAACTGGGAACCCATTGCTAACATTTGTTATGCTAATTAACAAAGCTCTGTTGAGCAAGATGTCAAAGTATAGAAGCACTCCTGGCGGCTGCCTCCGGAGTGTGGGCTTCCTAATTGGAATTGAGCAAACTGCCCCTAGAGTGTGAACTCGTGATTGGCAATTGCCACATCTAGGGTGTAACTTAATGCAAACACACATGCTTGATATTACCATGTCTAAGAGAGGAAGCGTTTTATAGAAAATTATAGGCATTACTCCAATCTGTCTGCAGATTGTGTCCTCGGGAGTTTGGAAGTACAAACAACTCATTTTCTGGACCACACTTCCTTGCCTGAGACAAGCATCATCCCTTGAGGGAGATTCTAGGTCCTCCATTCACAGTTGGTGAATTTGGCCCCTTGTCCTCTTAGATGCTGCTTTCATTCTAAGTCTTTGTGGTCTGTGACAGCCTGTGACCAGGTGAAGTGATGGTTTATTTCTTGTGCCAGGTTTATGGTTTACCCTCTCTAGGGTCCATGTGAGCCCTATAATTCACACTTCTCCAAATAAGAGAAAGGAAGTCGTTGAGACTCAGACAGTGAAATGGGATTTGCCTCAGCTGAAGGGAGAGAAAGAACGACCATATAATCCTGGTGTTTTTGTAAACCTAAGAAACCTAATCCATTCTACATGTATAAAACAGCCCACCAAGGTATTCTTTCCTCGTTTCTTGTGTGTAGTCAATGTGATTGGCTCCATAGCTGCCTGGGAAGTCTGAGTGAAGTGAGTAGGGATTTATTTCTGCAAATCCTAATTTATAGAGGTGGTAACATAACCCTTGGAGGAATCTTCGTAAGACGAATTGAAATTGAAATTGAGTGAAGGTATTAAATATTTGAATGCGCATTCATCTTCCGCCTGGTTGTACTAACACTGTCCTTACCTCCTCTCCTTTGTGGGACAGGAATGCCGTGGCCAAGTTTCCCAAATAAAATTTGCTCTTACATAGCTTACATCATCCTTCCACCCAGAGGCCTTTCTTCTGGGCTCAAATAATTTTAAAAGATGAGCCACCTTCATGAAGATGGAAACTTGTATGTCTGGAATTTAAAGATGTTTCTCTAGTGAATGTATCTGAAAAATTGAGTCTGAAGAAGAAATACATATGACCAATAAACAATTTTTAATGTTTAACTCCACTTGTCATCAAAATAATGCAAGTTTTAACTACCACAAGATATCCTTTTCACCTACCAAAGATTTATGATGGTACTATCCAGGGTTGGTGAGCATGAAGTGAAATGGGTACTTTCAAACACCGTAAGTGGGTATGACCTTTGTGGAGAACCAGTGAGCAATTTAGACAAGTACCTCTGGGATGGTCACAAACTTACTCCTGGAAATACGTTTTGAGGAGAATAGAGGTGAACACAAAGACCAGAAAGTGAGAGCAGTGTCTTTCAGAGAGTGTCCAGAAAAATGGTCTTATGAGGTGCCTTGGGGCAAAGAGGCTCTGTGGCCATATCAGTTTGGCAAGGATTCATCCTGTAGCCCCTTCTTGAAGATTCCCAAGGCCTGTTGGCATACCAAAGGCTCTAAAAAGACCTGTAGTAAAGAAATTCCTTAATTTTGGCCAACATACTAGTTTGGAAATTTAAATGCCGATAAGACCCTTGTTTTTAGTAATATATTTCTCCGACATTTTATTATGAACATTTTTAAGCCCACAGAAAGAAGTTTTATAGTGAACACCAACAAATTCACCATCTAGGTTCTAAAATTAACAGTGTGCTATGTTACTATTTTATATTTGGTAACATATTCATTTCCGTAGCACAGATCAGTTTGGTCTGTTCTAGAGCTTCATATAAATGGAAGTATATTCTCTTTCGTATAAAGCTTTTTTGACTCCATGTAGTGTTTTTTGGGTTCATCACATTGTGTTATGCAGGAGCTTATTCCTTTTTATTGCTGAATAATATTCCATTGTATGAATAGACTACAGTTTATTTAACCACTCTTCTGTTGATGGACACCCAGACTTTTTCCAGTTTTCAGCTACTTTAAACAAAGCTGCTTATGCCCATTCTTCTACAAATCTTTCTGTAGCCATATATTTTCATTTCTCTTGAGTATGTGGGAGTGGAGTTGCTGGTTCATAGCGTTGGTGTATGTTAGCTCTGTGACAAACTGCTAGACCTTTTCCCAAAGTTTACCATTTTACACTCCCACCATCCAGATGTAGAGTTCCAGTCACTCCACACCCTCATCAACACTTGGTATTGTCAGCCCTTATTTCAGTCATTCTGCTGGGTGATAGCAGTGCCTTTTTTCTCCATTGAGCATTTTGTATATGCTTATTGGCCTTTCAGATAGTATGTGGTCAGATTTTTTTTAAACCCATTTTTTATTGGGCTGTAGTAATACCTATTTTTAATTGTTATGTATAGCATATGTACAAAGGAGTATAAAGACATGTAGACTTCAAAGAACACCAATAAAAAGAAATCACAAGCCAAAGTAAATTACCCTTACCTTACCCCAGAAGCCTTTTATGTGTCTTCTCTGATTATACCTACTCCCTTCCTTTCTATCAGAGTTGAGTGTGCTTCTGAATTTTGTTTTAAGTCATGCCTAAATTTTCTGTATAGATTTTACCATCCATGTGTGTATGTATCCCTAAAGAGTACATCATTTGGTTTTGCCTGTTTTTGAATTTTATATTCAGTGATTTGTTTCTTATCAGGCTTTTTTATTCACCCATATTGATACAAATAGACATAGTTTATTTATACTACTCTATAATATTTCATTGTGTGACTATATCATTAACTCATTAATCCATCCTACTGTTAGTGACTTTTGAATTTTCAGAGTTTTTGCTCTTGTGACCAATATTGCTGTAAACATTTCTGCCATACCTTTTAATATCCTATGAAGCTCATAATCTGTAATATACACTTTGGAAAATACTATACTCTAATGTTTATCAGTTGTTAATTATAGTAGTGAAAACTTGATAACAAAGTAACCATTCAAAAATGAAGTGTTTGTTGAGTTTGTGAGTCATGCATAGGACAGAACATTATGTATAAAAATTTATGTTTTGTGTATTTATAATAACAATCAATTAGTTACAGTACTGAAAAATGAGTAACAATTTGTTTAACAATAAGTGATTTGCTGGGGCGCCTGGGTGGCGCAGTCGGTTAGGCGTCCGACTTCAGCCAGGTCACGATCTCGCGGTCCGTGAGTTCGAGCCCCGCGTCAGGCTCTGGGCTGATGGCTCGGAGCCTGGAGCCTGTTTCCGATTCTGTGTCTCCCTCTCTCTCTGCCCCTCCCCCGTTCATGCTCTGTCTCTCTCTGTCCCAAAAATAAATAAAAAACGTTGAAAAAAAAATTTTAAAAAAAAAAAAAAAAAAAAAAAAAAAAAAAAAAATAAGTGATTTGCTAAATAAGTTTATGAGGTGTGCATCAGAATGCTGTGTAGAAATTACCATTTATGCTTTTGTTATATTTAAGGTCATTTAAGGATGTAAGTAAAAATAGCAGTGTATGATTCTAGATAGAGAGTGTGATAAATAGCTTTGTAAAATACTAAATAAAAGGTTTGTGTGGAAAACCAGCAATGAACAGAAGCAAATGCTCCAAGATAATAGTAATTAGCTTGTGGTAGAGGGGTTGGAAATTGTTTTTATTTTATTTCATTTCTTGATGGCTTTCTGTATTCTCACACTTTCTGTAGTGAACATGTATAACTTGTCCAGGGAGAAAAAGCAACAAAGGTTATTTTAGAAAAAAGAACTTTGAGTCTCCAAGTACTGCTTTTATCAGAGATCTTTTGAATTGCAGACATATAAGTTCATTTTTTTTTTTTCCCTCTCTGGCAATTGCAGGAGTTTGAAATTAGAAATCTTGTTTGAGAATAACCTAACATGCCCTGAATTAATGTGCAGGCCTATTTTCAAATGAGGCCAGAGTTCTCTGGAGGCTGGAAGACATCACCATTTCAGCGTTTCTTCTCCAGTCTCAAGCTGTTCTTTCCAGATGTTCATATTTTCAGAACCTTTTTCTCCTCCCTGTCTCCCTTTCCAGCAATAGCAGCGCTTCTTGGGATGCTGGTGATGGGGAGGTACACAAAGGTTGAGCTCTAAAAAATACGTTGTGGGTCCAATTAGGCACCGAAGGCTTCAGCAATCAGGAGAGAGCCTGCTGATCGCCCAGGTGATTGCAGGGTCGGTACAAGATGCCCTGTAAACATGGCCTCTCTTTTTCTGAAAGATGGTAAAGATGCAACGGGTGCCGGGACCCAAGGACCCGGCGGAGCTGACTTACTACACCCTGTACAACGGGAAGCCATTGCTGGGGACCGCAGCTGCCAAGATCCTGAGCACCATTGACTCCCAAAGGATGGCCTTGACCCTGCATCATGTTGTCCTTCTGCAAGCTGACCGTAAGGGGATAGTCTTTCCATTCATTATTTTTTAATGCCATTAAATGTTTCCTGCAAATTAAAGTGATTCCCCAAACTCACGTTAATGGACCCAGACCTAAACATATTTTGTGTTCTAGAAGGTTCTTAAATCAGTCAGCTATTTCCTGTGTTGTTTGAAGCAGTAGGTTTTGGGTAAGGGATATGTTTTGGTTACTAGGATGATGATAATGATATTGCTTTGTCCCTAATCCTACCCACTCTTCCTCCTCACCATAGTCCTGTGCACAGCTAGAAAAATCGCCACGGCTGAGATTATATTGTCT